>NC_142649.1:52679000-53380000 GCF_055504915.1 Nelumbo nucifera | reverse complement strand
TAATTAATGTAATTATAGTAATTAATGAGAGAGGGAAAGAAATTAATTTGAAGGATTAGCAAGAAAAGGAAGATTAATGAGAGAGGGAGAGCAATTAATTAAAGTAATTAATTTGCAATGTATCGTCCAGTACATTAGAGTATTGGCTCGTATCAGGCCTGTATCGGTTTATATAGACCGGAAACAATCTGATACAGTCCCATATCGAGTTCACTTTAATTTGGTTGTTTTGAAAAACATCCTGGCTGTTTTGAGAGCCTCAGCACATGATACCTGAGCTAATTCAGGTCCTCATTTGTCTTTTCAACTAAAAAAAATATTGAGTATAAATACTTTTTTGTCCATGCTCATTATGAAATGTCATTCACAGCAATCTACCAAAACAGCCCAGGCTGTTTTTTTTTTTTTACAAACAGCCAAAGTTTTTCCTAACTCCCATATGGGCCCGATATAGGCGAAAGAGGAATAAGACAATTGGTTTCTATATATTCTGTGTATCGGGCATTTAATGGAATGCTATATATCAATCGATACATTGCAAAATTTCGAACCTTAGTTTTAGTGAATATTAAGTTTTATTCTTCCGTCTTCGATCAAGAATGAGATTTCGAACCTTAGTTTTAACCTTCCAAATCATGATCTATCAGAAAAAGGAGTGATGTTCTAAAAGATTCTTTGTATTAAACCTCAATTAGGGCAACTTTAGAGATTAAACCTCTACCTCCTAAGAAAAAATCAATGTGGTGAAGAGAAAGTGAATGGCTTCTTTGTGTTAGTGACCACATTGTCGAATTGATACTCTCTTGGCAAACATTTTCTGATGGAAACAAGCTTGAGGTAATCCCAATTACTTGATCTTTATCTTATGTGTCTTAGTGTTCTGTTATGAACTTGACACATGAAATTAATTGTCCATTGAATAGAGAAATAATTCCCTCTATTCATTAATGCTTAAATTAGTTGTCCATTGGATTTCATCATGAGTTCATTTGGAGTCTAAGGTCAGCAAGAGTTTAGGTTCCCACTCTTTTTTTTCTTTTTTTTCTTTTTTTCTCACTTCTGCCTTTTTTTTCAAATTCCAAAAAATAAAAGATTAATCTAATGGAAGTTTTACCATTTGGTCTCACTTCATACATGTGGACAGGGTCAACACAAAACGTGTTCGTTTGTGATTCAAAGTACACCCCCACCTACACTATTTCAAGTGCAGGAGATCAGGACACAAGTGTTGTACCTTTATTTTAATTTTCAAGTAAAGGTTAAGGGCCCGTTTGGGAGGCTTCAGCTTTTGATGAGCTACTTTGGTTGAACTATTCATGAGTTCGGAATAGAGTAGCTTCATGGAAGAGTCACTCAACTAACTCAACCAAAGTCATTTGTTGGCTTTAGATTCTCACCAAACGTAACTTTTGAGCTTTCCATGCAGGGCCACCTTAAAATGCTACAAGCTACCGGTATTTCATGTTCATTGCAAATGTAGGATGACCTTTTGTGCTCATCGCAAGTGCGCCTTACATCACTTTGATAGAGGTGCCCCGGTTGAGATTTCTCCATATGGTTTTCTTTTAATATCTTCGTCATAGCACCAATGATGGTAAACTACATGTACTTACAATAATTTAATAATTATTAATTATTTAATTAATTAGTATCAATAAAATTAAAAAAATATTAACAAAATATAAATTAATAAAAATAAAACATTAATTAATATTAATGTATAATTAAATAATTATTATAATTACTTAATAAAATAATAAATAATTAATAATAAGAAAATATGCAATAAAAATATTATTAATAAATTAATAATTAGTATTGGGGCTGATTTTTCCACTATTTTCCCTTTGCAACCAAACAATAGAACATGAAAACTTTTCACCCATTCTCCCCTTTCTATGTTTTTCCATCCTACCGAAATCTTCCCTCAAAACAAACACAGCCTAAAATTATGTCTGATTTGGTAGAAAATGAAAGAAAAAGAAAAGGTTGAGCATATCTTCTCTTATTTTCTATCAATAACCAAATGTACTTATGTAATGCTTATATTGTAATGTCTTAGTTAGAAACAATGAATGTAATACCATGGTATTTTTTTATAGACCCAATTATAGATTAATGGGGTTAGTAACAGGTGCACATTAGGCACATGGATAGGGGTGTCAATTGGACTGGATTTGGTCCAATCTGATCCAGTCCAATGTGAGCCCATTACAAATGGAACAGGTTCAGGTCCAATCCAATCCAATGAATATTTTCGACTATTTTGAACCGGTTCAATTCAATGTTTAGACCATTTAATCTATTCAAATTCATTTTAATTTAGATTAATTGGTTTCAATCCAAACCTGATCCATTGATACCTATATTCTTATTTTATATCAATGGACCAGATAGTCTCTAACCTAATAAATATTTTAGACCAGATTGATCCAATCCAATGTCTTATTGATCCATCAAAATTGACACCCATACACATGGGCACACCAACGTGGAGAGCCTGGCTTGTGTGGCTTGAGCCCCCACTTAATACAAGGGGTGCTTTATGACGAATTCGACACTCAGTGGATTGACATGGTCCAGTCTTGAGATGCCTGACATTCGAATCCATACACTTTTTTATTCATTTGTTCTACACAATCCACATTTTCTGATCCAATCCAATGTCTTATTGATCCATCAAAATTGACACCCATACACATGGGCACACCAACGTGGAGAGCCTGGCTTGTGTGGCTTGAGCCCCCACTTAATACAAGGGGTGCTTTATGACGAATTCGACACTCAGTGGATTGACATGGTCCAGTCTTGAGATGCCTGACATTCGAATCCATACACTTTTTTATTCATTTGTTCTACACGATCCACATTTTCTGATCCAATCCAATGTCTTATTGATCCATCAAAATTGACACCCATACACATGGGCACACCAACGTGGAGAGCCTGGCTTGTGTGGCTTGAGCCCCCACTTAATACAAGGGGTGCTTTATGACGAATTCGACACTCAGTGGATCGACATGGTCCAGTCTTGAGATGCCTGACATTCGAATCCATACACTTTTTTATTCATTTGTTCTACACAATCCACATTTTCTGATGCTAGAATGCTTTTATCTTTTGAAAGGCAACTTTCCTAGACAAAAGAGATGAACATTGAGCATGCACCACACAGCATGGCCATTCTAACTTGTTTGAGGTTCATGAATCATTGAATGGACAGAAACTTCAATTAGGGTCAGAGTAAAAGGGATTTAGGTGGAAGCAATAAGAAATGATTTCAGCAAATATAATTTAGCAATGAATATGGCATTGAAGATAGTGGAATGGCAAAATAAGATTCATGTAGGGGATGCCATAGAATTGAGTTTAGATAATGATGATAATGAAGATACTTGATTAGGTGCATTTTATGGACACTTTTAACTGTAAACTGGAGAGAAAACTGGTGTCCTCTGGGTTCTTCCAACATGTGGCACACAAAATTTGTTTGAGACCCATATGATTTGAGGGGTTTTAAAAAGAACTAGTAAGTGCACATGCTCTTTGCACGTGATATTTTTTATGATGATAGCAAATAATATTTGCATGCCCAAATGATTTTTATAAAAGTTTTTGTATTTTTTATACTTTGTTTGTTTTCATCTTTTTAATTTTTATTATAATTTAATTATGACATCAAGGGTTTACATATTTGATATCTAAAAGGTTGAATTGTTTATTCGCCACCAAATATGAAAACAACTCCATTTTTTGGTTGGTTTTAAATTTGTATTTTATTTCTATTATCTAGAAAAATGATTATTCCTTGTAACACTTATTTTTTTTAATATTAATATTGATATGATCAACTAATATAAGATTCAATGAAAGAATGTGAGTTAATATCTTAAATATAAGACTTAAAAGGAATTGAATGAGGAGAAATTTAATAGTTTAATTGTGCCCCCATAATTAGAAAAAGATCAAATACAAAAATAGGGGGTATTATGGTCAAGAATAGGATTCAATGAATGTTAATGAGAATTAATACCTTAAATATAAGACTTAAATGGGAAGGAATTAAATGAAAAGAAAATGATTGTCAAAATTATATTTCTATCCTTACAACGAAAGAGAGACCGACCAAATTAAAAAATTAGAGTATGTTAATCAAACAAAAGTTCTACACTCACATTCATACTCTTAATAGTAATATTAATCATCACCCATATATTCTTAATCACCTAATCACCATACCCACCCAAGTACTTTTAGTCTGCCCTAACTTTTCTAATCCCTTCAACTTGTAATCGATCATCTTTCCTAACAGAGTAACAGGTGCAAACATGGAATTATTTATAATGTAGGTTATTGAAAACGTAGAAAATTGAGGTGATGAACAAATCCTCAGTAACTGTTGCTATTTCAAAATGGGAAAATATATGGGTTGGCTTTGATATTATTACCCTACATTAGCGGTGACATCCCCTGCAATCGATTTTCTAGATACTAAAGAAATGTGTATTGAGGGCTTCAATCTTTTTTCGTTAGTTTGATTGACAATTTGTCATAGGTCATTATTAGACCATGGTTTTGACCATTGTTTCAGGGTAATTCTAAGGGGCCGTTTGATGGAAAAAAAGAGGTTATTTAACTAAATGATTTGCTGTAGTGAATTTTACCTTCTTCAGTTTCAAATATTAAGGCTGAGTTTGAAAGGAGTATAAATGCAAATATGTAGAATGTAAAACTTTATATTTTGTATTATTTTGTATGTAATTTGTACTGTATATATTTGTATTTGTATTCTTTCCAAACGAAAGAGTATAAAATAAATGCAAATATAAAATACATACAAAATATAGTTCAATTAAAATACAAAGTTTTGCACTGTACATATTTGTATTTATACCCCTTCCAAACTGAGCCTAAGTAGTTTACGACTTCATTTAGAACATGCACAAACACAAAGGATTAAATTTTTAGGGTTTGTTTGGTTTGCAGTAAGAATTGAAATCAGAATGATCTGTTCCCATAGTCTGTTTGGTTCAAACAAGAACTGGAGTGGAAATTAGAATCAGTTGGAAAGAGATTTTATTTCCAAGGGAAGGGGAAAGAATGGGAGAATGCCATTCCTGATGAAATGAGAAAGGGATTCCGATTCCATCCAACCAAACAGTTGGATCCGATTCCCAAACAGGACCTTAAATTAAGCAACTTCGGCTTTTACCAAATGGCTCCAAGAAAGCAGCAAACAGTGACTCTGAAAATCAATACAATAACGATATTTTAAATCTTGACCAGCATCAGCATGTTGCAGCAAAGGAAACCTCATAAGATGTTCCCAAACTTGGCAAATATCCTTTGGGCGTGATTGTTGCTCCCCAATCTGTACAAAGTTTAGATGGTTGCTTTCATCTAAGAGAGGGTTAATACTTGGAATCTCAGGAAGTGGGCCTTTTGAATGGCATGGCTCCAAGGTTGTCTACTATGGTGGTTGCTTTGACAGAAGCATTAAGAGTCCGTTTGGTTTGCGGGAATAGGGGTCATGAATCGGAGTCAGCCTTTTCGATTCTAACTGTTTGGGTGGGAGGAATCAGAATCTCATTCCCATTTCTGTTGGATGGCGTTCTCCCATTTGAGGGAATGGCCATTCTCTCCCCTCAGGAATGAAATCTCATTTCAACTTATTCCTATTCCGATTTTGATTCCTGTTTGAACCAAACGGACTATGGAAATAGAGTCAGAATGATCATTTCTGGTTCCAACTATTTGGGTGGAGGGAATCGAGAGGGAATGGCCATTCTCCCATTTGAGGGAATGGCCATTCTCTACCCTTCCCTTGGGAATGAAATCTCATTCAAACTTATTCCAATTCTGATTTTGGTTCTTGTCTGAACCAAACATGTTATAGGATAGAGTTAGAATAATCCCATGGTTCAAAAGTTCGCAACGTATCTTGGGCCAATAGGTATCGTATCTTTAAGGGGCCAACACGGGAAATGCTACAAATCATTTGTATCGTGTCTTTTCATTGTGCCAAACCTGTATTGTGACCATATCGGGGCATATCGAACCTGTATCAGGGTGTATTGGCTGATACATTATGATTTCATGTAAGCAAAAAACAAATTTAAAATGTTTGAGAAAAAAAAAAAAGACTTATAGCTATTTCCAAAAGCCTTCTTTCTCTCCCAAATTCAACAAATCATCCTTGCACATTCTTGGATTGTAAAATCTTAAAAACAAGTACCCCAAAAACAACCTCCAAAACTCAAGATTTTTTAAGTTTTTTTCAACTTTTTACAAAAAAGTGCAAAATAAATATATTTTTTTCAATTTACTTGATAGTATGTTAAAATATTTTGTGTATTTTTAATGCTTATATATATTTATATATATACACTCTCCTTATGTTGAAAATCCTATATTTTTTGTGCTTTAAATAGATCTATTTAATTTTTGAAGAAATTTAGGAAAAATATAAAATAACAACAAAAAAACATTATATTTTTGGTGTAATATGCCCATGAAGAATAATTGTGTCATAGATCTATGGGTGATCTACCATATCCATAGATCTATTGAATTTTCTAAAATATTAATTTTTTTAATAAAAATATTTATTGTTTCATTACTAAAAATGAAAAAATGTTTATTTTTAAAAATTTTTGTACTTTTAGAATAAAAATATTTCATTCTATTTTTTAATTCATATATTTTTTGATTTTTTTTGCAAAAAAATTGTTTTCTAATTTTTGGTGTAATCTAACCATAATATTCACCTTGTTGTAAACCTATGGATGATCTATCACATCCTTAAAAATTATTTTTGTTACATTTTACTTTTTAATTTTTGTTATAATTTTGTAATAAAAAATAATATACTTGTTTGTGAAGGGAAGGAGATCCATCATATGGATGGCCGAACCATGTAGGGTGGATGGGCAAATTTTCAAAAACTTCTTTCTCCCTTTTGGGAATCTTATTCCCTAATTTAGAAAAAACTGCATTTTTCAAGGTTCATTCTTAAAACAAACCGGACCAAATCTGAAACTAAGATTAAGGGAGGGATATACCTGATACGGAATCCACGCAAGTAGCTCCCAATGTAGGTGTTCATGCCCACCAAATCCCACCTCCACTGAAGATGACACAACTTAGGATGAGGTAGGATCAGCAAAGCAATTCTTCAGCAAGAATTGCAATCCTTCAGCAAGGATCACGTAGGGGATGTGAGCACAACTTCAGATCTGATTCTTCTGGCAATAATCAATCTAAGACAATGGAGATCGAATTGGGTAGGGCGGCAAGAATAGAGATAAGATATAAGATTTGCAAAAAGTGTTTAACAAAAGGATTTAGCCCTCTATTTATAACCTCTCTGGATCAGCTTCCTAATCCTATCAAGAAAGGGTTCTTTGATACAAATCTTTATTTGGATCAGAACTCTTAAGTGGATAAGACATATCTTATCCTCTTGATGATCTAGAAGCAGATCTAATATCAAATTCGCCCATAATTAATTAATCTAATTAGCCCAATTCGAATTGGGATTTAGGCCCATTAAGTCATCAGGCTCACTTCCCTTTTAATTCGTTGGCTAACTTGGCTCTCTTTGTATGGCGTGGGACCCTAACATTGATCTCCACAAAAGACATATGGGTTCAACCTAACATCTGTTACAAGGCCTGGTCGAATTCACTACTAAACACAGTGAACCCCTAAGCCCATCAGTATGGGCTCTTAGCAGGCCCAACATTTACACTAAATGGTCCTTGGGTCCAGCCACCTTATGAAGGCCCAAGGACTATGGACTTAAGTGAGATTAGCCCTAAATAGTCTTACACTTAACCTCTCAGCCCATAATGATCAAACACTACCCAACAAGAGATGACCTCTCCCTCGGCTACAAGGTGTAGTGTTGCACTCTCTGCTCACATGGATTCCGGGAATTAAAACATTTTGCAAACAATTTGTGAAACCATAATATATATGTATATATCTCTATATAAATATATTTTGCAAAATAAATCTCAACAAGTTTGAAATCAACTACCGGCAGTTTAGGTTTCCATCAGAGAGAGTGCATTCCCCAATCATTCACTTTGTCCGACAAAGGGGCTGATTCTGTTAGTACAATCACCCACTCAGGTGAACTCTCAGACTGCCCCAACATACCCAGGTTTTGACCCCCGCTAAGGATCTCACTGATTGGCATATCAAAGACAACTCAATCCAACACCTAGTGCAGTACCATAATCGAGTCTAAGGGTTAGGTGTAACTTTCTAATTTTGCACATTTATCTCCAAGATCTAGGGCATAACTGGAAAATGGTCCGGTTCAGGGTTTCAAGCAAACCTACACTACATGTACTTCAGGTCTCACCCTGACAGCTGAGACAAGCCACCCCAACCGACTTGACAGCACATTAGTGTCAGGCTTGGCAGGTTAAACCTCCCTAGGTCTATCCAACGGCTATGAAAATTCTAAACTAACATAAGTCTCATAAGTGTCTAATTTAAAGGTACTATATAGAAACACACCATAGATAATATGAATCAATTATGTACTTTATTCATTTACAATAAATGTCAAAATGTACATCAATCTAATTGGAGCTAAGGGCATATACTGTCTTACAGTTTGAATAAGAAATAAATATGTTTAAAAACTTATAAAAAGTGTTTCGTTAAATAATTATTAAGCTTATATTTTATAGTTATAACATTACTAGAGAATACCCTTATGTTTCTGTATGTTGATCATATATATATATAATGTTATTGATGCATATTTACGACTCATTGGAATATTTATAGTGTTTCCATGTGTTTTCATGCATATCTTAATTTTTCGTTTGTATCCATGCATATCCAAGATATATATCTCAATACGTCTCTTAAATTTGTCTTTCTGATACATTTAGTATTTTTGATACTTTGAACTTTGAATAATGCTTTCCTATTCCAACTGTTTGAGTGGGGGAATTGGAATCTCATTCCCATTCCTGTATGAATGTTTGGGGGAATGAAATCTCATTCATTCTCATTCCAGCTGATTCCGATTTCGATTCCTATTTGAATCAAACAAACTATAGGAATTTGATAATTTTAATTTCAATTCCAAGAGATTTTGATTCTGATTCCAATTCCAATTGCAAAACAAATAGATCCTAAGAATTCATTGGAAAGTGGGCATCAATGCTCTGTGCAACAATTATTTGAATGATTGATCATCATCGTTACATCTGAGCCTTATACAATAATTATATGGGCTTAGTTACATGAATCCTGTACCACCATTTCGTTTAACGCTATATCCATTGTCAACGAATGAGTTTTCAATTATTTTTTATTACTTTGGGCTCATGTCTTATTTTGTTCTATACTTCAAACTTTTCTACTCCTTTCAACTCGTCAAATTACTTCTGATTACGAGTGCTATAGGTGATGTATGCAGGTGAAATTGAATTTGAAAGTTAACATAATAATCGTGTTTCAGGCATGGATTAGCCAGCTGAGTGTTTGGAGAGATGGCGGTGGTTAAAATCGAAAGTTTACATAATCTTGTGTGTCGACAGCTTACCTAGTAGTCAAGCCTAAAAGGGCTGCCATTATGTCATGGGACTAGTCGTTGGGGCCTTATGCGGCACTCGAATGTGACAAATAAATCTAAACAATAAGCAATAACATAAGAAAAGGCAACAAGATGACACACGAATTAGTCAAAAGGTTATTTGTATTATATTAATGGATGACAAGTACAAGTAAAGTATCGAGGGAATCTCATACTTAACTTTTACACGCTCTTGATTCACTCAATGACACAAAGAAACATCAAAATAGTGAAAAATCATATTACGAAATTACAATATTAACATTAACATTCCCCCATACAAAATACATACAATACCCCA
Organism: Nelumbo nucifera; assembly: GCF_055504915.1. Lineage (NCBI taxonomy): Eukaryota > Viridiplantae > Streptophyta > Magnoliopsida > Proteales > Nelumbonaceae > Nelumbo > Nelumbo nucifera. The sequence goes on along the minus strand of NC_142649.1, from coordinate 53,370,098 downwards.
CTCAAGACACACACTTGGACACTTGAATGGCGACTACAGGCACAATGAATGGCACTTGATGGCGTGACAAAAAATACACTTGTGACAATTAGGCCCGTTACCATCTTAGTGGCCAAATTTACACAATATCTTTACACGATGGACAAGGCTTGTGTTGTAGTCAATGAGCCGAACAGAATAGAGTGGACCAAATGAAATTTCTTTCATTAAGGCTGAGTGTCTCCTTCCCTTTATCTCCTATTACATTCCGGTACAAGAAGTCATGGAATTCAAACACTAAAAATACTAATTCACATAAGAAGTTAATGCCACCAAATTTCATTTATGTAATTTTACTTGCCTCATTGAATAAATTTCAACTATATTGTAGCAATATATGTGAATCTTTGACATCAAAATGTATAGGCACCGTGAGCAGTCATACATTACAACACAGGCACCTACGCTTCCCAAAGCGTTAGCAAGGCAAAACTAAAGTTCATATTCTCTTTATTTGAATATATGAGACTGAAAATGCTTCCCTCATTCAGATTTCTTATAAAATACATCCTATGTTGACTGTCGTGTGCCTCCATGTCTCTCCCATCACTGAGCTTTCAAACTTCTCAGTAGTTCCCATCTAACATGAAAGGAAAAAAGGATTAAAAACATTATGCTGTGAAGGCAATTAAATAACTTCATGGCTTGTCTGAAACTACTGAAGCCATAAGTTTGTGGTTGTTTGAATTTGAATGATGATCGCCCATGGCTTGCTTCTTTTGAGCTTTCCCTAGCAAAGATCATTCATCCATCGTCAATGCTACGGAGCAGATGTGAACAGCAGGGATGCATTTGTCCCACCAAAACCAAAGGAGTTTGACAGAGCTGCTCTAATCAGCATCTCCTTTGACACAGTTAAAGGCATGAAACCATCACGAAAGATGGGATCAGGATGACTGAGATTGAGTGTCAACGGTACAATCCCCTGCAACAAGATGCCACAAAAGCTAATACGAGATGAGCAACCATTTTGGAACATGCAGGAGGATTCACTTGCAAGCTTATAAAGACAACAATAATTACAATTAGAAAAAGAATTATTTGCACAATTAACTGGAGTTGAGTTGAGCAGGAGAAATGCAAACTCATGAAGACAACAACAATTGCAACTTGCAATAATGAATTGTGCAATTCTAAATAACAAAGGGTACACGTATGCATGCTCAAAGTATGTCTTGTGTGTGGGGGAGGGATTGGAAATAAAATCTTAGAACTCAGGTGGGAGCAAACTACTGGAGTGTCAAATGACAAATCTGCTATTAGAGTTTAGTGAAAACTGTAAAATTTGAGCAACTTGCAATGTGACCAAAGAAAACTTATGTTTCATGCAAGTTCAACATTCAATATTAAAACTTTTTAATAGCCAATGTGAAGAACACTAATAAAGGTGGGGTATAGGGCTAATGTGAAATGGAGGATTGAACAGGTGGTCCAGAAGATACCCTACTAGGTGGATGGCTCATATAAGCCACATCATCCCTCCATGTGGTAAAAAAATGCTAGGTTGTGTAGGGAAGATCCCTACATTAAATACAAGGACCACAACAAAGGTAATCAGTGATTTGTTTTTTTGATGTTTATTCTTGAGCATTTAGCATTAAATAGAAAGGAATGATGAAACAGGATTCATGTAGCCAACTCCCCTGTATAAGGGCTTGGATAATGATGATTCTTCAGCATTATTGGTAATTTTAATGTGAAATGTGATGTGTGAAGCATAGTGTACATTCGCAAACGGGATGAGAGAGGTTGATTTTGGGGGTAGGTGGAAAATGATGGTATTCACTGTGGACAGGGATTCCATGAGTGTGTAAAGGAAGAGCAGTAGCATGTGGGCAGGTGTGCAGCATTTGTATTAGGAAAAGAAACAGGTAAGGGAGAAAAAGGTTGGAATCTATTGGACATTTCTGAATCACAAGTCAAAAATTTGTTAATCACAGTTTAATGATGTTACTGATTCAAACTTGAATCAGTGCAAGAGGCATATCAGTTACATGGAAGTGGATCTCCATGGTTGTGAGCAGTAGGATCCAGACATCCTATGTAGAAAACCCACGTGAATGACCAAGTGCAAGAGGCATATCAGTTACATATGTGGAATACAATAAGGTGGCGCTCGATAAATCTGAAGTCTGAAGTCTGAAAGGCAAAAAACCTCTAAAAAAGCTCTGAAAGCATTCAGTTGATGACCAAGTGCAAGAGGCATATCAGACATCTGAATACAGTGGATTTGTTAGGTAATCTGAATGCTTTCTGAAAAAGTTATATTTTACAAATTTACCCCTCAAATTATTTAAAAAAAGTAAACGAAAATGATTAAAGTAAAATGATATAATAAAAAATAGTATAAAAATAATAAAAATAAAAATATGATAAAAATCAATAAATAATATTAATAAAATAAAAAACAATGTTAAAAATGATAAAATAGTAAAATTTATTATAAAGTATAATAAAAATGTATAAAAAGAAAATAATAATGGTAATAAAAAATTAAACATATAAAAAGATCATTTAATAATAATAATAATAAATAATAAATAATATAAAATATAATAGAGAGATTTGCAAATAGTAAAATAATGTAAAAAAGATAAAATAGTAAAAAATTATAAATATAATAGTAAAACTTATTATAAATATACTAAATAATAAAAATAATATAAAATAAATAATATTAAGATAGGAGATCATTTTGGATTTTTCAAAAGTTTAAAAGGGTATCACTAGAATTCAATTTCCGTGCACTACCTCCGCATCTGCTCAGAGGTAGCTTAATGTCTGAAATATTCAAAGGGCTTTTTGGTGTTCAGTGGCTCCGTTAAGATGCACAACCAAACTACCACCAAACACTGGAAACCAAAATTTTCAGTGTTTGGTGGTCAATTCGGCATTACTGAACGTCACCTAAGTGGACTTTATTTGGAGATTGGAGTTTGCTTCATGGTTTTGTTGCTGCTTTCTGTTGACAGTTATAGAACGAGCTTTATGAGCCCAGTTTATGTTCTTTTTATCAGTAGTTATGTTGTTTTGTTTAGTTATTGGGCCTAAGACCACTTGATTGTTGTTTTTATTTCTTTTAGTTTGCAGTCCCTTTAGTTATAGCCACCCTATTAAGGGCTGCATGGTCTTTGTACCTTTTAGTTTTTTTTTTTTTATCAATAACAGAGTTTCATTAATTTAGAGGAAAATTACACAACAGAGGAGAGGTAACCTTTCTTAACTCTCCTCACCAATTTATACAAATTATAATTGTGCCCAAAGCAGTTGATTTCTTCCCACCCCTTGTTTTGCTAGAACATCAGAAAAAACATTAGCAGTTCTTTTAACCCAACTGAACTTCACCTCCATATTTTGACTTTTTGAGTTTCTTCTTCTCATCACTGAAGATCCAGAAACCACTTCCCTCCTTTTGCAGCCAATCCATTATCAGCTTTGAATCACCTTTTATAATCAGCTTTCTCACATTCATATCCTTTGCCTTTTGCACTCCTTCCATGACAGCCAGAATTGTCTCCCACACCAATTGGACCTGAGAATAAACCAAAACCTCTGCCTTCCTTACTCCTAAACACACCACCAATACCAGAAGGACCTGGGTTAACTGCACTACTCCCTTCAAAATTGAACTTGATATAATTATTAGCTGGTGGAGACCGTAAAGACCTTACATTGGCGTGATGACCTGAGAACTTTTTGCCTCTCCTCACCTGAGAACTTTTTACCTTTTTAGTTTAATATAAATGATAAGAGAGGAGGTGGCTAGAGAACTTTTTGCCTCTCCCCTCACTATTCTCTCATTCTTTCTCTTTTCTTCCTCTTCTTTTTTCTTCTTCTCCACAAGAACACTGCCACTCCTCTCAACATTAATTTGTCTACCATGTGACAGTTTTGATGTACAACAGCCCAGGCCTAAAAAGAAATTTTTGAGGACTAATGATTGCCATATTATGGAACTGGGGAAAGAGGAGACTTGCTGTGTTGGAGGATATCAATTGATTGAAAAAAGATTTAGCAGTAAACTGCCTTGATGAGTTCTTCACTTCCAGATTTTAATATCTTCTTGATCTAGCTTAGGTTCTACGGCCTGGATCTACTGCATGAGCTCCAACAAGGGTCCAATTTCCCAACCATTTAAAGGTCTTCTGAAACCTTGTATCCAGACAAATATGTTGTCATGCACATAACAGCAATCACTCTCTGTAGTTTGTCATGCACTTAAGTTGAGGGCATTTTGTTCAAATTGGGTGTTAGGATGTCACTTTGCTTTGAGGCAGCTATATAAGCCTCATATTTGCTTGTGGAGGCATCTTATATTGTATTTCAAGCCCTAAACACAGATATCCTCCATTGGAGTAGCTGCTTTAACCTTTATTTGGGGATTTTCTTGTTCCATCTTCAATTTGTGCTCTCTCTTGAGATTTTTCATGTGGTTCTTGTTTCTTCTAGCTTGACCTCCTTGCTGCATCACAAGGTGAACAACAAGAATAAGGATTTTTTGTGTGTGTGTGGCTGGGGGATCTATTTTTCCTTCAAATATTTATCCATTGAGAGATTATCTTTTATTTGATCCATTGCTCTCTTGGAACCCAAGAAAATCCCAAATCAGGCTGAATTGTCACTGACCAATAATACCATGTCTAACTCTCACCAAATCCTTCATGAAGTTAACAACACGAAAGCATTTTTGTTCTGAAAATAATGGCCAAATGAACCAAGAAAAAGCATGGACCATGAGATCAAAAACAAAAGGCAGATCCACCATGCTACAGTACTTTAGAACTCCCCCCATAATGGCTTTATAGACAAAGAATGGTTTTTAATTTAAGCAGTGAACACTTGAGGGAATATCCTTACGTGATATATAGCTAGCACTGCAAAGATTGCTTCCACTGCTCCTGCTGCTCCAAGAAGATGACCAGTAGCACCCTGAATTAAAACCAACTTATGATTATAATTTTTTACAAGGACGAAATATTTGTATTAACTGAACTTCCAAAGCCCATTTGTGTGTGTGTGTGTGTGTGTGTGTGTGTGTGAGAGAGAGAGAGAGAGAGAGAGAGAGAGAGATTCTGAATAGCATTGGAGAAAGATATGCAACCCATATCAAATTTTTGAATCATGGTAATTTTCTTCCAATTATTGCAAAAGTTTTTTTTCTATTTGAAGCAACAAATTCCCCAAGGATAGACATCAAAAATATATATCAACTTCTCAATCTTTTTTTTATGAATAATAAAGCATTTCATTAAAAATATTTTAAGATGGGTTTACAACTGATGCAGCATTTAGTTTTCCCTCCATTCAAAATCATCATATAGGATAAGGACATTGATTTAAAAGGCACACCTAGGTGCACAGGCAAGGCACATTTTAGGCTATGTGCCTTACCTAGGTCCCAGGCACACCACATTCAGAAGGCACATGCCTGATGCACCTTGTGGTTCAGCCAAAGTAACACCTTTTGAAAATTTGGGCATTTCTGTTTTTTTATGCCCATCATCTTGGCCTCCACCCCTAGACCCTCAAGGCAATCCCAAGCATGTCCATATTAGGGTCTTAAATTCTTAATCCCTATAAAAAGGTCCATATTATGCCTCTAAAAACCCCCTACTTGTTAACATTGCTCATTCACTCATCCTAATGAAAGATATTTTAAAAGATGATCCCTTGTGCCTACGACCCCTCTTCCTCCCAGTTCAGATCATCCCACAACTGCTCCTGTAAGTGATACTTCTCTTTTAGGATACTATTCGTATTTCAGATACCACTCTTAATGTTCCTCTTCATTAGTCTATTTGTATCTCTAGACCTCCTAACCGCTATGGTTTCACTTCCAACCATATCTCTTTCTCTGCTATTTCATCCTTCACAGATATTCCTTGTTCTTACTAACAAGCCGTCAAAAGTTGTCATTAGAGGGAAGCCATGGATGTCGAGATCAATGCCCTTTATGAAAATGATACTTGGGACCTTATACTTGCTCCTCCAAATGCTTCCATTGTTGGGAGCCATTGGGTTTACACTATCAAGCTAAAATCAAATGAATCTCTTGATTGGTAAAAGGCCCATTTAGTTACCTAGGGATATATAATCAAGAGTATGGCACCAATTATGAAGAAACATTTGCCCCAATTGCTAAGGCCACAACCATCCATGTTCTCTTAGCCTTGCCTATTGTTCAATCTTGGATCATTTATCAACTAGATGTGAAGAATGCACTAGATGAAAACATTGGATGACTTCCAAATCTTTCACTGAATGATATTTTGAGAACCTAGAAAGAGGTGACCTCTGAATGATATTTTGAGAACCTAGAAAGAGGTGACCTTCTCAACCCAAGTAAGGAAAAGGCCAATTATGGATTGGAAGGCCCCAACCCCAATTTATGGTCAACCCAAACCCAACCCTAAAATTTGGGCTTAAGGCCCAAGCCTGAACCAAGCCCAAGGTCAAGCCTAATCTTCCCAACCCGAGCCTAGCCCATATTGTAATTTGAAGCACTAGGGTTGGGCTCGGGTTGGTCAATGAACCCGCTCTAAAATCATACATGTATGTATACATTTTATGCAAATATGTATATATGTAAATATGTATTTATATATGTAAATACATATCTATATATGTATGTTTATAATAGGGTCGGTTTTGGGCAACCTAAGGGCTAGGCCGAAAAATAAAAAAATCCTGAATTCTTGGGTCCGAGCCCAGCCCATGTAAAATTTCGGGTTGGGTCCGTTCAAGCTCAGATTGGACCCACCCAAGTTGCACCCCTATTCTCAGGTAGTCATCTCTTGGACTAGATTCAGTACCTAGATTCCTTGGGTCTTCCAAAACAAATTTAGGGAGATTGAAAGCTTAATAAGGGAACTAAATGTCTCTTTCAAGTGGGTGAGAAGAATAGCAAATGGAATGACTCTTTAGCCAAACAAGGAGTTGTAAGACATACTATCGGGGGTGTGGGGTAGGAGATTCACATGCATCCTAAAAAGGAGCTGCAAGACATCAAATATTTTGGGAAAATTTTTATGTTTTGTTGTTTGGGGTGGAAGTTACACTCAACCTCTTGTAATTTGTATAAGTTTGATTCAATAAAGTTTTTTCTTGCTAATAGAAAAATGCCTTCATGGCCAGTTGAAGGAGACAGTCTACATGAAACCTCCTCCTGGATATTGCAATGATTCCTCTCTAGTCTTCGCCTAAAAAAATCCCTATATGAATTGAAATAGGATCCTCGGGTAGGGTTTAAATGTTTTCAAGATGTTGTTGCTACTGAATATAACCGAAGTTCCTCTTATCACTTGTTGGTTCGGCTGTTATTAGTGTTTAAGTTAGTCTTATAAGTTAGTCTTATTTGTGTCTTATGTTCTTAGTTATTGGGCCCAAACATGTTTAATGTTTTAATTGTTTTATTTGTCTAGGTGTCCCATCACTAATCAGGGGCATTCTAGTCTGTTCATGTAATTATTTTATAATCATTTATATAAACTTGTTGGGCTGGCTGAAGAGTACGTGCCGCCTCTCTCAGATCCTCTTCTCTTCTTCTTCTTCTCTCTCTTCTTCGACTGTTGTAATCCAGCAAACATGGTATCAGAGCAAGGTTCATTTGTCTGATTACAGCCGCAACCTTTTGACCCTTCTTTTTTCCTTTCTCTTCCCTTTCCTTTTTCTGTCTTGGTCACTGTGAAGAAACCCTAGGGCTGACTGTAGAGCACAGCAAGGTCTGTATCTAGGGTCCCTTGGTTGTAGGGCCCAAGGGGAGTTTGTTCCAGAGATCGATGCCCTACTAGACACCTTACAGCAGGTAGTAGCCATTCGGCTGCTAAGAGAGGTCTGTGTGGAACAGATCCAGGTGGAAGGGCTGACTTCGACAGTCCTAGTTCGGTTCGTACAGTTGGTCACAGTCTACTATAGCAGAAATCAAAGTCCAGTCCAGTCCAGAAGAGTTCAGCACTATACGGAAGTGGAGTGTTGTTGGTTTTAGTTCTGTTACATGGGTTTTTTCAGGCCTGCAACAGCTTTGGCAAGTCTGAAATTGTGCTCTTTGTACTGAGTTTTTCAATTGTGATCACTGTAAGAGGAAGGAGATGTCTTCAATATCGGGAGAAGTGTCTTCTAGGGATAATAGACCTGGTGGGAGGTCTCCTAATCTGGAAAATCCAAATCTGCACAGCTTGCAGATCACTAGTGTGCTGTTAGATGAATATAATTTCAAAGAATGGTAGGGAAACACTGTTAATAGCAAAGAGGAAAGCACGGAAAGAGGGTGAAACATTCTCATAGGATAAGGAAAGAACCATTAGGTGGTGTGTGGTGCATGATCTAACACCCTTCCTCTTAGCAATAGGAAGATCCAGATCACAATTATAAGTATCAATATCAATGGGTTCAGGGACATTAACTGGAACAATAATACCTAGATGCAGTGATGGATTCAACCCCTGAGAGTTCGATGGCATAGGTTGCACAGCTTCAGGATGCTCTGTGTCTATTGAACTTTGGGATCTAGCTTACCACGGGTAGGAGACAAATCATGGACAAAAGACTTACACCCAAAGACACGCATAGGAATAGGAAACAACGGAGTTGTAGGAAAGATGAGTTGATGAGGGGACTTGTACTCCAAGAGACGAGATGGCATCCGATTGATAAGATAAGCCGCAGTCATAATAGCATCCACCCAAAACCTTTTGGGAACATTCATTCATGTGTATCAGCAACCCCCGAGCAACTTCTAGAAGATGATGATTCTTTCTCTCTGCAACCCCATTTTGTTGAGGGGTTCTAGCACAAGAACTATGAGGAATAAAGCCACAAGTTTCAAAAAATTCTGTGAGGTCACCATGAAAATACTCTTTGGCATTGTCTGATTGGAAAATTTGAATCTCTGTTTGAAATTGTGTATACCATACGTTGGAAGGCTTTCATAAGTTTAGGAACTTTGTCTCAATAGTGCATAGGGTACACCCACGTATATCGAGAGAAGTCGTCAATGAAAGATATGAAGTATCTGTAGCCATTCTCCGTTGAAATATTTACAGGTCCCCAAACATCAAAATATGCAATGGAAAAAGAAACATTTGATCTTTTATTACGCAAAGAAAATGAAGTTCTACAATGTTTGCTTAGCTGACACACTTTACACTGAAAATCATTAACTGACATAACTTAAAAAATTCTGGAAACAAGCACTTTAAAGACTCAAAGGACAGATGACCCAAACGATTGTGCCACAAAGTAACCTGACTCTTATTTGAGTGACTCAAAGACTGCCGCAAGACCAACTTTATTCTCCAATACCAGTGTTTTAAAAGCACAAGGAGCAAAAAAGGCACAAGGGCCACTTTGCACCTAAGGCGCAAGGCAAGGCACGTGCCTTTTTAAGAAAGGCACAAAATTACAAAAAAAAAATCTAAAAAATAAAAATAAAAATCAGAAAATTCAAAAAAATGCCAAAAAAATTTAAAAAATCAAAAAATATTAAACATAATGTTAATAAAAAATAAACATAAATTTTAAAATAAATGTTTTAAAAACCAATTATCTGAAATTAAAATACATAAACATAACATGTAAAGCAAATGAAAAATAAAAGCGTATTCAAATGAAAATTAAAAAATAAAAGCAAACATATAAAGCATTTTCGAGCATGTAAAACCCACAATCTCTTTTTTTCCTTAATTGCATTGCTTCAAGTAGCTAATGTGATCCAAAACATATTGCATTCTTGATTCTATGAGTTGCCTTTGTACCACGCCCCTCAAGGCAAGCCTGAACTAGTGAGAACCCCCTATTTGCTAATGTTGTTCATTCATTCATTCCAATAAAATATCCTCTTAAAAGGCAATTAAAGTTATAAAATCATTATTTTTATGTGAGAAATAAGAACTTCAAACCCTAACATATGACTTTGTTTGGGCTTGCCTCGAGGGGTGTGGTCGGGGGTCCAGAGGCGGAGCCCCTGGCCCAGCCATTAGACTCAAAAAAAGGTAAAAAGCGCAAAATCAGCCCAGCCATTAGACTCAAAAAAAAAGGTAAAAAGTGCAAAATTTTAAAAAGGTGCACGCCTGGGCTAAGGTGCAAGGCACATCAGGCGCACGCCTAGGGGCACCAGGCGTGCGCCTTTTGAAAGGGGTGCAACTAGGACTTGGGCGAGGCGCATACCCCAAAATGTGCCTCGCCTGTGTGCCTTGGCATGCCTGAGGCGCGCCTTTTAAATCACTGTCCAGCACATAGAGACCATTCACCATGTTCCCTTTACCAATCGTCCTCCCGGAGGCCAAATCCTGAAAGACACAAGATTAAGGAAAAAATGTTACTAAGCAGTTCAAAGAGTGTATAATGCTGCTAATAGATAGCAAATTAATAGGTAGTTTTGGAACATGTAAAACATTTGATAGAGGTAATCCAAATGGCAAAGATATAGATCTTCGACCAGCAATGGAAGAGAAGGATCCATCAGCTAACCTCACTTTATCTTTGCCAGAAAAAAGGGTGTATGATTAGAAAAAGGTTGACTTACCAGTCATGTGATTGGAAGCACCAGAATCAATAATCCATGGAGATTCGGAGTATCAGTAGACACATGGAATGCAAAAGCTAAGTTACCTGGGGAAGAAGCAAAAGAGGTTGAAGGAATAGGTCCAGAATCTGCTTGTGTGAGAACCCTATAGTGCCCCAAATGGTCACGAAAGGCAATGATAATATTTTCCTTGAGATCAAACCTAGGGGAGGGGGGAAATCCTGAGAGTTCACAATAGTTCCTCCACTTTGCAACTCATGAGAGGCCAAGTTAGCCGAGGTGAACCTCTTCTCATTTGATTTCTTGTTCTGTTCTTGTGCTGATTTCTTATCTAGGTCTTGTGCCCACTTTGACTTGCCATGCAATTCCCAACATGTCGTCCATGTGTGTCGGGATTTCTGACAATGAGTGCACCACAGTTTATCCTTATCATCAACCCTTTTCTAACCGTCTCCCTTTCTTGCTGAATTGGTATTACCTCTTGCAGCTAAAGCAATGGTCTTCCCCTTGGGGGATTCATGGCAGATTTTCTACTTTCCTCGGATTGAACCAGTGCATACACCTCTTGGACAGAAGGAAGATCCTTACTACCCAAAATTTGAACTCGAATGGGTTCATATATGGGATTAAGCCCTAACAAAAAAGTAAACACCCACTACAGTGACACTAACTGTTTGTAGGCTTTGGCATCCTTTTCACTCTCCCAGTCAATGTTCTTATGGTAATCTAACTCTTTCCAGATAGATGTGAGGGCAGAGTAGTAGGTGGATAAGCTTCTTTCCCCTTGTTTACATGTTGCAGACTCGACTTGCAATTGATAGATTCTAGCATAGTGTCTCTACTCGGAGTAAGTTGACCTTGCTTGTTCCCATATTTTCTTGGCTGTCTCAGCCCACATAAAGTTTTGTTTAACTGATGATAGCATAGTAGTCAAATACCATGACACAATCATGCAGTTTTCCTGGTCCCACTTATCATATTCAGCAGTACCAGTCCTAGGTTCCTTCACTTTCCCATTGATATACACTGCCTTACCCTGGGCTGTGATGTACGGCCACATCTCCTTAGACCATGTCAAATAATTTCTGCCATCTAAGGGAGTAATGGTTGTTGGAAAACTCATAGAGTCAAGACTGTTGTTCATTCTTCCTTGGTTGAAAGAAGTTCCAGAGGTTGCAGAGAGTCTTCAGAAGCCATAACAAAGGCTGCTATCGGAAGTTTCAGACCTACAACCCTTCTCCTGCGATCCACACACTCACAAACACACAACCCTCAATGTAAGGTTTAAAATCAAATTGCAGTCACAGTAACACAGCACCTGCTGTCACAGATTTACAGGTCTAACTCATCTCACAAGGGCTAGTTTAAGCCACACATAGCATCTACAATTCTGCCGATGTATTTCTCCATCTGAACCAGGTCACACATGACCTATACAGGTTCTTCACCCACACAGTTTTGGATCACCAACCCACAAGAAGTTATTAAACAAGCCTACACCATTCGGCTAGGGCAGATTTTAGGATGTTCTTGGTAACAATACCAAGAACCAATGAAAAAAAAAACACTTCAGTCTAGGTTCCTGATCAGTTCGACTGACTTTTGGAAGTTACAGTCCAGAGAAGAATGGGAGAGAAGAAGAAAAACAACCACCGACCTCTATAAAAGCTCGGTCAATCATCTGCCGATCTTTGAGAGAGATTTTCTTTTCAGTTTCTGTTTAAAAAAGGATAGAATAGGGTCCACCAACAATTCTCAGTGCAAGGTCGAACTTGTTTTCCCCATTCTCAGTCCAGGTATGATTAGTAAGACCTTTGATCAGATAAGATGCCTTTTACAGAGCGCTGTCCTGCTCTGATACCATGATTTCGATAAAGAGTGAAGTAGAGAAGAAGAAGAAGAAGAAGAAGAAGAAGAAGAAGAAGAAGAGAGAATAGAGAAGAAGATTGAGACCAAAAAGTGTGGCTGGTGGCGCCAGTCTTTGTATTTAAATGATAGGGCAACAATATAAAAAAATAAAAACATGAAAAGACAAAAGTGCCCTTGCGGCACATAACCAAGATTACATCACATGGCTCAATCAGTTAGCTACGCTGACTTTGCCTCTTCCTAAAATACTGCCTGACAGTGGATTTGACCTGAGGGTTAGGGTCATGGATCTCCACAATAATAGCTTCTTTCCTGATTGGCACTAGGACCCCTCCTTGCTGGGTTTGGATCTCTGATGACTCGACTGGTGTCCTAACAATATTTCATCATGCAAACATATTTTGAATAACTTCAAGGATTGAATAATTGGAATGTTGGACTTTGTAGGCGAATGTAAAAGTATTTTCAGAAACAGATGAGGCTTAGTTCAGACCTTCAACAGTCATCTGAAGCTCAACTCTTGGCATCCAAGGCCTCACAGACAGAGATTGATGGCACTTATAGAGATGGTATACTTCCATTAGTTTGAAAGTAAGCTAATGGAAAAAGTATTTTAACATGTAGGGGAAACCAAGTGCCTCTAAGGATTGAAGATTTCCTTTTTCTTATTTTCCTTTTTTTTTGGTTGGGGGGATTCTTAGATAATGAAACTAAACTGATATTTAATCATTCACTAACTAGCCGTACAAGTGAAATAGCCACAGATGCAGCATACAGTTGTTAGATTTTAAATTTGATCAAGGACTGAGCACTGGTTAGAGAATGGATGAGAACCACCAGACATTTGTGCAAAGCAATGTATGAAAACACATGTTTTGGCTACAAGGATGTTTCACTCCTTTCTTTTTTAATCAGTATTTTGCTCCTTTTTTCTTAACAAAACTGCCTTCAGAGTTACCTTTGTGGACGACAATGCCAAAGCACCTGAGGTTGCATGATCAGAAAATACAGATTTGATAGCGTTGGCTTCTATCATATCACCTGCAGAGGTAAGATACTTTAGCAATATGGAATTGCACCTAAATCAATTCCTATGGATTTCAATTAACCAAATTTCACCAGTTCATAGTATTATCATGCATCAGCTTGTAAGGAACCAAAAAAAACACCTAGAGGTGTGGATGTAGCATGAGCATTTATATAATCCACTTGATCAAGATGAAGACCAGACTGCAATCATTGAAAGAAAGAAAATGACTTACTTCAGTACACCAGAAAGAAAGCTGCATATACATATATCCATAATTTAAGAAAAGACAGTTGCTTGTAGAACAATAAAATTATTGCTATCTATAACTACCTAGTTAGTTTTCAGGGTTGCATATTGTGTACCAAAGATTTTCTTCAAAAACACTGTTTGTTTACAAAAAGCAACCAGTTCAAAATCATTTGTTTTTGTTTACCTGCTTTAGTGCATGTGTCATGGCTAAAATCGCACCTCTCCCATCATTGTGTGGCTGAGTAATGTGATATGCATCACCTAGAAAATATAATTGTCCAGTTAAGAAACTAGTTGAGAATACTATTCACAACTATAACCATATTTGTATTCCAAAAAAAAAAAACATATTTGTATTCAAAAAGAGGACCTGACAACCCATAGCCTCGAATCTCTGCATAAATTTTTGCTCCTCGTTCTTGTGCATGCTCAAGTTCCTAGTTCATGACAGAACAGTATTATAATTATTTTAAACAACAGCAACAGCCTCAAGATGTTAAGCCACAGCCTATTTTTACCAAGAATGACAAAATGCAAGATTGCTGAAAAGAAAAGGTTAGACTAGAAAAAAGTTGAAATGAAAGAACTTGGCAACAATTATATGAATGTTCATTTTCAGACATTTGGGGTTCCTTATCACAAACAAAAACAAGGTCAAATAGGACAAAGCTTTATTGTAATTCATACCTATGCTGTTTCCTGAACCTTTTTGGGTGAAAGAAATACTAGAATATATGGAAACAAGGCTAGTTCAGAAGAGGTACTTTTTAGAACTATCAGCCAGCTTCAATCAAGGTGTCAAGGCAATTCTGGGTCATAGAGGGTACCTAATCACCTAGGTGATAAGAATTTTATAAAATAAAAAACTATATTTTACACCTGTGGGAGAGACATCCAATTTTACAGTTACAATGGGTCTTCACCAAGGCTCAGACTTAGTCCTTATTTATTTGAACTAATCATAGATGAATTGGCTAAACATATCCAGAAGACCAGAAGGAGGTTCCAATTGTTCTTATTGTTTCCTGATGGCATTGTATTAATTGATGAAACTAACAAAGGATTAAATGCATAATTAAGTTTATGGACAAATACATTAGAAACAAAAGGTTTTAAGATAAATAGGACCAAAACAGAATATGCTATGTAAATTAAATAATAATAGGAGTGCAAACAAGTGTACACCTAGGATTGGATACCAAGAGGTAAATCAATTTTACCTTTTTCGTTACCTTGGTTCAGTAATTAATAACAAGGGAGAGAATGAGGAGGATGCCACCCACTGAATTAAAGCAAGATGGACAAATGGAAGGTTGCATCCGGAGTATTATGTGATAGGTGAATTCCATTTACATTTAAAAGGAAGGTTCTATAAAACAGTTGCAAGGCCAACAATGCCATATGGAGCAAAGTGTTGGGCAGTCAATAAACATGTCCAAAAAATTAGTGTGGTTGAAATGCATATGCTGAGATGGATGATTGGAAAAACTACAAAGGATAGGGTCTCCAATTGGTGATAAAATGAGAGAAAGTAGACTAAGATGCTTTCACACCAATTGCCTAGATGACCATCTACAACACCTGTAAGAAGTAATCTATTGCAAGTTGAAGGGACTAGAAGGACTAGTGGCAGATATAAGGACACGGGTTATTGATCAAAAAAATAAAGGACATGGGTTGAAGTAGTAGGAAATAATTTAAGCACTCATAATTTTAACACTGGATATGGCACTAAACATCATGATGATGATGACAATGACAATGATTATGAAAGAACCACAGTAAGGATTGAATTGTATTAGCCTCAGAAAGCCCAAAAGACCAATCTGGACTAATTTAGGGCTGAGCCTGAACCTAAATCCCAGACCTGAGGTGCAGGCCAAGCTGGGCTCAGGCTTATGTGACCCTCATACTAGGGGGCATGCCCAGCCTGGGCTTGGCCCATGATCATTCTTACTGTCCACAGAAGAATAACCAAGATTAGACCCCCAGCAAGGAAGCACTCTAGATTTAGGAAGAAAGACGATAAAGGTTGCTATTGGAACATACAGTAGAATGATATCACTTAAAGAAATAAGTAGAGGGAGATAGAGAGAAAGAGAACAATGCATGGACATAACTAGAATGCACTCAACTAAACTTTTATTCATCAAATTGAATCAACACAAGGGCTTCTATGTTTACAAATGAGAAACAATTCCTAATTTCTTTATAACAAAGACAAATACATATATAAACCTAAGCACATTCAAATATGGACTTTCACTCCTAAACCAACTCTAAATCCACACTACTAATCTTATTAAAACTAAACAACCCAAATAAACTCCAAGACAGAGCCCAAAAAATTAAAATTTTCAATCATGTCACATAATAAGACCTCATTAACTGAATGGCACTAATAAACTACTTTCAGATGTAAAAGGTCTTGGTCTCATTGGATAGATAATCTAATGACATCACAATCTAGTAAAATGGACAAGTTTTGGCCCCTAAATAGGCTGAAAGAAAACTGAGGTGATTGCATCATAACCTTTCCAAAATTATATAAAGCTCTTTACTAAAATTCTAAACTACTTTTGCCCCTTTAAGACAGCTCTATTCCTAATACACTAGCAAACTAGAAAATAACTTCTAGAAAACTTAAATTAACCAAAAGTTGAATCACCCAAAAAATAACAAAATGCAGTGGGTGCACAAAACTATAAAGAAAATTGAGGTGATTGCATCTTAACCTTTTCAAAATTATATAATGCTCTCTACTAAAATTCTAAACTAATTTACCCCTTTAAGACAGCCCAATTCCCAAGACACTAGCAGAATAGAAAATAACATTCAGAAAATTTAAATTAACCAAAAGTTGAACTACCCCAAAATTACAAATTGTAGTGAGTGCAGAAAACTATAAAGATTTGATTTATTCTTTTGAAGTTTCTTTCCTTTGTTCCACACCTGCACCAACATGTAGCAGTTACAGGACTCCAAGTATGCCTTTTTCCTAAAAATGCTGAACAAATGCCTTTCACATTCACCACCCATAAAATGTTAATGCAAGTTTAACCAACACAACTGTTGTAACCAAATAACTAAACCAAGATCCTTTTTTACACTTTCAAGGTTACATGAACATCAGATTATTAACTCTTACAGAAACATGCATTTGTGCACAAGATCTTCTACCACATCAATGGATCTGACTCAATTTGTGTATATTTGATGAGATAAAAGACAACTTTATTCACTGCCTGGTGAAAGCATGCCAAAACTCACCTCCAATACCATAACACCAGAACCCTCACCTATCCTGTATTTCGAGGAAAATGATATGTTGGCAACAGAAAATAACCAAAAAAAATCAAGCCAACAAAAACAGGAAACAATTTAGAAGGGAATAAATTGAGTATTAGGAGGAGTTCCATAACTGCTTCAATAGGAGGCGAAAGCAGAAGCGGAAAAGTTTCCAGATTTAAAAATGTCTCATTCAGCATTTGAGCAACTCAAGAGGCTATTTGATAATAGCTAAAGTCACTAAACTGAATGACTTATCATTTTGCCTTTTAGTATATAAAACAATCAAACAATAAAATATTCAAGGGTATAGTAATCGACCCAACTTCAGACTCAGCCTTTAAGAAGCAAAAAATTGCCTTAATAACTTGTTCACTAAAAGGCAAAGCAATAAGCCAATCAGTTCAGCCACTTCAGCTGTTATTAAATAACTCCTTAATTGCAGGACAATGAAGGGATGAAGCACAGCATTGAGGTGATTATTTTATCCCTAAAATATACCTGGATTTAAGTCATTTTTAAGTTTGGAATCTTTTCCACAACCATTTCAGCCATTACCAAACACCACCTTAGTACTTGTGCACAAAAGATAAGTCCTGAAACACAAAAATTGGGCACTCATAACATGGGTAGCATGCACCCACATTGGATAGGTCATGTTTGAATTTTGATAAACATTTACCTAATATTTAACAGATAAAAACATTTACTTCTGTTGGCAAAAGAGGGAGATAATATACAAAATTCTTCAGGTATCTTTTGTTAAAACTTAAAGACATTTTCTATGATACCGGAACATATGAAACCTGAAGAACTTTATCCAATCAAAAACATATGTGAATTTGAACGAATGCCGGTTGATTGGTTACCAATTGGCTGATACAGGTTGATTGGTTGCCAGTTTTTTAGTTACCATACCTTTTTGGTATCATGGTTGGACTCTTCTTAAAATCATTTTTCCTTTTCTTCTTTTTCTCGAGGGGAAAGGAGATTGCTGAAGAAATGCTTTTATACCTCCTGGAATTTTAACAAAACTTTTTGTCTTGTTCCTCTGACATTATTTTGAGAACCTTTCCCCCACCCACCATGGGCAATTGGTAGCGACCCTTGGTAGCAACTTGCCTAAACCAGATGTAGGTGATAAAATCCCAGCCTAGCAAATGGTTACCTAAGCATTGTATTTTGTTTAAAGCATTGTATTACTATTAGTAATGCCTGGATCATACTATGGTGCCCATATTTTGTGGTTAAGGATGGTATGAGTGTTGAAATTCTAGACTTCCCCTTAAGAATATTACACAAATCCATCTCGACCACAATCAAAAGGTCGTGAAGCTTCTTGTGGGACAGAATTGCGCTTTGTACTCAAGGCCCTTAACCTGCATATTTAAAAAAAAATATTTGATTCAAGAGTAAGAAAAAGAAATAACATAAAAAAGTGAAGAATTCCAGAAAAAGAAGGAAAAAAGAGTGGTGGAACATGGAAAGCAGAATAATTTCAACATTGAGGATGTTATGTGCCCAACAAATTAGCATACAGATAAGCATAGTCTGATAACTAAATGAATGTTCTTTTTGCAATAAAGCAAGCTTTTGCAGCATGATCAGAGAGATAGATGAAACCAATAAACCACAAGCATGAGGGAAACCATGCTATGACATCTCTTAGAGAAACACTCGTAACTTTTTTTCTGTAGTGCACAACATAAAAGAAACAAGCCCAACACTTTTTCAACAATATTGTTAACCACGCCAGATAAGATGCTAATTTCTTTGTAGAGAAATCAGTGCAAGATAAGTTATTGACTGGTGCAGCAAGGTTATAAGATAGTTTCCTGCTCAAAATGTGAAGCTGGTAGATTTACATACCCTTCCTTCTGGGTGATAAAGCTCGATTCTAATGGATGTTCTATGGTGATTCCTCCCTTCCACCATAGGCATCACGTGCATGGATAAAATGGATGAATTATAGCATATTACAGCTTGTGGAGCCATCAGTGATGCAATTAGCGCCTTGGCTTCTACCCTTCTTTAATTTCTCAATGTCTCTTTGTCTATTGTTATCTACTTGCAGGTTACCACAATGAAGGTGATTTAAGAAATAAAATAATTAGGGCATCTAGTACAAGCCATAGTTGTTTTGCTTTGCATTCCTCCCTAGGGCAATGATTTAGCAAGCTCCTTATACAAGGAAGGGGGTGTTAAAGCAGAACTGTATAAAGGGTTTGGAAACCCACTTCTATATTGAGGTTTTAGGGCTTACCCAGTATGCCGACTATTTTTGTGACCCTTCTACTTCCCCTTTCTTCCCCAATGTAATCTTCCTCTTTTTTTTTTTGTTTGTTTCTAATAAAATATATCATTTTATCAAAAGATATTGAATAACGAATCAGTATTATGCACTATGATAACTATAATGTATCAAAAGTAGTAAATATTGGAGGAAAAGCACAAAAGACCAGTTTGATGAAAAAAAAAAAAAAAGAGATAAAAAGAACACCAAAACAGAACTCAAGGGACTCGCCATGAAGGATGGAAATGTAAAACATTTGTATCCAGAGAAGATATAAACCAGTGAATCAAAAGAGTTTATACACATATGGTACAAATAACAGAAAAGTAATGCAATTTCTGGACAATCATGGACTAAACTGTGCATCTTTGTTTACTTAAAATAGTTCATAGAGAAGATCAAACAAGATAGAAGGGGAAAAACAACTAAGGATCAATTCTCTAGTAAAGATCTCTTGAAAAGCACAAAAAACAAGTAAAATAAGATGGTAGATTAATCAATTTTTGTTACCTACAAAACCCTGCTATTGATAAAGCGTCAATGCTAGACTCTGTTCCTCCAGCAATCATAATATCCGCATCTCCAAACTGAATCATCCTTGCAGCATCACCAACAGAGTGGGCACCAGTAGCACAAGCTGTTACTGCAGCATGATTTGGTCCCTAGATTCATGTGCAAGACTTAGCAAAGTGTTTTTTGCATTTCAAAAAGGTACATCAATTATAAAGACTTAAAAATGAAGGCAATGAATCCTGCATGCTATTTACCAAGTCATTGCTCCCATAGATTAAATTGGCCGAACACATCCTGTAGGAGGTATCCCACAAACAATGGGCCAACCTATCTCACTTAACCACCCTTTTACAGACCTTGCCACAACTCTTAGAAATGATTCTCCAAGCCATCCATGTTTTAGAACTCATTAAATTATCAAAATTATTGGGAGTGTTCTATCACCATGAGTCATTCAAGAAATGGAACAGTAGCTGGATGGTCCCAAGCAATAAGTTGTAATTTGTGCCCGCTCTCATCAACAAAGACATGTTATATTATATATATGAAAGCAATGCATAAAATCAAGTACCTTGAATCCATATTTCATGCTCACGTGGCCTGCTGCCATGTTGATCAATATTCGTGGAACAAAAAAAGGACTAAGCCGGCGTAAATGCTGTTTTCAAAAAGCAGAGCAATCAGGTTATACTGTTGCAACAGCCATGTTGGTCACATAAATGCCTGTCATTAAGACCATGATAGATGCATCATTTCAAATAAAGAGAGATATTAATGCAAAGTCTTTATGGGTAGTAAATAAATGAACCAACCAACCTTCTCACAAACCATTTGGGATGCATTCAAAATGTCACTGATGCTACCAATGCCCGCACCAATTGAAACACCCTGGTGATCTTCAAGTTAGAAATGTAAAAGTAACCAAGATCACTAAAAAGATCTGAATAATATTCAATGATTACTAATTATCAAAAAAATATTCAATAATTACCGTCCTTTCTTTCTCCTTTTCAGTGGGAATCCAGTTTGCATCTTTAAGAGCTTCCTCAGTTGAGCATAGTGCATATGCTATGAACCTTGCAACGGATCTATGCTCCTGGGGGTAGAGGGTTACTTAAGTTTACTAAACATTTATGATTGTGAAACATCAAAGACTTTTGGTTCAGAAAATAAACTACAAAAGTCCCAAGAATTTGTTAAAGAAGATCTACTGTTCAATGAGCCTTATATTCAACCAAAAAAAACATTCCCAATTCACACCATAGATTATTGAGAATTTAATAATATTGAGGAAAGACAAAATTGATCTAGAAAACATAGAAAAGCCTAGAAACGGCTGATAGATGTATAGAAAGATTTGCTGTTTCTTTTGCCATTGCCCACCTTCATCCCACAGTCTCAGTTTCTCTTGGCGTTTCCAATCCATTTTTTAGCATTTCTTATCTGCTTACAATTTTCTGGATTTAGTAAAATATTTAGGGGAAATCCCCATTTCTCTCTCTCTCTCAACATTCCCAAACCCATTCTCATTTCTCTCCTTGATGACCATCAGTGAGTGAAAATATAATTAACAACAACAACAAGAGCCTTTAAAGGACCACCCAATGTTGGTGCCGGTTAACTGGGTCTTAGGAGGGGTAAACTGGCTGCGGACCTAACTTTTTGCATCTATTGTACGAAGTGAACAGTCTCAGATTCAAACCCTTATTCTCACGCTTATCAGCACAATGACCCCTAATAGTGATAACGAGAGGATCATCTGTTCAATATTTTCCCCGATGGTCAATAGAAAAGGCGGATGAATTGCACTAGTGTAAACAGTTAAAGTGTGAACAGATAAAGAGCTCGATCTTAGGGAGATACAGCTCTTATGAGTAAGGCTTTGGGAAATAAATTTTAAATTTTGAAGAAAATAAAAATTCTACTAAACACATCTGACATCTCTTATTTTTCAAAAGCCCAAAAGACCACATCTCTACACGATGTCCTCCAAGAGCACTATTTCCAAACTACTTCCGAAAAAGAATAAGAAGCATGTCATCTAATAAATAAAGAAATTTCCAGACATTAGAGACTTGAGAATGAAAACTGAAAAATTAGTGTTTTATGACAAATAAATGAGCTCCATCCAACCTTACAGATTACGCTTCGACCAAACTTATATTTGAACAATGGGCAATTTACCTTGGAATTTAACCATAATTCTTCATTAAATTCACCAGCATTGTCTCCACACGGCACCATGGCAGCCACTTTGGATGTCAATTGGTCGAATGTATGCAGTTGCGTTTCCCTGTCAAGTACATCCAGCTTGAGATCCTCAGGCGTAAGTGCCCTTATTCCGCAACCCCCCTCTACAAGTCGCTTCCACGTAGTCTCCACTCCGCAACCAAGCGGAGTCACCATTCCTAAACCTACAAGTTCCATTCCAATTCACAACTAAACCATCTAAGGGGAAAAAAAAAAAAAAAAAACGTTCCCAAGCCACAACGAATGAATCAAAAAGAAGCATCTTAACTTTAAGAACTAACGATAAGGATTTACCAGTAACAACTACTCTTCGTTGAGGAGCACGAGGAGGGGGACCAAAAACTTGAGATACAGATGATGAAAAGGATCTTTTGATTCGGAAATGAGATCGGAGAAATTGTGACCAGTAACTCTTCACCATCACTTTGGAAACTCGAATTTAATGCGAAGCCACAGTAGCTCCCAGAGGAAGCCAGCAACCGTCGCAGTAGTATGACTTCTTTGATTTCCGAGTGTCGATGACAGAACCGCAACCGCGCGCGTTCACAAGTCACAAATACCAATTTGGTGTGCAACTCGGGTCTCGGGTGGGTTTGGGCGGGTTGAAGACTTGAAGATCAACCCGGGCCCAACCCGAACTTAACCTAAGACAACTCGATTTCGGCCGGTATATATATTTTTATAACCATCTTCTATTAGGCTTTATGGCCAACGCAAGAATGAAATTGATTGAAAATATTAACAAATTTCATTTATAAATGTGTGCGTGTATATATATATATATGGGTCCAACTATGATATCAAAAGGATAAATTTCTTAAATATTGTCTTATGGTTTAGTTAATTGATTAACACTATCTTTATTGTTTATATATTGTCTTAAAGTATCTTTAAGTTTTCTAACAATTAACATTGTCGTTAAGTACTTACAAAAAAGTGAAATGCCGTTAAGTAATGCTTCAATTCTTCAAAGGAGAGCTGGCGTTCTTTAGTCCATGAAAGTCTTTCAGCTTCTTGATAGCCCAAAAGAAAGGAAGATAGCGGTCGGCCAACTTCGACATAAAGCAGCTGAGGGCGACCACTCGGCTGGTGAGTCTTTGGGGCTCCTTAACCAACCAAGGTGGTGCCATGTCTAGAATGGCTTGGATCTTTTCCAGGTGGATCTCTATGCTCTGTTGTGTGATGACAAAGCCTAAGAACTTGTCCAAGGTGACGTCGAAGGCACACTTGCTGGGATTAAGCTTCATCTTGAATCTCCACAAAGTGTTAATGGTCTTGGGCAGGTCCGAGGTGTGTTGGTCGGCCTTCAGGCTTTTCACCACCATGTCATCTACATAGGCTTCCCACATTTGACAATCAATTAGGGTAGTGATGTAGTGTACCTCTCAGATGAAGCTGACGTCGAGTAGCTTGTCAACATCTTCTCCTATAGCCTTCCAACACTCTAGTGCAAAGTTCATCTTTCTTTGTCAAACTAGCCTAGAGCTCGGGTCCATGCTCAGCTTGTGAGTAATGACTGAAGGGTCAATACCAGGCATGTCAACGGCAAACCAAGCAAAGATGTCGGCATTAGTTATGAGGAAACTTACCAGTTCAGATAGGCTTTCCAGGGAAGGTTGGACCCGACGTGGACTGTCTTCTTGGACTTGGCCTCATCTAGGGGGACCGAGACAAGGTCCTCGACTGGCTGGCCTTGGCTCGTTAGTTCCTCCCTGAGGTCAAGGCCCTCCCTCAAGTGGCAGGGTTTCTTTATTCTTGCCCTTCAGTGTTGCCACATAACACTGGCAAGCAACTTGCTGGTCCCCCTGAACGACTCTGATGCCGTGTTCGGTGGGGAACTTGAGGGCGAGATGTTAGGAGTAGACGGATGCCTTGAGTGCATGGAGAGTCAGCCTCCCTATGATAGCGTTGTAGGGGGAGCCGATCGTTACGACCAGGAACTCGTTCATCCTCATCACATGCCGAGGCTCTATTCCTACCGTGATGGGTAGGGGTGATTCTTCCTTCCGGCCTGACCACATTGCCGGAGAAGCCAACGAGGGGGATGTCAACCAGCTTCATCTTCTCGAATGCGTCATAGAAGAGGAAGTCGGCCAAGGAGCTATTGTCCACTAAGATCCTCTTCATCATGAAATTTTCTATGACGGCCGAGATCATGAGCGCATCGTCATAGGGGATTGTGACCCCCTTCAAGTCCTCGTCGGTGAATGCGAGGGCTTCTTCCTGCTTCAGCTTCTTGGGGGCCGGCCCCCAGATGTTCAACTGCCTAAGCCTTGCGGCCCAAGGCTGAGCCCCCGGTGATGACGTCTATGATGCTGACGAGTTATTGGTGTTATTTCTACTAGGGGCGTACTGCTTAAGGTGGCCATGGCAGATGAGGGACTCTATCTCGTTTTTCAACTTGTAGCAGTCCTCGGTGTTGTGGTCGGTGCCACGGTGGTACTTGTAGTACTTCTTTGGGTTTCCCCTCTTAGGGTTCCTCTTCATCTTATCGGGCCACTTCACGTACTCCTCTTTCTCGACTTGCATGAGGATTTGCGTGCAGGTTGAGTTGAGCGGTGTGTACTGGTTGTAAGCCAAGGCCGAGGCCGGTGGCTTTTTATGGTCCCGGTTGTTGTTGTTGTTGTGGTTGTCTCCATTTCTTCTCTTTTTCTCTGGGCCTCTGTGGGGACGGTCGGCTTCTCCTTCCTAACAGTCATCAATTGAGGCCTCCTCTGCAGCGATGTACTTCTGGCCTTCTTAAAAAATTCTACCTTGGACTTCGGTGGGGTCTTGGCTACCAAGCACTTGAGGGCCGAGCCGGGCAGGAGGCTGTTGATGGCGGCATGCATGGAGACCATGGAGTCGAGGTCTCAGACCTAGAGCTCCTCTTTCTTGAATCAGTCAATGTAGGACCGCAGGCTCTCACCACGCTTCTGCTTGACTGCCATCAGGCTCTCACCGCGCTTCTGCTTGGCTGGTTGAGGCCTTTGCTCGGCTTTCTTTGACTTGACGGAGCTCATCTTTGATGGCTCCAAGCTATTCTTGAAGGTCGATGATTTTTTGGTTGAGGGGTGCCTGGGCCCTGCCCTGGTCTTCTCGGACTCAGTGGGTGTCGGCCTGGACTCCCGAATACTCTAATGTGGGCCCGTTCTTCCTAGCTCGCCTGTCATTTAGAAGGTCTTGGAGGTCTGAGATGCATGAGGGAGAGGCACGACATCGGCCTTCGGCCCTCAAGAGGGGGGCTGTGGTGACCTGAATGTCTGCCATCATCCCGAGGATTCTCTCTTCGGCGGTGATGATGTTGTTCTTGGTCTCAATGATGGTCACAAGACTGTACTGATTGTTCCCCTCTTCGACTAGGGGGTTGTGCGGTCCTCGATGGCTAACTAGCACGTTGGTTGTTGCCAGACTCTAAGGAGTCGGCCCCATTAGGGTTGACTGGGCTGAGGGCTAAGGGGTCCAGAGATACTCTCTCGCAGCTATGCCCCAGGCTCCCAACAGGGCAGCCGCCTTGGGGGCGGCCTCTTGCCGGGCACCCCACCTCGTCCAACCTTCGGCCGAGGTCGTCGAGCCTATCGAGGACCATTTGGTGTTTCTGGCCATTTCGGCTGAAGCTTAGGCGTAGGAGTTAATTCTTTGAAGTGTCAAGAGTGTAGTTTAGGGAAGTCTTAGCAACGTTCCCACAAACGGCACCAATTGTTGATGCTCAACATATGCTGAGGTCAACACTGTCAATTCGCTCCTAAGTCGAGGTGAGATCAAGTTGCCCGAGGTCCAAGGTGGTCGAGGGCGGGTAGATCGGCCTTGCAAAGAGTGGAGAGAGAACACGTCAGAGGCCTCGGGTTGATACCAGAGGCAACGACTCCGGTGGTCAAGTTAGTACGAGGTTGGTATGAGATGACCAAGATCTGAGGTATGAGGATTCAAATGAGGTCGCAAGGGAGAATAAGAGTTCTCAAGTGTAGCTCAAGACTCTTAAGTTCTGGATCCCTTAGCTTGAGGGGGTCACCTCCTATTTATACTAGAGGCTACCTAGAGGCAGACGAGCTCAGACGAATTGACCGGGGAGGAAGACTTCCTCCCAAAAATCACTACAACAAGGGTAGATTTTAGACAATTGCCGAAGAACTTAAGTGTACTTTAAGACAATATGTAAACAATAAGAATAGAGTTAGTCAATTAGTTAAACCATAAGGGTAGTTTAAGAAATGTGCCCATACTAAAAAGATAATTAAAAAAAGTTAGATTATTTAAATGTTTTAAAGATTTAATATGTGATTTGGTGAGTCTCATTTGAGGCTATCAAACCACAAAAATAAATAAATAAATAAAATAGAGTTTTGGTCAAAATAATATATCAATACTTTGAACCTTGATAGAAGTAATGATGACTCGGGCAACTCAGTGGTTAGAAACCTAGAGAAGGAAGTGCAGCAATTGAAAAAAGAGTCTCATTTTTTAGACTGGTGCTTTTCCCGCATATGTCACTGAGCTGACAAGTTAGTCAACGAATTTTAAGCAATAGGGGATGATTCGATAGGTAGCGACTCGGGTAAGAGACAAAGGATGAAAATAGAGATTAGATTCTAGGATGGTGATTCAGGTTTGAACTAGGGAGTGGATAAGATTTTTTTAAATGATATGGGTCTAGATTATGGGGGACCCAAATGACTCGCTATTTTGACCTATAGGCGTTTTTTGGCTCAAACCTATGTATATATAACTTGCTCTTTTGATACTTCTTGGTTGATTTTTATGAGGGACTTATAGGAGAGTAGGAGAGTAAAGGGAACAAAGGCTTCTCCTCAATTGCAAGCATGTGTTTTCCTTTTTCTAATAAAGTGGGCGGTGGTGGGTAACTCATAACAGCCACACAGGGGCCATGAGAATTTGCAACTACAACTACCGGGGGAGTAGTCGACCTCTGGTAGTTCAAGGCCTGAAAGACTTAGTTTCTAGGTGGAGTCCCAATTTGATCTTCCTTAGTGAAACTAAGACTTTTTTGACTCAGACTTCTAAGTTAGTTTCCCTCCTCCGTTTCCCAAATTTTTCTATTGGTACTTTAAATGGTCTAGCAAGTGGGCTTCTTAGTTTTTGGAAAGTTGGTTTCAATATTTTTATTCATTTTGCTTCACAAAATTACATTATTTTGAAAATGATGATAGGTCCTACCTCCTCTCCGTGGTTACTTGTTTGTATGTCTGGGGAACCAAATAAAAAGCTCATATGAGCCTTTTGGGAGACCATTTATAAGTGTATTCCTAAAGTTGAACTCTAACCTATCTCTAATTCGAAAAGTTTGGGCCCTCATGGTGATTCCTATGTATAGGTTGTTCCTTTGGTGGTTAATGTGAGGCTTTGTTATTACCTCTGAGATCATAAATCTTAGAGGCTTTACTTGTTCTTCCATGTGTTTCTTTTGTAAGTCTAAAAATGAATCTCATCTCCATCTCTTCTTTTTGTGTCCTTTTGCAAGAGCAATCTAGTTTTCCTATCCTCTGAGTTTCATAACAAATTTGGTTGCAAATTCTATCTTGGAGACTATTTCTTCAATGTTAGCTTCCCTTTTCTTTTTTTGATCAATAACAATAGATTTCATTAAATAATAATAAGGTTACAAAAAATAGGGGAGCTAAAGAATCTTAACTCCCCAAGGAAAGGATAAATCTCAAACTAGAATAGAACAAAACAATTATATCTGAGCCCAGAACCCAGAAATCCTAGTCACTCCTTGCCTAGACAAACCATCAACAAACGAGTTTGCACTTCTCTTAACCCAATTACACTGAACTTCCATATTCTTGGATAACCATTCGAATTTCCTCTTCTCATTACTATAACTCTAGAGCTTAGAATTGTCTTCTTTCAACCAGTTCACTACCACCTCAGCCCTCAACGAGTTCCCCACTCCAATTGAACTAGAGAACATAGCTGTTATATTACCATTTTCATCTCGTAAAACCCCCCAATACCCGAGGGCCCTGGATTCCCCATGCTACTACCATCAAAATTTAATTTGATAAATCCATAGGGTGGAGGATTCCATGCAGTATTCAGGGTTTTCTTAGCCGAGACTGAACTTGCAATTTCTTTCCATTTTCTTAACATATCATTTGTTGAAAAATCTGTGAACTCATCCATTGTCTTCAACCAGTGTATTACCCTTATATGGATCACTTTCAACATATTTTCCAACCCTCTCTCCTTTTTTCGGAAAAATCCTTGAATTCCTTTCTTCCCATATTCTCTAGCAAACAACAACTCTCACACACCTCCACATGGTCCTTGATCTTTTTGTTGGGCAGTTAACAGAGGAAGAAGTAAACAAGCTTTGCACATTCGTTGGGGGATTCCACTTGCACCCAAACAAAGAAGCAAACCATTCCCAAATATTTTTTACCAAAACACAGGATATTAGTAAGTGATAACCAGACTCACCAGCAACTCTACAGAGAATACACCAGTGTGGAGATAAACAACTATTGGGTCTTTTTTCTTTGAGGTAAGTCACCTGTTTTAATTTTTTCGAGAAAAGCTTCCCAACAGAAACTCCCAATCCTCGAAGCTATAGGTCGACACCACACATCCTTGGCAGGGAATGACAAGCCAATAGAACTTTCCAGATGCAATAGGGCTTTAAAGAAGGAGGCATAAGTAAAGGATCCAGAAGGAGACAAGGTCCAGATCCTACTATCTGTTTTTGTCGGCTCCAAGAAACCCCATCAAGAAGGGACAGGAGATTAGAGGTACAATTCAGTTCTGTGTCCCTGAGGGCTCTTCTCAATCCCAAGTTCCACCCAAACCCAGAATTTGAATTTGAGGGAACAAGGAAAGTGGTAATTGTTTCATTTTTTGAAGGTGGAGTTTGCAAAAAGAGCCGAAAATTGGTCTTTCAACGGATGATCCCCAATCCACACATGTTCCCAAAACTTAATTGAGTTACCTGAGTGCAAATCATACCTGATCCAATGAGAGAATAGGGAAAAAATAGCATGGATTGATTTCCATGGTGATGCTCTTGTTGCCAAAGCCATAATCCCAGAGTCCCATCCATTCTCTACAAGCATGTGAATACTACCAATTATCTTAGCCCACAACTTTTCCTTTTCCAATGAGAATCTCCACAGCCATTTCCTTAGTAGAGCCAAGTTCCTCTTCCTAATATTCCCAATCCCTAAGCCTCCCTCCTGCTTACTTCTACACACCACTTCCCACCTAACCCTATGATCCTTTTTCTCCTCCCTAGGCTCGCACAAAAAATCTCCCATCAACTTTTCCAACTTGTTAGCCACCCCTGCAGGCACCTTAAAAACAGAAAAGTAATAAACATGCAGGTTAGCTAAGGTAGACCTAATTAGGGTGATTCTTCCTTCCAGAGATAAATAATTCTTCTTCCAAGATGCAAGTCTCTTTTCAAACCTCTCCACAACCGGAGTCCAAAAATTTCCTTTATGAGGATTATCTCCAAGAGGAAGACCGAGGTAAGTTAGAAACTAATCCGACACTTCACATTCCAAAATGTTTACACATGCAAAGATTTCACTTTCCCCCATATTCACACCCACCACACAACTTTTATCAAAGTTAACGGTCATGTCCCCTCCCTCAGGAAAAAGAATTGTATCATCTGCAAACTACAAGTGTTTGAGTGGTATGTTCTCCCTGCCTACCCTCCACCCTTTGATTAAGCTCCTACAGTCTGCCCTAGAGATCAATCTCCCCAAGACTTCAATAACCAAGGTGAACAAAAAGGAGAAAGGGGTCTCCTTGTCTTATACAACCGGGAAGAAGTCCACCACCGTTCCATTCACCAAAATAGAGTAATGGCAAGTCCTAATACACCCTACTACCCACCTGCACCATCTATCCCCGAACCCAAAATTGATCATCACCTCCAGCAAAAAGGACCAATTTACCAAGTCATAGGCTTTTTCCAAATCTAACTTACAAACCACACCCTTTTTCCTTGATTTCTTGAAGTCCTCCACACTCTTATTTGCTATAAGTATTTGATCAGTTATCTGCCTATCTCTCACAAAAGCTCCTTGATTATTTGACACAATGGTATTGAGTACTGTCTTATTCTAAGAGACAAGACCTTCGCAATGATCTTATACAAGCTATTTACTAAACTGATTGGTCTATAGTCCCTTGGGTGTGTTGCTTCTCTCTTTTTGGGAACCAAAGCAATTAAAGTAGAATTCAACATCGGATTGATCTCTCCTCTACTGTGAAACTCATCAAAGACCATCATTAGTTCATCTTTCAAAACTTCCCAACAGTCTTGATAAAATGCCATCGTAAAACCATTTGGTCCTGGTACTTTTGATCTATCCATAGAGAATATTGCCTCTTTGACTTCTTCCATTTCAAACTCTCTCCAACCACTCCCTATCCCTTCCACTTAGATTTGGCCACTCCATTCCCTCAATCCACACTCTATTACTTAAAGGCTTTCTATAGATGGATTTAAAATGGTTTGCAAAATTCCTAGCAATCTCACCATGATTAGAAATGATTGTCGCCTCCACTTCCAAGCTTGAGATGAGATTTTTTGTTCTTCTCCCACTTGGCATAGCATGAAAAAATTTGGTATTCCTATCCTCCTCCTTCAACCATTTACATCTTGACTTTTGTTTCCAACTAATTTCCTCATTGAGTAATTCATCCTCCAATTGTTTTTGCAATTTTCATTTTTGTTCTTTGTCCTCTTATGTAATACAACCCCTCCCTTCACATCCAGATCTTCCAGTTGTGCAATCATAGTTTGCTTCCTTTCTTCTAGCCTCCCAAATTCAAGTTTATTCCATTCCTTAATTTTTCCCTTCAAAAATTATAACTTCCTATAGAACCTCATCCCATACCATTCTACTGAGGGGTCACTTTCTAACCACCATTCTTTGATTTTATTAATAAAACCTGGGTGGTGTAACCACATATTTTCAAATATGAACGGGGTAGGCCTTGTATTTCCTAATTCTTCCTCTCCAATCATAATAGACCAATGATCTGAGGTTACCGTAGGAAGTGTCCTCGAGATCAAATTACCCCAATGTTCATCCCAATCTACTGAGAAGAGAAATCTATCAAACCTAGAACAAATAGAATTAACTTGTAGATTGGACCATGTGAAATTTCTATGCACTATAGGAATCTCTTTAAGTTCAAACACCTCCATAAACTGATTAAATTTCCTCATGCTTGTAGTCACCCTCTACCTAGGATTATTTGTTTCTTCTGTAAATCTGACTACATTAAAATCACTTCCTATACACCAAGGTCCTTCCCACAAACCCCTTATATCCCCTAATTCTTCCCATAGAACCCTCCTCTCTCTATAATCATTAGGCCCGTAAACATTTGTTAAAACCCACTCAAATCCATCCTCCACCTGCTTAAACTTCAAAGATACTAAAAATTGGCCTATCAACTCTTCCAGTCCTACGTAGACCTCATTTTCCAAAGTGTAATTATACCCCCTGCAGACCCCCAAGAAGGTGCAGTAACCCAACTGATCCCCCCTAGCTCTCCAAATACACCTGGCCCATCTAGCATCAAATTCTGCTCTCTTAGACTCCTGTAACATAACTATATTTGGGTTTATCTTTTTAATCACCTCTTTAATTACTGCTCTTTTCCTAACACTTCCCAATCCTCTATCATTCCAACTAACAATTTTCATTCCGCTCTCTTGTTTTCCTCCCCTAAACCCAATAGGTCATCACTTAACCCCCTTCCTTCTTTCCCCTTTGACACCCAAAAGCTTATCCCCCCCAGCATCCCTTATCAATCTTTCGGCCTTACTCAGTTTCCTCTTCCTCCTCCTCACCTTCCTCCTTCCTTTGCAAGAAAATCTTCAGATCATTTGGGTTTTTCAAACTACACCCCAGGTTCCTCACAAAAGTTGCCACGGAATCCTCACTATTCCCCCCATCACAAATACAAAACGTCTCAAGCTCATACACAAAGCGAATCCATGGGCCTCATCATCACTAAATAGGAGCCCAAATCCTCTAAGCATACACATAGCCCGAATGGCCTACTGGCATCACGCTCTGCCCAAAAGGGTCTACTAGTGTTGCATTCAGCCTGATAGACCCATTAACACTGCTGCTCTTGCCTCATGCATTATAAAAACCAAAAGGGACCACAATTAGCAAAAATTTAAGGAGAAATCAAATTACACAAGAATAAAACCAAATTCTCTTTCATTAAAAAATCTCAATGTTTTTTTACATGATATAATGTTACATATACATCTCAATCAGCATACCACTTGCTCCTCATACGGGCGATCTTTGCTAAACTTTGCATTTGCATTTCAATTCCTTTTGCTCCATTTCATACTACGATACTACCTTCCTTTGGTGAGCACACTCGTTAAGTAGGGCGTCTAACTTTTCTGTGGCTATCGCTAGATTCGATTCGACAACCTTGAGGCACTGACGAATCTCTTTTGAAGCTTCAATAGTTAGGGGATGGGACTCCTTGTAACCAACCTTCCAAAATACATGGGCCAAATGAACCACCCTCTCCTCGATATGGTCCATCTTGAAGCCCATAGCGGAAAATGACTCACAAGTCCTCAACTAGTGGGCAAACCTAGACCATGAAATATCATCTATGGATTGGTCCATGATGCAATTCATCACCGTCGCTATCATATTCAATGATGTCCCTATAACCACCGGAGGGATGTCACCAGATGGTAGCCAACCTTTCTGAATGATTAGAGTCGCGGTCTTCGCTACAAAGCTTGAAAAAAAGTACTTTTCGTGTCTGTGAAGACATTGAATAGAGACTAGATCTACGACGTAGTAGCCAAGAGGCACGACATCATGCTTTTTATAGTATTCTTGAAGCTCCCAGCGCACCAATGCAAGCTCTTCGTCATGTGATAGAGCCTCGGGCAACGATGATATCTCAACATCCATAAGACATGGCTAGTGGTTACAGGTTCCTCTTCATGATGAGATTCTAGTATCGTAGCCTTACACACCTACTCAGGCAAAACAACAATAGGTTTCTACTCTTGCTATTCCTTAGTGGGCTGCCCTGAAACAATGTCTGGCTCCTGGGTCGACGATTCACATCCATCGGACTCCCAAAGTGATGCCTTGGCATTGTAACTGTTGGTTGATCCCCTTGGACATCCTCAGTATGACCCACCGGACTACTGGGGGGCTGCTCCTGCAAGCCCATAGGAGTTTCTTCTTCTCGCGCAGGAGCAACCGATGCAGAGTCACCAACATTCTCCTTCTCATCAGCCTTGGCATCTCCCAAGCTGATGGGACGCTCCTCAGTTGCTTCTTGCTCCTCAAGAGGGAGTTGAAGAGACTTCAACTCTTGCACCAAACACCTAATAACAGGCAAAACTACCACATCAACAATGTTGACATTGAGAACTCCCCGCGATAGAACAAACAAGATGCAATTAATGTAAGGAAATAAAGAACAATGCAACATCAAATAAATATCTAAACGACACATACCTTTTTCACCCACAATGCCCTCAGGTGGGACTTGTGGAATTTAAACCTCGGGGTGAGTCTCACTGACCTCCACCCGCTTCAGTACAATGGACTGTAAAAATAGTACAAGTTAGCACACATAGTAAAAGAAATAGTAACCTAAACACATCACAAAAATTGTATAAACTTACCAAACCAACCCTCTCAGACTCCCTCCTACGAGGACGGGGAGCAAGCTTCTTTACCCACCCACTGGCAATAGGAACAAAAACAACTTTTTCAAGAGGAACTTGCACTGCAGACTGCATCGATTCTGCATTAACTACTTCCCTTGACTCAGAAGCTGGGGCTAGAGGATCTTGTACAACCACCTCAAGGTGGTCCCATGGAGAACCCCTAAATTGGTGCTCCTCAGTCCAAGATGATGCAACGTCAGACCTGGTTTCACGAACCTCCCCTGGTATTTGCAGCCATAAACATCTGCATCCCACCGAACAATGAGCACATATATTTTGAGTGCAAGGATTTGCACTGCTTGACCCTCTCGAAACCTGTGATAGGGAATCGGGAGACATTTGGAAACGCTAGCACATTTCGACGTCTCCAAAACACATTCTCACCAAAATATCTTAAAAACTACAAGCCCATACCATCATATTCGAACTATTGGAGAAGCTGATCAGGACGGTAAGCTGCCACCTGCGCCTCGCCAGCTCGATCAAGATACACAACGACACTAGGCCATACATAGCACAAGACGAGCCACAAGGGCAAGAGGGCTATCAGCTTCCACAATGCATTGTTGGTCGTCGTCCTCAAGAACATTGACACCAATGTAGAATGGCATTGAATTGCAGACTCCTCGTACAAGCCCCCCCTCTAGAGTAGCGATGGCAACAGTCATTGGGGACAAACGACGAGGGGTAACACTTAGTTGTAGACGCTCGCAAGATAACATGAACAAAAAGGGGTCCAAAACATAGTTTCGGCGCTGCTTGTAGCTAGGATCCATCATCTGATGGACAATGTCATCCATTTGGTAAAATAGATAACCCAAAAACATGGAGTCCAGCGATAGTTGATGATCGCCAACAGCAATAACAATAAGGGGAATCAGCATTGTGCGTAAGCCATAATCCAGGGTACTTGGGAACAAAAAACGAAATGCCACATAGAGAACAAAGGCTACAAGGTGACACAGGTTGTCTTCCCTTCAGACCATAATGCCACTTTGGCTGTTGGCATTTTCCCACGAGCAGCCGATTCGTCCACTTAAGATTTGAAATCTTGGACTTCCTTCATCAAGTCTGCACAAAGATTAGACAGGTTGGCAGGGATGAACTCCGTAAACTACAAATGATGGGTAGACACTGCCCTACAAACTAGAAGTGACAAAAGCGCAGCAATGTGTATAGGTACATAGTGGTCACTCAGACCAATAGAGCACAAAGGGTGTCGAATTAATACCACATAGATTCTTGTAACGAGTCCATAACTCATCACACATTTGTGATGGCGATAAAATCATACCTGAAATGGGTCGTGGTGATCTTTGGCCCGCATAAATCTGCGAACACAGACTTGCGATGAGCTTTGCACACGTGCAGATCTATGATGAGCTTCAAAGTTATTACAGAACCACGGTAAGCGCATAACTACTACGAACTAGGAATAAATGCTAGAAACACGTGTGTGATGGGATGCTTTGTGGGCCTAATAAGGGCGCGCCAGGTAAATAATGATGTCATTCACACCACGTTGGTTAAAAGGGTCACGAAATGAAGTAGCACACGCAGATTATGAGAATCCTCGAATGAAAGGAAAGTTCATCCTTGAGATATCTTGTGAAACACGTAGTGAAACCCTAGTAGTGTTCCCTGACAAACTGGCAACAAATCCAATATTCCCTTTCCCAGTGGGAATCAAATGCTTTTGGCTCCTTCCTTTCAGGACCTCGGGATCTCTCCCGATAAATAGGGGTCCATTTCATAACAAAATCATCTTATCATTCTTATTTACCATAGCCTTTTGCCTACCTCCCGCACCTAGTATTCCTTTGTCCTTCAAGGAGACCCTCGTACGTAGCCTCACCACCACACTTACATTAGAATCTTTGGTTAGTTCCTTAATCACAGAGGATGGTTGCTTGTAGGATTAACCTCTCTCCCATCCTTGAAGAGCATGAAAACACTAAGGAGAATGTTAACCCAAAATTTAAGGACCAGTATGGTGTGCAGTCAACCGAATAGGTTGACGTCGAAATACTCTCAAACAAGGTCTATGAGTTTAAGACCCATTTTGATCACTTAGAGGAGATGCAACAAGAGATGAGGGCCACTCTGCAACTTCTCCTCCAACAAACAGCCAGAACTGAACAGTCCCCTTTCACCCTAGCCGCTCCTCCTGCATCTGTCCCCACCAGCCACCATTCCACCAATTTAAACCCCATCGTGTTGAGCAACCCACTAGAGTCAACCCTGTATCCGTACAGACCAGTCAACCCACCATCGGACAATCCCGAGTCGCTCCTCAGATTGACCTAGTAACAGAGTCACCACTTAGTCGCGACGAATTAAAGGAGTATGTCCAAGGACTGATGGCGGAGAGTCAAAGCCGAGCCCAGTCCTCACTTGTCTTACAAAAGCCCTACTCTAACAGGATCCTCTATAAACCTTATATCCTGTTGGTTATGTCCCTCCCCAATAGTGGCCACAGTACGACGGGCAGAAAGGAAGCCCACCAAAGCATGTGAACAAATTTGAGGATGTCCTCGGGTTCTTTGCTTTCGACGAATACTTGAAAGTTAGAGAGTTCTCTAAGTCCTTGACAGGGTCGGCATACACCTGGTTCGTTAACCTCACTGCGGATAGCATTGACTTGTGGGCGGAGTTGGCCAAAAGGTTTTTGTCAAAATGGTTCACCTTGGAGTGGAGGCTAACGATGGCCGACCTACACAACATGGAGCAACATATGAGAGAAGATCTTCTAGCTTATGTGATGCGATTTCAAAAATTGACCCACTTTATTTTTGATGAACATGTTATCGATAAGAGTTTTGTCAAACAATGCGTGCAATGCATGCAACCCGCCTACAAGATAGGCATAGAGAACATGGAGATTAAAACCTTTAGCAAGTTATGGAAGTGCAAAGAAAGGACGACGCAAACTGTTAAGAGAACTGCACCCCAATCTACACCAACCTTGGGGTAGTATGGAAAGTGTAGGTGAGGTGGCTAGGCTACGTAGGAGTGGTCTCCTTGAAAGACAAAGAAATACCAAAGCCAAGAGGTAGGTTTGAGGCTAAGGCGAATGGGAATGATAAGAGAGGGTAGGATCGAATGAGTGATGGAATGAAGATCTTGTTATGAAATGGACCCTCATTTATACGGAGGGATCTTGAGGTCCCGAAAGGAAAAAGCCAAAATTATTTGATTCCCATTAGGAAAGGGAACATTGGATTTGTTGTCAGTTATTAAGGATCACTGTTAGGGTTTCACCACGTGTCTTATGAGATCTCTTAAGGATGAACTTTCCTTTTGTCCGAGGATTCTCATAATCTGTGTATGCTACTTCCTTTCGTGACCCATTTAACCAACATGGCATTGGTGACATCAACATTTAGCGGGCGCACTTTTATTAGATCCACATGGTGCCTTATCACGCGTGTAACTTAAAGACGCACGTGTAACCAATATTTATTCCTTGTCTACAGTGATCCCGCAGTTCTGTAATGGTCTCAAATTCATTGCAACTCCTCGCACGTTCAAATATCATCGTAGAACCGCACACGTTTAAAGTTCATCGCCGGTTCATGCTATCGTAGTTCATTGTAACCCATCTCAAGTACGAAATTGTCGCAATCGTGCAATGTCATATATTATTCATCGCAAATGTTTAATGAGTTATAAACTCATCACAAGCCACTGATGAGTTATGAACTCATCGCAAGCGTCCATGTGGTATCAATTTGGTATCCTTTGTACTTTGATGGTTTGAGCGATCACTATGTACCTACATTAACCCCCTACTTATCATCAGTAAGTGGAATCTTACTGATAAACATTTTGCCTTCAGATTTTCCTTAAGGTTTTGTGATGGATCAATGTAGAGAGGGGTCAGTGGCATGCTAATTTTTTGTGCGTTGGGCCTGGTGATTGTTCCTATTTTGATTGGGTCTTTTGCGGGTAAAGGAAAATTCGTTTGGATCTTTTGTTAGCCCCTTGCTTGTTGACAAACTGCGAGCTAGTCAACAAGCAGTCATGCATTTGGCTTATTGATAATTTCGAATGGGGATTTTGGGTGTTCGTTTTGGGTTCGTTTTTCATCCATTCTATGATTCGCCCCCCTATCTTTTGATAATTTTCTTTCTATCGGTAGGCAATTCTATGCTTGGTTTGTTAGCGAAGTTCTAAGCCCCCTGCCTAATAACAGGAAGGAATTTGTCAAAAGACAAGCAAAAACAATAAAGTATAGGCGTTCATCCCCCCTGTGTTTGTCGAAGTGGTGTCTGTTGTGGATATACAGTGTGAATTGGTAATTTTTCACTTTGTGACTTTTCGCATTCAATTACCGTTGAATGGGACGGGAAAGATGTTATGTGTCGATGACGTGGTAGTCATCATTATGACGTTTCCTAACTATCGTATCTTCATAAATGCAAACTGTCCATGCGTGTGGCTCAGATAAGAGATTAAACATTTAAAGTAGCAGTTTCTGACGTTGTGCCTCTTTTAAATTAATGTGTTGTTTTGTCTCGCCCTTTTGAGGCATAGTCATAAATTTATATACCTTGTTTTTTCGTTAAGCATTGGCTGAAAGACTGTAATCATGTCTATTAGTTTTCCTCGACGCCGTTTGGCATTCCCTACATTTGTGAGGGTTTTATAAAAGGGTGATACGCATTCTATAGTTCCCCTTTATATTCTTAGTTATTTTCGATCATTTCGCTTTCTCTGTTTCTGTCTTTAGCTTTCTTTCTCTATCAGTTTCCTTCCTTATTCTACTCCTTGCTCATTCATCCTTTGACCATGGCTCCTCACCAAAAGAACACTAAGTGCCCGTTCGTGGAATTTGTTAGAGTTGTTGATACAACAGAGATGCTATTCGAGCGAGAGGCGGCCAGGGTGGCCGACGGTGGTAAGGGTTTTTGGCCCCCTATGCCAGTAGCAAGGGGTGTGGGTGGGGTTTTTGATGCTGTTGACGGTAGTGAACTGATGTGCCTTTACAGATGCTTGGATCGGTCGATGTCATTCAGGTGTCTGGAACCAAGGACCGATACCTCAAAGTCCCTAGTGAGTTATTCGGATTGGGCGTGCTATGTGTTGGAAAATCCAATATACTGCTGTCTGCTGCAAGATGCTGAACTCCTCTGTTTTGTGGTTTGCTACATGGATCTTCCCGGCAAAGAGGGGGTATAGTATGTGAAGCCCCTTCTCGAGTATTGGTGTTGCCGGACCCATACATTCGTGGGGGCATCTAGTGAATTCACTATCTCCGTAGAAGACGTTGTTGCCTTGTTGGCATTACCCGTTGGTGGGTCGGTGTTTGCCCACCACCTATAGTTTCCCACGTTCAAAGCCCAAGTCGATTAGTCAACCGCCTAGGGTAAGATGCCACTCGAGGCATGGGTGGAGTATTGGTTTGAGACCCATGGTAGGGGGGATGTGATGGTACAAGGGGCAGATAGCCAGTGCCATCTCGCTGCTTTCATTTTGTACATTGCATCCTGTTTTCTCTTCCCCGAGTTGCTCGATTACGGCCTGTGCATGACATTGGTTTCGCTTGCCATGCTCCCTGCCAAAGGTCATCAACTCCCATTGGCATCTATATTCTTGGGGTATTTATATGAACAAATGGATGATACAGTCCAACAAATGATGGATTTGAGTTGTAAGAGACGGATCAGCTACATTTTTGCTCATTTCCTATTCATATACATGTGCGAGTGCCTTGACCTTTCCTATTCATAGTATGGGCTGATTTAGCAACATGAGTTTGGTCTTGGCTTAAGCCCAACCTAAGTGCATCAACTTCCAATCTGGTTGGATTTGGGTTTGACAAATTAGGCTTGGGCTCAGGCCTTATAGCTAATTCTTAGGGGTTGGGCTTGCGTTGAATTTAAATCCAACCCAAACCCACCCAACTTGCACCCCTAATGATTCAACTATTTGGTTAAAATGGGTCAACCAATGGTGTCATATTTAAATAATAACTATTAAGATATATAAATTTATCACATTAAACAAAAGATAAGTGTTATAAACAAGAACTATTTTTTTTTAAATAAATTACAAAAATATAATAAAAATTTTAAAGTTGCACAAAAATGAGATATTTTTTCTTTCAAATCAAATGGTTAACAAATGATGTCATTATAATACAATAAAAACTCAACAAATTGATAAAAACAAAAGAATAGAAAATACAAAAAAGTGTGCACATATCCAATACCATACATTTATCATATTAAACACTAATAGACATGTATTAACAATGAAAATGAAAATAAAAAATTTAAATCTACAAACACACAATACTTTGATTATTTATATTTTTATAATGAGTTTAGATAAAAATACTGAAATTATCATTTTTTTAACTATTAATGAAATTATGCACAATTACTGGTTCATTCGGATGGCGCAAGCATTGATGAATTAAGTCATGAAACATTTCTGCAGAAAAAAACGAAAGTCATGAAGCATAATGTACAAGGAATCTCGTGTAGACCCAAATTTGAGACCCACATGACGTCCATACACGTCGATCATGTGCGTTTTTTTTTTCCTAATTTCTCATCGTTCCAAAGAAAAAAGAAGAGCTCCCCATATTATTGCATGATTACATTACCGTTGGATAATCCGGATTTTTTGGACAGATAATCGGATACTGATAAAACCGTGCACGTTAATTACACCGAAACACAAAATCATTCTTTTCCGAAAACCCGGCTGGACCAGATCGTCAATCTGCTAAGCTGAGCCTCCTCGTGGGTGTTGAAAGCGCCAACACTGTACCTGCTTGACCAGTGGGCAAGACCAGACTGGTCCAGCTGACACTTTCAGTTCTTTTGTTTAATCGGGTTATACTGGACCGATCAAATCGAACCAGACCGGTATCTTTGAAGAGTGAAGACCTTCGATCGGGTAGTGTGGGCTTCCCCAGTCCCCACCTTAACGTGGATAGTTCCGGAGACGGTAGACCGTCTGTTGGGTCTACCATTGAGGGTAGTCTATGAGATCCTCTCCTGGTATGAATGGGAAGTAGTGAAGTATTAGCATGTGCAATAGACCTTCTCTTAGTTTTATTGTCAAGAAATACCCAAACTACCCCTCCTCGAAATAAAACCCATAGTCTTTTCGTGGGTGGTTGAACCGGATTTGTTCAGCTAACAGCTGAACACCCGTAAATATTAGTGTTTATTTTTCGAAATGCCGATGTGGTCGCTTCTGATTGGCGGGTTCAAATATCCCGTGAACCCACAGGTGCACAGAACGTGGACTTTCATAATCCAGGCTTGGGACCCAACTTTACACTATCTCGGCTTGGACTTCCGGCCGGGTCCATTAGAATTTTGACAAAAGCTAGCCCGAGCCCGACCCATCAACAGGTTTCGGACGTTCTAAAAATTCCGTCTCTTTTTCTGTCTGGCTGCTTAGTCCCGTTTTGATAAGTATTTCTGTCCGGCTGCTTTGGATGGAGGTGAAGGACGTGGTAATTGCCGAAGGCCACCACCGCTCGATTTCTTTCTGTTAGAATTTTAAACATAGCGTTGTAAGAATCGTGGTAGTTATTCTGCAACCTTTGTTACGCTTTGCCCTGTCTTTTAAATTGATTTTGTAACGGTCTAAAGCCCTATCAATCGACGTGATCATCTAGTAATTACTATAAAAGAGTTGGTGTTTTCCATTCAGAGAAGAGGTCGATATCATGCTTCTAGAAAAGAGAAAATAGAGAACAAAACCACTCGATTTCCTCAGACTTACCTGCGAATGGCGATCCATGGCTCCAGAGCCAGTTCACTCAGGTGGAGCTTTGCAGCTTGAATTCCTATGTGAGTAATCCTCAAAAACCCAAAAACCCAAGTAGCTTTCTTGTTTGTGGGTTACTTCGATGTTTTGTCTGTTTTCTTGGTCTTGCATTTGAACCTGCAACGTTGGCGACTGGTTTCTGCAGTTCCTCTCAATGAGGAGGGAGCTCGGGCGAGTGACAATTAGACACTTGCCTTCCAGGACGCCGAAGCTGAAAACCGTTGGAGAGTCTTTGACTGAGGAAGAGAGGGCTGCGTGTTTGCTTGAATCGTATCGGGACATGGACGAGGATGTAGAGGATTTTTAAGTCTTCCTTCGGGTGAGTACTATTATAGGATCTGCAGCTTGAATGCGTAACCGTTGAATTTGAATTCATTTTTTTTATGCAGTTTATGGTTTTGGGTTGAGAAATTGGTACTGGGGTTACGGATTTTAAGTAGAGTGAGCAAATCATATCGTTACAGGTCTATTTGAAACTGCAATCGCATGTGAATGCTGGAATTGGTAGCGGAGCAAAGAATTCGACTGCATTTCTGAAGGCTGCTACGATGACATTGCTTCACACCATCAGTGGATCTGAGAAAACGTCCTATGTTGCTCATATAAACAACTACCTAGCAGAAGATCAGTTCTTGAAGAGATATCTTCTATGGTGATTTCCCCGTTAAGCCCTTTGCTTTAATTTGAATTTGGAGATGGTTTTTCTTTCTTGGTTTTGGGGCTTTGTAATCTGAAGGCATATTCTTTGATGTAGTAAACTTATCAATGTGGCAGTCCCTGGGACCACCGATGAACGGGCAATCAATACAAAGAGGGTGCTGAACCCTTGGGAAAGGAATGAAAATCTTACACTATCCCTCATTTCTGCTAAGGCTATTGGGTGTACAGTAGTCAATATTGGCACGCAGGACTTCATAGAAGGGTAAGTATACATGTTGTTTCAGTTGTTAGTTCTTTTCAGTTTTCAAGATTATTTTGGTCCTGTCACTAGTTTTTTGATAGTTTTCTCAATATTCTGTTCCATGCCAAAGTACAAAGAAGTGAAACCTATTAACCTAATATTCTATTAGGTTCTTTTCATATGAACCCTGAAGATTATCTAAAAAGTGCATGATAGAAAGCCTGTAAACTTCAAACAAGATTGGAGTTTGCTATCTATGTTTATTTCATTATTCTGCCCTTGCTTGTACAATAGTCGATACCATATGCTTGTTAAGTACAATGTTAAGTTACATGTTTGGTGCTGTTGTAGTGCACATTCTTTTTTCTTTATTTGGTCCTTCTGATGACTTTGGTTGGATTTTTGTTATTTTCTTCCTCTATAATTACGTTGGTATATTGCAATCTATGAACAATGTATATTTGAGATGGATTTTTGTTGCATCTTGTTGATTTTGATTAAATTTATTTTTTCCCTCTACTAAGTTATGGAAGCTAGTAGGGTGCTCCTTACTTGCTAGCAGTTTCTGGTCAGTACGAATATTAGTATTCTCTGTGGTTTTTATTTTCACTGTCATCTAGTACTTGGGTTGATATCTCAAATCATTAAGGTATGCTCTGGTTGTCATCTATAAGTCACTATTATATGAATGAAGTTTGAGCTTTGTTTAGACTTTAGAGTGTTAAGTCTTGATTCTAGATTGTAATTATTTGAAAACCATTTTTCTATTTTGAGCACATGATGCTGATACAAACTGAAAATTATATAAGTAATATTTTCTGTAATTGAAACAGATACTTTGATGTTTTAACCTTAGATAAAACTATGGGCGGACCTCAACTTGAAGAAAACACCTCAGTTGGTGGAGTTAGTTGATGATCGTAAGCATAGTTTTCAAGGCACCAAGGCGAGGCTAGGCAACAAGGGGGCGCCTTGTCGCCTTGTCGCCTAGGCGATGGATTTTTTTCAAGAAAAAATATGTATCATAGGGTAGTTCCCTAGGTTCCACAATCATATTTCCTTGATAATTATCCATAATTTTCATGAGAAAAGTATAAACTTCATGTTAAAGTATAGAAAATCAACATATTCCAACATATTCATGAGAAAAAAAGAAGAAAAGAAATTTAAAAAAATATAAGGGCTGAACCCCTATTTTTGTTATAGGAAAAGAAGAAAAGAAAAGGTGGAAGAAGAAAATTGGTATATTGTATGGACACACAAAATTAGTAAAGAAAAAGAAGTAAGTGTGTTGATTAGACAATATTTTAAGTTCTTCCTTACTTATTGGTTCAGGTTGAAGTCTTTCAGGGTTCAATACAACATTTAGCAATGTGTGTTGATTAAAACCCTAACAAATAAGAAAATAATAAAAATAAATTAGTATTTAAACACACAAAATGAATATTTTAGTTTAAAAATGTCTATTTTAAAATTATAACCTCAACAAATTAAGAATATAAAAGTTTTGTCTAACACACTATAGAAAATGGCTTGGCGATTAGGTGAGGTGAGCCTCCAAGGGCGCCTTGTCACCTAGGCATTGCCTTGACAATTATTATGTGGAATAGCCTTTTTATAGAAGTTTTCTACTTATTTGTGATTTTTATGAAATGTTATTTGCTACTTTTTAGCTCATATGTTGTATTTTGTTCATAAATCATTAGGATGTGGAGGAGCTGATGAATCAACCACCTTAGAAGATCTTACTGAGATGGATGAACCTTCAACTGAAGAAAGTTGGCTACAAGAGAATAGTTACAAACTTATCATCTAATGTGAAGGTAAGTTAAAATTGGCTTAATGGATTCCCCTTTTCTTTATTTTGTTTGTGTGTTCATAATCACTATAACCTACCTTTGACTTTCTCAGCATCTTGAAAACTTAACATGGTAGTGTACTATCTCAATGTGGATATGAGATATCTGAAACAAGTGGTTGTTGATTCATTGAAACTTGGAATCCCATTTAGTTATATCTGGCAATTAGAACTAAAAGATGTTTTATAACTCAATTTTATTCCGTCCCACTTGGTGCTTGAATCCCAAAAACCAGAAACCAGAAACCAGAAACGAGGCTGAATGTTTCATTGAGTTAGTTGAAATCACTTAGCAGTAAGCACTTTCCAGTTTCCATACTTTGACCGCTAGAATAGGCCTCCTTTTCTGATCAGTAATTCAAAGGCCCTCTCCCTCCTCCTTGCACAAATATAACAAAAGAAAGTGTGCAATTAGTG
This sequence comes from Nelumbo nucifera, assembly GCF_055504915.1. Lineage (NCBI taxonomy): Eukaryota > Viridiplantae > Streptophyta > Magnoliopsida > Proteales > Nelumbonaceae > Nelumbo > Nelumbo nucifera. The sequence continues at coordinate 53,325,386 of NC_142649.1, read as the reverse complement.
AGCATATTCAATTGCAACTTATTTAAATCTCAACATTAGGACAAACTCTTTGTAGTAACAGCATCAAATGCATCTTTAGTTTATGCTAATAAGTCATTTGCTCTAATTAACTTTAAAAATTCTGAAATCATTGCTGTCCAAAACCAGTCTTTGGAAGATTTAAATAGCTGGTAAATTCTTGGGATCTCCAAAAATGGCAAAGTGATATATTGTCTTCTATACCGAAAGTATTCATTTGGCAAGAGAGAAAATCAAAGAGTTTTTAATAATAAGAAGATGCAAAGGGATGAAGTACTTAGGAATATCCTCTAGTATCAGTGGTAGAGGCTTCATTGAAGTAGGTAAGGGATGATAGCACATGCAATGAAGGAATCAGGTGTCTTGATGTGGAGGGCAGTGCTGTTCTTCAAAGGAACAACAATGTTTTCCAGTTGAGGAAGTTTTAATTGGACGGATTGGTGCCAATTTGGGAATGAATCCTAGAGGATTAAGTAAATCTTATTTGGTGCATGCTACTAAGGTTTTTTCGTGGTTAAAAGAGGGACTTGCTGGGATTGGACCCAGTAATAAATATAAGAGAGTTTTTTCAAGGAAGGTTGGTTCTAGAGCTACGAATCATAAGGTTCTTATTGATATTAACTCCAGTGATCAAATTAATATTGATGATAGTTCTGAAGTTGGGGAGTTGAAGAAAATTGGAGTCCTTGAGGTGAAAGGAAAGGAGGACAAATAATGGTGTTTAGAACTTAGATAGTGGGAAAAGGAAGAGTGGAGTGGACTTAAGGAAACTAGTGGAGAGGGATATTGAAGTTGGTAAATCTGTAGGCCTGTTCTTTTTGGGTGGTGAGGCTTTTGCTAGAAGGGCTTTTGAAAGAGTTTGAGAAAAAGAACAGGCGAAGTGAAAGAGCAACACTCAAGAGGAAGGTGGAGAGGCATGGGATGAGGGAGAGGGTCAGGATTTCAGGCGTGGAGGACTAAGTGCGATTTATGGGAGGAGTTGTGGAAGTTTGATCTGTTGGTTTTTAGAGGAGGCAGATGCTGTTGTTTGAAGTGTTCAAGAGGGTTGGTTGGAGATTTTCTCATCTTGATCAGGGCTAGTGTTGCTTTGTTTAGTTCTTGGAAGATGGTTTTAGTTTGGTTTTGTGTGTTGACCTTGGATTTGTGCTGTAATTTTATTTTATTTTATTTTTATCTTTTGCTGTTTATTGTTGTGGGAGTATTGTTTTTGCTTTCGGATGATGTTTTATCACCTTTTAATTGTAATCCCTTGTTTTCTTTTTTAATGAAATTTACTCGAAAAAAAATCCTTTGTTCTCTAAGCTCCTGCTCATATGGTGTTAAATGAGTTCAAAGACTACTGCTTAGAAGGTGTTCTTTTTGCAGATAATCTGTGGGGGTAGTTTTGTAGTTTCCTTGTCCACCTTACTTGTGTTTCTTCCATTTTTTTGAAATACCTTCTCTTTTGTTTTTTTTTTTTGTACAGTTAATGTATAGGAGTTCCTAGAATTTGGAGTTTTAAATAGCTATTGCCCATATGCCTAATCCATTCTCAAATATATATAAAAGGCGATGTTTGCATGAATTGAAACTCAATATTTTAAAAATTGCCTTGTTTACATGGGTATAGGAAGGTAAAATTAGTTTGAGAGGAAAACTTTGTTGGCTGATTTTTTTTTTGAAGAATCAAGAAAAAGTTTATTAAATATAAAAAGCAAAGAGGTACAACGGTAAGGTGATAAGGTATCACCAGCAAAGAACACCCTCAAAGAGCCCATAAAATTGAAAAACCCCATAGCAAAGATTTACCCAATTAATTCCAAGCAAAGGACAAAGAAAAAGACCCAATGATGAACTTCCATGAATACAAAGGCCACCCACCCAACAATTAAACCAAAGGAAAACCCCCTCTCTGCAAACCACCTGAACTTCAATCTTCATCTGTGTGAATATCCTCATGGGGAGAGTCATCGTCATCCCATTCCTTTCTTCCTTCTTGAAGGATTTTATTCTTCAATTTCTCTACTTTTCTTTTCTTCTTTCAAACTCCTCAGATGCCCTTCTAGCAAACTCCTCACCACCCCAGAAACATAGAACTAGGCTTTTCCCAACTAAGACCTCTCTATCCACTAATTTCTGGAGAGACACCCCACCTGAACCTCCATCAACACCCTCATTATTTCCTTGCAACCTGGTTGCACCAAAGCCAGATTCCATCCCACTCACTTTACTTTCTTATTGTCTCCTTATTGGAAGGGGAACAACCTTGAAAAGGCCTTTGTCATATGCACAACATTATGATTTCACAAGTTACGCAATTTCTTGCTACTTATCCCATTCTTCTGTTCCTTCTCCTCCTATTCATGTTTGCTCTTTCAACCTATGTCCACACTCAACCTCCACCTTTACTTCCTCAAAATGCAAACCATCCTCACAACCTTCAGCCTGACCTTCAGTGGATTTATCATCATTTGACACTTCCTTTCCTTTGGTCTCATCTTCATATTCCAACTCAAATCCTGCACTATTATTTGCTTTCCCATCTCCCTTCTCCCCCCTTTCCAGCCTCTCTGAATTGACAAAGGCACTCTCTTCCAAGGTCAACAAATTTCACCTTTCCGATTCACATCTAATCTCTAGTGTCTCGAGACTACAACCTTGGGCTCGATTTTGAATAGAAGATACTTTTTTTTGATGAACAACAGAAACTGATTTATTATAATAATAAAGAAAGTGTACAAAGGGGAATTCAATTATCAAAAAAAAAAAAGAAAAGAAAATGTACAAAGGGGATGAAGGGAGTGATAAACTCTCTTAACTCTCCCTTACAATACAGCCCAAAATAAATGATCCCTTTCCACCCCCTACTTTGCTAATGTATCAGAGAATGAATTAGCTTTTCTTTTCACCCATTGCTCATTGATTTCCATTCCCCGAGACAACCAAGTATTCCTTTCCTAATTAATATAGAATCACCATCCAGATTCCTCTTCCTTCAACCACTCAAGAACTAAATTTGAGTCCCCCTCAATTACTAGCTTTTGAATGTTAATTCTCTAGCCCTTTGAAAACCTTCCATCATAATCATTATTTCAGCCCTCAAAAAATCTCCAACATCCCTTGATCTCGAGGGGACAACAATGGTTCTTCCTTCCTCGTTTTTAAAGACGCCCCCTGTAGGGAATGAATATTGATTAAATTAAATAATGCCTGGTAAAAGAAATGTTGTAATGGGTAAGTTAGCTGAGGCTAGTTTAAAAGGGGTGCAAGCACGTAGCGTTGTATCGATATACAAGGAACATAAGGGTTGTATCAATATACTTCTTTCATAAAGTCAATAAAAAAGTACTTCCATAAAAGTATAAGTTTCATTTGTTCGTGTTCCCTTGAAAAGAAAAGCCTATACCAATTGGCTTCTTAGACAAGTACATTTGCATAATAAAATTGCAGATAAATAATGATAAATAGTAAAAAAACTAAATTAAATATAAAGCCCTTAAAATAATTTGGAATTTCAATAATGCCTTGCATAAGCCTGGAATTTATAGAAATGCACGAAGATCCTCCAAAAACACATTTAATTGTGATCAGAACTGCTTGTCTGTTAATTAAAATCTTTTGGAGGGCCCATAATGCACATAATACGAAACCTTGCTTTTGTTGAATCACCAAAGGTTGATGGAATCAAGGAGTTACCATGACTTATTTTTGCAGACTGAAGAGAATATTGCCAACATCCTAGGTTGTTTCGAGAATGACCATACAATAATAAGGACCAATAGCCTAGTCAAGAGGAAGTGATCCCATAGTTTTATAAAAAAGAACTGGGGAGAAAGGAATTGGGGGAGAGGAAAGAAAAAAAATGGGAAACAAAGGTCTTTTTATGAAAAAAAGGAAAACAAAGAAGGTTGAAATTGAAAGGCTTAAATGTGGTTTAAGTCATGAGAAAGAGGATAGTAGGAGGAAAAAGAGTAGAAAAGGGGAGAGGTAAAACTAGGGTTTTTTGGGACTTATTGATTGTTGAAATGAAGATAATAAGCTGGAATGCCAGAGCTTATTCTACAAGCTCCAGTACAGTGACAACAGTGTTGCAACAAAAGAGCTTACCAAGTCTTTTGGATGGGACACATATGATTCTTTCATGCAGCATGATGTGCAGGAACTTAATAGGGTTTTGTGTGAAAAGCTTGAAGACAAAATGAAGGTGTTTTTTGGTGAACATAATCTTTTTTTTTAGAAAGTTTCATCTCATTGCCAGGACTATTTTGATTTTGATTTTTTGTTTGGGTGTTTAGGGGACTGTTGTAGAGGGTACAATACAGCAATTATTTGAAGGGCACCATATGAACTACATTGAATGCATCAATGTAGATTACAAGTCTACAAGGAAGGAGTCATTTTATGGTATTTTTGTTTTAATTTTAATCTGAATTGTAGAATGGATTTTATTGCCCTTGCCAATCTCCTGTGGTGCTGAAGTGCCCATGTATAAATGACAGATCTTCAGCTTGATGTCAAAGGCTGTAAAGATGTTTATGCTTCTTTTGATAAGTATGTAGAAGTTGAACATCTTGAAGGTGATAACAAGTATCATGCTGAGCAACATGGGCTACAGGTATAAAGGCTGGATAACAATTTGTGTCTAAATACTTGAATAAAAAGTGGCTTAAGGCAATTAGTTGTTTTTTTGATAAATCTTAAGGCAATTAGTTGTTTTTGATTTTTGATGACCTTTTTCCCATCCCCTCCAAAATGCAGCATTTTATTTTTTCCCCAAGCAAATGGTACGTTAAATGCTAACATACCATTGATAGCATATTAATTTATCTTATTCGTTTGATGGGTAACTGTTAAATTTTATTAAACTTGAAACAAAAAATGTCACATATAATACATGCCATACATTCCTTAGCTTTAGACTAGTATTTGCCACCTAGTCCTTTCCTTTTCTCATTACATTCAACATTCAGACAATTGACTGCAAAATAGTTGAATCCCATTTGCCCCTTGTTTTTCCATTGCACCAGCTATACAGTTTATTAATAAGCTCTTTCCATTCTCATTAGATCATGGTATTCCTCCTTTGTGCTTTGCCTTCTTTGAGTGGATTACTCTGATTTGAAAGATAGAAATAGTTTCAAATGAAATAGTTTTCTTTTGTTGCAGAAATTGAACAAGAGGATAAAGGGAGAACATTGTTATAGTTGTTGTAGTCATCATTATCTAAGCCTTGTTTCAAGTTTCAACCATATGGGGTTGGCTACATGAATCCTGTTTCATTATTCCATTTTCTTCAGTTTCATACATGTTAAATTATTTGCCCTTAAATCATTTCTTACTAGTTACTACTACAATCCATGTTCTTCTAGCCTTTTCAAATTATGGGCCCTTAAATTGTGAGTCCTTAAAACATTTCTTGGGCATCTATTTTCTTTTCTATTTTTCTTCCATTTGGTAGCTTTCCTTTTGGAATAACAAGTCTTTACACCTGATTTATTTTAGTCTTGTAGTAAGGAAAAATCTATTTGACTTGAGTTTGACCCACTTTTAAATGCTATTTAGTGTTCATTCATGTGGAATTGTAACCTTTTTTATATTTAATGAAAGCCTTATTTTATTCTTCTTATTATTAAAAAATGTTATTAAATGTTCATTTATCAAAAAAATGTTGTTAAATGTTCATTCTTTTTAAAATGTCTTTAGTATTGTCATATTATTAGCTGTTACAGATTTTAAAACTATATCTCTTGTTTCATTCTTCTCCAATGACCATGGTTTAAAATACTGACATGCATGATGCACATTTTTTTTTTTCACATAATGTGATTCAAATAGTTGAAACTTTTTTTTTTTTTTTTCTGTCTGAGTTTTTTAGTGATGGACATGTTGGGGGTGTTTAGTGTTTGAACATAAGGAGACCACCCCCCCTCAACGTTGCAATATTTTGAACCTTGCCTCAAACCAAAATCCTCCATGCACATATTGTACCCTACACTTGCTTTCCCCACAAATCAATTTATATCTCCTTTATAATGATTTTCTATTCATTTGGAATTTCTTATATTATGAGTCCCTCCTTGCATAGAGGGTTTGCTGGTTGTTTGAGCATTTTTATTCTTTTTTTTGGGGGGTGGATAATAGGTTGTGATGGTGGTCGCATGCAATATTATCTAGTTATATTTGCCAATCAAAATAAAAATCTACATTGTATTAAATGAGAAAATACAAATGTCTTAATTTTTGATGCAGTGATTTGTTTGAATAACTTGTGATTTATTAAAAATAATAATAAAATTTTTTAGCTTTTAGCCATGTGAACTGATTTAGTTTAATGCTTAATTCTGGTAATTGAACAAAATATTATGACATTTAGCATCTTTTTATTTATCTTTTCTTTTCATTTGGATTGGATTAAGTATGCTGCTTGAAGATGGTTATTAAAGGGACTACTACTATTTGATTCTTTCAGGATGCTAGAAAGGGGGTCCTTTTCATTGATTTTCCTCCTGTCCTTCAACTTCAGCTGAAACGATTTGAATATGATTTCATGCGAGATACTATGGTCAAGGTTAGTGATATTACTTGAACCATTATTTGTTTAATTTTTTTTTGTGTATTCTAACTATTTTTCCACTTTTGGTGAATATATTAGTTTTGATTTTTTATTTGTTTTGGTTTTAATAGGAAATAATAGATTTCATGAACATACAATGATATAACAGCTATACTATTATACCAGATGTGAGGGTGGGCCTTGGTGCAACGGTTAGTTGCTCCATTGTGACCTGGGTGACCAGGGTTCAAATCTTGGAAATGGCTCTGTATGTACAGGAGTAGGGCTACATACATCTGTCCCTCCCTAGATCCTGCATTGGCGGGAGCCTCGTTTTTTGGGATGCCCTTTTTTACTATTACACTAGAAGGTGTTTCCTTATCATATGCATGTAAGGGAAAATAATATGTAGAAAGTTGTCAATCTTAGTGTCTAATGATCTCATCCTGGTTGCTTTTGATGTTTATCTGCATCTTGTCCAACAATCTGATTGCCAAGTGAATCAACATGTCTCTGCAAATTTTTTGGGAGTGATTGGAACATCCTTCAAAATTCCTTCTATTTTTTTAAATCAGTAACTGAAATGGGGTTTATTAATGTTCAAAAAGAATGTAGTACAAATTGCAATGTGCAATGGCACCCTTTTACATTTGGCTATCTCTTGCTTCTTCCTCTCTTCATTTTGTTTACATATGCCAATTGCTGTTTAAGCGATGACTCCCCTAAACAATCCACTTCTATTGGCCCTTGCCTGGCCAATACATTTGACAACTGTTAGCAGACCTTTTTAATGCAAGAGAAAGTTGTTCTTGTTTTCAAAGCTAAAGCATGTGGTTCTCTCATTATATGCCTAATGCCTGTATTTCCACGTACACAACTTGTTTACATGTCGCCTACGCGGGCGCCTAGTTGCCTAGAAGGGCGCCTAATTGCTAAAAGTCAAGGAATTTGGGCGAGGCGCCCAGCCAAGGGTGCCTAGTCGCCTAGGCGATGCCTTGACAACTATGTGAGTGACTATTCCTGATTGTACAAGAATACATGGTCAAGATGGACACCATTGTTTCTGAAAACTCCTTCCATTCCTGAAGCTCCCTGGTTGCCAAAGCTGCAACCATTGAATTTTAATTTGTTTAGATTATTTATTGGTGGCATTTCAAACATCCATTTGTTTCCCTTCGTGCCCTACACAGAGTTTGTTCGTTTATTATTCTACTAGTCAGGACCCGTGCGATGCACGGGATTTGTTAAGCGAAAGCTAAACAATAGAAGCACATAAGAGTGTAGAACTATTTTATATTTTTAACTTTTTAAATAGTTAATAATTATTTATATTTTATATAGTACTTTTAATGAATTTTTTACAATACAAAAAATAATAATAATTAATTTTAGCTAGGGTTGTTCATCGAACTAATGAAACCGACCAACCCAATCAACTCGACCCGAGCTAGTCAGTTTTCTAGTATTTCCGGTCGATTTTAGTCCAATAATCTCCCAACCCAATGAGGTTGGATCAATTTCGCTTTGGCCATTTGTAAACTGACCAAAATCGAACGACTTGACCATATATATATATATTAATATTATTTTATATTTTAAATATAATTTTTTAATACGAGAAAGTGGGAAATTTCCATATTTCTTAGTCTAAAATATTTATTTTATATCGTAAATTGAATTTTTAATAATGCCACTGTAATTTTTGAAATCTAAATGTTCTTAATAAAGACAATTGCTATTTTTTCAATTAACATACATGCTGAATGGTATTTACAACTAGGAAACTAGCCAAAAGTCGGTTTTTTATATTATAAAATTTTTATCGCCTAGGCGACTAGGCGCCCCAGTGTCGCCTAGAATTGCCTAGATGCCTTGAAAACTATGCTTAGTAGTGGAAAGGTTTGAGAGAAGGATAGCAAGCTGCAAAGGGAATTATATTTCGTTGGGAGGGGGAATTACATTGATCAACTCCACCCTAGCAAATCTTTGTGTACTACAGGTCAGTTTTTAGGATGCCCCAAGCAGTGGTAAGGACTGAAAAGATTATGAGAGATTTCATTTGGGAACATGGGGAAGGGAAGAAAGATCAGTTGGTTGGATGGGACAAGGTGGTGTAGTTGAAGGAGGAAGGGGGACTGGGCATTGGAAATGTTAAGTTGAAATATATGGCTTTGTTGAGTAACTGGCTCAGGAGTTTCCCTAAAGAAAATGAGAAGTCCATGGGCTGCCAAACAATGGGTGGGATGCAGGTTGCTTGCATAGAGCTACTTTGGCTGCTCCTTGGAAGGCTATCCACAACATTCTTCCTGTGTTTCTCACTCACATAAGGTATGACTTGTCTTTGGGTCAGAGAATTAGGTTTAACAATGGGTGGGATGCGGGCTACTTTGGCTGCTCCTTGGAAGGCTATCCACAACATTCTTCCTGAGTTCCTCACTCACATAAGGTATGACTTGTCTTTGGGTCAGAGAATTAGGTTTTGGGAGGATATCTGGGTCGGGGGTTTCCTTCTTTCATTCTCTCTTTGATCTCTCTAGATTTAAAGGAAAACTTGTGTGTGATTTTATCAGCTCATCCTCATCCTAATCAGGCTTGAATTGGAATCCGGTTTTTACTAGAAACCTTAGATAATCTTAAATATCTAGAGTTTCTGCTTTGCTTAGCCTGTTGAATTCAGTGGTCTTGGGGGATGGTGGTTCAGATTCTAGAATGTGGGCCCTTAATCAAACATGGGAATTTTCTTGCAAGTCTTTTCTGAACTCTCTTGTAGCCACCTCTCTTTCTCCTTTCCCTGTTAAGGAGATTTGGTCTCAGCCTATTCCTCCAGGAGTCAATGCTTTCTGTTGGGAAGTGTATCATGGTTCCATTAACACATGATTTGTTTTAGAGGAAAAGACCAAATTACTGTTGGTCCCCAAGTTGGTGCTTCTTATGTAAGTTGTATGGTCTGCTTTTCATCTATTAATATCCTATCCTTTTTCTATCTTTATTTGGGAGTGGTTTTCATCTCTTTTTGGTTTGCAGATGGCTTTCCCTTGATAGTTTGGAAAGATTGTTTAGCTCTCATAGTTTTAGTTGCTCTAAAAGAAGAGGCAGGATAATGGGGAGATGCACTAGACAGTGGCACATTGGATGAAAACTTTATTTCTCTTTGCTGACTTTAAGGTTGAAGATTTCTTCAGCTCATGGGGACTAATAGTTTACTCTTCTTCTCGAAGACAAAAAGTACATGAGGCCTGGTCACCTCCATTTGTTGGATGGAAGAAATTGAACTTTGATGTTAGCTGCATGGGTAATCCTGGACCATTAGGTATTGGTGGGGTAATCAGGGAAGAAGATGGAAACATTCTAGCCATGTATTCAGGTCCTATTCAACATGGAGATGTGGTAAGATCAGAACTGATGGCAACAGTGTACGGAGTAGAGAAAGCTAAAGAAATGGGGATTGATAGGCTGATTATTGAAGGTGATTGGAAAATAGTTGTGGGTTGGCTGAAAAAGGGGAAGGAGTAATATGGCAGCTAAGGAATGAGTTCAGGCACGTCAAATAGATATCTAAAGACATGATGATCCAAATAAGTGGATTAGGAGATCTGGAAACAGTATGGCTGATGGTTTAGCTAAACAAGGAATTCAGAGACAATCTGTGTTTTGGGCTGTTTTGTAAATATTGGGAGAGTTCTTCTTGGGCTTGTTGTCTCTGCCCACAACTTCTTGTTGTATTTCTTTATTATAAAATTAATGAATCAATTTGTGTTGCTGATAAAAAAAAGGGTTGCCTAGGTCCACAGATGAAGCTCAGCTGAACCTAAATGTGCCTTATTTGGCTTATTGTTATGTTCTGATGAGTTGACCTTAGGTTTGATGTTTCAGTAGGTAATTTCTGTATTTAGTTATTATGCTTATAATTTAAACCAGTGTTTTAAAAGGCATGGGGTGCGCCTCTAGGCGAGGCGCTCCCAAAACGCTCTGAGGTGTATGCCAGAGGTACACCTCTGAGCCATATGCCTCATGCACACCTCATATAAAAAGACAGAAAAAAAAGGAAAAAAGAAGAAAAAAGGGAAAGGAAAAGAAAATAAAGGGAAGGGAAGGGAAAGAAAAAGAAAGAAGGAGAAAAGGAAAGGGAAGGGAAGAGAAGAGGAAAGAAAGTGGTTTGCCCTCGGCCCCTTTGGTTGGGGGGCGAAAGGGACGGGAAGGGAAAGAAAAAGATAAGAGGAAAGAAAGTGGTCCGCCCTCGACCCCTTTGGCTGGGGGGCTTCGCCCCCTAGGCGCCCCCCTTTTCAATGCAGCCCAATTTTGTAGAGATTTATTTTTGGTTTGAAATAAGTATTGACTTGCCCTGCACCTGAGTGTTGGTTGAAGGAGATTTTGCTATCTCTGATTATATTTTTTAACAATTCTTTTCGTAGTTGCTATCCCATAATACTCTTCACTATTTTCTAGAAGTTTTGACTTATGGGCGTGCACATGCATGTCTATGCTTTATATACAAAAACGTGTACATGTGCATCAGATGTTCTTTTTTAGATTTAATCTCAGTTCTTGTGATGAAAACTGAAAGAGAACTTTATTGAAAGATAAAAAGGCGATGTGATTTAACCTTAGTTGAAATTAGTGTAGCCAATGCATCTTGCTAACATAATTATCAAAAAAAAAAAAAATGCATCTTGCTAACACCTAGGTGCTTTTTCACTGTCAAGGTGATCCATCTACAAGGCGGCCAGAATTCAACTTCTTGTAGGAGAAGGTTGCCTCTTTGAGGTCTACACCTAGAACTATGGCTTCCGCCTTTGATCTTTCTGTTGTTGCATTTAATAAATTCTTTTTGTTTTTGATGAAGAAAGATTTTTTCCTAATAGAATATAATATAGTCAAAATTCTGGAGAGTTGGCTGCCTGAAGGAATCACATTGCTAGAAACTTGAATAGAATCTAAGTTCCTCTTTTACTTGACTTAGAAAGTTAACTTAACTTTGACCTTACAGTGTCATGGATGCTTATGGGAGTTCATAGAATGGTCGCTGCTCTGTGATAGAAATAACAGGAAAGCCCAAAACTTGATTTTCTGCAATCTTTTTACCCAAAAGATGTTTGTTTTCTCTCTGTTTTCTGTATTTCTGCTTTGAATGCTACAACTGTTTTCATCATCTTTCCTGGTGAGATAAATTACACAATCTCTTGAAATGTCTTTTTAATCAATTTCTACTTGTTATCTCTGTTTTGTATTTGATTTCTACTTGTATTTAGTGACAGGTTTTATTTTTCTTTCGTTTTCTCTGATTATATCATTCCTTTCTTTGTAGTTTGGGGTGTAAGATGATTTTTCCCTTAAGCAAAAGCACTTTCTCAATTATACTTTTTGTATAGCATATGATTCTGTTGAGAATAGATTTAATTCCCGGAATTGCTTTGTTTGGTTTAGATAAATGACCGTTATGAGTTCCCTCTGGAACTAGACCTTGATAGAGAGAATGGAAAATACCTGTCACCTGAAGCCGATCGAAGAGTTCGCAACCTTTACATGCTCCACAGGTACCTTCATGATGCTTCCCCTACAATACTAGTTCTCAGAGGAGTAATTTATATAATTTAAGTTGGGATGGGTTGGTGAAGTATGATACCTTTGACTAAGAGAGGAGTATATATTTGTGTTTATGTCAATTTTTTATTTTGTTATGTTCAGGTTCTTACTTTTGTTTGTTTGCAGTGTTTTGGTTCACAGTGGTGGGGTGCATGGTGGACATTATTATGCTTTTATCAGGCCCACTCTCTCTGATCAGTGGTAGGTATAGCTAGAGCTTGTTCACTGAATATTTTTGTTTGGCTGTTGTTAACTTTGGGAAAAATTGCTGGTTAATCAAATGCATTCAACCGTAGCAATAAAAAAAGCATTTTTCCGTAGCTGCACTATTTTAGGTGGTAAAAATGGGCTATTAAGTGCAGACACCTGCAATGGAAGTATCCTACTATACACATGATTTTAAAAACTCTGTTTTCCTCATTTAGATTGAGGAATTTGATATTCCTCATCTCTAGCAATTGTTTCGATGCTGATTGAACTATAAGCTGTTTTTGATTGATCATCTGTACTATATTTATGGTTTTTTTCCCAAACATCCCCCTCTATCATTTGGTCTCTTTTTCTTTACTTTTTTCCAATTGTATTGTTCACCTTGGAGTTTTAAATGTTTAAAGTAGCTATTTTGCTTCCATATATTTATTGTTATGCATACTTTTAATACACCTTTGTTATTGAGGGCCATTGAATGGTGTAATGGTAAATTTGAGGTTAACAATCACGAGAACATGGTTTTGTGCTTGAGAGTGGCCACTTTATGCAAAAAATGTCAAAAGCAAGGATTAAAGTATCGGATATGGATACAGATACACTTTGGAAACACATCGATACAGACGAAAATATGGAAACACTTGGATATGTTCGGAAAATGCATACAAATTCCACAAGTCTATTAACATCACTAAATCTAATGTCAAAATAATCACAAATAGTGTATAAATACATGGATACAAACGAAAATATGGAAACACTTGGATACGTTAGGAAAATACATACAAATTCCATAAGTATTGTTAACATCACTAAATCTAATGTCAAAATAATCCCAAATAGTGTATAAATACATAGGAAATGTATATTTTTATGGTATATATGAAAAAATACATTACAATTATTATACTAGGATTAATAAATATCATACAACTTTACTGATAATACATACATTAATCAAGAGTCCAAGACATATATTATATAGTTTTTTTACAAATTAATACACACACAACTGTTATTATTTTATTTTCTATTAAAGTCCTAGGCAAAAAAACATATGCAACTATTATATTTGAATTATTATATTAATCATTTTATATTTATTTTTTTAATTTTAACATTAATAAAAAAGGTCAACTAAAAATTTAATTCTCAAATTTTTGGTAAATAATATTTTTTTATTTTTGTAAACAAAAAATGTCATTATAAAATGTAAATTAAAATATCAATTAATAATTTACAAAAATATATAATCTTAAAATATATCAAATTTATTAAAACTTCGAACATACATATCATATGTAAATTCATAATTTTTAATTACGAAAATAATTATTCCATTATTAATATTTTAATTTCTTTAATTTTTTAATTTTTTGATATAAATGTATATTCATTTATATTATATTCTCAAATAATTTGTAAATAATAAATACATTGTTAAATTTATAAATTTATAAATTTTAAGTACTAAAATAGTTATTTTGTTTATATAAATTTCTTGAGGTTAAAAATCATTTTTTGATATAAATTTGGATTTGATAGATTATATGTTCTATTAGTTTATAAAATATTAATCTTAAATATTATTCTTTTTAATTTATAGTTAGGGTGGTTGAATATAATATATGCTATTTATATGAATTGGTTGTGGAGATTAAATTGAATAAATGTTAATGTATTTCACTTATTATCATAAAATGAATGTTGGCTTAGTGGTTAAAGGTGTGTTTAATTATTGGGCGTAGGTGTCTTGGGTTTGAATCACACCACCCTTTAATTTTTATACCGCGTTTTATTACAGGCCCTTGATACACCTCTGTATCGCTGAGTATTGGACCGTATTAAATGATACTATATGATACACACAGATACGGTGGCGTATCGGGCTGATATGCACAGCTGAAAGGATACACTTCCAGTCATAGCGTATCCAGTATCAGTGCCTTCTGATACCCATATGATACACTCTGTATTGGGCATATCGTACTAATACCTTAATCCTTGGTCAAAAGTTATGTCTCTATCCAGCCCACCCTTCCCAAAACATCAGAGATATATTGAATCATTATTTGATAATGATCTTTATCTTAATTTCACTATTTAGGATCTCTATCTGTCATGTTTGGTCCTGTATCACTGTGACTGTGTTAGCGCTCTTTAGTGTTGTAAAATCTGATAGCGATTGAGTGATTGATGCTTTTAGGTTCAAATTTGATGATGAACAAGTAACAAAAGAAGATATGAAGAGGGCACTAGAGGAGCAGTATGGCGGTGAGGAAGAGGTGACACATTTTTAATCAAACTTACAAGTGCTTTTTGCATATAAAAATGCATCTCTATCTAGATAAGAAAAAATTGCGCTTCTCAATGGTAACCTTGATTACTGTTTTATTTTATGCTGCCTTTTCTCTTTTTGCTCGACAGTTGCCACAAACGAATCTTGGCTTCAACAATACTCCATTTAAGTTCACAAAGTATTCAAATGCATATATGCTTGTATATATACGCGAAAGTGGCAAGGAGAAAATAATTTGCAATGTGGATGAGAAGGATATTGCTGAACACCTTAGGGTAAGTAAGATACTTCTTCTATGTATCGTAGATTTGAATTTGTAACTTGACTGTTTCTGTGAAGATTTTAATAGAGGGTCTTCAATAACATATTTCAGATAAGGTTGAAGAAAGAACAAGAAGAAGAGGAGCACAAGAAAAAAGAAAAAGCAGAGGCACACCTTTATACTATTATAAAGGTTATGGCTTCCAAGATTGTCTTTCTTTGTTATTAGCTATCATTGAACACTCTATGCTAAAGCATTTGATTATTACCTCTAGGTTGCTCGAAATGAGGATCTTGTAGAACAGTTTGGAAGGGATATATATTTTGATATAGTGGATCATGACAAAGTTCACAGCTTCCGTATTCAGAAGCAGATGCCTTTCAACATTTTCAAGGTACTTGCTTAATGTTTCATTTGCATCTGATTTCAGAAAGTTTAATTTGTAGGTATTTTGTCAATCAAGAAATTAATTGTTTCCATTGATCTGTTATTGATAAAAAACGTTTCCATTGATAGTGGTTCACTAAATATCAAATTATCATCGTATCTTTTGTATGAGGGATGTGGGCAATGAAGTGGGTTTGTAAACTGAGGATGGTCCCATAAGGATGAGTTTTTTTTTTTTTTGATAAATGAGTGCAATTTTATTAACCATAGAAAGAGTGTATTGTGTACAATCAGCTTAAGAGGGGGCGCGAGATGTTACTTCCCCCTGGAACTTAGCATTAAGCAAATAAACACACACTAGCCTGAATTACAATTATTAGGTAGCCCAAAACAGGTCAACCCTTGATACCCCTTGTTTTGCCAAAGAATCAGCGGTTGCATTTGCAGATCTGCTAATCCACTGAAACCTAACTGCCATATTTCTTGTACGCCAGCTAACATTCTTTAAAAGATCCCTGTAACCCCACAAAACTATTTCTGGATTTGTCAGCCAGCCCACTACCACCTTGCTGTCTTTATCTCTTAGAATCCCTCCTATGCCCGAGGGCCCTGGATTTCCTTGACTGCTTCCGTCAAAATTCAATTTTACCATTTCCTACGGAGGGCGTTCTGATTCTACTTGTAGTTTGTTCTTTGTGGAGGCTATGGATGCCATTACTATGCAATTTCTCCTTAAATCGTCAAAAGAGAAATCCACAAACAAGTTTGAAGTTTTTAGCCAAGAGGTTGCCCTTGTAATTATAAACTCCTCTACTTCAGCAAGGCTTCTTTCCTTTTCTTGAAAAATTCTAGCATTCCCCTCCTCTCATAAAGTCCACAAGCTAGCTGCTCTAATGCATTTCCACATTAGCTTCCCTCTCTATCAATTTCCCAAAGGCTGATGGAACAAAAGACAAGCAAGTTCCACCTGCACCCAAATAATAATGAAACCCAGTTCCAAATATTGGCAACAAAAGAGCAAGATATTAGCAAATGGTGACATTCCTCACTCTTCACTTTACACAATGCACCAATTTGGGGACAAGCACATATAGGGTTTTTGCTTTTGCAAGTTTTCCATACCCAACAGAACACAACTATTTTTTAGAGGAATTGGCCTTGACCAGATTTCTTTAATAGGAAAGATTGGAGACTGGAGAGGAGAGGGTAGAGTAGAGAGAGGCACAAGTGAAGGAGCCATCGGGTATGTTTCAGAGCTCTTGTTCCTTCTAGGGATGAGTATTAGTAACTTTCATTGTGCTTTTCTTGCCATTATTAATTTGGATGGAAATATTAAACATTTTGTCATTTATTTATGTTATGGGAAGTGATTTAAAAGGCACGCCTCCGCACCTAGGCACACAGGCGAGGTGCATTTTAGGGTAGGTGCCTCGCACAGGTCCTAGGTGCAGCACTTTCAAAAGGCGTACAAGGGGTGTGGCACAAAGGTGACTCGTAGAATCAGGAATGTAATATGTTTTGCATCACATTAGCTACTTGAAATAATGCAATTGAGGAAAAAAGAGACTGTGGGCTTTACATGCTTGAAAATGTTTTATATGTTTGATTTTATTTTTAAATTTTCATTTGAATATGCTTCACTTGTTATGCTAATGTATTTTACTTTTATATAATAAGTTTTTTAAACCATTAATTTTAAAATTAAGTTTATATTTCTTATTAATACTATGCTTAATATTTTTGATTTTTTTGCATTTCTTTTGAATTTATTGGCATTTTTTGAATTTTCTGACATTTTTTTGTTTTTTAGCATTTTTTTAATATTTTTTTCGCCTTGCGCCTTGGGTGCAAATTGGCCCTTGTTCCTTGCACTTTTAAAACACTGGTTATGGTTTGAAAATTCCTAGCATGGGAGAATAGATTCTATGTTCAACTGTCACTTGGGTTTTTTTTTTTTTTTTCTTCAGACTTTATTCATTTAATGGACTTCTGTCATCAATGACTGCATTGCACCATTTTTTGTTATATTGCTATAATACTCCTTTCATGTTCTTTCTGTCATATGATCTGACTTGCATGTTTTCTTACAAAGACCTTGTTACATCTTGGAAGGTCCAAGGAACTGCATTGGAAGAGTTCCTCCTAACCACCAAGACGGGCTTGAACTTATGTCATGAACATTAAATTATTGTTGTATAACAAGAATCTGGCTGAAATTATGGGATCGGTGGTTCAGAGTTAAGCTGTTTAACTGTTGGGTTTTTGGCTTGACATAAGTTGATTTTATAAATATACTAGTAGTACATTAATAAACGCCATTGGGTTGCTATGTAATTTTATTTCTGTTTATTTCTGCTTATCCAGTTCTTAATTGATGTAATACTTTGTTAGAAGAGGTAACACCTCGTGCCTCTTCATGGGTTTCCTGTATTGCCTTATATTCTGATTTAATAAATTATTTTTATTCATAAAAAAAAAATTAATAAACATCATTTCCAAGAGTTCCACCCCATCCCTTGTGGTAATGGTTTTTGAGTTTACATGCCAAATACAATTATTGGATAGTTAGAATAATTGCACTGATGCAGATTTGTGCCAAATTCTCTCTTTTTCTCTATTTTTCTAAATAAAAACCTCTTGGTTTTCAAGGGGTGTGGCACAAAGGCGGCTCATAGAATCAGGAAAGTAATATGTTTTACATTACATTAGCTACTTGAAGTAATGCAATTGAGTGAAAAAAGAGATTAGAGGTTTTACATGCTTGAAAATGTTTTATATGTTTGATTTTATTTTTAAATTCTCATTTGAATATGCTTTACATCTTATGTTTATGTATTTTAATTTTAGATAATAGGTTTTTTAAAACATTTATTTTAAAACTTAAGTTTATATTTTTTATTAATATTATGTTTAATTTTTTTTTTGATTTTTTTGAATTTTCTGACATTTTATTTTATTTTTAGCATTTTTTTTTGTATTTTTGCGCCTTGCTTCAAAAAGGCGTGCGCCTCGCCTTGCGCCTTGTGCCTCAGGTGCAAATTGACCCCTGTGCCTTTTTTGAGCCTTGCGCTTTTAAAACACTGGGATTTGCCAACTTGTTTCTATTGTATTGATTTGAGAGCGAGGAATGGAGGGGGGAATGTGGAACCCTTGATCTCAGCCTTGGCCATAGGAGAAATCCAAAGTTGTACTCTGTTTCTGATCCAAATTTCCAGTGACACCAAACTTCGTTTCTGTATAAGCTGTCAGTTGGTCCTAGGAAGTGTCAAAGATGGGTCTGCTACTCAGAGTTACCATCTTAGCATTTACTTCTAACAGCCTGTGGTATGGGTGAAACTTCCAATGAACTACAGTTAAGCAAGTGTACTTACTATGCCTGTGTTGAAACTACTGTTTAGCATTGAGAATCAAAACTTGAGATTTGTCTTTATGATTAATTTTTAATAATTAGATTCCTTTACAAGGATTGGGACAATATTATTAGGATCTATTAGCATATATTAAAACAAAGATGGCCTCTCCCTTATCTCCTTACCCAATTGAGGCTTTTCCTTGCTCCTTAAAATACCATTCCTTACACTCTCAACTTGCCACTACAGCACCCCTGTTTTCCTAAAATCTCTCTCACTCTCACGTTTCCAATCACCTAAATCATCTCCTCTCCTAAAAATTTTCCTAAACCATCTCCCTACCTAATTTCTATTTATTTCCATCTCTATCTCTATCCACCTTGCAAAATACATGCACTTAATTTCTCATCAATGTATTAAAATATTAATGTTTATGTTAAAACTTTTTTGGAAGAAAGTTTAAGGAAAGTTTGAGTTAAAATTTAAATATTGAAATAAGATGAGTAAAACATATCTAAAATAATAATAAGGGAAAAATATATAATGCAATAAGACAAATAATAAAAGTAAGGTAAAAAATTAATAATTAATTAAAAATCTTATCATAATTATAAAAAATACAATTTCAAAATTAAATAGTCAATTAATTAGTTAGAGTTGATAATTTATTACTTAATTAATTATGGTTAATTAATTAATGTAAAAAAATACTTTTAATATAAGTAATTATAGTTAACTAATTACTAAACTTTCCGAAAAAGTACTTTAGTTTTAAATTACCATATTTAATGAATTACTTAAATTATAACTATTGTTATTTTTATTTCTGTAAAATAATTTTACAGCGATTAAAATAATAGTAATTATAATTAAATTATTACTGATAAATAACTTAAATTATTAGTTAAGTATAAATGTAATTAATAATTATGATAATTACCATAATTTTTGTAAATTTTGCTACTTAATTAGTTCTGAACTGTTTGAAAAAGTAATTTAATACTTAATAGTATAAATATAATTAATAATATTGATAATTATTTTTGAAAATTACCATAATTTGTGTAAATTTTGATACTTAATTAGTTACTGAACTGTTTGAAAAAGTAATTTAATAGTAAATTACCATATTTAATGAATTATTTAAGTAAAATATCAGTAATGAAAATAATGATAAAATACAATTAAAAGACTATGATATGGGTTGGTTTGGTATCAGGCTGAACCCTATAGAGTTGGGTGGGTTGGCACGGGTTTGTCTCAACCCTAACTCATCCCTCCCCTGCTTCCACTGAAGCCTAACCCAACCTGACTCAATACTATGCTGGTTTTTGGATTGAACCTGCCCTGGTCTACAGGGTACAACTTGATACCGATCCAACCCGTCTCACAGTCTTTCAATTATTTTTTGTGAAACATTTTGGAAACTCAAGAGTCATAATTTAAGTTGGAAGTTGGTTTATGGGTTCTAGGGTACCACTTCTCAAAAGTGGAAGAACAAAAAAGCTCAAAAGAAAATAGTGAAATAAAGCATATACTTTAAGGTTAGGGGGTAGAAGTCAGACCGAATTACAAGAATACCCTTTATATGTGTAGGGGTATTATGATCCAATGGGTGGGGGTTAGCCAAATCTGAACTCGATATGGGTTAATTAATCAAAACCCTAACCTAACCTCACACTTTTTTAAAACAAATATTGAAAGAAATCATAAACTTTAAGGTTAGGGGTTTGAAGTCTGTAATCTAATCTTACACTAGATTTGGGTTAAAACAAACATTGAAAGAAATCATAAACTTTAAGGTTAGGGGTTTGATGTCAAACCAAATTACAAGAATACCCTTTATGTGTAAGGTTATTATTGCTCGATGGGTCAGGTCAGCCAAACCTACATCCAATTTGGGTCAAATAATCAAAACTTTAACTTGACCATCTATGGGTGAGTCAAATTGAATTTACCATTTAAGTGGACCCACTGAGATCCCTATATGAGATTAGCTACTCTCACTAGGGTTTCAATTTGGATTGTGGTTGGAACAACTAAACATTACTCAAAAATATAATACTTGGGTTGGATTGAGTTGGTTGAATTAGAAATGTTATAAAGCTCTTTCTACTTCAGTTTTGCGTGGCATGGTCCGTGCATTGCACGGGTCCCAACTTGTATACTTGAGTATATCCTATTAAATAAAAGGGCAGACTAGAGAGCTACACAAGTCCCTCTCTTCTTTAGATGGGAAGGACAACTTTAAATCAGCACTTAACTGTGATCCCTCATTTAGTTGAGGGGGATGTTTATTCTAGTAAGAGGTGTGTGGAATGGTTAAATTACAACCCCTTCCCATTTATAAAAGGTCTCTTATGCTTCCTAATACTACCAAGGAAAATGAATGTTGAAGTGAGTCCCCAGAAAGAGAAACAAAGAGTGAGTGAAATATTGAGAAAGAAAGAAGAGAAGAGGAACTCCCAAAATCTTGTGAGATTTCTATGAGGAGAAGAGACATTAACTGATATGAAGCATCACAGGTAGGGAAAAAAGAAAAATAAAAGCCTTCCTTTTAATACATCTGTTGTTATCTTTCATTTTCCCCTAAGCATAAAATTCCTGGTTTCTCATCACCTTTTCTCTTGAGTAAACTGTCTATGGTTAGGTTATTTAAATCTGGCGGATCGCAGTTCCCTACGAGAGATGAAAAATATATGTGGGAGTTACCCAACTGTATATGTCCCTTGTATTCAACTTGGCTGATTGCTGTCTCCTGTAAGTTAAAGCTTTATATATAGGGTAACATAAAAGTTTTACAGCCCAATAAATAATGGGACTGATTGTGATATCTACAAGTGAAGTTTATTAATTAAAATATTTCTGTTATACCTTTTTTCTTTCCCAAAGAAAAACTCTGGGAGATATTTGAAGAGGAAATGAAATCAGTATACTTAGTTGAAGAATTCTGCAATACTGAAATTAAGTTCTCTGGCCTTGTTTTGTTTGTTTCTTTAAGTTAGCAAGGGTTTTCTCTGCCTCTCCATGGAGATGTAATCAAGGGAAGTACGAAACCATCTACATGATACCCTGAATTAGGGATGATCATGGCTGAACCTGTGCCTTTGCCTGACCTGAACCCTAGGCTGGGTTCCGGCCTACAATTTTTGTTTTGTTTGGGTAATGTGGGAAGAAGGAAAGAAACTTTAAATATAATACACGAGTACACTCACCTTCCATTCTGGTCAGTGCCATACCCGTTGCTAAGTTAGAGGGCTTAAATCGTATCTTACTACAACCCATGTCCTTTTCGATCTGCCCCTAGCTCTAAGGGTCCCTTCAACTTGTAACAGATCACTTCTTATGGGTGCTGTAGATGGTCTTCTGTGCATTTGAATGAACCGTTTTAGTCTACTATTTTTCATTTTTATCACGTATAGGAGCTACACTTTAGTTCTTTTCAACGACTTCATCTCTGACCTTGTCCTTTTTGTTTTATCCACTCATCCATCTCAACATTAACACTATCACACTCATTTTTTGGACATGTTTCTTTAGTGTCTTGCATTTCTGGCCTTACAACTGTTTAGCTGAGTGGTATCCCACCCATTGCAAGAGACTCTTGATTGACCTTTTGGCTTGTCCATCCTTTTGTAGATTTATGTGTTATACTTAATATCATATAAAATGTAATATATAGCACATACCAATGATTTATAGGGCATGCCTCAGGCGCACATGTGAGGTGCATTTTAGGGTATGCACCTCACCTAGGTCCTAGGTGCAACCCTTTCAAAAGGCGCATGCCTGGTGCGCCTGATGTGCCTTGTGCCTCAGCCCATGCATGTGTGTTTTGAAAATTGGACGTTTTTTTTTTGCTTTTTTGAACCTAACGGCTGGGCTGAGGGCTCTCCCCCCGGATCCCTGTGCCATGCTTTGATAACCCCTTATTTGGTAATGTTGTTCATTTATTCGTCCATCGTCCTACTAAAATATCTCCTCAAAAAGCAATTAAAATTGTAAAATCCTTATTTTTTGTGTGAGAACTAAGAATGTAAGACCCTAACATGGACTTGTTTGTCTTGCTTCGAGGGGCATGACACAAAGGCAGCTCGTAGAATCAGGAATGCAATATGTTTTACATCACATTAGCTACTTGAAGTAATGCAATTGAGGAAAAAAAGAGATTGTGGGTTTTACATGCTTGAAAATGTTTTTAGATGTTTGATTTTATTTTTAAATTCTCATTTGAATACGCTTTACATGTTATGTTTATGTATTTTTAATAGGTATTTTAAAACATTTTTTTTAAATGTAGGTTTATATTTTTTATTAGTATCATGTTTAATATTTTTTGTATTTTTATGCCTTTCTTCATAAAGGCATGCGCCTTGGGCGCAAATTGGCCCCTGCACCTTTTTTGTGCCTTGCGCTTTTAAAACACCAGCACTAACCTGCATACACACATTCTGGCCAGGCTAGAAATCATCACCCCTCTCTTGTATGGTCCTTATCTTAAACAATAAAACTCAATTATTTAATTGAGTGAATTATGTTGTATGAGTATCCTATTCCATCTTTATAAAAACGACATGTGTGTGTGTTTGCCGGGGGGGTGCTTAAACTGGATATTGTAAGTTGTTCTCGACCAGGTAAACAAGTTTCTCCATCATGATTCTGTTCACGTTCCTCAATATTGCTTGTTACAATGTTTGGAATTTCTTTGACTACGAATAATAAAGGGAGAAATAGGGAAGAGGCTAAATTGGAGAGAGCACATGACAAATTTCTATTTGTTAATCATAACCTAATGGTCCTCTGGCATTTATATCACATGCTGTTTACATGTAGGGGCCACATCTTGACCCTGATCCTTAATTAGTTGCTATAATTTATTTATAAGAATGGGAGGTAAATAAGAGGATTTGTTTAAATGTGGTGTGTTGGCTGCATACCCATACATATGATATTTCTAATATGATATCAACTAACAATGGTGCCTTTATTTGGTCACCCAATACAAAAGAAGTAAAAGACAAAAATCCCTTAGAATACATTGTATTCAACACTCCCCTTCAAGCTAAAGCATAGATATCTATCATGCCTAGCTTGCTTAAATTACTATCAAACTTTTGTTTGTGGTCTCCCTTCACGAGACAATCATCAAGTTGGTCTCTTGATCTCACAAAGGGTAGCAAATCTTTCAATTGGCTATCTTCTCTTTGATGAAATGTCTATTTACTTCAATATGCTTTGCATGGCCATTTTGACAAGATTATGAGCAATGTTTATAGCTGCTTGATTTTCATTGTAAAGTCTCATTGGAGTATCTATTTGAATTCCCATATCTGTCAATAAGGTCTTTAACCAAAGCAACTCATCAACAGATCTTGCCAATTTGCATTTGTATAATCCTCAACCTTCAGATTTCTATGGTTGGAATATAACATCCTTTACTAGGACATTTCTTCAAACATACAATAATCTTGTTGACAACTTGCATGTGAGAGGTCCTTGGCTGATGCTTATATTGGCTTATTAGACCAACTGCATGGGATATGTCAGGTCTAGTCAAGTAAAAGAAAAGGAGCCATAGTCTTTGATAAACCCCTATCAAGGAGAATATCTCCAATAGTAGCACTCAACTTGTAATTAGGACCAATTGGGGTTTTAGTAGGCTTGCACCTTAATTTTTCAACTCATGGAGTAGATCCAGATTATAGTTTCTTTGAGAAATGAAATTCCTTTCTTTGATCTTGCAACTTCATTCCCAAGAAAACATTTAAGATCTCACCAAGATCCTTAATTTCAAATTCAGAAGCAAGGATCACTAATATCCGTTTTTTTTATCCTTAATTTCAACTCCAATCCCAATAGAAATAATATTGTTAAAATAATGTTAAAATAATTTAGTTGCTGATGTTAGGGCCTGTTTGGCTAATTAAAGTGTTTATTTATTTCGTTTTTTTCCTGTTATGTCTGTTATTGTACTCAGGGGCACAAGGGTCTTTTCCCTTGTTATTTCTGCCGCCTTATATATATTAAAATAAAGGCTGGTGCCGCCAACACTGTTACATTGCAAAACCCTTCTTTCTTCCTTCCTCTCTTCCCTTCTCTTCTCCTCTTCTCTTCTCTCCTCTTCCTCTTAGTTCTGGCTGGCTACACTGTCAAGAAATATCATCAACATGCAGGATAAACATAGAGACACGTGCATTGACTCTTCCTATGAATAGAGTACGATCAACTTGAGATTGTGAAATTTCAAAATAGCCCTTTTAAATCTATCAAACCAGACTCAAGGAGACTATTTGTGTCCATATAGAGCCTTCCGTAGATGACAAACTTTCCCTTCACTGTTAGTGAGGTATATAAACTGCTTATTGTAGGTCCTCATTGAGGAAGACATTCTTTACATCTATCTGACATAGAGGCCAAGAGTAGTGGGCAGATAGAGACGTAATCACCTTGATAAAATGTCTTAACCATAGGAGCAAATGTCTCCTGTTAGTCTATGCCATAAGTTTGGGTATACCCCTTCGCCTCCAAACAAGCATTGTATCTATCAATTGAACTATCAACCTTGTGTTTAACAGTGTATACCCATCTGCACCCAATAGGAATCTTGTCCTTGGGAACGTAAACAATCTCCCAAGCTTGGTTGTTTATGAGAGCCTCCATCTCCTGGTTCATAGCCTCCTTCCACTAAGGTAAATGCATTGCATCCACAACAAAACGAGTAGAAATAGAATAAATAACGGAAATATAGACATAATAGGAGGGTGAGAGAGCATCGTAGGAAATAACAATGGGGTAATTGGTTTTGTATTCCCGCTTTCCTTTCCGGATGGCATAGGAAGAACAAGATCAGATTTTGAGACATTAGGTTCAATAGTAGATGCGTTTAGATTGTGTTGGACACTCAACATGAAGGGTCGCCTTCTTACTGTGCCTGATAAAAAACTACTGCCAAGTAGGAGAAGTAGATGGACAGGTAGAAATTGGAGCAGGAACAAGGAAGCAAAAGGGAGTCTGGTATTCACTAATACTCTCCCCTTGAAGATAAGGATGCGATGATTGGAAGAAAGGCAAGGACTCAAGGAAGGTAACATCCTTAATACATATCTCGTTTCAAAATGAGGTTTCTCATTCTAGAATGTGGACTGAAACATCTTTTATCCCTTATGAACATTAGAATAACCAAGGAAAATACACTTGATGGACTTAGATCAAACTTATGTCTAGAAGGATTAATATCATGAACAAAGCGACGAATACAATCAAAGACCTTTAGGGGTAAATTAAACATTGAGTCATCAGGGAAAAGGAGTTAGTGAGGAGACTGAAAATTTGATGTTCTTGATGGAAGTCATTTATAAGATACATTGCAGTCTCAACATCTCTCGATAAATGAGTGGGAATATGCATCCGGAATAATAGTCCTTGCACCACCTCAACCACATGTCTGTTCTTCCATTTAGCAACCCCATTGTGTTGAGGGGTATGGAGCACACGATCTTTGATGAACAATTCCCTTCTCGTCAAGAAATACTCATAAATGTTTTTCAAAATACTCTTGAGCATTGCCAGATCTAATGATTTTAACTCTTTTCTCAAACTGTTTCTGCCCCATATTCAGAAAATTCTGAAAATTGTACCTCATCCCAACTCTTAATCAAATACAACCACATATGCGAAAAAAACTCATCAATGATAATCAAGAAATGCTTATATTCACCCATGCAGGGAATAGTATATGGGCCCCAAACATCAGTATGTAGTATCAAAGAAAATGCAACATTACTTCTGTTACTCATGGAATATGTGGTTGTATATTGCTTTGACAAATTATAGACTTCACATTGGAAATTCAAGTTTGACACAATTAAACAATTTTGGAAACAAAAGTTTCATGGAACCAAAAGACATAGGGCAAGACGACAATGCCATAATTCTAAAAGACCCAAAATTTCATTAGGATGGGACTCAATCTGGCACAACAATCCTTGTTCAGATGTGTGATAAAAAGGATAGACTCCATCAGCCTCATGTCCACTTCCAACCATCCTCC
Source organism: Nelumbo nucifera (assembly GCF_055504915.1). NCBI lineage: Eukaryota > Viridiplantae > Streptophyta > Magnoliopsida > Proteales > Nelumbonaceae > Nelumbo > Nelumbo nucifera. The sequence goes on along the minus strand of NC_142649.1, from coordinate 53,298,698 downwards.
CTGTGTTCAGGTCCCTAGAAGATACAATGAGTAGGAAAGGTCATAGAACAATTATGGGATTTTGTAAAGGAACAAATAGATAATAGGTTTTTATGTAACTGAGGTACATTAAGGATAGAGTCCAAGGTGAGGTTGTTGGTAAGTGTGGCTTCACCTAGACCGGAAATTGGAGTTTGAGATCCATTATCTACCGTAATTTTACTCTTCCTTGGAGCTATATGAGGTGAAGGAAGAAGACATACCAGTCATGTGGACACTTAGCCCTAGGGTCTACAATCCAAGAGTTAGAGGAGAAACAAGCAAGTGCAGTACCTGTCTTAGCACTAGAATGACTGGTATGTTGGGATGAGGAAAAGAGAATTCACTTGGTCAGTTGGGACCAAGTATGTTCCCAAAGGAAAAAGGAGGTTTGGGGGATTAGAAAGCTGAAATTATTTAATGAAGCCCTCCTAGGTAAATGGATCTGGACTTCATTATCCCTTGCTGAGTAGAGGTCTGATAGAGGGGACCAGTAGCAGCTAAATATGACACTGGTAGAGGGGACTGGGTAATCAGTTCTAATGTCACTTCCTTAGGGTTCTCTCTTTGGAAGAAGATCATGGACATTTATGCCTTGCTGAGTAGAGGTCTGGCTCTGAAGTTGGGAAATGGGCAGCGATTAAGCTTTTGGAAGGACAAGTGGTGTACTGAAAGGCCATTGGCAGAGATGTTCCCCCAATTGTTTCTTCTTGCAGACAATCAAGAAGTATTTGGAGTCCCATGTTCAGAAGAAATTTTCAGGATTGGGAAATCAATCAAGTGAGGGAGCTGTTTGAGCTGATATTCAATCAGGCCATAAACTTGCTTGAAGAAGACAGCTGGAGCTGGAACTGGAGTGCAGATGGAATATTTTCAGTGAGGTCCTTTGCAGAAACTTGTTAGAGGGAGACGGACCTGAACTTCCTGCTGCTATTATTTGGAAGTTGATAGCCCCCACCAAAAGTAAATGCTTTAGTTTGGGCGACTGTCTTGGATAGTAGATGCCTAACCACGAGCCTGGTGAGAAGAGGAATGCAGGTTCAAGAGTTACATTGTGTTATGTGGTCAACAGGATGAGGAAAGTAACCATTTGTTTTTACACTGTTCTGTTTCTGTTTGTTTATGGAGACACTTCTTAACTTCTGTGGGTTTATCCTGGGCCATGCCAAGTACAATGTTGGATCTGCTATGGTGTTGGAATCTCAAAGTTCTATCCAAGTTGGCTAAAAGTGTATGGAGAACTTTTCCTGCAGTTGTGATCAGCACCATCTGGGCAGAAAGAAGCAACAGATTATTCCAGAACAAGGCAAAAGATGTAGACAGTCATATTTCCATTTCCTTTGGCAAGTTGGTGTCTTGGATTGTTGTAAAAGGTCTCCAAACCAGGGTGTTTGGAGCCCTTCAGAGCTCTATAAGCCTTCTTGAGTTGTAATGTATATTGGGCCCCATGCCTAGCTTTGGCTCTTGTGTGGGGCCTCTTTGTATTCTTTTTTTATGATTTTAATAAATTTACCTTACATTTTTCAAAGAAAAAATCAGTACTAGTGAATGTAGATGTCCCCCACTCTTTTGTAGGTGTAGCAAGAGACTCCGAACTTTATCCATCAAATCAGAGTGGTCTAGGGAAGAAGATGAAGCAGAAATGGGCTGAACGCCACTGCCAACAGTGGCCAAATGAGCATTACCTTTCCTCCTTGTCTTCAACATTGGTTTCAAATAAGGATTTAATTTCCAACATCTGTCCTTGGTATGTCTAGGCTTCTTACATTACTCACACACCACATCTTTAGGCTTTTCATTGACAGTGTGCTTGTTTGTGCTTTACTTGAGTTTAGATGACATAAAGGTTGAGTGCTCAGTCACTAGAGGTTGCATCATTAGTAGCTCTTCTACTCTCCTTCCCCTGCAGCAGGGAGTAGGTAGCTGAAAGAGCGACAATATCTGCACTAAGAATGTGTTGCCTTGTAAAGTTAAACACAGGATTCAATCAACCAGAAAGTCAAATACTCTATTCTCCTTAATAAACCTATGGTACTGCTCATTGTCTATAGGGCCTTTACATTACAAAACCTTCAAGTGTTCTATTTCTCCCCAAAGTGATTGTAGGGAAAAAACACATGGGCACTGATCTCTCCCCTTGACGCATACTACAATTTCTCTTTGAATATGATGCACTCTAGTTGTATTCTTAGTTTGGGAGTAGGTAGCAACAACTCTATCCCAAGTATCTTTGGTAGTGGATAGGAACATATAGATACTGGCAATATGAGGTTGAATTGAGCAAACCAACCATGACATTACCAACAAGTTGTCTTTCTCCCATTTAGCAAACTTTGGATCTTCAGGCTTCAACTTCACTTCCTTGCCTGTAATAAATCCCAACTTACCTCTTCCTGTGATGGTAAGTTAAGTTGATTGAGACCACTCCAGAAAGTTTGTCCCATTGAGTTTCACTATTGTTATCATGCTATTGGAGGTCTCCACATTTCCAAGAAGTGCATTGGAAGTACTCGACACATCCTTGGTCAAAACACGGTTGAAAGCAAAAAATTAAAATTGGCTAGTGGCAAAATAGGAGAGAAAAATCTCCCCAAAATTTTCTAGGGTTTAGAAAAATATGAGGCATCTTCCCATTAATCTAGAAACTTAAAATGAGCCAAGTGAACTAGTTTTCATGCTGAAAAACTCCTTCAATATTATAGAGAAAGGCCCGACGTTGAATCTAGATTTTTAACCGATTTTTGCTGGGCAAACCACAGTATCTTATAGAAGCTTCAAATGACTACAAGAGTCATACAAAAATGTTTCTAAAATCAGTGGTCTGATGCCAGCTGGTTTCCCTTGTAGACGGAGTCAGTAAAAAATGTCTGCCCATGACCAAGAGGTGCTCAGATACCAAGTTGATACCTAGGAGCTCTGATACCAAGAAGAAGAGGATTTGTTTGATTGTGGTGTATTGGCTACTATTCATACCCATGGACATAATATTTCTAATCTGAGAACAAATTACAATAGTGCCCTTATTTGGTGGCCCGACTACAAATGAGTTTAAAGACAAAAACACCGTTACGATGCTATTTATTCTGAACGTATTTGATACTTTTGCACTCTAGCATCTGAGGGCAGTTACTTTGTGCAAAAGAAATGCCAAAGTTTAGGACCGTATCCAGTCTATCTCTCCCAAGACCCCATATAGCAGGTGCCTGGGACCAACATTGAGTAATGGCCTTCTTTTAGGCATTGTAGCAACAAAATTATCTAGCAATGCTTCTATATGTATTGTTAGTTATGCTTTTGCATCACAGATTTCTGTTGCAAAGAGTTGATCTGTGAACATTAATTTGAGGAGCCATATATCTTTGTCACTACTTGTCTGTTCATATGAGTACCACTAGTCTGATCATTTTCATTCTTGTTAATGTTATTCGTCATCATCATCTTTGACTATCATTTAATGTGATAATATGAAGCTAACTCTGTTAAAGAAGATATAAAAAGAAAAAGCTTATTCTGTTAGAGTTGTGGTCTTTCCTTGATGATTTGGTGGTTGTCAACCTAATATAACTGTCAACAGGAGGAGGTTGCAAAAGAGTTTGGTGTACCAGTGCAGTTCCAGCGTTTTTGGCTTTGGGCAAAGTGTCAAAGCCATACTTATCGCCCCAATCGGCCATTGACACATCAAGAAGAAGCACAATCTATGAGTACTTTCTGCTGTTATCTCTTGTCTATGTATGATATTCTACTCTTATGTTATATGAGTTATTATGAAGCAGAAACAAATATGACCTATAACTTGGGGGGGGGGGTTGAACCAAGTTTAGGCCTGACCCCATGACCTAAACCTTAAATCTAGGCCTAGTACAATCAAAGTCAATGCCCAAGTTTACCAACCCAAGCTTAGTTCAAGCTAATCTTATCACCACTTTCAGCTTATGTGAGCTTGGTCTGGTCTAGGCAAATTGGTTGGGCTTGAAAACCTTCCTGGAACTTATGTTTTGCATTTTAACTTTTCATTTAGGTTTTATAGTCTTTTATTTTTAATTTTTGGTATTGGGCTTGGGCTTTTAGGAGCTAGGTATGACCTAGGGAAATTGGTGGGCATGGTTTTCAAAACTGGACCAAACTGGACAATCAAACTGGAAAAACTAGGAACTAGTCAGGTGACCGGTTCTGTTTTACCCCAGAACCATTATTTCCCCAAAAAACGTTGATTTGGTCAGCAAACCACTGACCCAAGTGGTCGAACCGTTTAACGGTTTGTCTGTTATTTATTTATTTATTTATTTATTTTTTATTTTTTGTCAAAACGGGCTATCCATTCAGTTCGAATGGTCGAACCTTGACTTGGGAATCGGACCCCGATCGGTTCATTGTCCGGTTCAATTTTAAAAACATTGTTGGTGGGGGTTTGAAAGCCTTCTTGGAACTCATGTTTTTCAAAAGCCCAAGCCGAGCTTGCCCAAGTTGCACCCCTACCATCGTTCTAATAATTTTTAGGTTCCATAAGAAGAGGGAAAGACCATATATATGTAGCCACAGGAGCCTATTGTCTTCCACCTCTTCAGTGTCATTATTGGACACTCCAGCACACAAGCTCCAGTAGTTTAGTAGCACACCTACACCATTGAGAGGAGACCTTGGATGTGTTTGCTTCCCTGCTCAAGGGAAAGATGAAGAGGAAAAGAACCCCTACTAGATGTTTGACCCTCATCACCGAGGTGTTTCCCCATTTTTTGGACCACCCAACTTACCACCTGCCTGCAATCAAGGGGGTGCAACTTGGACAGGCTTGGGTTAGTAATTTTTTAAATTCTTCAAATCAGGTGTGTGACTTGCAGCCCTATTACAATGTCCCACTTCTTCCACAAAGCAGCCCACTAAACAGCACTTGAAGCATTTTCTTTCCTCCACCACCTTAGAACTAGTGACAATGCACATGGTAACCATGGCCAGATCCTAACTCACTGTTTCAACAAAGGATTATTTAGATGAACCCTGCAACCATTATAGCCTGGCCCACTGTTTTGGGCAACCCTTTGACAACACCGGCTGCCAATTCTAGGCAACCATGGCACAACCATTGAATCCTAAGTCAGGGCTACTGCATCAAATCTGTTTAGATACAAACAAGATACAAGAAGTGAATGCCATGACCTTTGTATCCGTTCAGTGTGAACTGTTGGTTGCTGTTTTTTCTGAATTAGCCATTATCATCTTGAGGATATTAGTAGAAGTGGTTGCAAATATTATAACTCAAAGTGATATTTAAAGTTACAATTTTCTTATATTGGTAAGTAGCTTTAAAGTATGTATGGAACACATGTTTTATTGCTCATATAACTTCTGTAGCTCTGTATTTTTAATATTGTTGAGCAAAGCAACTACTACAATCACAGGAGACCATGTAAGGAGAAATTTACATTCTTTATGATGACTTTTTTTTCCCCTTTTTCTTGGTAAGCCTTAATTAGCTTGTAGTTTTGGTTGGATTACAAGTTTTCAGCCAGCAACATATTTCCATTAATGCCTTTTCCAAAACATATTTCTAGCATTGTTTTTGATCAGTAAAACTGTCTGTATTGATGGTATGATTTTTAATCAATGTTTTAGCTTTTGTTATATATACTTTTAATTTTAATTGGTTTGAACATTGTACATACATGGAAAGCAGGTGTAGTAGACTATTCTGTTATCAATTTCTTTACCTGTTTATTATATCCCCAATTTGATTAATTTTATATATGTCAAAAGTTCTCAAGGATACAATCTTTTAGTATGAGCCTTTGATAATCTTAGATCCAGGTAAGTTTTGCATGCTTGCAGAGGGGGTGTCATTATATATCTATTATTGATTTATATATCTGTTGATTTTTTCTTTAATTGAATGAGTTTTATGTAAATCTCCTTATGACTATTATTTGAAATTTTAGTTTAAATAAGTGTTTTATAGATACCGAGATTACATTCTGGGGACGTCATTTAATAGGAAAATAGATACAATTCACAGCTAGGTGATTTTGTCTGTTTTGCAATCATATATATTTTGTTTTGGTCAATAACCGAGATTTCATTAAATGATTAAAAAAGTAGTACATGGAAGGGGAGCTAAAATATCTTAACTCCCCACAACTGTCACCCAAAATACAACAACAATTACAATGAGATTTCATTAAATGATTAAAAAAGGAGTACATGGAAGGGGAGCTAAAATATCTTAACTCCCCACAACTGTCACCCAAAATACAACAACAGTTACAATTGAGCCCAAAAAATAGAATTCCTATTCACCCCTTGTCTAGATAAACCATAAAAGAATTAACACTTCTTTTTATCCATGTGCATCGAACTTCCATGTCCTTGGTCAACCATTTATGTTTCCTTTTTTCATTGCTGTAACTCCAGAGTCTTGAGTTGTCTTAGTAGGAATCTTCTAAACTAAAAAATAATATGAAAGAAAGTAGTTTCTAGAAGAGAGAAGGAAGAGAGAAGGAGAAGAAGAGAAAAAGAGAAGTTGAGAAGAAAAGAGAGCAATAATCTGGCCGCCCCCTTCACTTGTTATTTATACTAAAATAATAGAACAATACAAAGACAACTATGCAAAACATAAAACAACATATATAACACTCAAAAACATAATAAAATTTGGACTCACATAACTACTGTGGTCCCCACCTCCTATCTAACAACTAACATAAAACATTTACTGAGAAAAACATCATAAAACTAATTAATCTTTAACACTCCCCCTCAAGTTGGGAGTAAATGTCACACATTCCCAACTTGCGTAGATCATGTTCAAGCTTGTTCTTTGCCACCCCTTTAGTGAGAACATCAGCCAGCTGCAACTCTGAAGAGGCACAAGGCAAACAAACTTCTCCGGTTGTTATTCTTTCTCTTATAAAGTGTCTATCAACTTCAATGTGTTTTGTCCTATCATGTTTAATTGTATTGTGGGCAATATTGATTGCAACCTGATTGTCATAGTATAACATCATAGGTTCCTCTACTTTCATCCTAATCTCACTCAAAAGAGATCTAGCCCAAATAAGTTCCGATTTATTGTTGCTCTCTAACACTAGGAACATTGATGACAATGTTCATCTTAAGTGTGGGGGAGTTAGACTGTGGCTATGCACTTCAATCAGCCCAACACTTATATACATGCATTGACAGGCCAAATAGACTGAAAATCCCCTCGAGATCATTGCTGCTTATTAGATGAATTCAAAGAGGGAATACAATGAGTTGAGGGAGACCACTGTATGTGTTAGTTTTTATTATTGTGAATGATCCAACTGAGCACAATGCATGAAGTTAAGGGAGCTGAATATGACTTTCATCATGACCAGCCCTAACTACCTTCATGTGTATGATGCACTTGATTGATTTATTAATGATCACTCAAGCTAGTCCATATCTGAATTGCTAATGCATGAAGTTCAACAATTGAAAAAGGTAAAAGAAAAAAAAAAGAAGAAAAAGGACAAAGTCCAATTGACTCCGCTGTCATGAACTGAATAGTAAAACTAGCGGTTTATGATATGAGTTTAGTCCCAACTCCACTATTCCGAGCTGAATAATAAAACTAGCAACTTGGAATACGAGTATTGTTATCTGCCTCAAGCCTGTGACCAGTGTGAGATGGAGCATAAAATGCACTCACACCAAAAGAAAAAAAAGAGAAAAAGAAAAAGAAGAAAGAAGAAAATACCCCGTGTGAGATGGAGCATAAAATGCACTCACACCAAAAGAGAAAAAAAAGAGAAAAAGAAAAAGAAGAAAGAAGAAAATACCCCATGTGAGATGGAGCATAAAATGCACTCACTCCAAAAAAAAAAGGGGAAAGAAAAGAAAAAAAAATTCGGTGACGGTTGAGGTTCAAAGGGACAAAAGTTAGTTGAACATTCAATGAGGTGTAGTGACAGATTTGAGACCTAGCAAAGTGATGGCTAATTTTGGCGGTCAAGGAGCTGATTTACATATTGAATGGAAGTGAATGTTGGAACTTGAAGAATCTCATATTCTCCCTTTCCTTGGCTCTTATGTATGTGATAAGAATGGTAGCTCATAGGAATTGATCAGAATACTTATACAAGTTTCTCGACTATTCAATGCATTTTCCTCCTAAAAATTCATCCGGTAAATGGTGAGAATAAGGGGGGATGATCACTTTATGGCTGATGTCTTTGCTTGAGGACAAGCAAAAGTGTAAGTGTGGGGGTGTTTGATGTGTGCACAATTTATATATAAATTCTGATGTTTTATGCATGGTTTTGGTGTTGATTTGTGTAAAGTTTTACCCCAATTCAGCTTAATTTCAGGAAATTAGCAAGGGAGACTAGCTTAGAGAAAAGAAAGCACAAAACCAAGAAAAATGAGCTAAATTGGAGGTGATTCAGCTCAGCTGGACCAAAAGCCCAGCTGAGAGATCAAAGGAGGGCCATTCGGCCCATGAAGCCCATGCTGCACTCTTTGGGAGAACCCAAAGAGAGCTTATTCGGCTCAACAAGGTGGAGAGGCCCATTTGCAGCTCAAGAGCAGTCCAAAGTGCAGCCCAAGGAGGCTAAGGGCGGCAACTTCTAGAGGATTTAAGAGAGGCTAAGGGCGACAACTTCTAGAAGATTCAAGAGAGGGCCGAGGGGAAAACTATATAAGGAGAAATCTTGGAGGGAAAAGGGGTTCAACTTGAGATTTAAACACTTCTTGGCTGGTTCAAACCCTTGGTGTGCAATTCCTTGGGTGAAAACTAAATTGGTTTGAATTCTTGGAGGGAGAAGAGAGAGAGAGGCGAACAAGAGAGAAGAAAGGAGAAGATTCAAGAAGCTTCAAGAGAGGAAGAAAAGTTGAATTCGAATTTGGGAGAAGAAGCCATTGGAGGAGATTAATCTAGGTGTCCTTCCTTGATTTCTGCACATTTGGTAATCAAATTTAGCTAGGGATTATGTGTAATTTCTCCATTAATTTTTCTTTATTGCTGTAATTGAAGCATGATTTCTGTAATTTCAGATCTGTAATTAGCTTTGTAGGTTCATTCGAATGGATTAGATGCAATCTTGATGTTTCTTGATTAGAAATTTCATTGTTAGAACTGCTAGCCGAATTGATCTTGATTTTTGTAATGTCTGAATTGCTTGAGAAAGAATTTAGGCAATCTTAATTCTGTTTGGTCAAACTGTTCTTGATTCTTGGATGTTCTAGAGTGCTTGAGAAAGACTCTAGAAATTCGGATCTGCTAATCAAGAACCGAATTGAGTGAAGGTTAGAGATACCTTGCACAATTCAGTTGGTGATCATTCAAGCTGAATGATGCCCTAGAATGTTTAGATCTTAATGCATGCATGGGGATTAGATTCTTGATAGAGATATAAGAATCATCACTCATGCAAAGATTGAATATGCGCTTGAGAGAGGGCTGTTCATTGCCTTGGGGTTTCACCAAACCAATGCTGAATCCTAATCTAGTCGAATGACCTAGAGAACTAATTGCTGAATCAATTTTGTGCATATTTAGCTTGTCTTCTCAACTTACATGCAAGGTGTTTGATCCAATATGTTAGAGATAGTTTGCTAGTTAGGAATTCGGTTTTAGGTTAGATATACAATTTTGTTTATTAGATAATAGAAGGCTGATTTATTACTAGTAGTTGGTACGTAAGTCATCGTGGGAAACGATACTCTATTCATCACTTTATTACTTGTGTGGCTAGTGCACTTGCTAGTGTAACAGATATGCATCACCTGTGCTCGACCATCATATAAAGCCCAGATTGAGAATATGAAATTTTTATTCTTTATTTTTCTCACTTTCATGCCTAATTATTTATATATTTATGTTATATAGTTAAAAAATTTATTTATTTAATTTACTATGTTATTTAATTTTATTAACAAAATTTAATAATTTATTCAATTAATCAATTATTTATTAAAAGGTTATGGTCAGGGTTGGGGTTAATCCTATTCATGGGCTGGGCTTTGTCTATCAACAAAACATATTCAAGCCCATGTTTGAGCCCAAACCAACCACCAAGCCTAGATTTGGAGTTGAGCCCAGCCAAGAAATTAATAATCTTTATTATTCTCTAATTTCCTCGCCAATTTATTTATATATTTAATTTAGTAGATTAAAAATTTTATTTATTTTACTCAACTATTTAATTTTATTAACAATTTATTTCCCTCTCTCTCTCTCACCCTCTCCAAGTTCAATTAAGGTTGACAATGGGTTGGATTTGGATCTAGATAGCTTGAATATTTATTTATTTTACCAAAATTATGTAAACTATTATCCGTTGATTTTATTTATTTACTTAACTAAATTATTTAATTAATTAATAATTTATTTCACAAATAAATTACTTCTCTTTGTCTCTCCCTTTTAGGGCTATCAACGGGTTAGTTCTGGTGTGAGATAGGTTGTACATGTCTCGTCCTTATTTATTTTACTAATTTAAATCACTCATTTATTTATTTTAAGAAGTTAAATAAATTATTCTCTATAAATCATGGACAAGTAGGTTTGGTGTTGTGTTATAGGTTGTGACTCAGTTTTTTGATGAGGTTGAAAGGTGTTCCATCACAGAGGGATGCGACAAGTTTGTACTGGATTTTTTGTAAGGGGTTGCGACAGGTAGAAATGTTGAAGACATCGAGTGTGAGGAGGAAATGATTGTGATGGGTAGAAGTGCCACAGGAGGTTGAGAGAGGTTGTGATGGATAGAGTAACTTGGTCCTCAAGAGGCAATGGGTTGATGGTTATGGACTAGTCTGGGTTTCAGCTAGGGTTTCTAAAGTTGTGATTGAGATAGTGGCCAAGGCTTTGTTGGTTTAGTGGGGAGCGATATAAGGTTGGCGCTATGGAGCAACCTCCAGTTAGTGTTGTGATCTTGAATCTGGTTTCTGAGGGAGGTTAAGGGGTTGGTCCATTGGGAATTCAAGTGTTCATTGGTGTATTCCCATCCTTTACCGCAACTCCATTTCTTTTTGAGTACCAAAACTTGACCCACTTGTGAAGGGTTCCCTGACAATGTTTTCCTGAAGGTTGCAATGTTTACCTTCATCTCATGGGCACCATCGCCCTATGGAAGACACTCAGCATAAGCGAACTATGCTCGGGTGACAATGCCCCTTATGCGCAATGATAAGAGAGAGGACACATCCTCAGCTGATATCCCAATCTCCCCAAAACTTTGGTAACTAGGTAATTCTTTTGGTTCTCAATTTTATTTTGATAGGCAAGTACTGTCTTTCTTTTTTTATTGATCGTTTAGAGATTAGTGATTTTAGTCTGAGTTGGTTCCGAATGATGTGCTTTGTTTAAATTTTCTAACTCAGTTATAATACATTTTTTAGTCTTTTTTTCCTAGTTACACTAAGAATAGTTGTTTGTGGTATTTTGCAACAATTTATAGAGGTTTGAGATAGTTTTAGGGACTTATTAGATGCTTGGATTTCGTGGTTTTTATTCTATTTTCCTTTAGAGCTTTGGTTCAATTGTGCAATCTCTCTCCTATCTCTCTCCCCAGGTGAAGTGCTTGTTATTTTTTCTTTTTGAGTACCAAAACTTAACCCACTTGTGAAGGGGTACCTTTCCCCTATGCCAGTCCTTGCCAATGTTTCCCTGAAGGGTGCAATGCCTACCTTCATCTCATCATACAAAGGCACCATCGCTCTATGGAAACTCTGCATTGGCTAACTATTCTTGGGTGATGGTGCCTCTCATGTGCATTGAAAACAGAGAGGACACATGCTCTGCTGATATCCAAAACTCCATCACCCAGTAATGGGTCCATACCTTTTTGATGATTATGTGCACCTTTAATCTTATAATGTTGGGTTTTCTGCCAGAATGGCAACCTATATTGTTGGTGATGATGGAATCAGGTAACCAGTTAATGATTTTGGTTTCAATTTTATTTTGATAGGCAAGTACTCTCTTCTTTGTTTTTCGGTTGTTCTAGAGATCAGTGATTTTAGTTTGAGTTGGTTCAAAATGATGTGCTTTGCCTAAATTTTCTAACTCAGTTATAATACAATTTTTAGTCTTTTTTCCTAGTTACACTAAGAACAATTGTTTGTGGTAGTTTGCAATAATTTATAGAGGTTTAAGATAGTTTTAGAGACTTGTTAAATGCTTGGATTTTGTGGTTTTTATTCTATTTTCCTTTAGAGTCAAAATTGATTTTGGATTAAATGGGTCCAATCCAAAACCGGTCCATTGACACCCTTATATATAACTAAAATTGGGGAAAAAGATAAAAGAATTTACCACCAGCTTCACACTGTTTCTTGATAATAGCACCCTCAGTAGTTTGATTCTGTCCCTAGGCAACTTTTTAGCTTTCTAGCTCCCTTTTGAGTTCAAATCAGTATGTCGAATTTTCTCACCGGTGCTTGTTGGATGTTAGCATGTAAAAGACCCAGAAAATGCATTCTATCATGAAATTTGTGCCCACATGCTGGTGTTGACAAAGTACTAGAATTTTAATCCATACCAACACTAGCAAAGAGTTGTTTAAAATTCAAAAGTTAACCAACCACATGGTATTACTTGTGCATCTTAGAGGAGTATCTTCTAATTCTCTTTTTATTTGGTTACTTGATTGTTGTTTTAGATTCATGTTTAGAAAGAAACACCAGGGATAGGGGCATTGTGTTACTTTTCTTGTCAATATCTATACCCAATATGTTGTAAGTGTGAATTTTGAAAGTGAGAATCCTTCAAGATTGCTAGAATGTGGTGTATTTTTGTTATAAGGTGTGGGATATCCTGTACCTATCCCATCCCAATAATAAAATTTTACTTATTTATTTTACTAAACCAAATTATTCATTTATTTGTTTTAATAAATTAAGTAAATTAGATTTCTATTTATTTAATTTACTAAATTATTCAAGTAGTTAATAATTTATTTAACTAATAAGTTATCTCTCTCTCTCTCTCTCTCTTTCTCTCTCTCTCTCTCTCTCTTTCTCTCTCTCTCTCCCCGAGTCTAATATTTAGGGCTATCAATAGGTTAGGTCTCAGTTGGGATTAAACCGGTCCACGGGTTGTGCCAGGTTTAAGTTGGTCTTTGCCTTCATATCAGCAAAAAGCCTGGGCTGCCCATCAAGCCTAGACCTTAAGCTTGAGGCCGACCCTCATATAAAGCCCAAAGCATGACTAGGAAATTTTAGTTCTTTGTTTCTCTTATTTTATTGCCTAATCATTTATATATTTATATTATTAAGTTAAATAATTTTATTTATTTATTCTTATTAAAAAAATTTGCTAAAAATCCCTCTGCCATAATTGTTGCTAAATATCTAATTATTTGTAATGATGCCATTAATAAACATCTACCATTTTATTAAGTTAAAAAAATATTTATCTAATTTAGGCCAGGTTCAGGCTGGGCTTTGTCAGGGTTGGGATTTTGTCAAAATTTCAATAGGCCCAACCGGAAGCCTGAGCCCGAAACAGTGCAAACTGTTAACTCAGGACAACCCGACTTGCACCCCTAAAATTTCCCCTCCCCCACTCTCCACCCCAATGGGGTGTCCCTCCTTTAACCATCCATATTTATTCCCCCAGATTCCACCTTAGGTTTTGGCCCCCTCATGAAAATTTCCTAGCTCCACCCCTGCAAAAGAACATATTCAAGCCCAAGTACGAGCCCGGCCCAACCATTGGCTTTAAATATTGAGTCGAGCCTGGCCAAGGAGATTATTATTCTTGTTGGTGATGATGAAATCAGGTTATCGGGTAATGCTTTTGATTCTCAATTTTATTTTGATATGCAAGTACTCTCTTTCTTTGTAATCTGAGTTGGTTTAGATTGATGTGCTTTGCCTAAATATAATAAATCTTTTATAATACCTTTTTTAGCTTTTTTTTTCCTAATTAGACAAATAACTGTTGTTGGTTGTATTTTGCAATAATTAATAGATGTTTGAGATAGTTTTAGGGACTTGTTAGATGCTTGAATATCATGTTTTTTTTTTCTTTTTTTATTTTCCTTTTGAATTTTGGTTCATTCGTGCAATCTCTCTCTTTCTCTCCCTGGGCAGATTTTTAGGGACTTGTTAGATGCTTGAATATTGTGGTTTTTTTCTTTTATTTTCCCTTTGAATTTTGGTTCATTCGTGCAATCTCTCTCTTTCTTCCTCTCCCTGGGCAGATTTTTAACTTTCTAGCTCATTTTTGAGTACAAATCAGTATGTCCAATTTTCTCACCGGTGCTTCTTAATTTTCATTGGTCATTTAATTGTTCAGAAGGAAAAGGTTTGCGTTTTGGCAACAATCATGAATTTTTAGCAATAATGGCCCTGTCCAGATCTTTATTCACATCTCTCTGACAAATCAATGTTGGACACATTACTTTAACTCCTCAAAAAATTACCAATTGAAACAAAAATCTTTTCTATTGGGTTTTTGGATGAGATTGAATGCAATTAGTTATTAATTGGAGATATGCTCAGCTTGGTTGTTAGCCTGGAAAAGACCAAGAAAATGCAATTTGTCATGTTTGTGCCCACATGCTGATTTTGACGAAGTACTAGAATTTTAATCCATACCAACACCAGCAAAGAAACATTTGAAAGTTTACCACATGCTTTGAAATTGATTTATTCTTGTTTAATGTTGTGTGAATATCTTCTTGTCAATATGGGCACTCAATTTGTTTTGCAAGTGTATATATCTTCTAATGCTGTTATTATTTGATTACCTTAAATGGATTTATTTCATTTAAGACTCATCTTTATAAAGAAACATCAGGCGTAGTATGCATTGCTTTTCTTGTCAATATGGGTGCCCAATCTCTTGAGTGTGAACTTTGATAGCAATTCATATACTTTTCCCATATGATCTGCAAGCATCTTTCCAGATTGCAAGAATGTGGTGAATCTTTATTATAAAAATTTGATTCAACAACTAATGGTTGTCTGTACTCACTAGATGATTTGCAATTTTTCCTTGTGGAATTATGGTGGACTAATCCAAAACAGTTAACACGAGATACCCTTTCCCATGGCAATAAAATAGGTGGATCTTTCAATTCCAGCAGTCTCTCCACCTCTTAAGCTCTTCCAACTCCCAGTTGTTTGCGTTCCTTCTGAATTTGGTAGCCCCAACTACATTATTTCCAATCTGTTCATAGCAGTCCTTGATAAAACAATGCTCCTTGGCAGCTTTTACCAAGAATAACTTTTGATCATTGGCCAATCTCTTTGTCCAAGGACAAATTAAGGGGAAGGGGTCCATCTCCTTTCCAGTTTGAGAATATGTGGCTTTATCACCCAGGATTCAAAGAAAAAGTTAGGGAGTGTTGGACAAAGAATAACCCAAGGGTTAACTGGGAGGGTATGAAGTTCCATCTGAAGATAAAATAGTTGAGAACAAAAATGATCTTTTGTACTGGTAGATGTTATTTATGGTGAATATATTGATGGATTTTATTAACAAGTGAGACGCATGGGGTTCTCTCTAATTCTTAATACTGCCTTTTGGGGAAAACCTAGCACTTTAAGTCATTGAGACCTGATGCTGGTAAGCTGTTTGGCAAGCTTTTGCGGATATTTAATATTTTTCCTGAATATTCATCATTGCTAAGAGGTTTGAGAGATTAGAAAGGACTCCTATGGAGAGGGAGAGTGCTCCGCCTCATGAAAGTGAAATGGAGTTTGTGGGCCTGAAAATCACCATTTAGCATTTGACTATATAGAGCTGAAAGAAAGTAGGAAGGTGTTATGGTGGAAGTTATTATAGATAAATATGGGTTGGTGGTCAATAATGCCTGTAACTTAAGAAATAAATAATAGACACTTCAACACTCCCCTTCAAGTTGGAAAACAAATATCATAGAACTCCAACTTGTTGCTATATGTTTTGGTCTATAGCCATCTTTTCTTCTTTATATGTCAATTATTGGCTATTTTAACTTTTTTCCCTTTATTGTTACTAATTTGCTTTAATACATCTCTATAGCTCCACACTGCTGCTTTCTCATCTTTTGCTTTTTCCCACTTATTCATCTTGTGCTTTTTCTCATTTTTTGCTTTTTCTAACCTGGAATATTCATATGACCTGTAACTTATGGAGGAAGTTATTATAGATAAATATGGGTTGGTGGTCAATAATGCCTGTAACTGAAGAATATTCATATGACCTGTGGTTTCATAGAGTAATTATTTGTGTTCCTGAATTACTGGTGTGGTAGAAACTGATGTTGGAAATGGTGACAGGGCGACTTTTAGATTACTGCCATGTGAGGGAATTCGCCCAAGTCCTTATAAGTAGTATAGTGATCAGCCAATTTTCTGAAATCAAAGGTTAATATTATGCAGTGTCCAACTTTTGGACAACCCGTCTTTTATTGCCAGTAGGAATACATTATATTCTCACAATTAGGGGTGTCACAGATTGTTGTTGGAGCCAAGGATTTGCAGGTATGGGAAAGATAAAAGGGTTGTGGATTTGTCCTGGCTGGTTGGGTTTGGTTGTTTCTTGTGGCTGTTTTCTTTGGTCAGAAAGCTTGATGTATGAGGTGCTTTTTTATCTTGTTTGGTCTGGAGTTGTGATTCGAAGGTTTATTGTTTTTTCCTTTTCTCTTGGCTTACTTCTAGTCACCGTTCTTGCAGTCTTCTTATTTTCTCTTAATAAATTTTATTCCTAAAATGAAAGAATAGAGAGAGATATGAGAAGAACTAGGGCCGAAAGCAGTAGAGATCGAGAGCCAGTTTGTCTCTCTAATTGCTGCCTCTTTTATTGATTTACTAATGAAATTACAAATTACACCTTTGCTCTTAACTAAGAAAAGAGATAAATTATATAACAAAATATAAGTAAAATACCAACTATACCCCCATTGAAGATAAAATAGAAAAGAAATAAATAATAGACACTTTCTCTCTCTCTTTCTCTCCCCCTTTGCGAGTTACATTGGCTTTAGATCTAGATAGCTTGGATATTTATTTATTTTACCAAAAGTTAGTAAATTATTATCCATAGGTTTTATTTATTTACTTAAATAAATTGTTAAAATAATTAATGATTTAATTTATGAAGAAAGTATTTCTCTTTCTCTCTCCCTTTTTAAGACTATCAACGGATTAGTTCTTGTGTCGGATAGGCTATACATGTCTTGTCCCAGTAATAACTGAAATTTTATTTATTTATTTTACTAAGTTAAATTATTAATTATTTGTTTTAATAGATTAAATAAATTATTCTCCATAATTTGTTTTAATAGATTAAATTTTTAGGGCAATCAATATGTTTGGTCAGGTGTGTGATAGGCTGTACCTGTCCTGTCCCAATAATAAATGAAATTTTATTAATTTATTTTACTAAAACAAATTAATCATTAATTTTTGTACAAAATTAAGTAAATTGTTATACATAGATTCCTATTTATTTAATTTATTAAACTATTCAAGTAATTAATAATTCACCCTGCACAACCTGAGCCCAATATTTTGGGTTATCAATAGGATAGGTATCGGTTGGTCGGGCCACGTTTAGTTTGGGCTTTGCCTTTATATCAACATAACTTATTAAAGCCCAAGTCTAAGCCTAGGCCAACCATCAAGCTGAGATTTAGAGCGTGCCTGATCATATAAAGCTCGGATTGCGATAAGAAAAGTTTTTTTCTTTGTTTCTCTCATTTCTTGGAAATCTTTCTTCCATATTTGTTGCTAACTTGTAACTATTTTCAATGATGCCATTAATGAAGAGCTAACTATTCTCTCTTATTTTCTTGCCTAATTATTTATATACTTATTTTAAAAAGTTAGAAGATTTTGTTGATTTATATTACAAGATTATTTAATTATTTCCCTCTCTTTATTACTGCTCTGTGTCCAACATTTAAAGTTGTCAATGGGTGGGGTTTGTTCTACCTAGCTTGGATATTTTATTTATTTTATTAAATTAAATTATTCATTTATATATTTTACAAAATTATATAAATTATTATCCATAGATTTTTATTTGGGCTTTGCCTTTATATCAATAGAATATATTGAAGCCCAACTTCAAACCCAACACAACCATCATGTCTATCTCTTGAGTCGAGCCCAATGAGGAAATTGTTATTCTTTAGAACTCTTTTATTTCCTCACTAGTTAATTTATATATTTAATTTATTAAGTTAAAAATTTTATTTATTTAATTTGCTAAACGATTTAATTTTATCAACAAATTTTTTCACTATATCTCTCCCTCCCCGAGTCTAATATTTTGGGTTATCAATGGGTCGTGATAGGTTTTAGATAGATTGGATATTTATTTATTATTTTACTAAATGAACTGAGTCATTATATATAGATTTTATAATTTATTTTAATAAATTAATTAATATTTCTCTCTCTTGTGTACCTATCTCGTCCCAATTATTAATGAAATTTTATTTATTTTACTAAACCAAATTATTCATTTATATATTTTAATACATTAGATACACTATTATGTATAAACATTTGTTTATTCTATTCAACCCGATACCAATAATAAATGAATATTTAGTTATTTTATTAAATTCAATTATTGATTTGTTTATCTTATAAAATTAAGCAAGGTATTATCCATATATTTATATTTATCGAATCTACCAAATTATTCATGTAATTAATAATTTATTTAACTATGAAGTTATTTCAATCTCTCTCCCTGAGCCTTCTATTAATTTAAAAAAAATTATTTATTGAATTTACTAAATTAATTACTTTATAAACAAATTCTCACACTCTCTCTCTCCATTAGGGTTGTCAATGGATTGGGTTTAGATCTAGATAGGTTGGATATTTATTTATTTTACTAAAAGTTTGTAAATTATTATCCATAGATTTTATTTATTTACTTAACTAAATTATTAAACTAATTAATGATTTAATTTATGAACAAAGTATTTCTCTTTCTCCCTCCCTTTTTAAGACTATCAAAGGATTAGTTCTTGTGTCGGATAGGCTATACATGTCTTGTCCCAACAATAACTGAAATTTTATTTATTTATATTACTAAATTAAATTACTCATTATTTGTTTTAATAGATTAAATAAATTATTCTGCATAATTTTTTTATTTAATTCAATCCGTGACCAATATTTACGGTTGTCAATGGTGCGGGTTTGGATTTGGATAGCTTGGACCAGTGTTGCACCAATAACAAGTGAATATTTATTTATTTTTCGTTAGAGTTAATTATTGATTTATCTATTTTACAAAATTAAGAAAAATATTATCCATAGATTTCTTTTTACTTAATTTACTAAATTCTTAATTAATGAATTATTTTCCTAACAAATTATTTTTCTCTCATCCCGGAGCCTATTTTTAGGGCAATCAATATATTTGGTCAAGTGTGTGTGGTAGGCTGTACTTGTCCTGTCCCAATAATAAATAAAATTTTATTAATTTATTTTACTAAAATAAATTATTCATTAAATTTTGAACAAAATTAAGTAAATTGTTATCCATAGATTCCTATTTATTTAATTTATTAAACTATTGAACTAATTAATAATTCATTTAACTAATAAGTTATTTCTCTCTTTCCCTCTCTTTTTCTCTCTTCCCCCCGTTTCTTTGTTTCTCTCATTTTGAGCGTGCTTGATCACAATGATGCCATTAATGAAGAGCTAACTATTTTCTCTTATTTTCTTGCCTAATTATTTATATACTTATTAAAAGTTAAACTATTTTGTTGATTTAATTTACTAGATTATTTAATTATTTCCCTCTCTTTATTACAGCTCAGTGTCCAACATTTAAAGGTTGTCAATGGGTGGGGTTTGTTCTACGTAGCTTGGATATTTTATTTATTTTATTAAATTAAATTATTCATTTATATATTTTACAAAATTATGTAAATTATTATCCATAGATTTCTATTTATTTAATTTACTAATTTATTCCATTAATTAATAATTTATGAATAGGTTAGGGTCTAAGTTGGGATTAAACCTATTCACAGGTACTAGCATGTTCGGGAAGGGCTTTGTCTTTATATCAATAGAATATATTGATGCCCAACTTCAAGCCCAATCCAACCATCTAGTTTATCTCTTGAGTCGAGCCCAGCGAGGAAATTGTTATTCTTTAGTACTCTCTCATTTCCTCACCTGTTAATTTATATATTTAATTTATTAAGTTAAAAATTTTATTTATTTACTATATCTCTCCCTCCCCGAGTCTAATATTTTGGGTAATCAATGGGTCGGGATAGGTTTTAGATAGATTGGATATTTATTTATTATTTTACTAAATGAATTCAGTCATTATATATAGATTTTATAATTTAATTTAATAAATTAATTAATAATTCATTTTTCTCTCTCTTGTGTACCTATCTCGTCCCAATAATTAATGAAATTTTATTTATTTATTTATTTTACTAAATCAAATTATTCATTTATATATTTTAATACATTAGATACACTATTATGTATAAACTTTTATTTATTCGATTCAACCCGGCACCAATAATAAATGAATATTTAGTTATTTTAATAAATTCAATTTTTGATTTGTTTATTTTACAAAATTAAGCAAGGTATTATCCATATATTTATATTTATCGAATTGCCAAATTATTCATGTAATTAATAATTTATTTAAATATGATTTTATTTCAATCTCTCTCCCTGAGCCAAATATTTAGGGCTCTCAATAGGTTAGGTCTCATTTTGGATTAAAATTATTAATTGGTCGGGCTAGGGTTGGATTGGGATTTGTGTTTATATCAACGTAACATATATATGCCCAAGTTTGAGTCTGGATCGAACTTCGGGCCTAGATCATGAGCATGAGCCCGACGTTCATGTAGAGCCCATAGCACGGTGAGGAAATTCTTTGGTTCTCTCTCATTTTGTCACCTAATTATTTATACAGTTATTTTATTAAGTTAAAAAAATTATTTATTGAATTTACTAAATTATTTACTTTATAAACAAATTCTCTCTCTCTCTCTCCCCCATTGTGAGATACATATTTAGGGTTGTCAATGGATTGGGTTTAGATCTAAATTGCTTGGATATTTATTCATTTTACCAAAAGTTAGTAAATTATAAATTTTATTTATTTACTTAACTAAATTATTAAACTAATTAATGATTTAATTTATGAACAAAGTATTTCTCTTTCTCTCTCCCTTTTTAAGACTATCAACGGATTAGTTCTTGTGTCGAATAGGCTATACATGTCTTGTCCAAAAAATAACTGAAATTTTATTTATTTATTTTACTAAATTAAATTATTCATTATTTATTTTAATAGATTAAATAAATTATTCTCCATAATTTTTTTTTTAATTCAATCCGTAACCAATATTTACAACCGTCAATGGTGCGGGTTTAGATTTGGATAGCTTGAACCAGTCTTGCACCAATCACAAGTGAATATTTATTTATTTTTTGCTAAAGTTAATTATTTATTTATCTATTTTACAAAATTACGTAAATTATTATCCATAGATTGAACCGGTCTCTCTCTCTCTCTCTCTCTCTCCCTTTGCGAGTTACATATTTAGGGTTGTCAATGGATTGGGTTTAGATCTAGATAGGTTGGATATTTATTTATTTTACTAAAAGTTTGTAAATTATTATCCATAGATTTTATTTATTTACTTAACTAAATTATTAAACTAATTAATGATTTAACTTATGAACAAAGTATTTTTCTTTCTCTCTCCCTTTTTAAGACTATCAACGGATTAGTTCTTGTGTCGGATAGGCTATACATGTCTTGTCCCAACAATAACTGAAATTTTATTTATTTATATTACTAAATTAAATTACTCATTATTTGTTTTAATAGATTAAATAAATTATTCTGCATAATTTTTTTATTTAATTCAATCCGTGACCAATATTTACGGTTGTCAATGGTGCGGGTTTGGATTTGGATAGCTTGGACCAGTGTTGCACCAATAACAAGTGAATATTTATTTATTTTTTGTTAGAGTTAATTATTGATTTATCTATTTTACAAAATTAAGAAAATTATTATCCATGGATTTCTTTTTACTTAATTTACTAAATTCTTAATTAATGAATTATTTTCCTAACAAATTATTTTTCTCTCATCCCGGAGCCTATTTTTAGGGCAATCAATATATTTGGTCAAGTGTGTGTGGTAGGCTGTACTTGTCCTGCCCCAATAATAAATAAAATTTTATTAATTTATTTTACTAAAATAAATTATTCATTAAATTTTGAACAAAATTAAGTAAATTGTTATCCATAGATTCCTATTTATTTAATTTATTAAACTATTGAACTAATTAATAATTCATTTAACTAATAAGTTATTTCTCTCTTTCCCTCTCTTTTTCTCTCTTCCCCCCCTCCCAATCTGAGCCTAATATTTAGGGTTATCAATAGGATAGGTATCGGTTGTTCGGGCCATGTTTAGTTTGGGCTCTGCCTTTGTATCAACATAACTTTCTAAAGCCCAAGTCTAAGCCTAGGCCAACCATCAAGTTGAGATTTTGAGCGTGCTTGATCATATAAAGTTTGGATTGCGATAAGGAAAGTTTTTTTCTTTGTTTCTCTCATTTCCTAAAAATCTCTCTTCCATATTTGTTATTAACTTGTAACTATTTACAATGATGCCATTAATGAAGAGCTAACTATTCTCTGTTATTTTTTTGCCTAATTAATTAAAGACTTATTTTAAAAAGTTAAAAGATTTTGTTTGTTTAATTTACTAATTTATTGAATTATTTCCCCTCTTTATTACAGCTCAGTGTCCAACATTTAAAGGTTGTCAATGGGTGGGGTTTGTTGTACGTAGCTTGGATATTTTATTTATTTTATTAAATTAAATTATTCATTTATATGTTTTACAAAATTATGTAAATTATTACCCATAGATTTCTATTTATTTAATTTACTAATTTATTCCATTAATTAATAATTTATGAACAGGTTAGGGTCTGAGTTGGGATTAAACCTATTCACAGGTACTGGCATGTTCGGGAAGGGCTTTGTCTTTATATCAATAGAATATTTTGAAGCTCAACTTCAAGCCCAACCCAACCATCAGGTCTATCTCTTGAATCGAGCCCAACGAGGGAAATGTTATTCTTTAGTACTCTCTCATTTTCTCTCTAGTTAATTTATATATTTAATTTAGTAAGTTAAAAATTTTATTTATTTAATTTGCCAAATGATTTAATTTTATCAACAAATTATTTCACTATATCTCTCCCTCCCCGAGTCTATTTTTGGGTTATCAATGGCCCGAGATTTGTTTTAAATAGATTGGAGATTTTTTTTATTTCACTATCTCTCTCTTGATCCTTATTTTTTGGGTTATCAACGAATTAGGTCTAGTGTGGTATAGCATGTACTTGTCCTGTCCCAACAATTAATGATATTTTATTTATTTTTTTATTTTATTAAACCAAATTATTCATTTATATATTTTAATACATTAGATACATTATTATGTATAAACTTTTATTTATTTGATTCAATCCGTCACCAATAATAAATGAATACCTAGTTATTTTATTAAAATCAATTTTTGATTTGTTTATTTTATTTGTTTATTTTACAAATTATTCTTGTAATTAATAATTTATTTAACTATGAAGTTATTTCAATCTCTCTCCCTGAGCCAAATATTTAGGGCTCTCAATAGGTTAGGTCTCATTTGGGATTAAAATTATTAACTGGTCGGGTTACGGTTGGATTGGGATTTGTGTTTATATCAATATAACATATTTATGCCCTAGCCAAAGTTTGGATCGAACTTCGAGCCTAGATCTTGAGCATGAGCCCGACGTTCATATGGAGCCCAAAGCACGGTGAGGAAATTCTTTGTTTTTATCTCATTTTATCACCTAATTATTTATATTGTTATTCTATAAAGTTAAAAAAATTATTTACTTTATAAACAAATTATCTCTCTCTCCCTCTCTCTCCCTTTGTGAGTTACATATTTAGGGTTGTCAATGGATTGGGTTTAGATCTAGATAGGTTGGATATTTATTTATTTTACCAAAAGTTTGTAAATTATTATCCATAGATTTTATTTATTTACTTAACTAAATTATTAAACTAATTAATGATTTAATTTATGAACAAAGTATTTCTCTTTCTCTCTCCCTTTTTAAGACTATCAACGGATTAGTTCTTGTGTCGGATAGGCTATACATGTCTTGTCCCAATAATAACTGAAATTTTATTTATTTATTTTACTAAATTAAATTATTCATTATTTGTTTTAATAGATTAAATAAATTATTCTCCAAATTTTTTTTATTTAATTCAATCCGTGACCAATATTTACGGTTGTCAATGGTGCGGGTTTGGATTTGGATAGCTTGGACCAGTGTTGCACCAATCACAAGTGAATATTTATTTATTTTTTGCTAAAGTTAATTATTGATTTATCTATTTTACAAAATTAACAAAATTTTTGTCCATAGATTTCAATTTACTTAATTTACTAAATTCTTAATTAACGAATTATTTTCCTAACAAATTATTTTTCTCTCATCCCGGAGCCTATTTTTAGGGCAATCAATATATTTGGTGAAGTGTGTGATAGGCTATACTTGTCCTGTCCTAATAATAAATGAAATTTTGTTAATTTATTTTACTAAAACAAATTAATCATTAATTTTTGTACAAATTTAAGTAAATTGTTATCCATACATTCCTATTTGTTTAATTTATTAAACTATTTAAGTAATTAATAATTCATTTAACTAATAAGTTATTTTTCTCTCTCTCTCTCTCTCTCTCTCCCCCCCCCCCCAACCTGAGCCTAATATTTAGGGTTATTAATAGGATAGGTATCGGTTGGTCGGGTCATGTTTAGTTTGGGCTTTGCCTTTATATCAACATAACTTTTTGAAGCCCAAGTCTAAGCCTAGGCCAACCATCAAGCTGAGATTTTGAGCATGCTTGATCATATAAAGCTTAGATTGCGATAAGAAAAGTTTTATTCTCTCTTATTTTCTTGCCTAATTATTTATATACTTATTTTAAGAAGTTAAAAGATTTTGTTGATTTAATTTACAAGATTATTTAATTATTTCCCTCTCTTTATTACCGCTCGGTGTCCAACATTTAATGGTTGTCAATGGGTGGGTTTTGTTCTATGTAGCTTGGATATTTTATTTATTTTTTTAAATTAAATTATTCATTTATATATTTTACAAAATTATGTAAATTATTATCCATAGATTTCTATTTATTTAATTTACTAGTTTATTCCATTAATTAATAATTTATGAACAGGTTAGGGTCTGAGTTGGGATTAAATCTATTCATAGGTAGTGGCATGTTCGGGAAGGGCTTTGTCTTTATATCCAGAGAATATATTGAAGCCCAACTTCAAGTCCAACCCAACCATCAGGTCTATCTCTTGAGTCCAACCCGGTGAGGAAATTGTTATTCTTTAATACTCTCTCATTTCCTCACCAGTTAATTTATGTATTTAATTTAGTAAGTTAAAAATTTTATTTATTTAATTTTATCAACATATTATTTCCCTCTATCTCCCCCTCCCTGAGTCCAATATTTTGGGTTGTCAATGGGAGGGGTTTGTTCTATATAGCTTGGATATTTTATTTGTTTTATTAAATTAAATTATTCATTTATATATTTTACAAAATTATGTAAATTATTATCGATAGATTTCTATTTATTTAATTTACTAATTTATTCCATTAATTAATAATTTATGAATAGGTTAGGGTCTGAATTGGGATTAAACCTATTCACAGGTAGTGTACTGCATGTTGGGAAGGGCTTTGCCTTTATATCATTAAAATATATTGAAGCCCAACTTCAAGCCCAACCCAACCATCAGGTCTATCTCTTGAGTCGAGCCCAATGAGGAAATTGTTATTCTTTAGTAGTCTCTCATTTCCTCACCATTTAATTTACTAATTTAAAAATTTTATTTATTTAATTTGCTAAACGATTTAATTTCATCAACAAATTACTTTGCAATATCTCTCCCTCCCCGAGTCTAACATTTTGGGTTATCAATGGGCCGGGATAGGTTTTAGTTAGATTGGATATTTATTTATTATTTTACTAAATTAATTGTGTCATTATATATAGATTTTATTATTTAGTTTAATAAATTAATTAATAAATTATTTTTCTCTATCTTGATCCTTATTTTTTGGGTTATCAACGAGTTAGGTCTAGTGTGGTATAGCATCTAACTATCCCGTCCCAATAATTAATGAAAATTTATTTATTTATTTATTTTATTAAACCAAATTATTCATTTATATATTTTAATACATTAGATACACTATTATGTATAAACTTTTATTTATTCAATTCATCCTGGCACCAATAATAAATGAATATTTAGTTATTTTATTAAATTCAATTATTGATTTGTTTATTTTACAAAATTAAGGTATTATTCATATATTTATATTTATTAAAATTACCAAATAATAATTTATTTGACTATGAAGTTATTTCAATTTCTTTCTCTGAGCCAAATATTTAGGGCTCTCAATTGGTAAGGTCTCATTTGGGATTAAAATTATTAATTGGTCGGGCTATGGTTGGATTGTGATTTGCGTTTATATCAATATAACATATTTATGCCCAAGTTTGAGTCCGGATCGAACTTCGGGCCTAGATTTTGAGCATGAGCCCGACGTTCATATAGAGACCAAAGAACGGTGAGGAAATTATTTGTTTCTCTCTCATTTTGTCACCTAATTATTTATATTATTACTCTATTAAGTTAAAAAACTTATTTATTGAATTTACTAAATTATTTACTTCATAAACAAACTCTCTCTCTCTCTCTCTCTCTCTCTCTCTCTCTCTCTCTCTCTATATATATATATATATATATATATATATATATCTCCCCCTTTGCGAGTTACATATTCATGGTTGTCAATGGATTGGGTTTAGATCTAGATAGCTTGGATATTTATTTATTTTACCAAAAGTTAGTAAATTATTATCCATAGATTTTATTTATTTACTTAACTAAATTATTAAACTAATTAATGATTTATATATTTTACAAAATTAAGTAAATTATTATCCATAGATTTCTATTTACTTAATTTACTAAATTTTTAATTAATGAATTATTTTCCTAACAAATTATTTTTCTCTCATCTCGGAGCCTATTTTTAGGGCAATCAATATGTTTGGTTAGGTGTGTGATAGGATGTACCTGTCCTGTCCCAATAATAAATGAAATTTTATTAATTTATTTTACTAAAATAAATTATTTTACCAAAAGTTAGTAAATTATTATCCATAGATTTTATTTATTTACTTAACTAAATTATTAAAATAATTAATGATTTATCTATTTTACAAAATTAAGTAAATTATTATCCATAGATTTCTATTTACTTAATTTACTAAATTTTTAATTAATGAATTATTTTCCTAACAAATTATTTTTCTCTCATCTCGGAGCCTATTTTTAGGGCAATCAATATGTTTGGTTAGGTGTGTGATAGGATGTACCTGTCCTGTCCCAATAATAAATGAAATTTTATTAATTTATTTTACTAAAATAAATTATTTTACCAAAAGTTAGTAAATTATTATCCATAGATTTTATTTATTTACTTAACTAAATTATTAAAATAATTAATGATTTATCTATTTTACAAAATTAAGTAAATTATTATCCATAGATTTCTATTTACTTAATTTACTAAATTTTTAATTAATGAATTATTTTCCTAACAAATTATTTTTCTCTCATCTCGGAGCCTATTTTTAGGGCAATCAATATGTTTGGTTAGGTTTGTGATAGGATGTACCTCTCCTGTCCCAATAATAAATGAAATTTTATTAATTTATTTTACTAAAACAAATTAATCATTAATTTTTGTACAAAATTAAGTAAATTTTTATACATAGATTCCTATTTATTTAATTTATTAAACTATTCAAGTAATTAATAATTTATTTAACTAATAAGTTATTTCTTTCTTTCTCTCTCGCCCCCCTGCACAACCTGAGCCCAATATTTTGGGTTATCAATAGGATAGGTATCGGTTGATCGGGCCACGTTTTGGGCTCTGCCTTTATATCAACATAACTTATTAAAGCCCAAGTCTAAGCCTAGGCCAACCATCAAGTTGAGATTTAGAGCGTGCCTGATCATATAAAGCTCAGATTGCGATAAGAAAAGATTTTTTCTTTGTTTCTCTCATTTCCTGGAAATCTTTCTTCCATAGTTGTTGCTAACTTGTAACTATTTTCAATGATGCCATTAATGAAGAGCTAACTATTCTCTCTTATTTTCTTGCCTAATTATTTTAAAAAGTTAAAAGATTTTGTTGATTTAATTTACAAGATTATTTAATTATTTCCCTCTCTTTATTACTGCTCTGTGTCCAACATTTAAAGGTTGTCAATGGGTGGGGTTTGTTCTACCTAGCTTGGATATTTTATTAAATTAAATTATTCATTTATATATTTTACAAAATTATGTAAATTATTATCCATAGATTTTTATTTATTTAATTTACTAATTTAATCCATTTATTAATAATTTATGAACAGGTTAGGGTCTGAGTTGGGATTAAACCTATTCACAGGTAGTGGCATGTTCGGGAAGGGCTTTGTCTTTATATCAATAGAATATATTGAAGCCCAACTTCAAGCCCAGCCCAACCAATAGATTTATCTCTTGAGTCGAGCCCGACGAGGAAATTGTTATTCTTTAGTACTCTCTCATTTCCTCACAAGTTAATTTATATATTTAATTTAGTATGTTAAAAATTTTATTTATTTAATTTTCTAATCTATTTAATTTTATCAACAACTTATTTCACTATATCTCTCCCTCCCCGAGTATAATATTTTGGGTTATCAATGGGTCGGGCTAGGTTTTAGATCAATTGGATATTTATTTATTATTTTACTAAATGAATTGAGTCACTATATCTCTCTTGATCGTTATTTTTTTGGTTATCAAGGAGTTAGGTCTAGAGTTGTGTAGCATGTATATTTCCCGTCCAAATAATTAATGAAATTTTATTTATTTATTTATTTTACTAAACCAAATTATTCATTTATATTTTAATACATTAGATACACTATTATGTACACACTTTTATTTATTCGATGCAACCCGACACCAATAATAAATGAATATTTAGTTATTTTATTAAATTCAGTTATTGATTTGTTTAATTTACAAAACTAAGTAAGGTATTATCCATATATTTCTATTTATTGAATTTATCAAATGATTCATGTAATTAATAATTTATTTAACTATGAAGTTATTTCAATCTCTCCTTGAGCCAAATATTTAGTGCTCTCAATAGGTTAGGTACCATTTGGGATTAGAATTAGTAACTGGTCGGGTTAGGGTTGGATTGGGATTTGCGTTTTTATCAATATAACATATTTATGCCCAAGTTTGAGTCTAGATTGAACTTCGGGCATAGATCTTGAGCCTGAGCCCGACGTTCTTATAGAGCCCAAAGAACCGTGAGGAAATTATTTGTTTCTCTCTCATTTTGTCACCTAATTATTTATATATATTTATTCTATTAAGTTAAAAAAATTATTTATTGAATTTACTAATTTATTTACTTTATAAACAAACTCTCTCTCTCTCTCTCTCTCTCTCTCTCTCTCTCTTTATCTCCCCCTCCCTTTGCGAGTTACATATTTAGGGTTGTCAATGGATTGGGTTTAGATCTAGATAGCTTGGATATTTATTTATTTTACCAAAAGTTTGTAAATTATTATCCATAAATTTTATTTATTTACTTAACTAAATTATTCAATTAACTAATTAATGATTTAATTTGTGAACAAAGTATTTCTCTTTCTCTCTCCCTTTTTAAGACTATCAACGAATTAGTTCTTGTGTCGGATAGGCTATACATGTCTTGTCCCAATAATAACTGAAATTTTATTTATTTATATTTATAAATTAAATTATTCATTATTTGTTTTAAGAGATTAAATAAATTATTCTCCATAATTTTTTTATTTAATTCAATCCGTGACCAATATTTACGGTTGTCAATGGTGCGGGTTTGGATTTGGATAGCTTGGACTAGTGTTGCACCAATCAAAAGTGAATATTTATTTATTTTTTTGCGAAAGTTAAGTCTTGATTTATCTATTTTAGAAAATTAAGTAAATTATTTTCCATAGATTTCTATTTACTTAATTCTTATTTAATGAATTATTTTCCAAAAAAATTATTTTTTCTCTCATCCCGGAGCCTATTTTTAGGGCAATCAATATGTTTGGTCAAGTGTGTGATAGGCTGTACCTTTCCTGTCCCAATAATAAATGAAGTTTTATTAATTTATTTTACTAAAACAAATTAATCATTAATTTTTGTACAAAATTAAGTAAATTGTTATCCATAGATTCCTATTCATTATTTTATTAAAATTTTCAAATAATTAATAATTCATTTAACTAATAAGTTATTTATCTCTTTCTCTCTCTCCCCCCTCCCAACCTGAGCCTAATATTTAGGGTTATCAATAGGATAGGTATCGGTTGGTTGGGCCACGTTTAGTTTGGGCTCTGCCTTAATATCAACATAACTTATTGAAGCTCAATTCTAAGTCTAGGCCAACCATCAAGCTGAGATTTTGAGTGTGCCTAATCAAATAAAGCTCAGATTGCGATAAGGAAAGTTTTATTCTTTATTTCTCTAATTTCCTAGAAATCTCTCTTCCATATTTGTTGCTAACTTGTAACTGTTTACAATGATGCCCTTAATGAGGAGCTAACTATTCTCTCTTATTTTCTTGCCTAATTATTTATACTTATTTTAAAAAGTTAAAAGATTTTGTTGATTTAATTTACTAGATTATTTAATTTTTTTCCCTCTCTTTATTACCGCTTTGTGTCCAACATTTAAAGGTTGTCAATGGGTGGGGTTTGTTCTACGTAGCTTGGATATTTTATTTATTTTATTAAATTAAATTATTGATTTATATATTTTACAAAATTATGTAAATTATAATCCATTGATTTCTATTTATTTAATTTTCTAGTTTATTCCATTAATTAATAATTTATGAACAGGTTAGGGTCTGAGTTGGGATTAAACCTATTCACAGGTAGTGGCATGTTCGGGAAGGGCTTTGTCTTTATATCAAGAGAATATATTGAAGGCCAACTTCAAGCCCAACCCAACCATCAGGTCTATCTCTTGAGTCGAGCCCGGTGAGGAAATTGTTATTCTTTAGTACTCTCTCATTTCCTCACCAGTTAATTTATATATTTAATTTAGCAAGTTAAAAATTTTATTTATTTAATTTGCTTAATGATTTAATCTTATCAACAAATTATTTCACTATATCTCTCCCTCCCCGAGTCTAATATTTTGGGTTATGAATGGGACAGGCTTGGTTTTAGATAGATTGCTTATTTATTTATTAATTTACTAAATGAATTCAGTCATTATATATAGATTTTATTATTTAGTTTAATAAATTAATTAATATTTTATTTTTCTCTCTTTTGATCCTTATTTTTTGGGTTATCAACGAGTTAGGTCTAGTGTGGTATAGCATGTACTTGTCCCGTCCCAATAATTAATGAAATTTTATTTTTTATTTATTTTACTAAAGCAAATTATTCATTTATATATTTTAATACATTAGATACACTATTATGTATAAACTTTTATTTATTTGATTCAACCCGGCACCAATATTAAATGAATATTTAGTTATTTTATTAAATTGAATTATTGATTTGTTTATTTTACAAAATTAAGTAAGGTATTGTACAAGTCTTAGTCCGGATCGAACTTCGGGCCTATATCTTGAGCATGAGCCCGACGTTCATATGGAGCCCAAAGCACGGTGAGGAAATTCTTTGTTTCTCTCTCATTGTGTCACCTAATTATTTATATTGTTATTCTATTATGTTAAAAAAATTATTTACTTTATAAACAAATTCTTTCTCTCTCTCTCTCTCTCTCCACCCCCCTTTGCGAGTTACACATTTAGGGTTGTTAATGGATTGGGTTTAAATCTAGATAGCTTGGATATTTATTTATTTTTCCAAAAGTTAGTATATTATTATCCATAGATTTTACTCTTTTACTTAACTAAATTATTCAATTAACTTATTTGAAAATTAAGTTATTTCAATCTCTCTCCCCGAGCCTAATATTTAGGGCTATTAGTAGGTTAGATCTCATTTGGGATTAAAATTATTAATGGGTTGGGCTAGGTTTGGATTGGGATTTGCGTTTATATCAATAGAATATATTTAAGCCCAAGTCTGAGTCTGGGTTGACCTTCGGGCCTATATCTTGAGCATGAGCCCGACGTTCATATAACGGTGAGGAAATACTTTGCTTCTCTCTCATTTTCTTACCTAATTATTTATATAGTTATGTTATTATGTTAAAAAAGTTATTTATTGAATTTACTAAATTGTTTACTCTATAAACAAGTTATTTCTCTCTTCCACCCCGAGTTAAATATTTAGGGTTGTTAACGGATTTGGTTTAGATCTAGATAGCTTGGATATTTATTTATTTTACCAAAAGTTAGTATATTATTATCCATAGATTTTACTCTTTTACTTAACTAAATTATTCAATTAACTAATGATTTAATTTATGAGCAAAGTATTTCTCTTTCTCTCTCCCTTTTTAAGTCTATCAATGGATTAGTTTATGTTGTCGGATAGGCTATACATGTCTTGTCCCAATAATAACTGCAATTTTATTTATTTACTTTATTAAATTAAATTATTCATTTAGTTGTTTTAATAGATGAAATAAATTATTCTCCACAAATTTTTATTTATTTAATTCAACTTGTGACCAATATTTATGGTTGCCAATGGTGCGAGTTTGGTTCTAGATAGCTTGGACTAGTTTTGCACCACTAACCAGTGAATATTTATTTATTTATTTTTGTTAAAGTTAATTATTGTTTTATCTATTTTACAAAATTAAGTAAGTTATTATTCATGGATTTCTATTTACTTAATTTACTAAATTCTTTAATTAATTAACTATTTTCCTAACGAATTGTTTTTCTCTCTCCCCAAGCTTATTTTTAGGGTAATCAATATGTTTGGTCCGGTGTAGGATAGGTTGTACATGTCCTGTCCAAATAATAAATGAAATTTTATTTATTTAATTTACTAAACAATTCATTTAACTAATAAGTTATTTCTCTCTTTCTCTCTCTCTCTCTTTCTCTCACCCCTAACTCGAGCCTAATATTTAGGGCTATCAATAGGATAGGCTTCGATTGGGTTATACCTTTTCATTGGTCGGACCACGTTCAGGTCGGGCTTTACTATTATATTAACGAAACTTATTAAACCCCAAGTCTAAGCCTAAGCCAACCATCAAGCCTAGCTTTTGAGCTTGTGCCCGACCATCATATAAAACTCAGATTGCGATAATGAAATTTTTATTCTTTGTTTCTCTCTCATTTTCTAGAAATCTCTCTTCCATATTTGTTGCTGAACATGTAAATATTTACAATGATACCATTACTAAAGAGCTAACTATTCTCTCATATTTTCTTGCCTAATTATTTATATACTTGTATTAATAAGTTAAAATATTTTGTTGATTTAATTACTAGATTATTTAATTACTAGAAATCTCTTTCTTACCTCTCTTTCTTTGTTTCTCTCTCATTTTCTCACCTAATTATTTATATAGTTATGCTATTAATTAAAAAAAACATTTATTGAATTTACTAAATTATTTACTTTATCATGAAATTATTTCTCTCTCTCTCTCTCTCTCCTTTCCACCCTCCCTCCCTCCCTCCCTCCCTCCCTCCCTGAGTTAAATATTTAGGGTTGTCATTATGTTTAGATCTAGATAGCTTGGATATTTATTTATTTTACCAAATGTTAGTAAATTTTTATCCATAGATTTTATTTATTTACTTAACTAAACTATTCAACTAATTAATGATTTAATTTATGAACAAATTATTTCTTCTTCTCTCTCACTTTTTAAGGCTACCAATGAATTAGTTCTGGTGTTGGATAGGCTGTACATGTCTTGTACTAATAATAGCTGAAATTTTATTTATTTATTTCACTAGATTAAATTATTCATTTATTTGTTTTAATATATTAAATAAATTATTTTCCATAAGTTTTTATTTATTTAATTCAACCCATGACCAATTTTTACGATTGTCAATGGTGTGGGTTTGGTTCTGGATAACTTGGACCAGTCTTGCACCAATCACAAGATTTATTGTTAAAGTTAATTATTGATTTATCTATTTTAGAAAATTAACTAAATTATTATCCATAGACTTCTATTTACTTAATTTATTGAATCTTTTCTTTAATTAATTAATTGTTTTCCTAACAAATGTTAAATAGTTACGCCCTTAGCTCTAATCAGATTGATGTACTTATTGACATTTATTGTAAATGAATAATTTGCATAATTGATTCATGTTATTTTGGTGTGTTTCTATGTAATGTTGGACACTTATGAGACTCGTATTAGTTTAGAATCTTCACACCCGTTGGATAGATCTTGGGAGATTTATGCTACCAAGGCTGACACTGTGCCGCCAAGTGGGTTGGGTGGCTTGTCTCAACTGCTAAGGTGAGACCTGAGGTACATATAATGTGGGTTTTCTTGAAACCCTGAACTGGACCAAATTCCAGTATTGCCCTAGACTGTAGAGATAAATGGGCAAAAATGGAATATTACACCTAACCCCTAGACTTGATTATGGTATTGCACTAGGTGTTAGATTGGACTATCTTTGATATGCCAATCAATGAGATCCATAACCGGGTCAAAATCTATGTATGTTGGGGCAGTCCGAGAATTCACTTGAGTGAGTAATCAAAGTGACAAGATCAACCCCTTTGTCGGACAAAGTGAATGACCAGGGAATATGCTCTCTGACGGAAATTTAAACTGCCGGCAGTTGATTTCAAAGTGTTGAGATTTGTTTTGCAAAATATATTTATATAGAGATATACATATATATTATGGTTTTATAAAATGTTTACAAAATGTTTTAATTCTTAGAATCCAAATAAGTAGAGAGTGCAACACTGTACCTTGTAGTCGAGGGAGAGGTCCTTTATTGTTGGACAGTGTTTGACAATTAAGGACTGAGAGGTTAAGTGTAAAATCATTGAGGGTTATACCTTGGGCTAATCTTGCATATGCCCACAGTCCTTGGTCCTTCATAAGGTGGTTGGACTCAATGACCATTTAGTGTAAATGTTGAGCCCATTAAAAGCCCATACAGATGGACTTAGGGGTTCACTGTGTTCTGTAGTGAATTCGGCCAAACCTTGTAACAAAGGCTGTACTTCTGGTTGATGTGTAGATCAATGCTAAGGTCCCACGCCATACAAAGAGAGCCAAACTAGCCAACATTTAAAGGGTAAAGTGAGTAGTGTGAATTAATGGGTCTAAGGCCCATTTCAAACTAGGCTTAAGTGATTTAATTAAATGAGCGAATTTGAGTTTTTAATCTAATTAGGATTAGTAGTTGGATAAGATAAGTGTTATCCACTTGAGAATCTAGATCCAAATACAAGATTTGGATTAAGAAACTCATTTCTAATTGGATTAGAAAGCTGATCCAAGGAAGGTTATAAATAAGGGGGCGAATTCTACAGAAAGATCACTTATTTTTTGCATTCTTTTTCTCCCTCTGCTCTTGCTGCCCTGCCTAGTTCGATCTCCACCTCTTGGAGTGACCAAGAACTACTCTTCATATTGTTTATTGGTGAAATAACAATCTGAAGTCATGGTCACACAATCCTACACGATGTTAGATAGTGTATGCCCTTAGCTCCAATCAAAATGATGTACATTATGACAAATGTACATTATGACAAATGTACATTATGACATTTAATGTAAATGACATCAAAATGATTCATGTTATTATGGTGTGTTTCTGTGTAATACCCTTAAACTAGACACATATGAGACTTGTGTTAGTTTATTAGAATCTTCACAGCCATTGAATTTTCACATTCTGCTGATTCTGCTTCATCTGACACCGTGTCATCTTCGGTGGAAGCAATCTTTGGATCTATCCTTGGGCGTGAACATTTTCATTGGAGGTTATTGTTACTTTGTATCAGGTATAACCCTCAACTCCCTTTTAGTTTTAGATCTTTCTGGTTTAGGTTTAAGATTGATCATTGAAAATGCAGTTTTCTAAAATAGGGAATGTGATTCCCACATGGGAGAGAAATTTTTGAAGTTTTGACTAACCTACCTCCAAGGTTCGTCCATCCATATGATGGATCTCTCATCCCTTCAGTGGTATCAGAGCCAGGTTCAAATCTTGAACCAAAATTGACCAGATCTGGAACTGCGCAAATGGGCAGAAGGCGTTCTACCTGATTTGCGCAGATTATCGATTAACTAGGAAATCGGTTCCCAGATTAAGGGCAATTGATATGAAATTAAATCCTTTTAAATCTGATTTATATTAACAATTGTTCTTTGTATTTATCTTGATTTCTGGGCTATTCGTACGGTGGAGATCGAAGTCTTGATTGGCGCAAGAAAATTGCACACATGTTGTTCTATTCATTCTTGTATGTAGTTATTTTTTTTTAATTTTTAGACAGAATGTATAGGAGTTCAATTTGATGTAAATATTAATAGAAAATTAGGGTTTTCTATTTTATTTCATTTAAATTCGAAGCAAATTGTGCAAAAGGAAGGAGTTTTGCAGATTAGGGTTCGACTATCTACGATTTGGATCTACGAACAACCCTTCTATTGATTCTTGAATGTCTTGCATCAATAATTTAATTTCAGATCAAAATCTTGAATTAAAAATCAAACCCTAGACCCATTCAAACCAGATTGGACCAAACTGGTTGGACTGGATCTGTGGTTCGATGGGGGCTGTTCTCAGCCATAATTTTTCACTTTTGGATCCAGGAGTTGATGGTTAATTGCAAGATGCAATTCAGCCCACACTTGTAAAACCTAGTTTTAATGTGTTAAAACTGTTTTAGGTCATTAACTGCATAAAAGCTATATGGGCCGAACTGCTCTTTGCAATTCAGCCCATATACCTAGATAATATTATGGATAATTATGGCCTTTAATTATGGGTTTTACAAATATTAATTGATTGGATCAATTCTCTTTTTAATGCATGTGATGTATGGATGTGTGATGTGCAACTTTCATGGGCCATAAGTACTTGGCCCATGATGATACGATAGTGGCTCTTACGCACACCATGGCTGAATGCACACCATTGCCATGGTGTCCTTAAGATCATTGGATGATCTCCCTTCGTGGTGGGACCCACACCAGCTTCCTCCCCAAGAGGAACTATGCGGAACCCTAGCCATTTAGGGTCCATCTAAATATGACTTTATGAAAGTTAGTGGGAGCCACTTTGGTTTGACCTAAATTAAACTAGGGCGTAATATTTCGTTCTCTTCGCTAAAATATGAGTTTATATGATAGGGAGATTAATATGATAAACTCTCTAAAGGCCTTCCATCATTAGCATGAAGATGAGTCCTTTAGTAATGAGGAAACACACCATAAAATTGGGCTATCCATTTGCTATTGGATCTAAAAGAATGTTTCATAAGATGATAGGGGTGTCATAGACTGATGTGGGAGGAGCCTATCCTAAAATGGAAGACTCTCTCACGGTACTTTGGCGTTCACGAATATGATGGGTGAGCACTCACTAGATAGAAATGTTTAACCTAAAATGGCAATGAACTTTGTATGATAGAGGCCAAAGGAAAAACTCATAAGATGAGTGGATATGATCCTTCACAGAAAGGTAGTGGGGTTGTGCAGTTGAAACAGTTGGATCCATGCACCCTATGTGATTTCCCATATTTCCAGAGTCATAATTCGCAGTCTCTGTAACTGAGATAGGAGGGAAATCTCGGAGAGAATAAATGGGAATGGAACATATATTAAAAGTCATATCTGCGTAGATAACATGAATCAAATAAGGTTGTGAACTAATATTTGCTTTTTATCAGAAATGGAAAACGGACAATTCGCAAAATTGTTGGATGACAACAAACTTAAAGGCCCAAACTATACTGGCTGGTACCATAACCTTATGCTGGTCCTGACATTTGGCCAGCCCCTCGATCTCCATTAGAAGGATTTCTATTTCAAAGCAGATTTGCTTTCCTAAATTAAAGGGATATTCATTAGTTAGGAGTTTCCTTATAAGATTAGGAGTTTCTTAATAAGATAATGATGTTTACATGCCCATATAAAGGCCACAACTATGTAATACGAAAATCAATCAATAATATAGAGGTATTTTCAGCAAGCTTAGCTTTGCCTTCTTGTGTTCTTGGTAATACAATATCTTGACTTATCAAGGGAGTGATCAACCTTTGTGGTGTCTTCAAGATTGGGGTCTTTAAGGACTTAGTTTCCTTAAGGTTCTAATCTGATCAACTACAGCTTGTTTTCTAGGTTCTGGGTGCGCATAACAACTTGATTCAAGAGTTCCTAGAGCAGATCGTCTAGTGGATTCTTATCATTTGGTATTAGAGCCTTGGTTCTAGAAATATGTTACTTATCCTTTGCTTATCCTTGTTTTGTGTTTTTTTTTTTTTTATCTTTGCGCGTTTCTTGTGTTGTCCTTGCATTGTTTCTTTGAATTCTTCCATTCGATTTCTTTGTGTTTTGAATAGAGTCAATTTTGTTTTGTGTGTGTTTAGTTTGGCAAAAAAAAAAAAAAAAAAAAAGAAAAAGAACATCCAATTCGAAAAAAAAAGGAGGAGGAGTTAGATTGCAGATCTGATTTTTAATCTTTTTCCTGACATGAATGGGATTTCTTGAATTGCAAGATCATATTCATATAAGTTCTCATTTCCTTTTGGGTTTGACTAGTTAACTAATTCAAGAGCCATCTGTATAATCAATTTTGAATTGGGATTTCTTTTCCTTAAAGAGTTGTTTTACTATATTAATTAGTGCTAATCCTTATCAAATAAGGATTCTTGTGTCTAAAATAATTTAATTTCGTGCTCCATTGTGCAAGGCTGTTTTGGTGTATTCTAGTTATTTCTTTTGCATGTCTTTTGTTTCCTTTTGAAGTTTTCTTATTTTTTGGCTCCTATAATTGATTTTTTTCCTTCCTTATTTCTTCTGTTTGCCTCAACTAAGTTTTTAAAGTTCTGATTTTGAGATTTGCCACCATCTAACCGATTGCTCCTTGAGATTTGTTGATCTTGATTCTTTTAAGAACATAAATGGGGCTGGCTTGAGTGAAAAAAAAGGGCAAAGAAAGGTGAGATCATCATCGAGAAAAGTCAACCATCTGATTTGAGTGCAAACATGTGAGGGAGTGTGTGAGGAAAAAAAAAGAAAAAAAGAAAAAAAAAAGAGAGGTGAGGAACAAAATTCTTTTATTTCCAGCGAGTTTCTGCAGGTTATAACCATGAGCATTGAAGGAGAACCACAAGAGGTCGACATGAAATTATTCATAAGGGTTGTTAATGAACAATTTAGAAAATTGAATGTGAGGCTAGATGATTTGCAATCCTCATCTATTTCTAAGTCCACTAGAAGACGTGTATTTGAGGAAGAAGAGGATGATGATTCGGATTTGGAGGAATCAAGTTCTAAACGAGGCAAGAAGGTTGTTTCCAAAAGAGATAGCAGTTTGGACAGCATAAAGATAAAGATTCTGACCTTTCAAGGAAAGAATGATCCCGAACTATACATGGAGTGGGAAAGAAAGGTTGAGCACGTATTTAATTGCCATGATTACTCCGAGGTGAAGAAAGTAAAACTAGCAGCCGTGGAGTTCACAGATTATGCAAGCATATGGTGGGATCAATTGGTGATCAATAGGCGTAGGAATGGAGAGAGGTCAATTCGGTCATGGGAAGAGATGAAATTGGTAATGCGCAAGAGATTTATACTTAGCCATTACCATAGAGATCTGCATAGAAAGTTACAAGGGCTGGTTTAAGGTTCCATGAGTGTGGAGGACTATTACAAAGAGCTGGAGATAGTCATGATTAGAACAAACATAGAGGAGGACCGAGAAGCAAGAATGGCTAGATTTATTGGCAGCTTGAACAAGGAGATTGCTGATGTGGTGGATTTACAACACTATGTGGAGATGGAGGAGCTATTGCACAAAGCCATTAAAGTGGAGAAGCAAATCAAATCAAAAGGGTTCAGATCTGGTTCATCATGGAAATCTAATTGGAAGGACAACAAAGCTGCCTTAAAAGCAAAAGAAGTAAAGCAAAAGGATTCAATTGCTGTTCATAAAGGTAAAACCGAAGCAAAAACTTCTTCTAAGTCACGTGATGTTAATTGTTTTAGGTGCCAAGGATTCGGGCATATTGCTTCTCAATGTCCAAACTAAAGAGTTATGATTGTGTTGGAAAATAGAGAAATAAAAAGTGCTAGCTCAAATGAGGATGAGATGCCACCATTGGAGGATTGCTTTGATGTTGAAATTGCAGAACCCGTTCATGGTGATTTGCTGGTTACAAGGAGAGCCCTAAGTATACAGTCTAAGGATGATGGTGATGAGGAGCAACGTGAGCATATTTTTCACACAAGATGCCATGTGAAGGATAAGGTATGTACTATGATTATTGATAGTGGAAGTTGTACCAATGTTGCTAGTACGATGTTGGTAGATAAGCTGAATTTGCATACCATAAAGCATCCTAAATCGTACAAATTGCAATGGCTGAATGAATGTGGAGAAGTGAGGGTAACTAAGCAAATTCTGATTTGCTTTTCAATTGGCAAGTATGAGGATGATGTTCTATGTGATGTGGCACCAATGCATGCTGGTCATATATTGTTTGGCTGACAATGGCAGTTTGATAGGAAGGTTACACATGATGGGTATAAAAACCGTTATTCTTTTGGAATGAATAATCGGATTGCTGTACTAACCCCTCTCAAACCTTTGCAAACTTATGAAGATCAGATTAGAATAGCAAGATAGTGCAAAATGAGAGAACAAAAGTGTGAGCGAGAGGAAAAGAAAAAGAAAGAAAGTGAACATGCAAAAGCAAAGAGAACAAGTGAGACCGAGAGGAAAGGGGCAAGTGGAAAGAGTGAGGCTGAGAGAAAAATTGGGGAGAAAAATGTACAAAAAGGAGAGGAAAGCAAGGGAATGAGTGAAAAAAATGAGGTTAACAGTGTCATGATTGCAAGGTAGTAACTACTTATACTTATGTACAACGATGTTTACTTTTCTACTAATGACCCAAACCCCTCTTTGCCTAGTGTTGTTGCGTCTTTATTGCAGGAGTTTGAGGAC
Source organism: Nelumbo nucifera (assembly GCF_055504915.1). Taxonomy (NCBI): domain Eukaryota; kingdom Viridiplantae; phylum Streptophyta; class Magnoliopsida; order Proteales; family Nelumbonaceae; genus Nelumbo; species Nelumbo nucifera. The sequence goes on along the minus strand of NC_142649.1, from coordinate 53,257,452 downwards.
CTATTTCCCGAGGAGATTCCCCATGGATTATCTCCCTTAAGAGGTATTGAGCATCAAATAGACTTCATACTCGGTTCCGCCGTACCAAATTGACCTGCTTATAGAGCTAATCCCGAGGAAACAAAGGAGATACAAAGGCAAGTGGATGAGTTGGTGCAAAAGGGTTTTGTAAGGAAGAGTCTTAGCCCATGTTCGGTTCCTGTCATCTTAGTCCTGAAGAAAGATGGAACATGGCGTATGTGTGCGGACTACCAAGCCATTAACAAAATAACAGTTAAGTATAGACATCCTATTCCTAGATTATATGATATGTTTGATGAATTGAATGGCTCTTATTTGTTTTCTAAAATTGATTTAAAGAATGGCTATTATCAAATTCGCATGAAAGAGGGATATGAATGGAAGATAGCATTTAAAACTAAATATGGATTGTATGAGTGGTTAGTAATGCCTTTTGGTTTAACTATTGCACCTAGTACATTCATGAGGTTAATGAATCATGTCTTGTGTGCTTTCATAGAAAAATTTGTGGTAGTTTACTTTGATGATATTTTAGTTTATAGCAAAAATTTGGATGAACATGTGAAACACTTACATGTTGTTTTTAGTGTGTTAAGAGAGCACCAATTGTATGCTAATCTTAAGAAGTGCAAGTTTTGCATGGAATATGTTGTGTTTCTTGGATTTGTTGTCAGTTCGTAGGGTATTAGTGTTGATGAAGAGAAGGTAAAGACAATAAGGGATTGGCCTACACCTAAGAATGTGAACGAGGTAAGAAGTTTTCATGGTTTAGCAAGTTTTTATCGAAAGTTTGTTAAGGATTTTAGTTCTATTGCTGCACCTCTGAATGAACTTGTTAAAAAGAATGTTGTGTTTAAGTGGGATGAAGTGCATGATCGAGCTTTCAAAACTTTGAAAGATAAGCTAACTAATGCACCTTTATTGTATTTGCCTAACTTTGATAAAACTTTTGAGGTAGAATGTGATGCATCTGGAGTTTTGATGCAAGATTCCAAACTAATTGCTTATTTTAGTGAAAAGCTAACTGGGGCAGCCTCGAATTACCTTACTTATGACAATGAACTTTATACATTAGTTAGGACTATTCAAACATGGCAGCATTACTTGTGGCCAAGGGAATTCATCATTCATTCTGATCATGAGAGCTTAAGGTTCTTGAAATCCCAAGGTAAGCTTAATAAAAGGCATGCTAAGTGGTTGGAGTTCATAGAAACGTTTCCTTATGTGATCAGATACAAGCATGGAAAGGAAACTGTTGTTGCTGATGTATTATCTAGGAGGTACGCCTTACTTACATCTTTGCAAACTAAGTTACTTGGTTTTGAATTGCTTAAGGATTTGTATGATAATGATTCTGATTTCAGCCAAGTATGGAATGCATGTTATAAGTGTGCGTTTAATAATTTCTATATGCATGAAGGATTTTCTGTTTAAGAAAGATAAATTGTGTGTGCCTATTTGTTCTATTCGTGAGTTACTTGTTAGAGAAACTCATGGAGGCGGTTTGATGGGACACTTTGGTGTACAAAAGACTTTAGATATATTGTGTGAGTATTTTTATTGGCCTAGTATGAAGCATGATGTACAATCTGTTTGTGATAAGTGCATTACGTGTAAGCAAGCAAAATCTAAAGTTAAACCGCATGGCTTGTATACCCCTTTACCAGTGCCTAATCAACCTTGGATTGATATTTCTATGGATTTTGTTTTAGGATTACCAAGGTCTCAAAGTGGTAAGGACATCATATTTGTTATTGTTGATCGATTTAGCAAAATGTTTCATTTCATTGTCTGTTCTAGAACCAATGATGCAATACATATTGCTGACTTGTTCTTTAAAGAAGTTGCTCGTTTGCATGGTTTGCCTAAGACAATTGTTAGTGATAGAAATGTTAAGTTCTTAAGTCATTTTTGGTGCACTTTATGGAATAAATTAGGAACTAAACTCTTGTTTTCTACTGTTGCCCATCCTTAAACAGATGGTCAAACTGAAGTAGTCAATATGACACTCACTACCTTGTTGCGTGCTATCATTCAAAAGAACTTAAGGCAGTGGGAGATGTGTTTTCCACATATTGAGTTTGCATATAGTAGGTCTGTTCATTCTAGTACTTCTTTTTAACCTTTTGAAATTGTTTATGACTTTAATCCTTTAACTCCTGTGGATATTTTACCTTTGCCTACTAATGAACATGCTAATCTTGATGGTCAGAAAAAAGGCAGCTTTTGTGAAGGATTTACTTGGCAAGGTTCGGGCTAACATTGAAAGGAAGAATGAGGAATATGCTAAGCAAGCTTATAAGAGACGTTTGAAGGTTGTTTTTGAACCTGGAGATTGGGTTTGGGTGCATATGCATAAGGAAAGGTTTCCTACACAAAGGAAATCAAAATTGCAGCGTAGAGGAGATTGACCTTATCAAGTCTTGGAAAGAATCAATGGTAACGCCTACAAGCTAGATTTGCCAAACAACTATGGTAATGTTAGTGCGACTTTTAATGTTGCTGATTTATCTTTGTTTGATGTAGGTGATTCAAGGACGAATCCTTTCGAGGAAGGAGGGAATAATGGAGATCGAGGTGCTGACCAAATGGCTCAAGCTAATATTCCCAAATATTCTCAAGATCCTTTGCAAGGAATCGGTGGGCCAATTACTAGGGCAAGGACAAAGAGGATGAAAGAGGCTTTACAAGGCTTAATCATGAAAGTGCATGACAAAGAGACTGTTCTAGAAGATTCTAAGACTGTTCTAGAAGTGTCCAAAGCTTCACCAAGGATAATCACCTATCTTTATGTGCAAGACGATGAGCAAGGCTTGGATCTTGAAGAACAAAGCTGAGAATCCATGACATAAGATGTATTGATGGGCTTGGCGCATAAACATGATAAGAAAATGCCCAATTTGCATGCTAAGATGTATTGATGGGCTTGTTGGGCTTGTTTTGTCTTGTTTTGGTTTACTTTGACTTTTCTATGCTTAGTTGTCATTAGTTGTAGTCTTTTAGAATGATTTCTATTTCAAAGCAGATTTGGTGTTTCTGGCCATTTCGGATGAAGCTTAGCCATAGGAGTTAATTCTTTGAAGTGTCAAGAGTGTAGTTTAGGGAAGTCTTAGCAATGTTCCCACAAATGGCACCAATTGTTGATGCTCGGCATAGGCTGAGGTCAACATTGTCAATTTGCTCCTAAGCCAAGGTGAGATCGAGTTACCCGAGGTCCGAGGTGGTCGAGGGTAGGTTGATCGGCCCTGTAAGGAGTGGAGAGAGAACACGTCAGAGGCCTCAGGTTGATACCTGAGGCAAGGACTCTGGTGGTCAAGTTAGTACAAGGTTGGTACAAGATGACCGGGGTATGAGGTATGAGGATTCAGACGAGGTCGCAAGGGAGAATAAGAGTTCTCAAGTGTAGCTCAAGAGTCTTAAGTTCTGGATCCCTTACCTTGAGGGGGTCACCTCCTATTTATACTTGAGGCTGCCTAAAGGTGGACGAGCTCAGACAGTCTAGATGCAATCCGTATGCGGAGAGGGCGGCAATCCAAGGCCGCCAGATGACTCCGTGCCATTGGTCCTGGAGAGCCCGCCGAGTACTACTGCACCTACACGCTAATTGGGTCCGCTCTAGATGTCGTCGCCTAACACGTGCTGGCCTCCTATTGGACTAGACCATGAGTGCCTACATCAAAAGCCAATTGGTAAAAAATTTCAAGAACTACTTTCTTCTTTTGATCTTCTTCTTTGCTAGATTTGTCGCTCTCAAGGGTTCTTCTCCTTCATCTTCTTTTGTTATAGAATCTCAAGTGGGTTCGGTGAGATCCAATGGTGGTGAATAAAGGAAGAAATTAACCAGAACAAAGGAACTCAATTTTCTTGACTATGGTAGTTCCTAGAACTGACATCGACACCATTCTCAAGCTGCAATGCAGCAATCTAGAGAAGGATCAAATAAACAAAATGAGAACTTAGCAGAAAGAGAAGGACATAAATGGGAGAAGGGATGAGAATGGTTGAGGGACTTGATACCTCATTATGGCCTTTGGCAGCAACAAATGGAGAGGGGAATTAAGGCAACCGAAGGTGGAGTACTTGGCGAGGCATGGATTGAACTCAAGCAGCACCTTCGCTTCCACCAAGTCCCCATCTCTTACTGTCAATACCAATCTCTCCCCTGACACCAAACACCCAAATGGTTTTCCCATTTCTTTATTTACTTATGATTTGATTGCTTGTTTAGGATCTCTATATCTTCTTCATTTGTTCAATTGTCATACAAATTGCACATTGACACTAATAGGAAGCTTAGACCCACATTCATGGGAGGGAGAAAGGAGGAAGGTAAAGGAAAAGCAAAAGAGCTAACAACATAACAAACCATGCCACTAAACAAGGAAACTGAAAGGAGCATTGGAGGAGTAGAGAACAGAGAGATCTGGTAGTCTTGGTTGGGAAAAATTAGGTTAACTACTAGAAGTCCATTAAACAAGGAAATACATAACAAACCATGCCACCAACAAGACAACAAGAGCTAACAACAATGACAATGAGAGAAAGGAGAGGGATGGTGGTGGCAACATGGAAAGGGATTAGTAGGGTATTGCTCCCTCTTTTCGGTTCTTAGACATAATATATATTCTATGTCTTCTCTGTATTTTGTTCTACTATAGATCACCGATACATATATTTGTACCTTGGAGCTTTTTGTTTAAATCTCTTGAGAGGAAACAAAGGGGAAAGTGTGGGTGTGAGAGTCAAAGAAGGAGAGTGACAAACGTGAGGAGGGATGAAAGTGCATTTTCACTTCCTTTATTTTGTCCATTTACAAAATCAACATGTTGGCAAGTTTGGTGTTTATGCATTTGAAGCTTCATGGGTGGGTTGGTTCTCTTCTACAATTGATTCCCTTGATTTAGGACATGGAAATTTTGTTTTCGGAGGTGAACCATTCCAATTTCCAACCTTATCTATCTTTAATTTTGGAGTCTTAAGGGAGATTTGAGGACATCAAGCATCACAACAACAAAGAAAACAAAGATTTTGTTAAGACTAATTCGATTTCATCATCTAATGGGGTGCTAAAGGAGAGGCCAGTCAACGTCAAAGTGAAGCACTTGTTGCTTGTTCAAGAGAAGTTCCACCTTTGTATTTCAAGGAGGATTTTGCATTGGTAGAGGTGACTGGGGAGATGGGTGGAATCGGATGTGACCGGGGAGGAAGACTTCCTCCCAAAAATCACTACAAAAGATGGAAAAAGGTATTTTAAGAATTTTGAAGAATATATTAGTCATGTGATGTCACATGTGGTGGAGTGTGACAGAAAGTTAACAACATGGGTATATTTTAGACAATTGCTGAAGAACTTAAGTGTACTTTAAGACAATATGTAAACAATAAGGGTAGAGTTAGTCAATTAGTTAGACCATAAGGGTAGTTTAAGAAATTTGCCCATACCAAAAAGATAATTAAAAAAAGTTAGATTATTTAAATGTTTTAAAGATTTAATATGTGATTTGGTGAGTCTCATTTGAGGCTATCAAACCACAAAAATAAATAAATAAATAAAATAGAGTTTTTGTCAAAAGAAAATATCAATACTTTGAACCTTGATAGGAGTAATGATGACTCGGGCAACTCGGTGGTTAGAAACCTAGAGAAGGAAGTGCAACAATTGAAAGAAGAGTCGTTTTTTAGATTGGTGCTTTCCCCACATATGTCACTAAGCTGACAAGTTAGTCAACAGATTTGAAGCAATAGGGGATGATTCGATAGGTAATGGCTCGGGTAAGAGACAAAGGACGAAAACAGATATTAGGATCTAGGATGGTGATTCAGGTTTGAACTAGGGAGTGGATAAGCATTTTTTAAATGATACGGGTCTAGATTATGGGGGACCCAAATAACTTGCTATTTTGACCTATAGGCGTTTTTTGGCTCAAACCTATGTAGATCTAACTTGCTCTTTTGATACTTCTTCATTGATTTTTATGAGAGACTTCTAGGGGAGTAGGGGAGTAAAGGGAACAGAGGCTTCTCCTCAATTGCAAGCATGTGTTTTCCTTTTTCTAATAAAGTGGGTGATGGTGGGTAACTCATAACAGCCACACAGGGGCCATGAGAATTTGTAGCTGGAACTACCGAGGGAGTTTAAGGCTTGAAAGACTTAGTTTCTAGGTGGAGTCCTAATTTGATCTTCCTTAGTGAAACTAAGACTTTTTCAACTCAAACTTCTAACTTAGTTTCCCTCCTCCGTTTCCCAAAATTTTCTATTGATACTCTAAATGGTCTAGCAAGTGGGCTTCTTATTTTTGGAAAGTTGGTTTCAATATTGTTATTCATTTTGCTTCTCAAAATTACATTATTTTGAAAATGATGATAGGTCCTACCTCCTCCCCGTGGTTACTTGTTTGTATGTATGGGAAACCAAATAAAAAGCTCATATGAACCTTTTGGGAGACCATTTATAACCACCTAACCCAGCTAAACCTCCCCTCCTTATCTTAAGAGACCTTAACGAATCTGGTCAGTTAGACGATAATGGTTTGGTTTCTCCGATCCAAGGGATAGGACCCAACAGAAATAGAGTCACTCCAAATTTTGTTAAGCTATTTAGAGACCTGGATCTACAAGACATTAAGACGACCATAAGAGGTATTACTTGGACCAAGTATATTAGGGGTAAGGGTACCTAAAGCCAAGAGTCTAGACAGGGTTTTAGGTTTTTCGGATTTGCTGCTTTTATTCCTTTTAGCCATTTTAAACATAGGTCCAAAATGGGGCTCATACCATCATGCTCTTGTCTTAGACTTAATGACTCATGAAATTCAAAAGCCTAAATCTTTCTGCTTTTATCAGATGTGGTTACTCAAGGAGGATTTCCATCAATTAGTTAAGGAAGGTTGGGACTCAAATCTAGGAGGGTATGCGGCCTTTAGAATTCAAAAGAAGCTTAGGGAAATCATTACAAAATTGAGGGTTTTGAAAAAAAATGTCTTCAGAAATATAAATGAAAAATCACATAATATCAATAATCGGTTGAAAGCCATTGATATGAGAAAAGTTAATTTTGAAGTTGTAGATGAGGTGAGATGACTAGAGGCAGAGAGGGATTTCCACCTCCAATGTTAAGAACTTTATTGAGAAAAAAAAAAAACTCTAGACAACTTTGGTTTCAAGAAGGGGATAGAAATATTGAATACTTCCATTGAATGGCTACTATGTTCCAAAGAAGAAATAAAATTTCCTAGGTCAAGGACAAGGACGAGCATTAGATCTCAAATCATGAAGAGATTAGTGACATGATAGTTGACTATTTCAAAGATTTGTACACTTCCCAAGGTTGTTAGGATTTAAAGGATCTACAAGATTTGTTCACCTCGATTATTTCTAATCAAGAAAATGCTGACCTTATAAAGATCCCCCAAAAGAGGAAATAAGGAGGTCCTTTTTAGCATAGGGAGCCTTCCTGGACCTAATGATTACCCGGCTATGTTTTTTAAAACTTTCTGGCATTCAATAAGAAAAGATTTGGTGGACCTGCTCTAGGAATTCTTTAGGAATGGTTGTTTTGCTAGATCTTTGAATAACACCTCCATTACCCTGATCCCTAAATGACACAACTGTAGTTAAGTTAAGGACTTTTGGCCCATTAGTCTTTGAAATGTTGTTTATAAAGTAATTTCCAAAATTTTGGCAAATATAATAAGACCTCTGTTAGACAAGTGTCCCCTTTTCAAAATACTTTGTCCCGAGTAGACAAATTTTGGATAATGTGGTCATTACTCATGAGATCTTTCATTATGTGAAGCATAATAAAAAAGGACTAGAGACTATGGCCATCAAGGTGGATATGCTCAAACCCTATGATAGAATTGAATGGGATTACATCATAGAGGTCCTGAAAGTTTTGGGTTTCTCAAAGGCTTGGTGTAAGCTCATTTATTACTACATTTCTTCTGCCTCCTCTTTGTCCTTGTAAATGGGGTAGCTAAAGGGCGTTTTAATCCCACTAGAGGTCTTAAGCAAGGGGATCCTCTTTCCCCTTATATTTTTATCCTTGCCATGGAAGGACTCTCTAGGCTCATTGTTAAAGCTGAAAGTAAAGATCTAATAAAAGGAGTTAAAATCTGTAGAGAAGCCCCCTTGATCTCTCACTTATTTTCTTGGTGATGATATGTTCTTTTTTGCCAAGGCTCAAAGAGATATAGCTATGAATAAGTTAGATACTCTAAATAAATTTCAATGAATGTAGAGACAACTAATAAACTATGGGAAGTCAAGCATTTTCGTTAGTAAAAGGGCAAGTAAAAAAGGAGCAGAGTTGATCAAGAGGCGATTAAAGATGGGGAATTTAGATTGTCATTCTAGATACTTAGGTATCCCCTTATTATGGAAAACGAATAAAGCTAACTCAATATATTTCATGCTGGATCATCTTGCCTCTAAGCTGAATAATTGGAAGGCACTTACCTTGTTTCAAGCTAGGAAATTAGTCTTAACCAAGTCTATCCTACTAGCTGTCCCAAACCATATCATGTTTGTTTTAAGACTCCCAAATAGTTTTAATGAGAAAATAGATAAAATCCAAAGTGACTTCTAGTGGAATCATAAAAAGGAGTTTACCATTGGACAAACTGTGATTTGCTTGCCAAAAGCTTTAAGAGGTTTGGGCCTGAGGAGAGTCAAAGATTTAAATAAGCTTTTCAATGGAAGGTAACCTGGTCTTTTCTTAATAATGATAACTCTTTGTGGGTCCATTTTCTTAAGAGTAAGTATCTGAGAAAAAATAATTTCTTTCCCCAAAAATTCAATAAAAACTCATTTTTTTGAAAAACCTAGCAAACGCCCTAATGGAAATTTACCCACTTCTAGGTTAGAAGGTGAGGCTTACTAGGGAGATAGCGTTATGGGGAAACCCCTAGATTAATAGTGCTAAGGGTTTTATTGGTCCGTATGGAACCCCCTACATGGGAATAGTCTCATCTTTCCCTTGTTGATGTAATAGATGGGGAAGGGTCATGGAATATGGCTATTGTGGGTTAGCATTTTGATGATGATTGAACTCAATTGATCAACGAGACCCATGTTGTTAGGACCTCGATTAAGGATCAAATTTTTTGGACCTTAGGAAAAAAAGGAACTTTTTCTTTAGGGTCAACCATTCAACACCTTACCTCTAAGCGTATTCTTGAGTTGAACTCTAACCTATCTCTAATTTGAAAAGTTTGGGCCCTCCTAGTGATTCGTAGGTATAGGTTGTTCCTTTGGTGGTTAATGCGAGGCTTTGTTATTACCTCTGAGATCCTAAATCTTAGAGGGTTTACTTGTTCTTCCATGTGTTTCTTTTGTAAGTCTAAAAATGAATCTCATCTCCATCTCTTCTTTTTGTGTCCTTTTGCAAGAGCAATATAGTTTTTCTCTCCTATGGGTTACATAACAAATTTGGTGGCAAATTCTATCTTGGAGACTATTTCTTCAATGTTAACTTCCTTTTTCTTTGATCAATAACAACAGATTTCATTAAATAATAATAAGGTTACAAAAAATAGGGGAGCTAAAGAATTTCAACTCCCCAGGGAAGGATAAATCCCAAGCTGAAATAGAACAAAACAATTATAATTGAGCTCAAAACCCAAAAATCCTATTCACTCTTTGCCTAGCCAGACCATCAGCAAACGAGTTTGCACTTCTCTTAACCCAATTACACTGAACTTCCATATTCTTGGATAACCATTTGAATTTCCTCTTCTCATTACTGTAACTCCAGAGCTTAGAATTGTCTTCTTTCAACCAGTTCACTACCACCACAGAATCTCCCTCTACAATCATCTTCTTAACCTTTAGTTCTTTAGCCTTGTACCCCTTCCAAGGCTGAGAATACCTTAGCCCTCAACAAGTCCCCCACTCTAATTGAGCTAGAGAACATAGCTGTTATATTACCATTCTCATCTTGTAAAACCCCCCAATACCCGAGGGCCCTAGATTCCCCATGCTACTACCATCAAAATTTAATTTGATAAATCCAGGAGGTGGAGGATTCCATGTAGTATTCAGGGTCTTCTTAACCGAGACTGAACTTGCAATTTCTTTCCATTTTCTTAACATATCGTCTGTTGAAAAATCTGTGGACTCATCCATTGTCTTTAACCAGTGTATTACCCTTATATGGATCACTTCCAACATATTTTCCAACCCTCTCTCATTTTTTGAGAAATCCTTGAATTCCTTTCTTCCCATATTGTCCAGCAAACAACAGCTCTCACACACCTCCACATGTCCTTGATCTTTTTGTTGGGTAGTTAATAGAGGAAGAGGTAAACAAGCTTTGCACATTCGTTGGGGGATTCCACCTGCACCCAAACAAAGAAGCAAACCATTCCCAAATATTTTTTACCAAAACACAGGATATTAGTAAGTGGTAATCAGACTCACTAGCAGCTCTATAGAGAATACACTAGTGTGGAGATAAACAACTATTGGGTCTTTTTCTTTGAAGTAAGTCACCTGTGTTAATGTTTTCCAGAAAAGCTTCCCAATAAAAACTCTGAACCCTTAGAGGTATAGGTCGACACCACACATCCTTGACAAGGAATGACAAGCCAATAGGACTTTCTAGATGCAATAGGGCTTTAAAGAAGGAGGCACAAGTAAAGGATCCAAAAGGAGACAAGGTCCAGATTCTACTATCTGTTTTTGTCGGCTCCAAGAAAACCCCATCAAGAATGGACAGGAGATTAGAGGTACAATTCAATTCTGTGCCCCTGAGGGCTTTTCTCAATCCCAAGTTCCACCCAAACCTAGAATTTGAATTTGAGGGAACAAGGAAAGTGGCAATTGGTTCATTTTTGAAGGTGGAATTTGCAAAAAGGGCCGGAAATTGGTCTTTCAATGGATGATCCCCTATCCACACATGTTCCCAAAACTTAATTGAGTTACATGAGTGCAAATCATACATGATCCAAGGAGTGAATAGAGGCAAAATAGCATGGATTGATTTCCATGGTGATGCTTTTGTTGCCTTAGCCATAATCCCAGAGTCCCATCCATTCTCTGCAAGCCTATGAATACTGTCAATTATCTTAGCCCACAACTTTTCCTTTTCCAATGAGAATCTTTATAGCCATTTCCCTAGTAGAGTCAAGTTCCTCTTCCTAATATTCCCAATCCCTAAGCCTCCCTCTTGCTTACTTCTATACACCACCTCTCACCTAACCCTATGATTCTTTTTCTCCTCCTTTTTCTCCTCCCTAGGCTCCTAGAAAAAATCTCTCATCAACTTTTCCAACTTGTTAGCCACTCCTACAGGCACCTTAAAAACTAAAAAGTAATAAACGGGTAGGTTAGCTAAGGTAGACCTAATTAGGGTGATTCTTCCTCCTAGAGATGAATAATTCTTCTTCCAAGATGCAAGTCTCTTTTCAAACTTCTCCACAACTGGAGTCAAAAAACTTCATTTCTGAGGATTATCAAGAGGAAGGCCGAGGTAAGTTAGAGGCCAATCCGACACTTCACATTCCAAAATGTTTGCACATGCAAAGATCTCACTTTCCTTCATATTCGCACCCACCACACCACTTTTATCAGAATTAACTTTTTGATTTGGCATTTGCTCAAAACGTTGTATAGTGTGTTTCAGATTCCTAATCCAAGTCATGTCCCCTCCCTCACAGAAAAGAATCGTATCATCTATGAAACAAGTGTGTGAGTGGTATGTCCTCCCTGCCTACCCTCCACCCTTTGATTAAGCTCCTAGAGTTTGCCCTAGAGATCAATCTCCCCAAGACTTCAGCAACCAAGGTGAACAAGAAATGAGAAAGGGGGTCTCCTTGTCTTTTTCCCCTCAATGCCGATAGAAAGTCCACTACCGTTCCATTCACCAAAATAGAGTAATGGCAAGTCCTAATACACCCTAGCACCCACTTGCACCATCTATCCCTGAACCCAAAATTGATTATCACCTCCAACAAAAAGGACCAATCTACCAAGTTATAGGCTTTTTCCAAATCTAACTTACAAACCACACCCTTTTTCCTTGATTTCTTGAAGTCCTCCACACTCTTATTTGCTATAAGTATTTGATTAATTATCTGCCTACCTCTCACAAAAGCTCATTGATTATTTGACACAATGGTATTGAGTACCTGTCTAATTCTAAGAGACAAGACCTTCGCAATGATCTTATACAAGGTATTACTAAACTGATTGGTCTATAGTCCCTTGGGTGTGTTGCTTTTCTCTTCTTGGGAACCAAAGCAATGAAAGTAGAATTCAACCCTAGATTGATCTCTCATCTTCTGTGAAACTCATCAAAGACCATCATTAGCTCCTCTTTCAAAATTTCCCAACAGTCTTGATAAAATGCCATCGTAAAACCATCTGGGCCTGGTGCTTTTGATCTATCCATAGAGAATATTGCCTCTTTGACTTCCTCCATTTCAAACTTTCTCTCCAACCACTCCCTATCCCTTCCACTTAGATTTGGCCACTCCATCCCCTCAATCCACACCCTATTACTTAAACGCTTTCTATAGATAGATATAAAATGGTTTGTAAAGGCCCTAGCAATCTCACCATGATTAGAAATGATTGTCTCCTTCACTTCCAAACTTGAGATGAGATTTTTTCTTCTTCTCCCACTTGCCATAGCATGAAAAAATTTGGTATTCCTATCATCCTCCTTCAACCATTTACACCTTGACTTTTGTTTCCAACTAATTTCCTCATTGAGCAATTCATCCTCTAATTGTTTCGCAATTTCCACCTTTGTTTTGTCCTCCTATGTAATACAACCCCTCCCTTCCTTCACAACCAGATCTTCCAATTGTGCAATCACAGCTTGCTTCCTTTTTTCTAGCCTTCCAAGTTCAAGCTTATTCCATTCCTTAATTTTGCCCTTCAAAAATTATAACTTCCTATGGTACCTCATCCCATACCATTCTATTGAGGGGTCACTTTCTAACCACCAATCCTTGATTTTATTAATAAAACCTGGGTGGTGTAACCACATATTTTCAAATCTGAATGGGGCAGGCCTTGTATTTCCCAATTTTTCCTCTCTAATCATAATAGGCGAATGATATGAGGTTACCCTAGGAAGTGTCATCGATGTCAAATTACCCCAATGTTCCTCCCAATCTACTGAGAAGAGAAATCTATCAAGCCTAGAACAAATGGGATTAACTTGTAGATTGGACCATGTGAAATTTCTATGCACCATAGGAATCTCTTTAAGTTCAAACACCTCCACAAACCGATTAAACTTTCTTATGCTTGTAGTCACCCTTTGCCTATGATTATTTGTTTCTTCTAAAAACCTGACTACATTAAAATCACCTCCTATACACCAAGGTCCTTCCCACAAACCCCTTATATCCCCTAATTCTTCCCACAAAACCCTCCTCTCTGTATAATCATTAGGCCCGTAAACATTTGTTAAAACCCACTCAAATCTATCCTCTACCTACTTAAACTTCAAAGATACTGAAAATTGGCCTATCAATTCTTCCAATCCTACGCAGACCTCATTCTTCCAAGTGTAATTATACCCCCTGCAGATCCCCCCAGCTCTCCAAATACTCCTGGCCCATTTAGCATCAAATTCTACTCTCTTAGACTCCTGTAACATAACTACATCTGGGTTTATCTTTTTAAACACCTCTTTAATTACTGCTCTTTTCCTAGCACTTCCCAATCCTCTAACATTCCAACTGACAATTTTCATTCTGCTCTCTTGTTTTCCTCCCCCAAACCCAATCGGTCATCACTTAACCCCCTTCCTTCCTTTCCCTTTGACACCCAAAAGCTTGTACCCCCAGCATCCCTTATCAATCTTTTGGCCTCACTCAGTTTCCTCTTCCTCACCTTACCTTCCTCCTCCTTTTGCAAGAAAGTCTTTAGATCATTTGGGTTTTTCATGCTATACCCTAGGTTCCTCACAAAAGCTGCCACGAAATCCTCACTGTTCCCCTCCCTCACACTTAACTTATTGGGACTTCCTTTCCTACTTATTCCCTCACCACTTCCTACACCCTTCTCATTTTCTACACCTAGCCCATCTGCCATCTCCTTCAGTAAGTTATTTTCCTCAAATTCATCCACTAGCTTCTTTAACATTTCCCAGATTCTTATATTTCTCTCTATTGCCTCCTCCTCCTTTTCACCTTTTTCAATGTCATCTCCACTTCTACCACTCTCTTTTCTTCCTTCTTCTCCAACACGGGCTCCGTCCTCTGGAATGGGAAGGGAATCTGGCACAACAGAGAGAGAGCAGTCATTAGTAACAAAAATCGAATTGACACAGATACCTGGGTTTTGCTGATTTTGGGGGGAACTGCAGTGACTGCTGGTACAGTGTCTGTTATTCCCTGTTTTGGAGTGTGAATGTTATCTATTTCCTTGGCTTGGTTCTGAATGGACAGCTTTCCTTTCTCTTATATAACACAAGTAATACTTCCCACACCCTGTTGTTTACCCCTTACTGACATACTTCTATTTTGTTGCTGGGAAGCATAAAAAACTTCCTTACATATAGCCTGCCTTGGAATCTGGTTTGGCAATGGAACTTCTGGTTGAGAGCAAAGGTTTCCACCCCCAAGGATTTGTCTGTGCTCAGTTGCGTCCGCCTCCTCTTCTCTATCAGGTCGAGTCGTTACACCATCAATAATGTCGTTTTCTACTTCTTTCGTAAAAAATCGTTCTGGGTCTAGATTGGCTACAATCTCTTCCACCTACAAACTACCGAGACTGGAGGAAACTTCAGAGTCATCTTCCCCTTCAAGCTCCTCCAAACTGCAAGCTACCCAACCTTCATCCACTGAGTCCCTCTCTGCCACATTTGCTCGTGCAGACCTAGGGTTTTGGCGGTCTGAATAAGAGTGAACATCCGAAGCCACGTTTGTCCGAGGTACCCATTGTAGGAAACCCCTTGAATCCTGTTTAGTCCTTCGTGACTGTCCAACCTGAACTATCTTCGTTGGAGAAGAAGATAGACTAAAGCTGCTGTCTATAGTCGCGAGCTGCTTCCCCTGACCCACGTGATCACTTAAAACATCACGTGGGTCGGTTTTCACACCACTGGCTAAACCGCATCTACCCCCGGTTGGTTCAGAGCAGGCGGTTCTCATATTATATTTACTCGACCCACTCCCCCTCTTGGCCAATGGCCACATCAGCATAGGAAACCCGGCCCACTTTTGCTCCTAATAATTCAAAATTTTTTGAATTCTTTCCTTTAATTAGCTTACTTGTGCCTTGGTTTTCCTTGGCCGACTTTACAGCTTCCCCAAATAAATCTCCTTGCTCGCCAGTAACTCTCACCACCGGTTGCATGCCACGTGTATACCAGCCTGCCACCTCAGCGTCTTCAACCTTTGTTCTTCTTCCCCAAGGGTCGCTTCCACTTCCGAAATTAGCCAAACACGATACCAGTATCCATCAGCTAACACATCAACTGATCTGGGCAGCAACTCTGGTTTCACTCCTGCAATTTTAACCTTAGCAGCGTGTAAATCCTGAAAGTTAAAACTCCTCCATGGCTCCTCCCAACAACTTCACTATTTTCTCCAGGTTCGACACGTTCCATAGATGAAACAGAAGACCTAACAACTTGAGTATGAAACTTCCAGGGTTGAGTTCCATTTCATTACAGAGTGGCTTCCAATTCTGGAGCTGGAGCAGACCCTCTTCAGAATCAAATGTAGTGAGATCCCACTGCTCATCACCTACGTCAAGGATTGCCTTCCTTTCAGAAAAGGGCTTCAACGCAACATTGGATTGAGTCCCTACGTTGCACACCACTGTATCCAACACTTCTCTCCAATCCTTCACTTCCTTATTAGCTGTTACCACCATTCTCCTCACCTAGGTATTCTTCTCCGCCTGCATCAAAAGCCTTTTCATCCCTATCGAACTAGCAAAAGCTTCTCCTCAACTGGAAGGACTCTGCTTTGTGCTTCCTTGCTCCTCATCATCTCTGTCACCTTCTTGGATCGAAAGTTTGTGCTCTCTGGGCTCCTTTGTACTCACGTCTTGTATCTCGTTTAGATAATCGTGTAATGTATCTGCAACAGCCAGCCGCTCCTGTGCCTCCTTCCCTTCCGGAAAACAAACCATCTGTCCTATTGTCAAAAAATTCTATGACAGCAATGAACCATCCTCTCTCATTTCTTCTCAGCTCAACTACAAATCTTTTCCTGTGCACTCCTATGGAGTTCCTCCGGCCTTCTTTTCTGATAGAGTAAGAGTCACTCCATCAATAAAGCCTTTCAACCACAACACCACTTCGTCTGTTAGGAGAACTGCCGCCCTCTTTTCTTCTCTGATTTTCAGTAGGTTCCTGCCTCCAGTCCTTCCAAGATCGAACAAGAATCTCTTCGACTCAACTTTCAGCTCCTTTTTCCACCGGTTTACCTTCTGGAACCCTCCCGCGCTTCGAGTTCTCTCCATTCGATTGTTCCCTATGCTATCAAGTTGTTTGAACCTGCCCCCTTGATAAAAACTTGTTGATCATCTCTTAATGGGAATGGGCGCAATGATAGCAACTCCATTGACCGTGTGGAATTTTGGATGAGATTGGGGAAGATAAAATGAGAGAGCGGCTAAGATCTAGAGAACTGATGGACCAAGAAGAATGTGCAAAGTCTATGAAGAATGAGTTGGGACAGGGGGTGGATTAAGATTCCATGAGTTGTGATGAATCAGAGTGGTCTTTCGACAGTTTCGATCGTCTCCCAGATTGTCAAAAAGTGTGAATCGTAAGATCTTTTCAATACTGAATGGCTAAATATACTCAATGTTAGCTTCCCTTGGAAATAAAAAAGACCAAAGAGGCTTCTTAATCTGGCTTTCAGTTATTGTTTATTATAATTGGTGGTTTATAAATGACTATATTTTTAGAAACAAAATCTAGTGTAGTAACAAAGCTTACTCCCAAATTCAGAAAGCTACGAGTGAGGCGGTGAGATTCTCGCCTCAACATGAAAAAGGCACTAAAAGCTGCACTAAGCAAAAGCCTGTTCATCTCCCTTGGAGAGTTGCCTTCCAGAGGGCAGAGTTTCTCTTCTTCTTTTGTGATGGTAGTGTGTTGATGGAATGGTCAGGGAGCCTATGCTTTTGTGTCTCTCACTAACACAAGTTCCTTTGTGGCAGCAATAGGGAAGAAATACCATGGGACGGGTTTAGTGCTCAAGATGGAAGCGGCAGTTTCTTTTGCTTCTAAGGCTGAGTTTGGAAAGACTACAAATGCAAATATGTACCGTGCAAATATATACAAAATAATGCAAATTATAAGGTTTTGTATTCTACATATTTGCATTTGTACTCCTTCCAACTGAGCCTAATAGACTTTTCTCAAAAATTCTACTCAGGTTGGGGTTTCTTTTGTTTATATCCCTATAAATAAGAACTTAATGGCCAATGAAACGGATAAACAGGCCCAAGGTGGGGATGGGGAGGTGGCTAATTTGGATAATCTTCCCTTTTTTCTCAACTCTTTGTATAATGAGTTTTTGCATGAATGGTAATGTTTATTTTTATCAAAAAAGTTTATTAGTACAATACACAACATTAAAATTGCTATTTTGAACCTTGGAAGTATGGTAGGGAGTAAGAGGAAGATTCTGCAAATTTCATAAACTTTTGAGATAAAAAGAAAATTGCACTGCCAATGAATGCAAATGAAGCACGGTAAAAATTTTGCATCAGATAGGAGTGCAACATAATAATTACAATGAAACAGATGACAAATTAAGCTAGGTACAAAATTATTAGTTAAGGCTATATTTGTTTACAGTGCAAATCTGAACTAGATATAAATTTTGCATTCCAAAAATAGATGCAAAATTTGAACCACCTTCCTCTAACATCATTTCTCTTTCATATAAAGTGGGGGCTACACCATCTTACTTCTTACTCACTCCCAAACAAATAACTCTCCTACCTCTATTCTCTTTCGTGTAAGGTGAGGACCACGGCATTTTACTTTATATTTTACTTCTCAAAAACAAATATAACAAATTCATATCTTAAACAAAACTAAGATAGAATTTACACTTAGCTTATTTACACTTCCATGGATTTACATTAATGCAAATTAATTTGCACTTTAAACAAAATTGTTTAAAAACAGATGCAAAACTGGCTTAGGGGTGTAGCTTGGGTGCATTGGCCCTAATATTTTTACCCATAAAAGTTCACTTACCTATGTTCTTTTGATTCTTGTATAAGTTATACAATAATATTTTTACCCATAAAATGCCATTATTAGAATGGGCAAATTTGTCCCATTACATTTTATCAACTCACGCTACTCCACTTACGAGATGGGTATGACTTACCTAGGTAAATAATACCCAGGGAAAAGAACTTTACCATAAGGCCACAACTTATCAAAACAAAAACATAGGAAAGTTGGACAATGAAAACCACTTTCCTGTTGACCAATTCACCCCTCCTATTTCCAAAAGAAAAAAAAAAAAAAGAGCGGGCCTAAGACTTTGCTTTGGTTGGATTGAAAGTTTGAGTACGGGACCTAAGACTTGGGTTAGGTTGGACTGAAAGTTTGGATTGGGTTCAAGCTTCTTGATGACTCTCAACATGAGCCCAACTTGAATTCAGGTCATGCCCAAGTTTTTAAGACCAGGTCGGATTGGGCAAGGTTGGATTCTAGATGAGCCTTCCCAAGTTGCAACCCTAGCTATATGTCATTCAGGAAGTTGGCTAAATATAGAATGGCAACATCATGGAGCTAAGTAGTAAATAGCTTACACGCAACAAATTCTCATGTCAACGATAGGGGTCAGCATTATTCGGTTAAAATCGAAAAAAATCGAACCAAAATTTTTTGTTTTAGTTTTTTTATTCAGTTTTTTTTTTTTAATTTTCAGTTAATTTAGTTCAGCTATTTTGGTTTTTAAATATTTCAATTTTAGTTTCAGTTTTTAGAATTATAAATTCAGTTAACATAAATAAACCGAATTAATTGAATTTTGCTATATAAGATATAATATATATAATATATAATATATCTATCTATCTATCTTTCTATATATATATATATATATATATATATATACATAGATATATTTCCGAAAACCGAACTGTAAATTTTGGTTTCAGTTATTTCAGTTTTTCTTATGGTTTTATAAAATGACCCGGAAACGGAACCATTCTAGCCACTGGTTTCCGGGTCGACGGTTCGACTGTCCGGGTCAACGGGTCGTTGACCAATTCAACGGTTTCTGGCCAAGGATCGGGTTTGGGGTAAAACGGAACTAGTTTCCTGGATAGTTCCCATGTCGAACGGTCCGACCGTCTGAGTCAACGATGGTTCAAAAACCATGGTTTTTCTATAATTCGATTTCAATTTTAGTTTTTATATAGTTTTCAAATGTATATATATATATATATATATATATATATAATTTTCAAATGAGGTACAAAGGGGAAGAAAAATGAATCATAATTTTTAAGGGCCCATTCGTTTTTTGGATTTTGAGAGGAATTCATATTGACATCCCATAAAGTGTGCCCCATAGCACATCCCAAATGTGTATTGGGAACATCTCTCCCCATGACACGTAGAGAAGTATTCCTAATGCATGGTTAGATGTGCATATAGTGAGCACTCAATGCAATGGATCGGATTGTGCTCCAATCTTATCCAAGATCCGATCCTATTTGGTCGAATTCGGATCACCCCTGTTTGGATTTTGAATCAGATAATGAGATTCGATCATAAATTGGATTGAATTTGGATCGTCTCCTATCCGATCTGAGAAAATCCAATCCGATATATGTTATATATTTATTCATATAAATATATATAATACATATATATGTTATTTGTTTATTTATAAATATATTATTGATAGCTATAAAAATAACCCTAGCAAGTGCACTAGTTATCAAATAGTATAATAATATCATTCCCACGGGGATTTAACAAAATAAGTATTAGAATCACAGTTTTCCTTAATTATTTGGACAATCGAAATTTAGGATTGAGCAAGAACTATTGAAAATAAAACTGGAACAAAGAAAATAAAAACAAAGATGATCACTAATCGAATATGCAAATGGTGAAATCGCTAGGACTTTTGGTCCACCTAACCAATGTAATGAATATTGATGGGCCTGATTATCCAAGACTAATTGTCATTCCCATAAGCTGAGATTTTCCCAAATTTATTTAATATTCTCTCTCGAGATATACTAAACCTACGCCCATCAGGTAACCCTTAGATCTCTCGAGTAGAGCTATCAAGATGGAAGTGCATTAAGTCCAAGAAAACCATTAAATTCAGATGAATCATGTATATATATCTCTATATACCATTCAATTCACACTATGAATTATTCTGTCAATTATGTGAATTCCTCTCTCAATTCATTCACATAACCCAAATCAATTAAGAGGTGGCCAAGCTCTTAATTGCATTAAGCACAATAATTCATAGACTATATGGAAATCACAATCTTGGATAAATCAAGAAGATAAAAATATATTCATTAACATAATTGGGCTTTCCATAGCCCTAGCAAGAAACAAATTAGTTCATGATGTAAGAATTAAAGCAAACAAAGGGGAAGAAAGAACTCTTGAATTCGCCCATAGTGCTGAGATCTCCTCTTCTTGCTGCCACCTTCTTCTTGAATTCTTGAACCTTTCTTGAACCCTTCTTGACTGATTGCTCCTTGCTTCTTGATTCAAATCAGAAATTGAGTGATTCAGTGATGCCTTTAGCTGGTCCGCCCCCTCCTTTATATAAATTGAAGGGGAGGGGGGTGGTCTCCTACTTCCTCTTGAAGTTAATCTTACAAGAATGGAAAGTCATATCCTAATTCTAATCTTATCTCTTTATCTAATGAACTCAATCCCTTTATCTCTCTAAGATTACATCAAGAATTTAGATCTGGAAGGATTCTTATTAGTTTCTTGTTCTTGGATTCATAATAGACCTCCTCTGCGAATTGGGCTTCAGCCAGGCTTTTCTGCGAGTTGGGCTTCAACTGTGGATTGTGCCTTCCTACGAAATTGCCCCGACTTCGGGCCCGGATTTGACTTCGATGTAGGCCGAATCAGTGAAAGCTCAAAATACGAAAGTTGTGGATTTTTCTCTTATCTTTCCAGTGGATCTTGAATCAGCCCATTCAGAGTTTGGAGACGCGAGTTAGGCCCAGATCACTGAATGATGTCAAAACTGTGAAAAAACATCCGATTTGTCTTTCTTTGCTCTTGATGCCTTCTTTCATGTTCTGAACAGAAATATGAGTCCAATTAGGTGCTAATTCAGTATAAAAGACAGAGTAATTGGGGATAAAAATATGATAAATTCTCTTCTCATCAAATCCCCCACACTTAAACTCTTGCCCGTCCTCGGGCAAGACAAAACTCAAAACAAAATTAAAACAAGAACAAGAGAACTAAAAGATGGTCTTGGATTTTTCTCAATAGGGTATTGGTTCTCCCGCATCTCTTGATCCAATATTAATGGTCATTCCATTCATCCATTTCTTTTCCTCTTTAATTTGTCAAGGAATAATCTTAAATCGCCAATCCTCATGTCCCCAAGTGAGATTGACAATCAAGGGAAGCAGACATCTCTTCGCATGAGCAATTTAGGGCTAGAGTAAGCCCTCTTTGTTTTCATAATCACATGTAGTAAGATTCAAAAAATACTCTCTCATAATTCTTCATAACAAAACAAGGGATGTTATTACCATAAGCTTGCTTATGTATCACATCTCCACCACCTATCATGAGTGCAATGCATCAAAAGGTGAATTAGGGTTTGGGATCTAGGGATGAGTGCATTTTATGCTCCATCTCACACTAGCTCTTTTTTTTTCTCTCGGTGTGAGTGCATTTTATGCTCCATCTCACACGAGTTTTTTTTTTTTTTTTTGGATAACGTGTTCCAATACATGAACTCATTATCGTGGTCTTAACATGCCTAACAAAACAAGTTCTAGAATAATCAACCCATGTTTGTTCGTTAAAAACCAAATGCTCACAAGGGTCAAATCTATATTGCATCTTGCCCGTTGATCATTCAAACTACTGAGATACCTTCCATAGCCAAAAATTTCAGCTAGATTTGTCTGCATCCTTTCCTGTCTATCCCACCTAAACACATGATTCAAGGTGGTTTGCAATTATTCAAAAACAAGTCTCTAAGGAGTAAAAATTTCAAAAGGAAAGGTTAAAAAGTGTTGATCAAAGCATACTAGAGTTCAAAAATTTTATCAACCCCTTAATCCTCCCCCACACTTAAGATCTACATTGTCCTCAATGTATGGAATATTCATAGCAAAAACAAGGAGAGAGAGTTAAGAGGACTTCCTTGAATGCCTCGTTGAGAGCCTGTAGATGTGAGATATGAGGTGAGAAGAAATACACACTCATAAAAAAAAAAAAACTGAATAGACAAATAACTAAACTTAATGGGTTGCCTCCCACAAGCGCTCTTTTTAAGTCATGAGCTTGACTTTCACCTTTCTTTTTATGGCGGTTTTAAGGAAAGAATGGACCCATGGTGGATGGGTTGCTCTCCTTCAATATAATGTTTCAACCACTGTCCATTTACCTTGAATGTACTCCCATCATCATTATGTAGTTCGATTGCTCCATATGGGAATACCTTAGCCACCACAAAAGGTCTGCTCCACCTGGTTTTTAACTTCCCAGGAAATAGCTTTAGGCGAGAACTAAAGAGCAGCACCTTATCTCCTTCCTTGAACTCCTTCCCAGCAATTCGAGAGTCATGCCATGCCTTGGTTTTTTCTTTGTAAGTACGGGCATTCTCGTAAGCGTGATTCCTCCATTCATTTAACTCATTGAGCTGAAGTTTCCTTGCCTCACCCGCATTGCTTAATTCAAAATTCAGAAATTTGGTAGCCCAATAAGCTTTATGTTCCAACTCAACGGGTAGATGGCATGCTTTGTCGAAAACTAGTTGGTAGGGCGACATACCAATTGGGGTTTTAAATGCAGTACGGTAAGCCCAAAGTGCATCATCTAACTTTAAGGACCAATCTCTCTTGGATGTGGTAACCATTTTTTCTAAAATCTGCTTTAATTCCCTATTAGAGACTTCTACTTGGCCGCTGGTCTGAGGGTGGTAAGGGGTTGCAATTTGGTGTGTAACACCATACTT
Organism: Nelumbo nucifera; assembly: GCF_055504915.1. Lineage (NCBI taxonomy): Eukaryota > Viridiplantae > Streptophyta > Magnoliopsida > Proteales > Nelumbonaceae > Nelumbo > Nelumbo nucifera. The sequence continues at coordinate 53,234,290 of NC_142649.1, read as the reverse complement.
ATTTAACAGTTGTTCAAATTGCCTATTGCAAAAGTGCTTCCCCCCATCACTTATGATGGCTCGAGGTGTTCCAAAACGAGTAAATATGAAATTTTTCATGAATTTAATGACAACTCGAGCATCATTAGTAGGGTAGGCACATGCTTCCACCCATTTGCTCACATAGTCCACAGCCACAAGTATATAAGAATTATTAACAGACTTTGGAAAGGGTCCCATGAAATCGATGCCCCACACATCAAATATTTCGCAGACAAGTATGTTGCTCAAGGGCATCTCATTTTTTCGGGAGATATTACCTGTCCTTTGGCAATGATCGCAAGCACTTACATCTTTGAATACATCCCTGAAGAGTGATGGCCAGTACAAACCGCTTTGAAGAATTTTTGAAGCAGTTCTTGATGCTCCATGGTGATCTCCTGCTCTTTGTCATGGCAGAATTGTATGACACTTTGTACTTCCTCCTCAGGAATACATCTCCTTATCAATCTGTCCCTGCAGATTTTGTACAAGTAGGGTTCATCCCACAAGTAATATTTCACATCAGAGAAAAATTTCTTTCTCTGTTGATATGTCAGGTGAAGAGGCATCACATTCCCTGCCAAGAAATTAGCCAAATCAGCAAACCAAGGTTCATTATTATCATTAATCGCATAAAGTTGCTCATCTAGGAATTCATCATGTAAGGCTGAATTATCAATATTCTTGACATACTTTTCATCCAGCCTTGATAAATGGTCAGCTACCGTATTCTCACTACCCTTCTTGTCCTTAATTTTTAAATCAAATTCTTGCAACAACAAGATCAATTGTAGCAGCCTAGGTTTTGCATCCTTCTTAGCAAGCAGATACCTCAAGGTAGCATGGTTAGTGAATATGATGACTTTAGATAAGAGCAAATAGGATATGAATTTTTCAATAGCAAATACTACTGCAAGTAGTTCTTTTTTGGTAGTGGAATAATTTTTTTGTGCTTCATTCATGGTCCTACTTGCATAGTAAATTGTATGAAATTTCTTATATTTTCTTTGCCCTAAAACTGCGCCTAAGGTATCATTGCTTGCATCACACATTATTTCGAAGGGTAGTTCCCATTTAGGAGCTGATACAATCGGTGCTTGAACCAATTTCTCTTTAAGGGTGTTGAATTCTTGCAAACAATCATCATTGAAATCAAAAGGCACATCCTTAACTAGCAGATTTGTTAGGGGCCTGGCAATTTTTGAAAAATCTTTGATGAACCGCCTATAAAAACCGACATGCCCGAGAAAGCCCCTAACATCTTTTACTGACTGTGGTGGAGGTAATTTTTCAATCAGTTCTATTTTAGCTTTATCAACCTCGATGCCCCGGGAGGACACCTTATGCCCTAGAACGATTCTTTCTCTAACCATGAAATGGCATTTTTCCCAGTTTAAAACAAGGTTAGATTCCTCACACCTTTGGAGTACCTTTTCCAAATTAAGCAAGAAATCATTGAATGATGATCCATAAATAGAGAAATTATCCATGAAGACTTCCATGAAGTCATCGATGAAGTCACCAAATAATGACATCATACATCGTTGGAAAGTGGCAGGTGCATTGCATAGTCCAAATGGCATTCTCCTAAAGGCAAAGGTCCCATAAGGGCAAGTAAAAGTGGTTTTTTCCTGATCTACCAGTGCAATGGATACTTGAAGGTATCCGGAGTAGCCGTCCAGGAAGCAATAATATTCGTGCCCTGCAAGTCTCTCTATCATCTGATCAATAAATGGCAGTGGAAAGTGATCTTTCCTAGTGGCCTCATTTAATTTTCGATAGTCTATGCACACCCTCCAGCCAGTTATTGTTCTTGTGGGAGTTGATTCATTATTTTTCGTTTATAATTACAGTCATCCCACCTTTCTTTGGTACGACTTGAACGGGGCTTACCCATGATGAATCTGAAATTGGATAAATAATACCTGCTTCGAGCCATTTCAGAATTTCTGCCTTTACCACCTGTTGCATTTTTGGATTCAGCCTCCTTTGTGGTTGTGCCTTGGGACTGCAACCTTCCTCCATCAGAATTTTGTGTGTGCATACCAACGGGCTGATTCCTTTTATGTCTGCAATGCTCCATCCTATGGCCGATATGTGTTGCTTGAGTACCCTCACAAGCTTTTCCTCTTGGAGACCTGTCAAATCAGATGAGATAATTACAGGTAAGGTGGAACTGTCTCCCAAAAACATATATTTTAAATGAAAGGTAAGGGTTTGAGTTCCAAAGCTGGAGGTGCTTTGATGGAGGGTAATAATTGTTTAGAGGAGATCAGCCCATCTAACGGTAGAAATCTCCATTTTCTTGGCTTGCACTCTTCTTGGCCGACCTCTAAATAATTTATTACCTCCTCTACTTTGTCCTCCATTACTTGCATGCTATTACTAGAATTAATGAGACAGTTTGCAAGGGGGTCATCTATCTTTGATTTATTAATTTCTGCTGCCACCACATCAATGGAGTCGATTACATAAATTTCATGTTCTTTAGTGTTGGGATACTTTAGGGTTTGAAAAACATTAAATATCATTTCTTCTCCATTAATCCTAAGAGTAAGTTGACCCTTTTGTACATCAATTAAAGCATTACCGGTTGCAAGAAAGGGTCTCCCTAGAATTAATGGCATCGATCTGTCCTCCTCCATATCCAACACAATGAAATCAGCAGGGATGATGAAATTCCCTACTTTAACTAAGACATCTTCCACTATTCCCCTAGGGTATTTGATGCTTCAATCAGCCAGTTGTAGGGTAATGGTGGTAGATGTTAGTTCATGTAATCCAAGTCTCTTAAAAATAGAATAGGGCATTAAATTTATACTAGCACCAAGATCACATAAGGCTTTATCGAATTCAGCATTTCCTATGGTGCAAGGTATAGAGAAACTCCCTGGATCCTTCAATTTTGGTGGTAGCTTATTTTGAAGAATGGCCGAACATTCTTCATTTAGTTTTACCATCTCGCAATCCTCCCATTTTCTTTTATTGGACATCACCTCCTTCAGGAATTTTGCATACTTGGGCATCTGTGATAACACAACAAGAAGAGGAAGGTTAATGTGAATCTTTTTAAACACTTCCAAAAATTTTTCAAATTGTTTATCTAATTTGGCCTTCAAAAATCTTCTTGGGTAGGGAATAGGGAGTTGAATTTCATGTAAATTTAGTTTAGGGGTACTTCCCTCATTCTCCTTTTGCAGATTGGCCGATTCAGCTTCCTTGTCGTCTTCTTGGGTTTCGCCGATTGTCTTCCCGCTTCTTAAGGCTATGGCGTTCACATGCTCTCTGGGATTCTTTTCTGTGTTGCTGGGTAGACTTCCTTCTTTCCTCTCTGATAATATGCTCACGATCTGCCCCACTTGAGCCTCTAAGTTCTTAATTGATGTTTCATGGCTTTGGAATTTTGCTTCAGCAGTGTTGAACTTAGAGATCATCTCCTCCAAATTGCTCCATTTTTCTTGTGGGGGCGGCTGTGGTTGGAATCCCATGGGTGTCTTTTGCTGATTGTTACTCCATGAAAAGTTCAGATGACTCCTCCACCCTGGGTTGTATGTATTTGAATATGGGTTGTAGTTTGTCCTACCAGCATGAGAGATAAAATTAGCATTTTCATGGGAAATAAAAGGACTATTTATTTGACAATCAGAATTGGCATGTCCTATTTGACCACATAAATCGCATGAGATGCTAGATGATGTACTAATGGATGCAATACTAAAATTATCCAGTCTCTTATTTAGATTGGCTATTTGTGCAAATAGGGATGCAAATGAATCTATGTGGTGTACTCCCCTTTGATTGGTTTGATCGTTGCTCCACTGGTAGCTATTTGATGCCATCTCCTCCACTAAGTCATATGCTTCCTCTGGAGTTTTCCTCATGATTGTACCACCTGCAGCTGCATCAATAATGGACCGATTAGAGGGGGTAATACTATTATAAAAAGTTTGTATTTGTCGCCAAATTGGTATCCCATGGTGGGGACACTTCCTAAGCATCTCCTTGAATCTTTCCCATGCTTCATACAAGGATTCCCTCTCAAATTGAGCAAAAGTAGTAATATCATTAATTAGCTTTGTTGTTTTGGAGGGTGGGAAATATTTAGCCAAAAATTTCTGGGTTAGATCATTCCAAGTGGTGATACTTCCTGCAGGGAGTGAGTTGAGCCAATCTTTAGCTCTATCACGCAATGAAAAAGGAAATATTTAGCCAAATATTTCTGGGTTAGATCATTCCAAGTGGTGATACTTCCTGCAGGGAGTGAGTTGAGCCAATCTTTAGCTCTATCACGCAATGAAAAAGGAAATAATCTTAGCCAAATAGCATCATCACTTACTCCATTATGTTTAAAGGTATCACATATTTCAAGGAAATTAACGATGTGTGCATTAGGGTCATCACTTGGTAATCCACTAAACTGAATACTAGTTTGGATCATTTGAATTATTGCAGGCTTTATTTCAAAATTATTGGCATGGATGGTAAGCTTGCAAATGTTGGATGTCGCCCCATCAATGTTTGGACAAGCATAGTCCAAGAGGGTGCAATTTCCTTCTGCCATCTCTCCTTCTATCTCTATGGCTAGTTCAGAAATAACAACCTCTTCTCTTGCTTTTCCTTTGTTGGCCCTTTGCAACAAGCGAAGGGTCATTTCAATCTCAGGATCGAATTCTGCTAATCCTTCCTGTCTAGTGCGTGTCATGCACTAGTAAATCTGAACCAGCAGAATTCGAACAAATAAAAATAAAAACAAATAAAAAGAAAATAATAACAGAAATAAAAGGTCCAAATTAATCAAGGTTGACAAATTCTAATATTATTTTAGGACTAAATCCCCGGCAACGGCACCAAAAACTTGATAGCTATAAATATAACCCTAGCAAGTGCACAAGTTATCAAGTAGTATAATAATATCGTTCCCACGGGGATTTAACAAAATAAGTATTAGAATCACAGTTTTCCCTAATTATTTGAACAATCGAAATTTAGGATTGAGCAAGAACTACTGAAAATAAACTGGAACAAAGAGAATAAAAACAAGGATGATCACTAATCGAATATGCAAATGGTGAAATCGCTAGGACTTTTGGTCCACCTAACCAATGTAATGAATATTGATGGGTCTGATTATCCAAGACTAATTGTCATTCCCATAAACTGAGATTTTCCCAAATTTATTTAATATTCTCTCTCGAGATATACTAAACCTACGCCCATCAGGTAACCCTTAGATCTCTCGAGTAGAGCTCTCAAGATGGAAGTGCATTAAGTGCACAAAAACCATTAAATTTAGATGAATCATGTATATATATCTCTATATACCATTCAATTCACACTATGAATTATTCTGTCAATTATGTGAATTTCTCTCTCAATTCATTCATATAACCCAAATCAATTAAGAGGTGGCCAAGCTCTTAATTGCATTAAGCACAATAATTCATAGACTATATGGAAATCACAATCTTGGATAAATCAAGAAGATAAAAATATATTCATTATCATAGTTAGGCTTTCCATAGCCCTAGCAAGAAACAAATCAGTTCATGATGTAAGAATTAAAGCAAACAAAGGGGAAGAAAGAACTTTTGGATTCGCCCATGGTGCTGAGATCTCCTCTTCTTGCCGCCACCTTCTTCTTGAATTCTTGAATTCTTGAACCCTTCTTGACTGATTGCTCCTTGCTTCTTGATTCAAATCAGAAATTGAGTGATTTAGTGATGCATTAGCTGGTCCACCCCCTCCTTTATATAGATTGAAGGGGAGGGGGGTGGTCTCCTACTTCCTCTTGAAGTTAATCTTACAAGAACGGAAAGTCCTATCCTAATTCTAATATTATCTCTTTATCTAATGAACTCAATCCCTTTATCTCTCTAAGATTACATCAAGAATTTAGATCTGGAAGGATTCTTCTTAGTTTCTTGTTTTTGGATTCGTAATAGACCTCCTTTGCGAATTGGGCTTCAACCAGGCTTTTCTGCGAGTTGGGCTTCAGCTGCGGATTTGGCCTTCCTACAAAATTGCCCCGACTTCGGGCCCAGATTTGACTTCGATGCAAGCCGAATCAGCGAAAGCCCAAAATATGAAAGTTGTGGATTTTTCTCTTATCTTTTCAGTAGATCTTGAATCAGCCCATTCAGAGTTTGGAGACGTGAGTTAGGCCCAGATCACTGAACAATGTCGAAACTGTGAAAAAACATCCGATTTGTCTTTCTTTGCTCTTGATGCCTTCTTTCATGCCCTGAACAGAAATATGAGTCCAATTAGGTGCTAATTTAGTATAAAAGACAGAGTATTTGGGGATAAAAATATGATAAATTCTCCTCTCATCAATTATTTATATTGTATTTTTGTAAATTTAATATATTATTTATTTTTTATAAAAACATGTATATATATGACGAAAATAATTAAAAAAATAGTATTTTTTGCTTTTCTTTATTTAAATTAGTATATTTTATTTTTATTTTAAAGAAAACAAATCGGATCGGATCAAATTCAATGATCCAACTTCCCGATCAGATCTTCCATGAACAGTATCGGATCGGAATTGGATATACCCTAATTCGAATCCAATCCGATCCGTTTGCATCCCTAGGCACAAATATAAACTCTTTTGAGAGGGAGAAAGTTGCTCAATGAGATTTTGGTTTTCATTGATCAAGATACTCATGTTATTTTTTCAGATTTATGTGAGATCCACAAAAAAATTATTTTCCCTTGTAAGTGATACTCATCTCCTATTTGGGTAAGTAACTCCCCAAAAAGCTTGCACTTAACACCTCTCACGAAGTTTCATGTAAATACTTATATCTCCCCTATGAGGATTTAAATTTTAAAAGAACACCCAAAAGCGTAACCCAAGAAAATAAGAAGACGGGATGACTCTCTATATGAATGAGGTACTTAAAACGATTTGCCTTACCTATTTTCATCAAAGCTCTATATTTAAAGTTCAAAGTTCAAACAAGTGAAATAAACCCAAGCTTTAGAACTCTGTTTTTTATCGAAGCACTGTAAAAGTTCTGCCAATTCAATGGCATTGCAATTTTAAAAGGGGGTGCTCCAATGCAGTTTCTTCCTTTCTTGTTTCAAACAAACCAGACGTTTAAATCTAATACTCGAAACTGCATTGCAATGATAAATTTGAACATCCAAGTAGAGGTGTGGTTGTTGCTGAAATCACAAGTAGCGCCCTCTTCATACCAATCCACAGACATTGATTTTTTGATTTTGCCTACGAGAAGAATTCTTTCAAAGTTGAAACAATAGAGCATATTGACCTCTCATGTTTTCCATTTTGTTGGTGCTTTTCATATTCTAAAAAGAGATCTTGTATTCTTGGGAAGAAGGATGCATATGAGCCAAAGAGAGGTGGTAAACTATGAATAAGAAAAAAAAAATTGGTGGGACCCGCATGATGGCATTTTATTGGTTGGAATTATTTTATCTAATTTTCCTCTAATAATAATAATAATAAGAGAAAAGTATGGAAACACACGATGCAGAATTCTAAATTCCAGCCCCCCTACAACTAGCCCTCTACCCCCCTATAAACCACATCCTGCCCGTGAATTTGGCATCAATTCACTTGGGCCTAGTAAATTCTGATCTGGGCTGATTGGTACTTCTCCCTAATAATAATTAGAATTATAATTTGAAGGCTGTACTGTACTGCTGAAATAATAGAATTTTGTCATCCAAGTTAACATACTTGGGCACCAGTGCAGATGACGATCTCTTCTGCTAGTATCCATGAAGAGTTTCTCCTTCAAAAGCCTCCCACCCTGAAAATGGATAACAAATTTTCATTCAAAAAAAAAAAAAAATGTAGCAAGGTGGGTGGTTCTACTCTAGAATCATCCTTCCTAATTCAAGCAAGAAATTTTGTTTGTTTATCTATAAAGAAAAAAGTTCAAGCAAGAAATTTAACTTAAAAAAATCGAATCTAATTGTGGTTTAGTAACTCTAACAAAAAAATCCAGCATAAAGGCTTCCAAGACCTAGGTTATTCAATTACACATCAAACCTAACTTTTAAAGTCCTGAATCAAATAAAAACTCAGCCTGAATGTCTCCTCTTTGATGGTGGATTTCAAATAAAATACACATGTACAAGTTTCCCCACATGTTTATTCACCAATTCAGCCTAAAGATGAAATCCTTGAATGGCAACCTCAGATTTAAGTGCAGTTTAAGCAAAAATAAAAATGAGTTATTGAGATAAACAGAATTTTCCATCAATAAGACAGAACTAATTAAAAATGCGAGATTTTTCATCACAAAATGTGAAACAATGTATAGAGATGAGAACCAAAATTTAATTGTCATCGTTACACATGCCAAAGTTCTCCCCACATGGTTGGTTACACAGACATTCTTCAGATTACGAGCTTCAAAAGTAATATACAGCCAGAAGCTCAAAATTTCCCAGGACTGTTTTCAGCCCCAAATACCTCAGACTTCAGGCCGTACAACAAATACTAAGGATTACATGACAAACCTTCAAGTAGCTCATCTGTAGAGAAAGAACATTTAGATATGAATCGAGACCAAAATATGGATAGTATCTCTAGGACTTGATTTACGCCAAATTAAAACAGAACCAGGTCCATCATATAAAAGTATCTCTAGGACTTGACCCGACTCTCCATCCACCTGTTTGTTAGACAGTTTTATATGCCCTTAGCTTCAATCAGAATGATGTACTTTATGAGTTTATTGTAAATGAATAAAGATACATATTTGATTCATGTTCCCTTGGTATGTTTCTGTGTAACACCCTTAAACTGGACACTGATTGAGACTCGTGTTAGTTTAGAATGTTCACAGCCAGTGGGTCGGTCTAGGGAGACCTATCCTGACAAGGCTGACACTGTGGTGCCACCAAGTCGGTTGGGGTGGCCTGTCTCAGTTGCCAGGGTGAGACCCTAGGCACATACAGTGTAGGATTAATTGAATCTTTGAACTGGACCAGATTTTCAGTATTGCCCTGGACCTTGGAGATTGATGGGCAAAACTGGAAAGTTACACCCGACCCCTAGACTTGATTATGATACTACACTAGGTGTCGGATTGGGCTATCTTTGATGTACCAATCAGTGAGATCCTTAGCGGGGGTCAAAATCTGGGTATGTTGGGACAGTCTGAGAATTCATCTGAGTGGATGATCATAGTGACAGGATCAGCCCCTTTGTCGGACAAAGGTAATGATCGGGGATGCACTCTCACTGATGGAAACCAAGACTGCCGGCAGCCAATTTCAACCGTTGAGATTTGTTTTGCAAAATATATTTTATATAAGATATAAAAGTATATATATGGTTTGTAAAATGTTTGCAAGAAGGTTTTAATTCCCGGGATCCATATGAGTGGAGAGTGCAACATTGTTCCTTGCAGCCGAGGGAGAGGTCCTCTCTTGTCGGGCAGTGTATGATCATTATGGGCTGAGAGGTTAAGTGTAAGCCCATTGAGGATAACACCTGATGGGCTAATCTTGCATCTGCCCACAGTCCCTGGGTGTTACAAGGTGGCTTGGCCCAGGGACCTCTTAGGGTAAGTGTTGGGCTCGTAGAGCCCATTTGATGGGTTTTAGGGGGTACACTGTCTTCGGCAGTGCATTTGGCCAGGCCTTGTAACAAAGGCTGGGCTGAACCCATGTGGCTGATGTGTAGATCAATGCTTGGGTCCCACGCCATACAAGGAAGCCCAACTGGGCAGCAATTTGGAAGGTTTTTGAGTACATAACCTTAAATGGGCCTTAAGCCCATTTCGAACTGGGCTGATTTGATCAGTCATTTAAAGGGGGCGAATTCTGAAGTGGGTCAGCTAAAAGGATTGGGATTAGACCCTATCCACTCAGAGAGTCCAAGATCTAAATAAGATTTAGATCTGGAAACCTCCTAATTAGATTAGGAGACAGCTGATTTGATCTGCAGATAAGATAAGGATTATCCCTTATCACTAAGGGACTTCTAACCCAAATATGATTTGGATTAGCAACTCCTAATCTGATTAGGAGCTGATCCCTTTAAGATTATAAAAGGGGAAGGGGGCGACAGCCTTGAAAAACACAATAACATCAATAGCATTCTTCTCTTTAAGAAAGAGAGATTAAGAGATTTCCTAAAAACTGCGAATTCTCTTCTGCTGCCACCTTCCTGCCATTGCCATTCCTTCAGTTCGATCTCCAGTTCTTGGGAGCAATCAAGATTGGATCTTGATTTCAATCTTTTGGGAAAAGATTGATTGGAGCTGTACTCACAAGCCGTCCAGTTGATTCTTGCGAAGGGTCAAGTTCTTTTGAAGAACATTGCTGATTCTGCTCCATCCTTCACTGCGCCATCTTCAGTGGGAGCAGATTTTGGATCCTTCCTTGGGCGTGAACACCTCCATTGGGAGATAGTATTTCTCCGTATTAGGTACAATCCTCTCCCACTCCTTTTGGTTCAGATCTGGTTCAGTTTATGGTTCAAGATTGATCATTGAAAATATGATTTTCTAAATAGGGAATGCGATTCCCAGTTGAAGGGAGAGAAAATTTTTTGAAATTCGCCCCTTATTCCACAATCTTTGGGCGTCCATAGGATGGATCTCTCATCCCTTCAGTGGTATCAGAGCTATGGTTCAAATCTTGAACCAGTTTGTTTCAGATCTGAACCTGCACAATTGGGCAGAAGGTGTTCTACCCAATTTGCGCAGATATGGGTTTTGGGAAATTTGTTCCCAAAATTAATGGGCGAATAATCTGAAATTAATTTTACATAAATCTGATTATTATTTAGAATTGTTCTTTATGATTTTCTTGATTTATGGGCTGTTCGTACAAGAGGAGATCAAAATCTTGGTTTGCGCAGGGAACCTGCAAGATTTGCAGTTTCTTGATTTATTTATTACATTTGGTCTGTAAATAATTTTTTTATTTTTTTCTAGACTCAATGTATAGGTATTCGATCTGATGTAATTATTAATAGAAATAGGATTTCTATTTATTTTAATATTGGATCGAAGATGGCAGTGCAGAAAAGGAGATTTCGCAGAGAAGAAGATTTCGCAAATGGGAGAATTGCCATCTGGGATTTGCAGTTTGTTAAACTGCATTCCATGATCTAACCTCTGTTTTGCAGGATGGATTGTGCGAACAGCCCTGATTTACTGATTGTTGTTTTTCTTTTTATCAGTAATTAATTTCAGATTATTTTCTTGAATTAAAGATTTAATTAAAGATCAAACCCTAGACCCATTCGAACCAAGATTGGTTCAAACTGTTTGGACCAAATCTAGGGTTTAATCAAGGCTGAAAGTCAGCCCTAATTTCCCACTAATGGGCCTAAGGATTGATATTTAATTAAATGGTTAATTCGGCCCAACCTGTAAAGGCCCAGTTTTAAACAGTTAAAACTGCTAAAAGCCCACCTAACCCTTAAAAGCTATATGGGTTGAACCATTCGGCCCATATACCTAGATAATATTAATGGTTAATATTATGGATTTAAAATGGGCTTCAAATGGGCTTTACAGATAATTAATTGATTAGATCAATTTATCCCTGCATGTGATGTATGGATTTGTGATGTGCTACGTACTTGGGCCATAAGTACTTGGCCCATGCTCTATCGACAGTGGCTCTTTCGCACACCATGGCTGAATGCACATCATTGCCATGGTGTCCCTTTTGGTCATTGAATGACCTCCCTCAGTGGTGGGCCCCACACCTCATCATGAGGTCTCGTGTGGAACCCTAGCCGATTTAGGCCCACCAAAATCTGGCTTTATGAAAGTCAGTGAGAGCTACTTTGGTTTGACCTAAAGATAGAACTAGGGCGTAATTATCTGTTCCCTCTAGATAATATGAGTGCATGTGATAGGGAGATTCATATGATGAACTCTCTAAAGGCCTTCCATCATTAGCACGAGGATGGGTCCTTCATTAATGAGGAAACGCACCAGAAAATGGGCTATCCATTTGCTGTTGGGCTTGTCTAAGTGTTTCATAAGATGATAGGGGCGTCATAGACCGATGTGGGAGGGGCTTCACCGGAAAATGGGAACTCTCTCATGGTACCTTGGCGTTCACGAATATGATGGGTATGCACTCACTGGACAGAAAGGTTTACCTGAAAACGGCTCTGAACCTTGTCTGACAGAGGCCAAAGGGAAAACTCATATGATGGGTTTCAGGGGGTACACTGTCTTCAGCAGTGCATTCGGCCAGGCCTTGTTACAAAGGCTGGGCTGAACCCATGTGGCTGATGTGTAGATCAATGCTTGGGTCCCACGCCATACAAGGAAGCCCAACTGGGCAGCAATTTGGAAGGTTTTTGAGTACATAACCTTAAATGGGCCTTAAGCCCATTTTGAACTGGGCTGATTTGATCAGTCATTTAAAGGGGGCGAATTCTGAAGTGGGACAGTCAAAAGGATTGGGCTTAGACCCTATCCACTCAGAGAGTCCAAGATCTAAATAAGATTTAGATCTGGAAACCTCCTAATTAGATTAGGAGACAGCTGATCTGATCTGCAGATAAGATAAGGATTATCCCTTATCACTAAGGGACTTCTAACACAAATATGATTTGGATTAGCATCTCGTAATCTGATTAGGAGCTGATCCCTTTATGATTATAAAAGGGGAAGGGGGCGGCAGCCTTGAAAAACACAATAACATCAATAGCATTCTTCTCTTTAAGAAAGAGAGATTAAGAGATTTCCTAAAAACTGCGAATTCTCTTCTGCCGCCACTTTCCTGCCATTGCCATTCCTTCAGTTCGATCTCCAGTTCTTGGGAGCAATCAAGATTGGATCTTGATTTCAATCTTTTGGGAAAAGATTGATTGGAGCTGTACTCTCAAGCCGTCCTTGCGAAGGGTCAAGTTCTTTTGAAGAACATTGCTGATTCTGCTCCATCCTTCACTGCGCCATCTTCAGTGGGAGCAGATTTTGGATCCTTCCTTGGGCGTGAACACCTCCATTGGGAGATAGTATTTCTCCGTATCAGGTATAATCCTCTCCCACTCCTTTTGGTCCAGATCTGGTTCAGTTTATGGTTCAAGATTGATCATTGAAAATATGATTTTCTAAATAGGGAATGCGATTCCCAATTGAAGGGAGAGAAAATTTTTTGAAATTGGCCCCTTATTCCGCAATCTTTGGGCGTCCATAGGATGGATCTCTCATCCCTTCAGTGGTATCAGAGCCATGGTTCAAATCTTGAACCAGTTTGTTTCAGATCTGAACCTGCGCAATTGGGCAGAAGGTGTTCTACCCAATTTGCGCAGATATGGGTTTTGGGAAATTTGTTCCCAAAATTAATGGGCGAGTAATCTGAAATTAATTTTACATAAATCTGATTATTATTTAGAATTGTTCTTTATGATTTTCTTGATTTATGGGCTGTTCGTACAAGAGGAGATCGAAATCTTGGTTTGCGCAGGGAACCTGCAAGATTTGCGGTTTCTTGATTTATTTATTACATTTGATCTGTAAATAATTTTTTTTATTTTTTTCTAGACTCAATGTATAGGTATTCGATCTGATGTAATTTTTAATAGAAATAGGATTTCTATTTATTTTAATATTGGATCGAAGATGGCGGTGCAGAAAAGGAGATTTCGCAGAGAAGAAGATTTCGCAGATGGGAGAATTGCCATCTGGGATTTGCAGTTTGTTAAACTGCATTCCATGATCTAACCTCTGTTTTGCAGGATGGATTGTGCGAACAGCCCTGATTTACTGATTGTTGTTTTTCTTTTATCAATAATTAATTTCAGATTATTTTCTTGAATTAAAGATTTAATTAAAGATCAAACCCTAGACCCATTCGAATCAAGATTGGTTCAAACTGTTTGGACCGAATCTAGGGTTTAATCAAGGCTGAAAGTCAGCCCTAGTTTCCCACTAATGGGCCTAAGGATTGATATTTAATTAAATGGTTAATTCGGCCCAACCTGTAAAGGCCCAATTTTAAACAGTTAAAACTGCTAAAAGCCCACCTAACCCTTAAAAGCTATATGGGTTGAACCATTCGGCCCATATACCTAGATAATATTAATGGTTAATATTATGGATTTAAAATGGGCTTCAAATGGGCTTTACAGATAATTAATTGATTGGATCAATTTATCCCTGCATGTGATGTATGGATTTGTGATGTGCTACGTACATGGGCCATAAGTACTTGGCCCATGCTCAATCGACAGTGGCTCTTTCGCACACCATGGCTGAATGCACATCATTGCCATGGTGTCCCTTTTGGTCATTGAATGACCTCCCTCAGTGGTGGGCCCCACACCTCATCATGAGGTCTCGTGTGGAACCCTAGCCGATTTAGGCCCACCAAAATCTGGCTTTATGAAAGTCAGTGAGAGCTACTTTGGTTTGACCTAAAGATAGAACTAGGGCGTAATTATCTGTTCCCTCTAGATAATATGAGTGCATGTGATAGGGAGATTCATATGATGAACTCTCTAAAGGCCTTCCATCATTAGCACGAGGATGGGTCCTTCATTAATGAGGAAACGCATCAGAAAATGGGCTATACATTTGTTGTTGGGCTTGTCTAAGTGTTTCATAAGATGATAGGGGCGTCATAGACCGATGTGGGAGGGGCTTCACCAGAAAATGGGAACTCTCTCATGGTACCTTGGCGTTCACGAATATGATGGGTATGCACTCACTGGACAGAAAGGTTTACCTGAAAACGGCTCTGAACCTTGTCTGACAGAGGCCAAAGGGAAAACTCATATGATGGGTTTCAGGGGGTACACTGTCTTCAGCAATGCATTCGGCCAGGCCTTGTTACAAAGGCTGGGCTGAACCCATATGGCTGATGTGTAGATCAATGCTTGGGTCCCACGCCATACAAGGAAGCCCAACTGGGCAGCAATTTGGAAGGTTTTTGAGTACATAACCTTAAATGGGCCTTAAGCCCATTTTGAACTGGGCTGATTTGATCAGTCATTTAAAGGGGGCGAATTTTGAAGTGGGTCAGTGAAAAGGATTGGGCTTAGACCCTATCCACTCAGAGAGTCCAAGATCTAAATAAGATTTAGATCTGAAAACCTCCTAATTAGATTAGGAGACAGCTGATCTGATCTGCAGATAAGATAAGGATTATCCCTTATCACTAAGGGACTTCTAACACAAATATGATTTGGATTAACAACTCCTAATCTGATTAGGAGCTGATCCCTTTATGATTATAAAAGGGGAAGGGGGCGGCAGCCTTGAAAAACACAATAACATCAATAGCATTCTTCTCTTTAAGAAAGAGAGATTAAGAGATTTCCTAAAAACTGCGAATTCTCTTCTGCCGCCACCTTCCTGCCATTGCCATTCCTTCAGTTCGATCTCCAGTTCTTGGGAGCAATCAAGATTGGATCTTGATTTCAATCTTTTGGGAAAAGATTGATTGGAGCTGTACTCACAAGCCGTCCTTGCGAAGGGTCAAGTTCTTTTGAAGAACATTGCTGATTCTGCTCCATCCTTCACTGCGCCATCTTCAGTGGGAGCAGATTTTGGATCCTTCCTTGGGCGTGAACACCTCCATTGGGAGATAGTATTTCTCCGTATCAGGTATAATCCTCTCCCACTCCTTTTGGTTCAGATCTGGTTCAGTTTATAGTTCAAGATTGATCATTGAAAATATGATTTTCTAAATAGGGAATGCGATTCCCAGTTGAAGGGAGAGAAAATTTTTTGAAATTCGCCCCTTATTCCGCAATCTTTGGGCGTCCATAGGATGGATCTCTCATCCCTTCAGTGGTATCAGAGCCATGGTTCAAATCTTGAACCAGTTTGTTTCAGATCTGAACCTGCGCAATTGGGCAGAAGGTGTTCTACCCAATTTGCGCAGATATGGGTTTTGGGAAATTTGTTCCCAAAATTAATGGGCGAATAATCTGAAATTAATTTTACATAAATCTGATTATTATTTAGAATTGTTTTTTATGATTTTCTTGATTTATGGGCTGTTCGTACAAGAGGAGATCGAAATCTTGGTTTGCGCAGGGAACCTGCAAGATTTGCAGTTTCTTGATTTATTTATTACATTTGGTCTATAAATAATTTTTTTATTTTTTTCTAGACTCAATTTATAGGTATTCGATCTGATGTAATTATTAATAGAAATAGGATTTCTATTTATTTTAATATTGGATCGAAGATGGCGGCGCAGAAAGGGAGATTTCGCAGAGAAGAAGATTTCGCAGATGGGAGAATTGCCATCTATGGGCTGTTCGTACAAGAGGAGATCGAAATCTTGGTTTGCGCAGGGAACCTGCAAGATTTGCAGTTTCTTGATTTATTTATTACATTTGGTCTATAAATAATTTTTTTATTTTTTTCTAGACTCAATTTATAGGTATTCGATCTGATGTAATTATTAATAGAAATAGGATTTCTATTTATTTTAATATTGGATCGAAGATGGCGGCGCAGAAAGGGAGATTTCGCAGAGAAGAAGATTTCGCAGATGGGAGAATTGCCATCTGCGATTTGCAGTTTGTTAAACTGCATTCCATGATCTAACCTCTGTTTTGCAGGATGGATTGTGCGAACAGCCCTGATTTACTGAATGTTGTTTTTCTTTTATCAATAATTAATTTTAGATTATTTTCTTGAATTAATGATTTAATTAAAGATCAAACCCTAGACCCATTCGAACCAAGATTGGTTCAAACTGTTTGGACCGAATCTAGGGTTTAATCAAGGCTGAAAGTCAGCCCTAATTTCCCACTAATGGGCCTAAGGATTGATATTTAATTAAATGGTTAATTCGGCCCAACCTGTAAAGGCCCAGTTTTAAACAGTTAAAACTGCTAAAAGCCCACCTAACCCTTAAAAGCTATATGGGTTGAACCATTCGGCCCATATACCTAGATAATATTAATGGTTAATATTATGGATTTAAAATGGGCTTCAAATGGGCTTTACAGATAATTAATTGATTGGATCAATTTATCCCTACATGTGATGTATGGATGTGTGATGTGCTACGTACATGGGCCATAAGTACTTGGCCCATGCTCAATCGACAGTGGCTCTTTCGCACACCATGGCTGAATGCACATCATTGCCATGGTGTCCCTTTTGGTCATTGGAATACCTCCCTCAGTGGTGGGCCTCACACCTCATCATGATGTCTCGTGCGGAACCCTAGCCGATTTAGGCCCACCAAAATCTGGCTTTATGAAAGTCAGTGGAAGCCACTTTGGTTTGACCTAAAGATAGAACTAGGGCGTAATTATCTGTTCCCTCGAGATAATATGAGTGCATGTGATAGGGAGATTCATATGATGAACTCTCTAAAGGCCTTCCATCATTAGCATGAGGATGGGTCCTTCAGTAATGAGGAAACGCACCAGAAAATGGGCTATCCATTTGCTGTTGGGCTTGTTTAAGTGTTTCATAAGATGATAGGGGCGTCATAGACCGATGTGGGAGGGTCTTCACCAGAAAATGGGAACTCTCTCACGGTACCTTGGCGTTCACGAATATGATGGGTAAGCACTCACTGGACAGAAAGGTTTACCTGAAAACGGCTCTGAACCTTGTCTGACAGAGGCCAAAGGGAAAACTCATATGATGAGTGGATATGATCCTTCACAGAAAGGTGGTGGGGTTATGCAGCTGAAATAGTTGGCTTCATGCACCCTAAGTGATTTCCCACATTTCCAGAGACAACCCGTAGTCTCCGTCACTGAGAAAGGAGGGAAATCTCAGAGATGAATAAATGGAAATGGATCGTAGATTAAAATCCATATCTATGAAATGAACATGAATCAAATTAGGTCGTGGACTGATGTTTGCTTTTTTTATCAGAAAATGGCAAACGGATCATTTGCAAAGCTACTTGATGACAACAAGTTGAAGGGCCCAAACTATGCTGACTGGTATAGGAACCTTATGTTGGTCTTAACCTCTGAGAAATTAGACAAGGTAGCAAAGAATCCTGCCCCGGATCGTCCGGGAGATAGGGCTTCTGAGGCCCGAAGAAGAGAATACCAAGAATGAGAGGAGAAAAACTCCCTTGCCCGCTGCTATATCATTGCCTCTTTGGACAATCCAATTCAGAGGCAGTTCGATCATATCGAACTTGCTAAAGACGTATTGGACAGTCTTAGGACAATGTACGAAGAGCAGAATCGTTCTACTCGGTAGAAGGTCTTGAAACAGTTCATGACCGCGCAGATGTCCAAGGGCCAACAAGTTCACGACCATTGTCTTTGGATGATGGGCTATATCAACGAACTAGAGGCTCTTGGATCCGGGCTGGATCTGGTAACTCAGATCGATGCTATTCTCAACTCTCTGCCTCCATCCTTTAATCCATTCATCATGAACTACAACATGAACAATCTGAACGTTAGCTTGCAGGAACTCATCAATATGTTGCAGAGGGCCGAAGAATTGATTAAAAAGGATGAGCCCATTGCCATGCTTATTGAAACTAGCAAAACGGGCAAGAAAAGGAAGGCGAAGAGAAAGCCCCAGAAAAAGGCTACCAAACCCAAGAAACAGAGGAAGGACAAGGCATCAGATGCCTGTCATTTTTGCAAGAATACCGGCCACTGGAAAAGGAATTGTCCTGCCTACCTGGAATCCAAGAAAGGTAAATTCGAAACTTGTGTTATAGAAACCAATTTGTTGGTAGCTTCTGGATCCTGGTGTATTGACTCCGGGGCTTCAACTCATGCGTGTAACTCACTGCAGGGGTTCAAGGTAAGCAGAAGGCTGAGTGAAGGAGAAGTCACACTCTACTTGGGGACTACTACAACTGTTGCAGCCGCAGCCATAGGAACCACGGAATTATATTTTAGAGAAGGAATAATTGTACTGAAAGATTGTCTTTATGTACAAAATTTAAGAAGAAATTTGATTTCTGTCTCAAAACTGTGTGCAGATGGTTATTCTGTCTTCTTTAGTAATACGATTACTATTAAAAGAAATAACAAATTCATCGCATACGGGGAACTGGAGAACGGTCTCTATGTTCTACATCCTTCTCTAGAAACTAACATAACCGAAACTACGTCAGCTGAAATCCCCAAGAAGAGAGCCCGTGATATAGTTAATCCCACGTGTCTGTGGCATTACCGACTTGGCCACATCGGTGTTGACCGAATCACAAGGTTGGTAAAGGATGGTCCTTTGGATTTTCTAGCTGTAGAAGATCTTCCCACCTATGAGCCTTGCCTACAAGGCAAGATGACGAAATGACCATTTAACGGTAAGCCTGAAAGATGTACAGGCACACTTGACCTAATACATACTGATGTATGTGGTCCCCTGAGTGTTAGGACACAAAATCAACACGTGTATTTCATCACATTCACAGATGATTTTTCATGATATGGTTACGTGTACCTAATGAGACACAAGTCTGAATCCTTTGAAAAGTTCAAAGAGTTTAGACAAGAGGTCGAGAAACAGTTAGGGAGAGAAATTAAAGCCCTTCGATCAGATCGAGGTGGCGAATATCTCTCTGACGAATTCAGGGACTACTTAAAGGACAATGGGATAGTGTCACAATTAGCTCCTCCTGCTACACCACAACTTAACGGTGTTTCAGAGAGGAGGAATAGGACCTTATTAGATATGGTCCGGTCACTTCTCATACACTCAGAGTTACCCACATCCTTTTGGGGTTACGCATTAGAGACTGCGAATTACGTGCTGAATCGGGTTCCAACCAAATCGGTTCCGAATACTCCATATGAACTTTGGACCGGAAAGAAACCAAGTGTCAGACACTTGAAGATTTGGGGTTGTCCAGCACACGTTAAAAGAATGAGTGTAGACAAGTTGGAATCTAAGACCAGCCGTTGCCTATTTGTAGGCTACCCAAAAGGCTCTGTAGGTTACCTTTTCTATGACCCAAGTGAGCAGAAAGTGTTCTGCAGTCGAAATGCGCAATTCTTGGAAACCGACTATATCCTGGACACCCATCGTCAGGAAGTTGTTCTTGATGAGGAGAGCTCAGGAGCAGTGGGAGATGTCCCACAAGTTCCAGGTAGTGACCAACTTAGAAGATCCATTCGGGCATCCAGGCCACCAGTCCGTTATGGTTATGATCATGATAGTTACCTGGTGGAAACCTTGACTAGTGAGGAGGATCCCGTGACTTACGTGGAAGCTATGTTGGACATAGATTCCCAGAAGTGGTTGGAGGCCATGAGAGCAGAGATGGACTCAATGGAGGCCAATGGAGTCTGGACTCTAGTAGATCCACCCTCCGGGGTAAAAGCAATCGGTTGCAAATGGATTTACAAGAGGAAGAAGGGCCCTGATGGCAGGATTGAGACCTTCAAGGCTCGTCTAGTGGTGAAAGGGTACACTCAGAAAGAAGGCATCGATTATGAGGAAACCTTTTCGCCTGTGGCCATGCTTAAATCCATTAGGATCCTGCTAGCTGTAGCAGCATACCATGATTATGAGATTTGGCAGATGGATGTCAAAACTGCATTCCTGAATGGAGATCTTACTGAAGATATCTATATGCAGCAGCCGCAAGGCTTCATTGCTGCGGGTCAGGAAAACATGGTATGTAAACTTAATAGATCCATTTATGGACTTAAACAAGCTTCTAGAAGTTGGAACGTCCGTTTTGACTCTGCTGTCAAATCGTTTGACTTCGAGTAGAATCCGGATGAACCCTGTGTCTACAGGAAGTTTAGTGGAGATAAGGTTACCTTCTTGGTTCTATATGTAGATGACATTCTACTCATTGGGAATGATGTAGGAATGTTAACTACAGTGAAAGTATGGCTTTCGCAACAATTCTCCATGAAAGATCTTGGAGAAGCCTCCTATATACTGGGTCTTCGACTCTATAGAGATAGATCGAAGCGGATAATTGGATTATCCCAATCTGCTTATATTGACAAAATAGTCAAAAGATACAGCATGGAAAACTCCAAGAAAGGAAATGTTCCTTTCAGGCACGGAGTCACTCTCTCCAAGAAGATGTCTCCCAAGACTTCTGAGGAGATTGATGGCATGAAAGACGTTCCCTATGCCTCTGCCGTAGGAAGCATCATGTATGCTATGCTGTGCACTCGTCCTGACATTGCTCAGGCAGTGAGTGTAGTAAGCAGATTTCAGGCCAACCCAGGGCAGGAGCATTGGACTGCTGTGAAAAACATACTTAAGTACCTTCGAAGGACAAAAGAGTTTTGTATGGTGTTCGACGGTAGCTCACTACAGATCCAGGGGTTTACAGATGCCGATTTCCAATCAGACCCAGATGATAGAAAGTCTACATCTGGATATGTTTTCACGATAGGATCGTGTGCTGTTTGCTGGAAAAGCAACAAACAGGGGTCCACTGCAGACTCCACGACCGAGGCCGAATACATTGCCGCAAGTGAGGCTGCCAAAGAAGCTGTGTGGATGAAGAAGTTCGTTCACGAGTTGGGAGTTGTTCCGTCCAGCACATCACCCATCCCATTGTTGTGTGACAACAATGGAGCCATTGCTCAGGCTAAGGAGCCACGAGCCTACTCGAAGTCGAAGCACATCGAGAGGAAGTACCACGTACTGCGGGAGATTGTTGGTAGAGGGGACGTCCTGATTCAGAAGGTAGCGTCAGCGGAAAATGTGGTAGACCCATTGACAAAGCTACTATCAAAGAAAGTGTTTGAGAAACACGTGGAAAGCATGGGACTCCGGCTAGTACCTGATTGGACCTAAGTGCAAGTGGGAGCTGTTAGACAGTTTTATATGCCCTTAGCTTCAATCAGAATGATGTACTTTATGAGTTTATTGTAAATGAATAAAGATACATATTTGATTCATGTTCCCTTGGTATGTTTCTGTGTAACACCCTTAAACTGGACACTTAGTGAGACTCGTGTTAGTTTAGAATGTTCACAGCCAGTGGGTCGGTCTGGGGAGACCTATCCTGACAAGGCTGACACTGTGGTGCCACCAAGTCGGTTGGGGTGGCCTGTCTCAGCTGCCAGGGTGAGACCCTAGGCACATACAGTGTAGGATTAATTGAATCTTTGAACTGGACCAGATTTCCAGTATTGCCCTGGACCTTGGAGATTGATGGGCAAAACTGGAAAGTTACACCCGACCCCTAGACTCGATTATGATACTACACTAGGTGTCGGATTGGGCTATCTTTGATGTACCAATCAGTGAGATCCTTAGCGGGGGTCAAAACCTGGGTATGTTGGGACAGTCCGAGAATTCATCTGAGTGGATGATCATAGTGACAGGATCCGCCCCTTTGTCGGACAAAGGTAATGATCGGGGATGCACTCTCACTGATGGAAACCAAGACTGCCGGCAGCCGATTTCAACTGTTGAGATTTGTTTTGCAAAATATATTTTATATAAGATATAAAAGTATATATATGGTTTGTAAAATGTTTGCAAGAAGGTTTTAATTCCCGGGATCCATATGAGTGGAGAGTGCAACACTATTCCTTGCAGCCGAGGGAGAGGTCCTCTCTTGTCGGGCAGTGTATGATCATTATGGGCTGAGAGGTTAAGTGTAAGACCATTGAGGATAACACCTGATGGGCTAATCTTGCATCTGCCCACAGTCCCTGGGTGTTACAAGGTGGCTTGGCCCAGGGACCTCTTAGGGTAAGTGTTGGGCCCGTAGAGCCCATTTGATGGGTTTCAGGGGGTACACTGTCTTCAGCAGTGCATTCGGCCAGGCCTTGTAACAAAGGTTGGGCTGAACCCATGTGGCTGATGTGTAGATCAATGCTTGGGTCCCACGCCATACAAGGAAACCCTACTGGGCAGCAATTTGGAAGGTTTTTGAGTACATAACCTTAAATGGGCCTTAAGCCCATTTCGAACTGGGCTGATTTGATCAGTCATTTAAAGGGGGCGAATTCTGAAGTGGGTCAGCTAAAAGGATTGGGCTTAGACCCTATCCACTCAGAGAGTCCAAGATCTAAATAAGATTTAGATCTGGAAACCTCCTAATTAGATTAGGAGACAGCTGATCTGATCTGCAGATAAGATAAGGATTATCCCTTATCACTAAGGGACTTCTAACCCAAATATGATTTGGATTAGCAACTCCTAATCTGATTAGGAGCTGATCCCTTTAAGATTATAAAAGGGGAAGGGGGCGGCAGCCTTGAAAAACACAATAACATCAATAGCATTCTTCTCTTTAAGAAAGAGAGATTAAGAGATTTCCTAAAAACTGCGAATTCTCTTCTGCCGCCACCTTCCTGCCATTGCCATTCCTTCAGTTCGATCTCCAGTTCTTGGGAGCAATCAAGAATGGATCTTGATTTCAATCTTTTGGGAAAAGATTGATTGGAGCTGTACTCACAAGCCGTCCTTGCGAAGGGTCAAGTTCTTTTGAAGAACATTGCTGATTCTGCTCCATCCTTCACTGCGCCATCTTCAGTGGGAGCAGATTTTGGATCCTTCCTTGGGCGTGAACACCTCCATTGGGAGATAGTATTTCTCCGTATCAGGTATAATCCTCTCCCACTCCTTTTGGTTCAGTTTATGGTTCATGATTGATCCTTGAAAATATGATTTTGTAAATAGGGAATGCGATTCCCAGTTGAAGGGAGAGAAAATTTTTTGAAATTCGCCCCTTATTCCCTAATCTTTGGGCGTCCATTGGATGGATCTCTCATCCCTTCACTGTTCATTTCTTAGCAAAGCCTTGTCGTAAGTTTCACCAGTTCTAATAACCTATTCATCATTCGATAATCAAGCAGGTTTCAATCAAACCTAGCATTTCACAGAAGAACCAGTCCCACTTTCCAGTCCCAGTAATAAAAACTAATCAGCGGGCATTACACTGAAGAACCAGTCTCACTTTTCAGGTCCCAATAAGAAACAACTCTGTGGGCTCCGGTTGAGCATTTTCCACGACAGACCTAGATCAACCCATTCCCTAACTACTAAATATAGTTTTTGTGAGAAAATGCATCACATGTTTCTTGCTTTTAGTCTTTTTTTAGTCAACTTTCTAAAAGTACTCTGAATCATAAAACTGAGATCATATAGAAGATAAATTCATCACAAAGAATTACCTTGATTATAAGAATCATTATATGCAACTTTTACAGAGGTCTTAGAGAAACAGTCTGCAGAAGTTGTCTAAGTTTTATTCTGAAAATCTCATTGACCATGATCTCAGAAAATCACTTGGGTTCTTGATTCCTTTACTGGGTAGAGCCGTTGAGCCCATCATCTTCTGTTCCCCATTTCTTGCTCTGTTGTGCATTTCTTTTCTTGGACCAATAAAATTTCTTTTGTTGTCTGTGGAAAGTGTAGAAACAACACATCAATAAACCTCATAAGCTAATTTTTACCCTAGATGTAGAAAAAATATTGAGAGTTGTAACCGAAAGTAAAAAAGAAGACATTACAAGTCTGGTTTCTTGCATTGTTGGCATAAAGTGTCATTTTATTTGGACATAATAAGTAAAAACAGATATTGATCATAAAACCAAGGATCAAAGTATTGGTATCGGGCATCGTATCAGACACCTTGGATATTGATACACTTTCAAAATGCATGGATAATGATGAAAAATATGGAAATGCTTGGAGGAAACACATACAATTCTATACATACATTAATAACACTAAATTTAAGGTCAAATACCCACAAATAAAGTACAAATGCATAAGAAATGTATATTTTAATGGTGTATAAGAAAAAATATATTACAATTTTTTTTCAATGATGGCAGATTTTAAGAATTAAAACAGAGTACAATGAGTGCAAATAACTCTCTTAACTGTCCTAAAAAAAACTTAAAAAATTACAATTGAGCCCAAAAAAGCTCGTTTCTTCCCACTCCTTATTTTGCTAGAAAACCAGCAAAGGCATTATCAGTTCTTTTACCCCACATAAGCATCCAAATCTTGTGCCAGACATTTGAATTTCTTTCCTACACTGTTTAGTTCCAAAGCCCAGCTTCTTCCTATTGCAGCCAACTTTGAATCACCTTCTATAATCAACTAAGGTTCACTATCCTTTTGCCTTTAGCACTCCCTCCATTAGAGCCCATAGTCTCAGCCCTTAAAGAATCCCCTATACCAACTGGGCCTGACAATAAACCAATAATTCTGCCTTTCTCATTTCTAAAAACACCTCTAATGCCAAAAGGATCTGGATTACCTGCACTATTCCCATCGAAATTAAACTTATTGTAGCCATTAACTAGTGGAGACCATAAGGGGCTTATAATAGACTTATAATGGTTTCAATAAGCCACTTCCTTCCAACTTCTCATAGCGTCATGTGTTCAAAATCAGTAAAGAGCTCTAAAGATTTAACCTACTGAACTAATCTAACATGGTGGTTTCAATAATTGCCTCTTTGATTCTTTCCCTATATATATATATATATATATATTCTTAAATTCCTCTCTTCCCATATGGTCCTGCTCATAGCAGCCCTTAGACATCTCCACATTGTTCTTCCCCTTTTTTGGCCACCTAAAAAAAAGTAGAGGCAAAAAAGCTTTGCGATTAAGCACCAATTAGGTCTTTTTCTTTGGAGCAAATTACAAGTATTTAATCTTTCCAATAAAACTTTCCAACAAAAGCCTCCAATCCTTGGAGGGATAAGTTACTCCAAACCTCCTTAACAGGAAAGGGATGCCCCAAACTATCAAAGGGTTGAATTAAGGCCTTAAAGAAAGAGGCGCAGGAGAAGGTACCAATGGAGGAAGGGTCCAAATTCAGCTGTCAGTTTTTGAGGGATTCAAGAAATGAAGCAAAGCCAAAACACTATTTTGTTCCAAATCCTTTAATCCTCTCTCATACCCAAAGTCCCAATCAAAACCAACTCTTAATAATGCATCAATCAATAATCCAAAGTACAAAACATATGCACCTATTATATTTTAATTGTTATACCAATTATTTTCTATTTTACTATCTTTACTTTTTACATTAAGAAAAAAGTCAGACAAATATTAAATTCTCAAATGTAAATTAAAATATCAATTAACAGTTTATAAAAATATATAATCTCAACTTAAAATATATCAAATCTATTAAAATGTCTAAGATAAATATCATATGCAGATTCATAATTTTTAATTACTAAAATATTTATTCCATTATTAATATTTTTGTTTCTATAGTTTTTCCGAAGTTAAAAATCATTTCTTGATATAAATGTAGTTTAGTAGATTTGATAGATTCAATTTAATATTATATTCTCAAATATTTTGTAAACAATTTTTTACTTTTTGTAAATAATAAATATTTTTTATTAAATTAAAATACTAAGTAATAATTTAAAAATAAAAATTTTATAATACATATCATATGTAAATTTATAAATTTAAGTACCAAAATAATTATTCTAGTATTAATATTTTATTTGTATAAATTTTTTCAGATTAAAATCATCTTTCGATTTTAATACTAATCTTGAATATTATATTATTCTTTTTAATTTGTAGTTGGTGTTGTTGAGCATAAATATGTATTCTATTTGGATTTCATGTGGAAATTAAAGTTAATAAAGCTATTTTATTTCACTTGTTATCACAATAAGCAAGATAGCTTAGTGGTTTAAGGCTGTATTTAGGACTTGAGGACTAGGTGCTAGGCAACCTCGGTTTAGGTCACACTATGTTCAGAACATAGTTTTCAAGGCGCCTAGGCGACCATGGGGCACCCAGACACCTAGGCGATGGAATTTAATACTAAGGCTTGCTGATGATTTCTACCCCTTTTGAACTAGTTTTTATTGGTTTTATGTATTCTGCACTTACTTTTGCGCTTGCATTTCTTGTAGTGTTGCTTCAAATAGGCAAAACAATATATTAGAGTTGCAACTTACAAGTTAGAAGTTAGAATTTGAAAGAACTGAAGGGGGCAGAGCCCTATTTTAGATCAACAATACATAGGGAACAAATACTAAAATAAAAGAAGAAAATGAAAAAGAAAAGTAGGGGGCGGAGTACACCTGTATTGCACCCTTCATCACACCTTAGTACACCTTGTTTTTTACCTTTTTTTTGTTTTTTGGTTTCTCTCGTCCTCATTTCCTTTAGTGGCCCTTTTGAGAAAAAAAATTGCATTTTTTTTCTGTGTAAGTAGCTTTGCTCAATCTTATCTCTATGTAATTGTAAATTGTAGAGGTTTGCCTTGTTTCCCTTACATATTTAGTCTCCTTTAATAAGCATCAAAGAACTTAGCTTCTCTTAGATCCCTAAATGTGGTCATCTAGGAACTTGTAGGGTTATTTGTAAATTTGAACATATGGCTGCATTCCCCCTTGTTCTTTGCTTTTTAGATTTATTTCTCTCTCTCTCACTCTCTCTCTCTCTCTCTCTCTCTCTTTTATGTTTGAATACTCACAATGACATACACTTTCATGGAATTAGAATTAAAATCTTACCTTACCTATTAGAGGAAGGATAGTAGGTGTATACCTTAACACTTTGGTCTTTTTTTGTTTTACCAAAACCCTTCAAGGTAGCCACCAATCAAAGAAGCCCATTTGTCCATGGGTGAAGGTTAATGACCTTGTTGGAGCTTTCAAGTTTAGAACCCGCCTAACAATCTCATGCATTGCACCTAGAGTGCTCATACATAGAAGCCTTAGATGGAAAATAGATAGCAGAGATTTAGTCTAATTAGGACTAGAACATTAGGTTTGTTGCACTATGTGGTTTCCATTCTTAGAAGTAGGATCAAAATAAACCTAAAATATTTCAAAAAAAAAAAAAGAAGAGAAATTTGATTAAAGGACACTAAGACACCTCCTAAATTATCAAAGGTTACACTGAAACTCCAATTTCAAATATTTTAACCCAAAGCCCTCATTTAAGATCAAAATCAAGGATACAAACTTCATCTAAGATCAAAATCCAATAAAGAGGGATGCCAATCAAAATCCAAGCTCTCATATAAAATACATAAATAGTTCATATTTCTACTCAAGGTTGTAAACCATTGCCAAGGTTAAGTAGATGCATGACTCTATGAGATTAGCTCTTGAGGTGTATCATCAAAAGGCCACGACAAGGGTCTAACCTTTCCTTGACCAACATAAAAGAATATACTTTCTCTTATCCATTTAATTAGTCCCAAGGCTAAGTGGATGCATGAATTTATGAGTTTGACTCTTGAGAGTTAACATCAAAAGGTCACCTCAACTCCCATTCTATAAAATGTCTGGAATATTTAGTAGATACTCAATTGGCAAGGGTTTAAACCTTCCTTTGTCCATCTAGTTATACCTAATGCTAAGTAGATGTATGACTTTATGAATTAGCTCTTAGAATGTAGCATCAAAATTCCACTTTGGCCTCATTCCATGGTCTTAAAATCTTAGAGTGTCTAGTAGAAATGTGTATGGTAAAGAGTTTAACCCTCCCTTAACCAATATCAAAAGATACTTCACTTTGTCCATCTAGAATATTTAGTAGATACTCAATTGGCAAGGGTTAAAACCTTCCTTTGTCCATCTAGTTATACCTAAGGCTAAGTAAATGCATGGCTTTATGAATTAGCTCTTAGAATGTAGCATCAAAAGGCCACTTTGACCTCATTCCATGGTCTTAAGTGTCTAGTAAAAATGTGTATGGTAAAGAGTTTAACCCTCCCTTAACCAATATCAAAAGATACTTCACGTTTATTTGTTGTAATTTCAAAACCCAGGAGTATCTAGTAGATACACATGTGGCTAGGGGATTAGTCATCCCTTAACCAATACTAAAAGATACTTCTCCACTGATCTGCATGTCATTTTCTACTCTTATGCTTACTAAAATAATTTGAGTGTTACAATAATGGCCTGTTGTGAGCGTTGGGAAAATCGGCTCACTTGCCACTTGGGCTGAAAATGGAGTCACCACCCATCAGATTGATCTACTTGACAATGACTCCCACAGCCCAAGGCATTGGTCTGTTAGACAGTGTATGCCCTTAGCTCCAATCAGATTGATGTACTTGATAACATTTATTGTAAATGAATAAAAGTGCAAAATTGATTTATGTGATTTGGTGTGTTTCTGTGTAATACCCTTAAACTGGACACTTATGAGACTCATGTTAGTTTAAAATCTTCACAACCATTGGATAGATCTGGGTAGATTTATCCTGCCAAGGCTGACACTGATGTGCCATCAAGTTGGTTGGGGTGGCTTGTCTCAGCTGCTAGGGTGAGACCTGAGGTACATGCAGTGTGGGTTTTGTTGAAACCCTGAACTGGACCAAATTCCAGTATTGTCCTGGACCTTGGAGATAGATGGGCAAAATTGGAATGTTACACCTGACCATTGAGGGTAATATATATATTATGGTTTCAAATTGTATGCAAAAGGTTTTAATTCTAGGGATTCATGTGAGTAGTTTGCCGAGGGAGAGGTTCTCTCTTGTCGGGCAGTGTTTGATCATTAAGGGCTGAGTAGTTAAGTGTAAGACCATTGAGGGTAATACCTAATGAGCTAATCTTGCATCTGCCCACAATCCTTGGGCCTTCATAAGATGGCTGGACCCAAGGATCATTTAGTGTAAATGTTGGGCCCATTAAGAGCCCATGGTGATGGACTCATTGGTTCACTGTGTCCTATAGTGAATCCGGCCAAGCCTTTTTAACAGAGGCTGGGTTGAACCCATGTGGCTGATATGTAGATCAATGCTAGGGTCCCACGCCACACAAAGAGAGACAAGTTAGCTAGCATATTAAAGGGTAAGTAAGCTATGTGACTTAATGGGCCTAAAGCCCATTTTGAACTAGGCTTAAGTCAGTTAATTAAAAGGGGGTGAAATCTGATTTATAACCTGATCAGGATTAGCTGAAGGATAAGATAAGTCTTATCCATTTGAGAGTCCAAATCCAAATATCAGATTTTGATCAAGAAACTCTCTCTTAATTGGATTAGGAGGCTGATCCAAAGTAGGTTATAAATAGGGGCGAATTCCTCAGTTTATACACACTCAGAACCAACAGAATTATCCCCAGTTCTTGTCACCCCTACCCAGATCGATTTCCACCTGTGGAGCTGATCAAGAAAGGTTCTTGATATTGTTTCTTCTAGAAACAACATGAAGTCGTGCTCAACTGACCTTGTTCGATTCTTAT
The DNA here is from genome assembly GCF_055504915.1 of Nelumbo nucifera. Lineage (NCBI taxonomy): Eukaryota > Viridiplantae > Streptophyta > Magnoliopsida > Proteales > Nelumbonaceae > Nelumbo > Nelumbo nucifera. The sequence continues at coordinate 53,204,218 of NC_142649.1, read as the reverse complement.
TGAAGAATTCAAGTTCTTGCTGAAGAACCATCCTACTGATCTTGCCTCACCATACACTGTGTCATTTTCTGTGGATGTGGGTTTTGGTATTCTCTTTGGGTGTGAACACCTACGTTGGGTGTTACTGTTACTTCGTATCAGGTATATCCCTCTCTTCCCTTTTGGTTTTAGATCTGTTCGGTTTTGATTCAAGAATGAACCTTGAAAACCAGTTTTCTAAATTAGGGAATACGATTCCCGGATGGGAGAGAAAGAAATTTTTGAAATTTCACCCAACCTTCCTGTAGGGTTCTGCCATCCATATGATAGATCTCCCATCACTTCAGCAGTATCAGAGCCAGGTTCACATTCTTGATCCAAAATCAAACCTGATTTGAACCTGCGTAAATAGGCAGAATCGGTTCTACCCGATTTGCGCAGATTGGGGTTTTCTCTGAGAATTCGGTTCTTAGCTATGGGCGAATGATCTGAAATTAATTTTTTATTTATCTGTAGTATTTATAGAAATGTTCTATATTTATTTCTTGAATTATGGGTTGTGTGTATGGTGGATATCAAAATCTTTATTGGCGCCAAGAATTTATGCACCTGCTATATTATTTTATTCATTCTTGGTCTGTAAATACTTTTTTTTTTTATTTTTTAGACGGAATGTATAGGATTTATTCTGATGTAAATTAATAGAGAAATTAGGTTTTTTCTATTTTCCATTGGAAGATGTGCTAGTTCGCATGGAGGAGAAGAAGACATTTGCATAGATAGAAGATCTGCAATCTGTGATTTGTAGAAAACAAATATGCAAACTGTAACTTACCTCTTTCTTGCAGGTTTGTTTGTAGTCACATGAATAGCCCACTGTTATGTTTGATTGCTGATTGTTGATTGTCATTTAACAAACATAATTAATTTCAGATCATCTTCTTGAATTGGATCTTGAATTAGACACCAAACCCTAGACCCATTCGGCCCAGATTGGACCAAACTGGTTGGACCAAATCTGTACTCAATAGGGACTGCTCACAACCCTAAAATTTTATATGGGCCAAGGGTTTGACGGCTGATTGCAAGATGCAATTCGGCTCAACCTGTAAAACTCAGTATTGTTAAGTTAAAACTACATCAACCCTAATTCATTTATATGGGCCAAACTGCTTTTTGCAGTTTAGCTCATGTACCTAGATAATGTTATATGATAATGTTATGGGCTCTAATGGGCCGATACTAATTTAACCTAACTATTTTAGGGTTTTACAGATGATTAAATTAATTGGATCAATTATGGTTTTATTTCATGCATATGATGTGTGATGTGTGATGTGCTATGTATATTGGCCATAAGCAGTTGGCCCAACTTAATTCGATAGTGGCTCTTTCGCACACCATGGTTGAATGCACATCATTGCCATGGTGTCCTTAAGATCGTTGGATAATCTCCTTTCTTGATGGGCCCCACTTTAACTTCCTCCCCGAGAGGAACCGTGTAGAACCCTAGCCGTTTAGGTCCTATCTGAATATAACTTTGAGAAAGTTAGTGGGAGCCACTTTGGTTTGATCTAAATAAGAACTAGGGTGTAATTATTTGTTCCCTCCAGCTAAATATAAGTGCATGTGATAGGGAGATTCATATGACGTACTTTCTAAAGGCCTTCCATTGTTAGCATGAAAATGGGTCCTTTAGTAATGAGGAGATGCACCATAAAATTGGGCTATCCATTTGCTACTAGGTCTGTTAGATTGTTTTATATGATGATAGGGGTGTCATAGACCAATGTGGAAGGGGCCTATCCTAAAATGGAAGGCTCTCTCACGGTACCTTGGCATTCATGAATATGATGGGTAAGCACTTACTGGACAAAAAGGTTTAACCTAAAATGGCAATGAACCTTGTCTGATAGAGGCCAAAGGGAAAGCTCATAAGATGAGTGAATATGATCATTCACAAAAGGTGGTGGGGTTATGCAAATGAAATAGTTGGCTCCATGCACTGTATGTGATTTCCCACATTTCCATAAATATACTTCGTAGTCTCAATCACTGAGATAGGAGGAAAATCTCAGAGATGAACAAATGGAAATGGAACATAGATTAAAAGCAATATCTATGTACTAAACATGAATCAATTTAGGTTGTGGACTAATAATCTGTCTTGCCTTTTATTAGAAATGGCAAACATACAATTCACCAAGTTGTTGGACGATAATAAGCTTAAGGGCCAAACTATGCTGACTGGTTCCATAACCTTATGCTGGTATTAATGTCCAAGAAATTGGACAAGGTTGCTAAGAACCCTACCCCGAATCGTCCGGGTGATAAGGCTTTTGAGGCATGCAGGAGAGAGTATCAAGAATGGGAAGAGAAGAACTCTCTTGTCCGGTGCTACATCACAGCCTCCCTCGATAATCTGATACAGAGACAATTTGATTAGATCAAAATGTCCAAGGATATCCTGGATAATCTAAGGACCATGTATGAAGAGTAGAATCGTTCTACTCGACAAAAGGTCTTAAAACTGTTTATGACCGCTAAAATGATCGAGAGCCAGATGGTTCATGACCATTGTCTCAAGATGATGGGTTACATTAATGAACTGGAGGCACTCAGGCCAGGGCTAGATCATGTCACCAAAGTTGATGCCATCCTAAACTCTTTGCCTCCCTCATTCAATCAGTTTGTCATAAATTACAACATGAATAAGCTAAATGTTAGTCTTCGGGAACTCAACAATATGTTGGAGAGGGCTGAAGAAGTAATAAAGAAGGACAAACTGATAGCCATTCTGAGTTGATTGGCGTGGTAAGATTGGCCCGACTGGGCCCGAATTAGGTAGATCTGGAAAGGGTTCGATTCAGTTAATCTAAGGGCTCGAAATAGAATCTTTGTGTGATGAAGGGGAAAATAAAGGTAGTTTTGGGTGAAATTTCTCAGGGTAGGGTTTTTGGTTAGTCTAAGATGATTGGTAAAATCAGATTGAGCTAACGGGGCACATATCGGGCTGATTTGTAATCCAGTCAATTTAGAACCTTGAAATGGAATCTTGGTGTGATTGAGGGTAAATGGAGGTGTTTTGGACTGGAATTTCATATGTAGGGCTTTTTAGGTATTCTGGGGTGATTGGAAAAGTTTGATTTGTTTATATGTGTTTGGATCAAGTGGATATGGGTTGTGGATGCGAGAATGGTCGAAATGAAATCTTGTTTGATGGACAGGTGAACGAAGGAATATTGAGTTTAAATTTCATGGATAGGTGTTTCGGGATGTCTTGGATCTGATGGTTGTGTCTGATCTAATTGTGCAAGTGAGGGTCAATCGGGGCCATTGAATAGGTATCAGGCAAGTTTAATGGTGGATTTGAGGATTCTCAGGGTGAAATTTGGGTTTTTTTTTGAGTTTTTGGATGTTTAGGAGAGGCCAGAAGGGTCTGATTGGGTGTTTGGGGTGAATTAGAGGTTCAAGCAGAGGACCAAGCAAAAATCGAGTGTCGACAGCTGCCCGCCCCTCTTTGTTGTGAAGTAGGAAACTACGAAACAACAGACCCAAAAGAAGCACACAGTGATTTTTGCGAATGGCAGGCTTGGAAGAAGGGTGAGGCAAGGAATGAGGATTGAGACGAAAAGGAGTTCCCGTGCAGCATTGTTTCATTATGTTCAGACCATTTTATTCTTGGCAAAGTGACCTCTCCTAGGTATCAAGAACCTCCGGAATCAGGGTACATCCATAAAAAAACAATAAAAACAACTGATAATATGAAAACTATTTATTTTGAAAAAGGACCCCTCGTAGGTATCAAAAACCTTACGGAATCAAGGTAAATCTACAAAAACTGGATCTAGGATAAAACTACGAAAATTTCTGACGCGAGTCAAAACATAGAGGTTGACATGACCAACAGAATTTTCTGACCTGGGTCAAACCATAGGGATTGACATAACCAACCAAATTTCTGATGTGGGTCAACAAAAACCGGTTCTAGGATAAAACTGCTAAAGCTAGATCTGGGATAAAACTGCTAAAACTGGATCTAGGATAAAATTGCGAAAAACTGATCCAAAGTAAATCTATTACTAAGAAAAACATGTTAAACAAATCATTCATTAAGACAAAGGTTCAAAGCACCATCATAAAACACCAGCAAATATTCTTTAGTTTTTTTAAACATTTTGAAAGTTTTTAATAACTACTTTTTGACATGGCATAATGTAAAATAAGTGTGTCAGGTATTATTCATCATTCATTTTGATGTAGGGTGATTTGGCCCGACCTCGTAGCACGGGGACACATGGACATGTCCTGGCATAAGTGGCAACTCAGCATGATGGCTTAGCCACAACTTGGTGTAGCAAGCTCGCTAAAGCCCGGCCGAACGACTCGGCGGGTGTGATAACTCGCCGGGAAGCAAGGCCCAGCTCACCCCAAGCCCTAAGGGTGGAGTGCCCTGAGCTCCTTCCGTGCAAAGGGACCCGAGCTACCCTTGAGGTCCAAGCTCCTCCTAAGAGGTTTCAAGCTCTTCCTTCCTAAGAAGGGAGCACCCCGACTTTTGGCTAAGTGTCCCAAGGGAGAAACACCTCGGGACAACACCGTCGACACTCCCGATCTTACTTGCTTAAGGTTCGCCTCCAGTATGAGCACCTCGGGGTACCTCGGCATCTCGATGCAAGGTAACTCAGCCCCAGGCGGTTTGGTGCAAAGCAGCTCGAAAGCCTGCAGGGAAGATTTGCCTGATATCCGTACCTACCGGATCTGGTGGCAGCGCCCACGTCTCTCTCCAGGCGGCGTTGTGCCTGCCATCTCTGAAAAGCATGGCACGCCTGACGGGCCCGTACCCTGCAACAGTAGCTTGCACCCGCCATCTCAGCCCTGGAGTAACGGCTAGGGCAATGGTGGTTATGCCCGATGTGACTGAGCTCCGGTATAAGAGGACCCCGACCCCCACTAAGCAAAGGTATTGAAGCTAACACTTTCAGCACTCTTAACTCTCTATGTTTTCTTTGAGTTTTCTCAGAGCTCTAACTTAGCCATCAGAGTGTTCCCGCTGGGAGAGCTCCCCGGGAATCCTTCACATTCCTCTCCATTTCAGGTGCCGTCTATCACAACTAGGAGCCAGGTTTCAACCAGCTAGGAGTGCCCAGATTGTGCAGCATCATTTGGCGCCGTCTGTGGGAATCGCTTCGAAAGGCCTTCCTCTAAATTCTGTGCAACTTTCTCCAAAGAACTCATTAGTATCACCGACACCCATGGCTTCCTCCAGCAATGCCGGACACCGAAACACCCTTGAGGAACAACCCCAATTACCCACCGTTTGCATCGGATAGTTCACAGTCCCCCTCTCTGCGGACGGGGTCCCTAGTTTGAATGTGCCTCAGACCATGGCACCCGTGACTGTTCCACTTCCCTCTACAGTCGGAACAACCTATGCTGAACCCACCATCCTCCCACCGGTGGCCAGCCAAGGTCAGCTTGAGGATCTGATGCAGTGCATGCGAGCCATGCAGGCTCAGATGCAATAGATCCAGCAACTCTAGTTTCACCAGCAGCAAGTGCTGCACCAGGTTTTCCAATACCAGTATCAGCAACAGTTTCCTTCACTCCCTCCTCGGCATCCAACTGCACAGCCAACCAAGCCTCACCTTTGAAGCGAACTTCCTTCCCACCAAGGAGAGACCTCGGTGTCATCTCATGGAAGAAAGGAAAGACCCCCTACCCCCACCTCGCGGCCTGCAGTTAGGTCGAGGGCTTCCCAGTCGGTTAGGTCTGTATCACCTCAGCGTTCACAGTTCGGACCTCCACTTATTGGGAACCGGTTCGAAGTGCTGGCCGACGACCTGGGACAAGGTCCCTCTGTTTGCAGCTACCGACAGCCGTCTGAGCCTTTCCCTGGGCCGATCGAGCTCAGCAATACTGAGGCCAGAAGCACTAATGCCGAGTTGGCTAAGAAGCAGCGAAGGCGTCGCCGAGCTCGCTGAACTGCCACCCGCGACCTGCCCGAATTCGGAGGCAAGGTAGAGGTAAGCTCGGGCGAGGTAAAAGCTACTCCGCTTCTTTCAGTTCCTTTCCCGCTGTCACCAGAGCTCCTTGCTGTCCCCATGCCAAGGGACTTCAAGCTCCCCCCACTGGACAAGTACGATGGATCCTTCGATCCCAATGACCACGTGGACGCCTTTCAATCCCAGAAGCACCTGGCAAGGGCGAGTGAATCTTGCATGTGCGTGGCCTTCTCCACCACTTTCAAAGGAGTAGTCCGCACCTGGTACCGAAACCTCGCGCCAGGTTCGTTAAGGAGCTGGGCGCAGTTCGTACAGGTCTTCACCTCCCACTTCGTTACCAGTAAGAGATGCCTGAGGACCCAAGAGAGCCTCCTTAGCATAGTTCAGAGGGAAGGGGAGTCCATCCGAAACTACATCAAGCGGTTCAATGACGCTTGCTTACAGATACCCGACCTAGACCCCGCAGTCCGGCTCACTGCGGCCAAGCGGGGCATCACCCACAAGGAGTTCAAATGGCATGTGGTTGTCAATCAACCCAAGACCGTGACCGAGTTCCTCGAACTCGTGGATTGGTTCATAGGGACAGAAGAGGAGATCAACTAGAAGGGCGAGCAAGCCCTTGAAAAAAGAAAGAGGGAACCAGAGCCCCCCGCTCCAAGCGACAGCAAGAAGAAGAAGGTCCCAGCTCGCAGGGGCAAAGCTAACTCAGCCTTTCCGAGCTCCGGCAGTAGAAAGGGACTACACGCCCCTCAATGCAAAGCGGGCCGAGATCCTCATGGCGATCAAGGACGCCCCGTATGTGAAGTGGCCACCTTGGCTGAAGGCCATTCCCAATGTTAGGAATAAAAATTTGTATTGTAGTTTTCATAGAGATCACGGTCATAGTACCGAAAATTGTAAAAACCTCCGTGACGAGATAGAGGAACTCATCCGTCGTGGATATCTGAGAAATTTTGTATAGAACAATAATAATAATAAAGTAGGTTGGCAGGGGGAGCAGAGTAATGATGCTCCCGAGTCCAGCAGACAAGTAGAATAGCCGCAGAGGCAACCTCCCGATGAGAGACCAGTCCGGGGGACTATCCATGTAATTGTCAGAGGATCAATTGTTGCGGGCTGCACTTCGGTTGCAGCTCAGTCATCAGCCCGCGAGGCCGTCAGGGAAGAACAGAATCCCCCGAAGCAGCCAAGGATGGAGGAACCGATCTTCTTCACGGAAGAAGACGCGCGAGGGGTCCATTATCCCCATGATGACGCGCTCGTCATAAAGATAAAGATCAACGACTTTGAAGTCAGGCACGTCCTCGTTGACTCGGGTAGCTCGGCGGATATTCTCTTCAAAGTGGCCTTCGATCAACTTCATCTCCAAGAAAGCGACCTGAAGCCCGCAAACACTCCACTAGTGGGATTCTGCGGAGAGGAGGTCAGGCCTTTAGGGAGAGTCACTGTACCCGTAGAGGTCGGCACTTGGCCTAGCGTGGTAAGGCTCAACCATGAGTTCCTGGTGGTTGCGACTCCCTCCCCGTACAACGCAATAGTAGGTCGGCCCATCACCCATGCCTTACGAGCAATAGTCTCCACCTACTACCTGGCGATGAAGTTCCCTACAAACTTTGAAGTCAGGGTGACGCGAGGCGATCAACTTGAGTCCTGCAAGTGCTATGTAGCCGCCCTCAAAGGAAAATCCAAGGTAGCAGACGGCCTCGAGCTAGAACGACCCACGGAGCAGTTCGCAGAACGAGCCACACCCACCGAAGAGACCATCCCCATCCCGGCTTCGACAGAGGACCCAACTCGGGTACTTCAGATCGGCGCATTTATTGAAGAACCTTTGCGGTCTCAACTGGACCGTTAGACAAAAGAAATGCAACCTAGCCCCAGAGCGATGGAGGGCAGTCGACGAGGAGGTCGGGAAGCTCCTTGCAGCCGATTTTATCAGGGAAGTCCATTACCCGAGCTGGGTGGCCAACCCCGTTTTGGTGAAAAGGGCTAATGGTAAATGGCGCATGTGAGTCGACTACACCGACCTAAACCGAGCCTGCCTAGAGGACTGCTTCCCACTTCCTAGGATCGACCGTCTAGTGGATGCGACCTCAGGGCATGAGTTGCTGAGCTTCCTGGATGCCTATTCGGGCTACAATTAGATCAGGATGGACCCAGCAGACGAAGAGAAAACTGCCTTCATAACCGAGCTTGGCTTGTACTGTTACAAGGTCATGCCCTTCGGGTTAAAAAACGCCGGGGCCACTTTTCAAAGACTTGTAAATAAACTGTTTTAGCCATTAATTGGCAGAAAAGTGGAGTGTTATGTAGACGACATGGTCGTCAAAACCCAATTTTCACATGATTTAATACAAGATTTACATTTAGTTTTTGAAATTCTGCGTAGATTTAATATGAAGTTAAATCCGAACAAGTGTGTCTTCGGTGTCACCTCGGGTAAATTCATAGGGTACATCGTTAACCGGCGCAACATTGAGGCTAACCCGGACAAAATTAAAGCCATCCTAGAAATGAGATCACCTCGGAAATTGAAGGAGGTTCAGAAGTTGAACGGCCGGTTAGCCGCTCTGAGCCGCTTCATGTCTAAGTCAGTAGATCGCTGCCTACCCTTCTTTAAGGCCATAAAAGGCAAAGGCTTTGAATGGACTGAAGAGTGCTAGCTCGCGTTCGACGAGCTCAAAAAGCACCTCGCCAGCATCCCGGTCTTAACCCGACCTGAAGAAGGTGATGTTTTAGAGCTATACCTCTCAGTAGGTGACGAGGTGGTCAGCTCGGTACTAATAAGAGAAGTAGATCGGGTCCAATGACCCGTTTATTATGTTCGTAAAGTCTTGTAGGGAGTAGAGACAAGGTACCCAGAGATGAAAAAGTTAGCCTATGCACAAGTCATAGCAGCCCGGAAGCTCCGCTCGTACTTCCAAGCTCACACCATCGTTGTCCTTAATAACAAACCTTTGAGGCAAGTCTTGCTCAAGCCCAAGGTCTCGGGAAGGTTGACAAAGTGGGCCATCGAGCTCAGCGAGTATGAACTCCAGTACAAGCCGCGAACTGCTATCAAGGCCCAAGCCTTTGCGGATTTCATCACAGAATGTACCTTTAGCTCCAAAGTCCCCAGGTTGGTGGAACACGAGGCCCCTAGTGCGGGTGAGCCTGGGGTTCCCAGGCCGGTTGAGCTCGAGCGCTGTGAAGTAGCAACCAGTGCGGCATCTCTCCTAGTTAGGCCAAGCACGAACTGGGATGAGGAGCCCTGGATCCTTCACATAGATGGCTCGTCAAACCAGCAGGGCAGCGGGACTGGGATCATTCTATACGGACCCAACGGTGTGAAACTAGAGTATGTGCTACACTTTGAGTTCGCGGCATCCAACAATGAAGCAGAGTACGAGGTGCTACTAGCCGGGCTGGATCTGGCAAAGGAAGTGAAAGCCAAGCACATTGTCATCTGTAGTGATTCCCAGCTTGTGGTCAACCAAGTTACGGGTGAGTACGAAGCTCGTGAACCAACCATGATAGCTTACTTGGCCAAAGTAAGAGAGGCCCTGCTCAACTTCCAGTCACACTTCATCCGACAAATCCCAAGATCAGAGAACGTTGAGGTCGATGCTAACACTAACGATAACACCATGAGAATTGTGTATATAGAGAACTTTCCTCGGCCTACCATTCTCAGGGGGCAGAGGAGGTCGCTCCCATCGTTCAAGCAGAGCCAAGCTGGATTGATCCGCTCTTGAGCTTCCTGCTACACGGGACCCTCCCCACAGATCGTAATGCCGCCAGGAGGGTAGAGCGTCAGGCATCTAAATACGTCATGATAGACGAACGGCTGTACCGAAGATCCTACACGCTCCCCTACCTGCACTGCCTATGACCCTTTGAAGTCGAGCTCATCCTCCATGATACTCATGAGGGCTTGTGCGACGGACACTTGGGGGGCAGGGCCCTCGCTCAGAAAGCACTACGATAGGGATATTACTGGCCAATGATGAAGGCAGATGCGACTGAGCTTGTAAAAAAATGTGACAAGTGTCAGAAGCATGCCAACATCCACCATCGGCCTGCCACCGACCTAAAATACCTCACTATCCATTTGCACAATGGGGGATCGACTTACTCAGGCCATTTCCACCAGCAACAGGGCAAAGAAGGTTCCTGGTGGTGGCAGTTGACTATTTCACGAAGTAGGTCGAGGCTGAACCCCTCGCAACAATCACAGCTCAGAATGTGCATAACTTCTTTTGGAAGAACATAGTGTGTCATTTTGGACTACCTCGGTGCTAATCTCTGACAATGGTAAGCAGTTCAAAGACATCTAATTCTAGAACTGGTGCCAAGACATGGGAATTCAGCAGAACTTCACCTCAGTGGCGCACCCTTAGGCAAACAGTCAGGCGGAAGTCACAAACAGAGCTATTCTCCGAGGACTAAAGGAACACCTGGACCGAGCTATGGGACTATGGGCAGACGAGCTGCCTAGCGTGTTATGGGCTTATCGTACCACAGAAAAGACTGCTACAGGAGAAACCCCTTTAACCTCACCTACGACACCGAAGCAGTCATTCCAACCGAGGTCGAAGTTCCCTCGCTGAGACTAGAAGCGTATGATGACAAGGCAAATGAAGACGAGCTACGTACCAACCTCAACTTACTTGATGAAGTACAGGACCTCGCATACATCAGGACCGTGGTCTACCAGCAAAGGGTAGCTCGGTACTATAACACCAGGGTCAAAAAGCAGACTCTCCGCGTTGGCGACCTGGTTCTCCGTAAGGTTATGGTGCCTGAGCCCGGTGTTGGTAAGCTCGGTCTGAACTAGGAAGGACCCTACCGAGTAAAGCGAGTAATCAGGGAAGGAACATACGAGCTTGAAACCTTGGAAGGGAAACAAGTGCCTCGGGTATGGAATATTGTCAACCTAAGGCAGTATTACCTATAAATAACTAAGTAGACCACGTGTCACTCTCAGAGCCTAAGGGCCAAACTGTCGAGCTAACAAAGACCTCGGCGCAATAAGACCCAGTCGCCTCTATGCCATGGGTGAACTCTAAGAGTAGACCACGAGTCACTCTCAGAGCCTAAGGGCCAAAATGCCAAGCTAACAAAGACCTCGGCGCAATAAGGCCCAGTTGCTTCTATGCCATGGGCGAACTCCAAAATGCCGAACTAACAGACTCCGGTGTAATAACCTAGCCACCTCTATGACATGAACGAACTCCAAGGGTGGCTGAACCCACTCCCCCCCGGCCAAGGGGCTAAAATACCGAGCTGACCAAGGAGCTCAGCACCACAGTACAAAATGTGTCAAGGGTGCAAGCAGACCAGTAGATTCTGCGACGCTTAGCTCACCTCAGCGTACAACCAGAGGACAGTTTGGGCATATGCATCACTATGTCAATCACCTCAGTGTATGTCACAAGATCCACCCCCGCGAGGTACTAGGAGAGCTTGGGGCGGCAATGGTTGAGAATCCCTACTTAGTACACTTTACTACGATAGCTCGGACAAAATAGATGCTTTAGCAAGTAACAACACTTGGCAAAGAAAAAGTTGATTTCATTAACAAATAAATTCTGTACAATGAGCTTGACAAAAAAAAGGGGAAAAAAGGAAAAAGAAACTAAAACTGAGCTCGCAGGCTCAGACTACAAAAACAATTACTTTGGAGGCTCGTCATCTCCGTGCGGGACCTCCTCGGAAGCTTTTGGTTGATCGGTGACATCTGCTTCTTCGTCACCATCCTCCTCCTCAGAATCCGAATCTTCTGTGGCTTGACGGGCTATCTCATCCGTGATTCGTGAGGTGGTGATGCCGCTCGTGTCGAGCTCTGGGTATGTATGCCTTATCAGCCACCTGTTGAGCTTGAACCCCTTACGGTAGGCCTCCCCTAGAACGGCATCGAACTTGTTCGATTGGATGTACTCCGTGACAGCCTTGATCTTTGTCTCCTCTATGGCTTGAGTAAAGATCTCGGTCTTCTCCTCGATGTCAGCCTTGAGGAACTCCACCTCGTGCAGAAGGGCCTTTTTGTTCTCCTTAAGGCCTTCTGCCTCTCCCCTGAGGGCGTCCAACTCGCCCCTCAGCACGCCCTTCTCACGTGCCAGCTCTACTTTGAGGGTATCCACCTCGCCCCTTAGCGCATCTTTCTCGCGTGCCAGCTCGTCCTTCTCTTCCATCAATGTCGTGATGACGTTCTTCTAGGCCACGGCGTTGCTCTCCAGCTGGTGGATTTGGCCATGAGCTGCCCTCAGATCAGCATGGGCTGCACGGGATGACTCCTCGGCGTTCAGAGCCCGCTTCAAGTTCCTCTCGGATTGAAGAGTTAGGGCGTGCACGACGGAGTTCGCCTGACAAAGAAAGTCGGTTAGCACCAAAGAGATGTATATATACATATAAAAAAAGAGGAGAGGAAATAGAGCTTACCAGCATGGTGTGGGTAGCAACTTGGGCTCCGAGCTGAGAAGGGGTGAGCTCGGCCCAGGCTGAGACTTCCTCTGCGTAAACAGCCCCCTCGCTCTTCCGAAGGCTGCACTCGGGGACCAAGATGTTTCGGGCTCCATCTGGGTTCCTCGAGCTGAAAACCGCCATCTCGGTTGTGCGGATGGGCTTGGCAGAGGCCTCAGTTGCTACATCGGCAGACTCGATGATTATCTTAGGCTGGGCTGCTGCCTTCGTAGCAGGCTCAGCTGAGGTCTCAGGCTCCCGAGGTGGTATGGACTCCTCCAAGTCGATGATCGGAGGAGCGTCAGGGAGCTCGGGCTCAGAAGAGGGAGCCGGCAGAAGCTTGGACTCGGGAGTGGGGGCTGGCGGTGACTCAACGTGAGCTCTTTTAGCAGCCCACTTCTTGCTCCCCTTCATATGGTTGAAGAGCTTATCCCCCTTGAGCTTATCTGCTTCCATGGGACCTGCAATAGAGCTCGGCATTAGTACTCAGGTAAAAGAAAAAGGAGAAGGTGCAAGCCAAGTGACTAAGGTACTAAGGCTACCTACCCGGACTCAAGCCGGCCTGAATGAGCTTGCTCTCAGTGATGTAATCTTTGTAACTAAACCCGATCTCAGCCTACGATTGGAGCGTCTCCCTTGTCTTCTTGTCAAGGATGATGCCAGGGTCTTGGATAGCCGCCCTCCATTGAGTAGGGAAGGGCCACCCCGTAGGGTTCCAGACTACGAAGTAGTCCTACTTCCAAGCTAGGATCTTGCTCGGGAGCTTGTGCAGCAACTTGAAGCCCGGGCGAGGGGACAAGTAATAGGCCCTCCTGTGCTCGGGGAGAACGCATGAAGCACTCTTCTTTATGGTGAGAATGGAACAGAATATGTCCAGGTTTAGGGGGAGGACGTACTCGTAGCAAAGGGAGATGGTCCCGACCACGTTATGGACCGAGTTCGGGTGGAGCTGTTCTATTGTAACATTGAAGTGATTCAGGATCTCCACAATAAGTGGATGGAAAGGAAGACGGAGCCTGGCTATGAGCTGCTCTCAGAAGATCACGACCTCGTCAGGGCAGCTCAAAACAGGCTGAGGATTTGTGGTGAAGGAAAAATGGCCAGGACCCCTGCTATTTATAGTCGCTGTACGCAGGCCTCAATGGTTGAGATCGAAACGATCTGATGGTCCTCATGAAAACCAGCTGCGCGACCCCCGAGGTGAAATTGGTTTAGCATGTTTTTTGGCGTCCGCGGTGTTCATAAGTCACGTGATGTCCGTGCATAGACCGTACGTGACCCGGGCTGTGCCTGGTCGAGCCGAATAGAGAACTGGTCCAGCCAATGAGCTGGCGGACAAGAAGGCTTAAGCCCTGAGCCAAACCCACCCGGTAGACCGTGGACTCCCCGCGCTAGGTCAGAACCCCCAACACGGGGAGTGGGGGGCAATTGATGTAGGGTGATTTGGCCCGACCTTGTAGCACGGGGACACGTGGACATGACCTGGCATAAGTGGCAACTCAGCATGATGGCTTAGCCACAACTCGGCGTAGCAAGCTCGTCGAAGCCCGGCCGAATGACTCGGTAGGTGTAACAACTCGCCGGGAAGCAAGGCTCAGCTCACCCCAAGCCCTAAGGGTGGAGCGCCCCAAGCTCCTTCCATGCAAAGGGACCCGAGCTACCCTTGAGGTCTGAGCTCTTCCTTCCTAAGAAGGGAGCACCCCGACTTTTGGCTAAGTGTCCCAAGGGAGAAATACCTCAGGACAACACCGTCGACACTCCCGATCTTACTTGCTTAAGGTTAGCCTCCAGTATGAGCACCTCGGGGTACCTCGACATCTTGATGCAAGGTAACTCAGCCCTAGGCGGTTTGGTGCAAAGCAGCTCGGAATCCTGCAGGGAAGATCTGTCTGACATCCGTACCTTCCGGATATGGTGGCAGCGCCCACGTCTCTCGCCAGGCGACGTTGTGCCAGCCATCTCTGAAAAGCATGGCACGCCTGACGGGCCCGTACCCTACAGCAGCAGCCTGCACCTGCCATCTCAACCTTGGCAGTAACGGCTAGGGCAGTGGTGGTTATGCTTGATGTGACTGAGGTCCGGTATAAGAGGACCCCGACCCCGTGAAGCAAAGGTATTGAAGCTAGCTCTTTCAGCACTCTTAACTCTGTGTTTTCTTTGAGTTTTCTTAGAGCTCTAACTTAGCCATCGGAGTGTTCCCACCGGGAGAGCTCCCTGGGAATCCTTCACATTCCTCTCCATTTCATGTGCCATCTATCATAGCTAGTAGCCAATTTTCAGCCACCTAGGAGTGCCCAGATTGTGCTGCATCACATTTCATTCTTTCTTTTCTCTCTTTTTTCTATTTTTTGTTTTTTTCCCTAATTTTTTATTATCATTTATATCATCTCTATTTATTCAATTAAAACTTGTGTTGGTTAAAGAAAGGATATTTACAAATGGGATTTCTAATGCGGGTCAAGGCATAGAGGCTGACATGACCAACAGAATTTCTGACATAGGTCAAAGCATAGAGGCTGACATGACCAACAGAATTTTCTGACACGAGACAAAGCATAGATGCTGACATGACCAACGGAATTTCTGACATGGGCCAAGCATAGAGGCTGACATGGCCAATGGAAGACAGACGTGGGTCAAAGCGTAGAGGCTGAAATGACTAACAAATTTTTTCTGACACGGGTCAAAGCATAGAGGCTGACATGGCCAGCAAAATTTTCTGACACAAGTCAAAGCATAGAGGCTGACATGACCAACGAAATTTTCTGATGTGGGCCAAAGCATAGTGGTTGACATGACCAACGAAATTTTCTGATGCGGGTCAAAGAATAGAGGCTGGCATGACTAATGGAAATTTCTGACGCTGGTTAAAGCATAGAGGCTGACATGACCAACGAAATTTTTTGACGTGGGTCAAAGCATAGAAGCTAACATGACCGACGAGATTTTCTGATGCGGGCCAAAGCATAGAGGTTGACATGACCAATGGAATTTTCTGACGTGGGCCAAAGCATAGAGGCTGACATGACCAATGAAATTTTCTGACACGGGTCAAAGCATAGAGGCTGACATGACCAACGGAATTTCCTGACACAAGCTAAAGCATAGAGGTTGACATGACCAACGAAATTTTCTAATGCGGGTCAATGCATAGAGGCTGACATGACCAATGGAATTTTCTGACGCGGGTCAAAGCATAGAGGCTGACATGACTAACGGAATTTCTGACATGGGTAAAAGCATAGAGGCTGACATGACAGACAAAATTTTAATGAATATCATCAATGAAATTGGAATTCAGATACTTTAATTGACAAATCTTTAATTAAATTATGGACTCAAGAAGCAAAACACCGAAGTGTGAGATAAACACTTGGAGGGATCTTTGGAAGATAGGGCAATGGTTTACACAAAAGAGCTCTAAACAACCAACATATAAGTAAGTAAAAGGATATGTAATGATGGTAGATCCAAGATAGAAGCTGAGTATGCACTGAAAAGTTCAAACATCTTAAACTGTGGTACAAGAAGTATTTAAATATCAAGCAATGCACAAGGGTCATGAAATAATGGAATGGTAAGAAGGAAAAACTTCAAAATTCAAGGGAAAAAGTGCCTTTAACCTCAACCCACATGAGAGTAATTATGTCCAAATGGGCTATGTCAAGTTCGCATCAGATGAGAGTGTGTATCCTCTCTTCAAGGATCGTCCCTTAAAACTCTTTGAGTTCAAAAAACATGTGCGATAGAATTATGAATTGTTGAATAAGGGATTTATTGTAAGAAAAGGCTTTATCACAGGCTTTTTTCCTTTTTTTTTCTCTTTTTTTATTTCTTTTTCTCTCTTTTCTTTTTTTTTGGTTAACAATAATGGTGGGCTATGAAGCTGATACTTAAATGGAGTGAGTGAAAACTATGATCCTTCATTGTTGGCCAGATAGGTATGTCCAGTGCTGATTTGTCAATTTTTCGAAGAACGAGGAGGTCTTTCTCATTAGAACGAAACGTGGTATGGGACCGATGTTACAAATGATGGGTTAAAAGGCTCAAATAGCAATTAACGGGAAGCATCAGATGCATAAATCACCTCTTAGGAAATTTGATTCAGGGTCTGCTCCCATCATCATGTTTTTATCATATTTTTTTCTTCTTTTTTGTTTTTTTTATCAAGGATTTTCTTCCTAGCCATATGGATAGAAATTGCTCTTCATATTCTTCACCAACATGAACTGTGCCTTCATATAGTTCAAGGAAGACTTTAATTCAGGATGAAATGTAATGGGTAGGGAAAATCAAAACTAGCATGACAGTGTCATCATAAAAACTACCATAATGATGAAATCATCTTAGTTTCCCTAGTTTCTTCTGACTATTTCTTGATTCTCCTTTTTTCGATTCTCTTTTGTATTAATCTTCATTGATAACTGCCCCACTTTACTCAAGCATTTTATCCTCAACAAAGTTATCAAAAGTTCATTTTCTTCTTCTTTTCTCTTTTTTTTTTCTTTCTTTTTTTATCCTTTTTTGCACTTCTCCGCAATTTATTTTCATCTTTCTCATTTTTCTTTATTTTCTCCATTTTTTAGAAATCTTGCTCAATTATCCTAACTGTATTCTTCTTGATTTGACACCCACTTGCTGGAAAGTGTTTATTGTAAAGAAAAGGCTGACAGGAAGGCTTAATGGCCTAACTAGGGGATTTTACTTCATATTATCAGGATTGAATGCACAAGGTCAAACAAGCGGCCAAGGAAGGCTTCCCTTCATTTCATTATTGACTGCACGTTACATATTGACAAAGCATATGTTAAGCATAGCATATGTAGAGCAAAGCCCCTAGGGCATTCTCCTTCCTCTTTCTCTCTTTCTTTTGTTTTCTTTTTTTTGTTTTCTCTTTTTTTTTTAGCCCTTTGATGATCCCTAAGGTGCATTATGTAGGTTTGGCTAGTCTGCTGGAAAAAAGGTCTAATGTATGAACTCAATTGGTTAACTAGCGACTTTCGCGAACTCAAGGGATCAATGAGGAAAGAGGAATGGCCGAGGATGGCCTCCAGTCCTTTCTTTGATTAATCGACAAAGCACTAGGTTAGGATGGTGCCTTTATTCTGTGCCGGCTCAGGCAATATTCAAAGGGGACGTGCTATGCTTTGGTAGTTGCAATTCTGCCCCAGTTTGGACAAGGATGATGGCTTTATTATGGATTGGGAGGTCAACAGGAAGTTCAACTATAGAACTCTTTATCAACAACTAACTTTCCTCAGGCATGCTTTTGGGATTCTGAGGCAAACTCTGCCTTCTTTTACAACTAGACAACCTTGAATGGACTAGTCACTGCCCTATAAGTAAGCATCTCAGGCAAGGGAAAGAGAAATAGGGGAAATAATATTTTATTTATGGGAGTGACCGGACCCATGAGACAAACTGCTCTACGTACCCCTTTGAAAGGGATCAGGCCGGATGTAGTTCAAAATGCCTTGGAATGGCAAAGAAAGGAGAATAGCAAACTAGATGCATTAACAAAAGGAAACTCTCGATGGTTGGAGATAGGGTAGAGAGCATTGACCCCCTGTCTTAGAGATTACATTCAACTTCACGCAGTTGGTTTGACATTATAGATGATACTCAAAAGTGACCAAAGAGGACATTCAAAATATGATGACGAAAGGGAGGACTTAGTTCAAAGATGACTCTTGAGGCTCTGGAATTGCAATGATACCTTGATCAATTAGCTTCTGAACTGCAATCTTGAGCTGATGGCAATTGTTAGTGTCATGCCCCGGTCTTCTATGATAGTCACAATAGGCATTCTCATCGTAATGCTTTGGTTTACACACCAAGGGAGGTCTTTCTTTAGGCAACTCCAGATATCCATCATTTAGCAAGGCAGGTAACAATTCAGAGTATGAACAAGGAGGTGGGGACAACTCCTTTTCTGTTTGGAGAGTTTGTTACATCCTTGGGGTGCGTTGCTGTTGTCGTGAACGCGAACGCACTAGAGTAGGCACTCCGAAAGAAGGATTACATGGAGTTGTAGCTGCAAAGCTAGCTGGGTGGCTAGATATGAACTGTACTTCACTCCCTCCTTGATGCTTGGATCCAAACTTCTTTGTCTTGGAAGTGGTTGCCCCTACTCCAACCATCAGTGTGTTAATCCATCCATGCCTAAGAGATTCTTTGATTCTGACAACTCCTTTTACTACTTCACTACTTTGGTGAAGTCCTTGAGTGGTTGGGCAACCTATAGAGTATGGTAGGGATCTTTCAAAGTCTTGACAAAAAGCCTAACCATTTCTTCCTAGTTTGGATGCCATTTCACGCCACCGATAGGCATAATCTATAAAAGACTTGAAGGGATGGGATATCCATCATATGGATGGCCGAACCATGCAGGGTGGCTGGGCGAAATTTCAAAAATTTCTTTATCCCATCCAGGAATCCTATTCTCTGATTTAGAAAAACTGCTTTTTTCAAGGTTCGTTCTTGAAACAAACTGGACCAAATCTGAAACCAAGATTAAGGAGAGAAATACTTGATACGGAATCCACACAAAAAGCTCCTTCCAACATAGGTGTTCATGCCTAAAGAGAGTAACAAATCCTTCCTCCACTGAAGATGACACAGCTTAGGGTGAGGCAAGGTCAACAAGTGATTCTTCAGCAAGAACCTCATATTCTTTAGTAAGAATCGAAAAAGGTAGTGAGCACAACTTCAAAATTGTTTCTTCCACCAAGAAATAATATTAAGATCGAATCTTGATCACTCCAAGAGGTGGAGATCGAACAGTGTAGGGTGGCAAGAGCAGAGAGGGAAAGAACTGGAAGTAGAAAGCAATAGAACTGTGTATATATTTTCTCCAGTTCTTCCTCCTCTTTATATATAACCCTTAAAGAGTCAATCTCCTAATCTGATTAGGAGTTTCTTGATCCAAATCTTTATTTGGATTTGAACTCTTTAAGTGATAAGAATAATCCCTTATCTTATCTGCAGATCAAGATCAGCTACTCCTAATCAAATTAGAAGTTTCCTGATCCAAATCTCTATTTGGATCTGAAATCTTTAAGTGGATAAGAGTTATCCTCTTATCCTTATCTGCTAATCCATACCAGATTCTCCCCCTATTTAATTAATCAAATTAACCCAGTTCAAAATGGGCTTTTGGCCCATTAAGCTTTTAGGGTCACTTCCTTTTAATGCTGGCTAGCTTGGCTCTCTTTGTATGGCGTAGGACCCTATCATTGATCAACACATAAGCCACATGGGTTCAACCTAACCTCTGCTACAAGGCTTGGCTGAATTCACTGCTGAATACAGTGAACCCCTGAGTCCATAGTATAGGCTCTTAATGAACCCAACATTTACACTAAATGGTCCTTGGGTTCAACCATCTTATGGCCAACTTAGGCCTGATTTGTATGGCGTGAGATCCCATAATGACCTCACATAAGTTCACATGGGTTCGGCCCAGCCACTGTGAAAAGGCCTGGTTGAATTCATTACTAAACGTAGTGAACCACTGAGCACATCACCATGGGCTCAAAATGGGCCCAACATTTACACTTAAATGATCATTGAATTTAGCCATCCTATGAAGACCCAAGGATAATAGACTTAAGTAAGATAAAGCCCATCAGGTAATCAGCCCTGTAATGGTCTCTTACACTTAACCTCTCGGCCCATAATGATCAAACACTGCCTAATAAGGAACGACCTCTTCCCTGGCTACAAGGTGCAATGTCACACTCTCGGCTCGGATGAATTCCGGGAATTAAAACATTTTGCAAACATTTTTCATAAAACATAATATATATCATATAAATATTTCTTGCAAAACCAAATCTCAAACACATTTGAAATCCACTGTCGACAGTTTAGGTTTCTATCAGAGAGTGTAAGCCCTATCATTCACTTTGTTCGACAAAGGAGTCGATCCTATCACTATGATCACCCACTTAAGTGAATTCTTAGACTGCCCCAACATACCTAGGTTTTGACCCACAATGGATCTCACTGATTGGTTTATCAAAGATAGCCCAATCCGACACACAGTACAATACCATAATCAACTTTAGGGGTTATGTGTGACTTCGCAGTTTTGCCCATCAATTTTCAAGGTCCAGGGCATAACTGAAAAATGGTCTATGTTCAGTGTTTCAACCAAACACACACTGCATGTGCTTTGGGTCTAACCCTAACAGTTGAAACAAGCTGCCCCAACTTCTTTGGTAGCACATCAGTGTCAGCCTTAGTAGGATAAATTCATCAAGTCCTATCCAACGACTAAGAACATTCTAAACTAACACGAGTCTCATAAGTGTCCAGTTTAAGGGGTAATTACATAAAAACATACAATTTTCAACATGAAACAATAATGTACTTTTATTCATTTATAATAAATGTATATGTACATCAATCAAATTGGAGCTAAGGGAATACATTGTCTAACACATGGTACATAGATTAATTAGATGTAGTTGCAAAATTATTACACCTTTTGGTGATTTATTGAATCACTTTTATTAATGGTTTTGATTGTAAAAGAGAATGAGAATTGATTGCTATTGAATCACAAAAATAAAAAAAAAAACATCATAACACCTTTTCATGATTTATGAATGCTTTTGATAGTAAAAGGCATTTGTACCAAGAGTCTCTAGTTTGTTAATGTAGCCCATCATCTTTATACAATGGTCATGAACTTGTTGACTCTCAGACATCTGTGTGGTCATCAACAATTTGAGGACCTTCTGTCAGGCAGAATGATTCTGCTCCTCTTACATTGTTTTCAGACTATCCATGATATTCTTGGACACTTCAATCTTATCGAATTGTCTCTATATCGGATTGTTTAAGGCTGCTATGATGTAGCACTGGGTAAGAGAGTTCTTCTCCTCCCATTCCTAATACTCTTTCTTATGGGCCTCAGAATCCCTGTCTCCCGGACGTTCCAGTGTAGGGTTTTTGGCAACCTTGTTCAATTTCTCGAACGTCAAAACTAGCATAAAGTTATGAAACCAATAAGCATAATTAGGTCCCTTAAGCTTATTGTCATCCAACAATTTGACGAATTGTCTGTTTGCCATTTCTGATAAAAAGCAGCATAAATTAGTCCATGACCAAAATTGATTCATGTTAATTACATATAAAGGTATTTTATCTATGTTCCATTTCCATTTGTTCATCTATGAGATTTCCCTCCTATCTCAGTAATGGAGACGTGGTTATGTCTGGAAATGTGGTAAACCACATAAGTGCATGGAGCCAACTGTTTTAGCTGCAAAACCCCACCACCTTCTATGAAGGGTCCTATCCACTCATCAAATGAACTTTTCCTTTGGCCTTTGTCAGACAAGGTTCATTGCCATTTTAGGTTAAACCTTTCTGTCCAATAAGTACTGACTCGTCATATCATGGATTCCAAAGTACCATTAGAGAGTCTTCCATTTTAGGATAGGCCCCTCCCACATCGGTCTATGATGCCCCTATCATCTTATGAAGCAATCCAACAAACTAGACCAGCAAATGGATAGCCCAATTTTATGGTGCATCTCCTCATTGCCAATACAACCCATCTTCATGCTAATGACGGAAGTCCTTTAGAGAATTCATCATACGAAATTCTCTATCACTTGCACTTATATTAACTGGAGGGAACAAATTAAAATGTCCCTAGAGCTGATTTAGGTCAAACCAAAGTGGCTTCCATTGACTTTCATAAAGTCATATTCAAATGGGCCCAAAACAGGCTAGGGTTCCGCATGGTTCCTCTTCGGGAGGAAGCTGATCTAGGGCCCATTGAGAAGGGAGATCATCTAATGATCTTTAGGGCACCATGGCAATGATGTGCATTCCACCATGGTGTTCGTAGAGAGCCACTAACGATTAAATATGGGCTCAGTACTTATGGCTCATGTGTGAATCACATTCAACACATTACACACATTCACATGCATAAATTCATCAAATCAATTAAATAATATGAAAAACCCTAATTAATAAAAGTTAACACATTATTAGTCCATTAAGGCCCATGTATCATCAAATAATATCATCTAGGTATATGGGCTGAATTGCAAAAAGCAGTTTGGCCCATATAGCTGTTATGCTAAAATTGGGCCGATACTGCTTTAACTTAGCAAAATAGGGTTTTACAAGGGTGGGCTGAATTGAATCATGTGATGGGCCATCAAACCCATGGGGTTGAGAACAGTCCCCATCGAACCATGGGTTCGGTCCAACCAGTTTGGACCAAACTAAGTCAATTCGACCTAGGGTTTGGCAATTATCAAGATTTTGATCTGAATTAATTACAGCCGAAATTGACATTCAAGAACAGCAAGAAAACACAAGAACTAGGGCTGCAAGTGTGATGGTCTGAATTTGATCCGGACAAATTGCAAACCTGCAAGAAAAGGGTTAATCGTAGATTACAAATATCTTTTTTGTAAAAAACTTCTTCTCCTCCGCGCACTCCAGCAAATCTTCTAATGTAAAAAAAATAGATAAACCTAATTTTCTATTAATTACATCAAATTGAATCCTATACATTTTGTCTAAAAGAAAATTATTTACAGACCAAAATTGAATAGAATGAAATTGCAGGGTGCACAAATGTTGGCACCATAAAAAGAATTCGATCTCCATCACACAAATAACCAAAAAATTCAAGAAATAATCATAGAACCATTCCAAAATTATTATAGAATAATAAAGAATTAATTTCAGATCAAATGACCAAAACCTGAGAACCGAATTCTTAGAAAAATTACTAATTTGCGCAAATCGAGTAGAATAGTTTCTACCGATTTGTGCTGCTTCAGATATGATCTAAATTTGGTTCAAGACTTGCACCTGGCTCTTATATCACTGAAGGGAAGGGAGATCCATCGTATGGATGGCTGAACCATGTAGGGTGGCTGGGTGAAATTTCAAAAATTCCTTTTCTCCCTTCTAGGAATTGTATTCCCAGCTTTAGAAAAATTGCAATTTTCAAGGATCGTTCTTGAAACAAATCGGACCAGATTTGAAACCATAAGAAAGGAAGGTCAATACCAAATACAGAATCCATACGTGTATCTCCCAAAGTAAGTGTTCACGCGCAAAGAGGGTACCAAAACCTGCCTCCACTGAAGATGGCACAACTTGAGATGAAGCAGGTTCAGTAGTGCAGTCCTTCAGCAAGAACTGCAATCCTTCAACAAGGATCAAGCAAGGGATGGTGAGCATGAATTAAATCTGATTTTTCTTACAAAAATCAGAATCAAGATCCAACCTTGATCAGTCCAAGAAACTGGAGATTGAATAGGGTAGGGTGGCAAGAACAGAGGGAGAGAACTATGAGCAAAAAGGTGAAAATTAAAGCAGTTTTCCCCCTCTATTTATAAAAGCCTTCAAGATCATATCTCCTAATCGTATTAGGAGTTCTTGGATCCAAATCTTTATTTGGATCTGAACTCTTAAGTGGATAAAACTAATCCTCTTATCCTCTTGCTGATCCAAACCCAGATCTAAACCCAAATTCACCTAAGTCACATGACTGTCAAGCTGTCATGTGACTTCTTAATTAATCTAGTTAACTATGGGCCTTAGGCCCATTAAGCTTGCACATTCACTTCCCTTTTTAATTACTGGCTAACTCGGCACTCTTTGTATGGCGTGGAACCCTAACATTGATCTCACAAAATCCATATGAGTTCAGCCTAGCCTCTGTTACAAGGCCTAGCCGAATTCACTGTTATACACAGTGAACCCCTAAGTCCATCAGTATGGGCTCTTAATGGGCCCAACATTTACACTAAATGGTCATTGAGTCCAGCCACCTTACGAAGGCCCAAGGACTGTGGTTCTTAAGTGAGATTAACCTATTAGGTATAAAAGCCCTAAATGGTCTTACACTTAACCTCTCAGCCCATAATGATCAAACACTACCCGACAAGAGAGGACCTCTCCCTCGGCTGCAATGTACAGTGTTGCACTCTCTACTCGGATGGATCCCAGGAATTAAATCCTTTGCAAACCTTTTTCATAGAACATATATATATATATATATATATTGCAAAACAAATCTCAAACAAGTTTGAAATCAACTGCCGACAGTTTAAGTCTCCATCAGAGAGAGTGCAGTCCCCGATCATTCACTTTGTCTGACAAAGGGGCTGATTCTGTCACATAAGTATTGACCCCCGCTAAGGATCTCACTGACTGACATATCAAAGATAGCCCAATCCAACATCCAGTGCATAACCATAATCGAGTCTTGGGGTTAGGTGTAACTTTCCAATTTTTCCCACCAATCTCCAAGGTCCAGGGCATAACTGGAAAAAGGTCCGGGTTCAGTGTTTCAAGTAAACACACACTACATGTGCTTCGGGTCTCACCCTGTAAGCTGAGACAAGCTACTCCAACCGACTTGCCAACACATTAGTGTCGGCCTTGGCGGGATAAACTTCCCCAAGTCTATCCATCAGCTGAGAACATTCTAAACTAACACGAGTCTCATAAGTGTCCAGTTTAAGGGTAATTACATCGAAACATACCAAATATAACATGAATCAATTATGTACTTTTATTCATTTACAATAAATGTCAAATGTACATTAATCTGATTGGAGCTAAGGGCATATACTGACTGTCTAACACAAACAACGTGCAAAGTAGAAAATTTTCAAAAAATCCACACGACTTCACAACATTAATATAAAATCCACTTACAAAAGTTCATTAGAATTTAGGGGCTAATCTTCATTTAAAATTCCTTAGAACTTTGGGGGCTAATAGTCTCCAAATCAGTAAAAAGTATCATATTCAAACAAACATTGTGCACAAAACTGCATCGAGTTGCATTCTGCAACAACAACAGCACACCGTGCTCCTTACAAAACATCAGTGCTACTTTCTTTCATGAACCGTGCTGTGTAAAACCACAATAAATTATTTTCCTTGGTAATTGCCTACGTCAATCGTATGTCACACCACAACCTCACTACATGTTAATACAAATTCACATAGATTGAAAGTTTTGCTCTACTCCACTTATCAAATAACTGAAGTTAAGTAGGGGGCTAATGTAAGGGGATCGATTTGAGTAGCAACGCGGATCATCGACCATGACAAGACCAACAAAGACTGGGTTAATTCAGGTCATTAAATATAAGTGCTTAATATTTCAGTACAATTAATGAATATTCTAAAAATGAAAGAACATTCATGAATAAGAAATATACATGAAAATATTTTAGAAATTACTTAAGAAAATAAACATGTGACAAAAAAGTTAAAACTAGAAATAGTAATTAATAAGATAACTCTAGAAAGATAATAAATCACATGTTTTAAATGAATGTAAGGAACATTCTAGAATGTGATGGTAAAATAGGAAAAAAATAAACTTAAGAATCTTTTGTAATTTTCCCCAAAAACTTAAGAAGCTGCATCATCCCATTTTAGCCATCCACCATTTCCCCCTTTTTTATTTTTGGAATTCCAATACTGGTGAACTACAACGGCCTGATCCCTCACTAGAAGGTATGTAGACAACCCTTTCTTTGAGGTCCGACCACTTTCTTATTTTCCATTTCTTCCCATTTGGGGTTCATCAACCTTACACTATTATTTGTAATATTATCAAACAATCTACTTCTAGAGATAAAAATAAAATAATAAATTTCACAATTTCAAATGTTAGAGAATTGATCCAATTCAAAATGATTTTATCTATTTAGATCCTACAAAAAATAAAAAAAAAATCATTTCTACTTATTTTTAAATTTCAGACCTAGAAAATAGCTTTTTGACTTCTGAAATATTAGACTTTTAGATTCATCAAATGTAACCTTGGTCTCCTTAAGATAACCAATAAATGAACAATCTCTCATCCTTGATTCAAACTTAAATTGTGTTTAGTACCATTGCCACTTCTAGCTACTTGCAACGTTTTTTGTTGATTAATACAAATTTTTGAAAAATTGCCTTGTCACATCACATCAGATAACCACTTTTATTAAAAATATAGGCATTGGATTAGGTATTGGCATTTATAGTAGAAACACCAAATTTCCCAAGAAGTAGCATCTATGGTACCCATTAATGTTGTATTGATAGCTCAAAGCATTTGTGATAGAAAAAAATGTATTCTCATAAAATTTGTATTGACCAAACTAAAACGTTGCAAGAAGAAGTGGCAATGATACCAAATGCAACCTTAGTTACCTGGTACTTCTTAACAAGTGCAGAAAGAAACCCATATAAATAGGTGTGATAGTAATTACTTTTACCCAACCCAAGATCTTTAGGAAGTCTAGAATAGACTTGGGCCTCATTAACTTTTCGGTAAGTTATTTAGCCGGGTAATTACATTTACCCATGTTATTTTATTTCTCATGTAAATAAGACTATGACTATTTTATCCATAAAGAGCCATTATTAAAAAGGGGCAATTTTTTCCCATCCAAGTGTTGGCAACTTTTCCTCCAGGTGGGAAAGTTACTTACCTACTTGGAAGATGGGTATCACTTACCTAAATAAGTGATATCCAAAAAAAAATAAATTTTTCATGGATCCCATATAAATCTAAAAATAAAGAACATGAGTTTCTTGATGAATGGGAACCAAACTGCCATTGACCAATTTTCCCTCCTCTCAAAATCCTAAAAGCGAAGGGACCCTTAGTTGAAACTATATATATTGAGAATGTATACTATTGTTTGTAGTGCATAATCCCAAAATATATAGATGGACAATTCAACATAGTTCCTCATAGTGTCTTCAATACCGTGGTATAGAAAGGATTAGGATCCATCATATGGATGGCTGAACAATACTAGATGGCTGGGCAAAATTTCAAAAACTTCTTAATTCTTCCAAGAATCAAATTCCCTATGTTATGAAATACTCCATTTTTCAGGATTGATCTTGCACTAAACCAGACAAAATTTGAAACCTACCAAAGAGGGAGATGTGTACCTGATACGGATACCACAAACGTAGATCCCAAGGTGGAAGTTCACGCTCAAATCAGTCCTAAAACTAGCCTCCACTGAAGACGGCATAGTGTATTCCTAAAGCCGATTCAGGAATACAACTTTCAGCAAAACTACAATCCAACTACTTGGGTCGAACTGTGGAGGTGAGCACAAAATTCCTTTGGATTTCTCTTGCAAAAATCAAAGGAAAACTGATCTCTATCAGTCCCAAATAAGCAGTAGTCGAACTAGGGTTTCTTGGAAGACAAAAGAAGAAGAGAGAGAGAGAGCAGAATTGAGAGGTCTCCTTGATCAGTTCGCCCTCTTCTTCTTTTATCTCTTTATGAAGAACTTCTCATAATCAAATTAGGAGATTATCCAAATCTAATTTGGATTTGGACTTTATTTAAAGATAAGCCTTATCCTCTTGAAAGGATAGGTGCTCCATACCCATTTCCAAATCCAGATTCGCCCCATGTCACATGACAAGTCGATCTGTCATGTGATAGCTTAATTAATAATATTAATTGTGGACTTTAGGCCCATCAGCTATAAGGCTCACGACCCAAGGGTGTTGTATGGCCAACTTAGGCTTGATTTGTATGGTGTGGGACCCCACAATGACCTCATATAAGTCCACATGAGTTCGGCCCAATCATTATGAAAAGGCTTGGCTGAATTCACTACTAAACGCAGTGAACCGCTGAGCACATCACCATGGGCTCAAAATAGGCCCAACATTTACACTTAAATGATCATTGAATTTAGCCATCCTATGAAGACCCAAGGATAATGGACTTAAGTAAGATAAAGCCCATTAGGTAATCAGCCCTGCAATGGTCTCTTACACTTAACATCCCGGCCCATAATGATCAAACACTGCCTGACGGGGAAGGACCTCTCCCTTGGCTGCAAGGTGCAATGTCACACTCTCTGCTCAGATGAATCCTGTGAATTAAAACCTTTTGCAAATCTTTTTCATAAAATATAATATATATATATATCATATAAATATATTTTACAAAACCAAATTTCAAACATAGTTGAAATCCATTGCCGATAGTTTAGGTTTTCATCAAAGAGTGTAAGCCCTATCATTCACTTTGTTCAACAAAAGGGTCGATCCTATCGCTATGATCACTCACTTAAGTGAATTATCAGATTGCCCCAACATACCTACGTTTTGACCCACAATGGTTCTCACTGATTGGTATATTAAAGATAGCCCAATCCGACACCTAGTACAGTACCATAATCAAGTCTAGGGGTTTTGTGTGACTTTACAGTTTTGCCCATCAGTTTCTAAGGTCCAGGGCATAATTGGAAAATGGTCTGGGTTTAGTCTTTCAATCAAACACACACTGCATGTGCTTTGGGTCTAACCCTAGCAGTTGAAACAAGCTGCCCCAACTTCTTTGGTAGCACATCAATGTCAACCTTGGTAGGATAAACTCCCCAAGTTTATCCAACGGCTAAGAACATTCTAAACTAACACGAGTCTCATAATTGTCTAGTTTAAGGGGTAATTTCATAGAAACATACCAATATCAACATGAAACAATAATGTTCTTTTATTCATTTACAATAAATGTAAATGTACATCAATCAGATTAGAGCTAAGGGGCATACACTATCTAACAGTTCCCAATTGCACTTAGGTCCAATCAGGTACAAGCCTCAGTCCTATACTATCAACGTGTTTCTCAAATATTTCTGCGTTAGTGGCTTAATCAATAGGCCTGCCACATTCTCCACAGATGCTAACTTCTGAATCTAGATGTGCTCTCTACCAGCAATCTCCCATAGACCCAGTGTTGTTACACAATAATGGAATGGGTGATATAGTAGGACACCAAATTCCAGGACGAATTTCTTCATCCATACTACTTATTAGATAGCCTCACTTACATAGCTTAAAAACAGAAATCAATTTTCTTCTAAGATACAGAATAAAAAGACAATCTTTTAATATATCTACTCCTCTAATAATTAAGTCTACTCTTCTGATAGCAACAGTGGCTATAGTTATAGTTGTCCCCAAGTAAAGTACAACCTCATCATCATTTAGTCTTCTACTTTCCTTGAACCCCTACAATGTGTTACATGCATGGGTAGAAGCCCTAAAGTCAATACACTAAGATGCAAAAGTGACCAATAGATTGGTCTCTATGACTTGTGTTTTGAAATTACCTTCTTCGTTCTTGTGGGATTCCAAATACTGAGGAAAATTTTGCTTCTAGTGCCTAGTCTGCTTGTAGAAGTGACATTCATCTGATGACTTGTCTCTCTTCTACTTCTTCGGTTTACCTCCCTTTTTCTGAGGCATCTTCTTACCCTTCCTTTTCTTCTTGCTAGATTTTCCACCTTTAACAATCATGGCTACCAGATTGTCCTTCTTGATCAATTCTTCATCTCTTTGCAACATATTCTGATCTCCTACAAGCTAACTTTTAACTTGTTCATGTTGTAGTTCATGACAAATTGATTAAAGAATGAGGGCAGAGTTCAGGACGGCATTGGTCTTGGTGTCATCGTCAAGTTGAGAGTTAAGAGCCTCCAATTTATTTATGTAACCTATCATCCGCATGACATGGTCATGAACCAGTTGGCTTTCGATCATCCTCATGGTCATCAACAGTTTGAGGACCTTCTGTCTAGTAGAATGATTTTGCTCCTCATACATAGTCTTTAGACTATCCAGGATATCTTTGTAAATATCAATTTTGTCATATTGTCTCTAGATAGAATTGTCCAAAGAAGCTATGACATTACACTAAGCAAGAAAACTTTTCTCTTCCTATTCATGATATTCCTCCTTCATGCTTTAGAAGCCTTGTCACCCAATGTTCCGGTGCTAGGTTTTAGGCAACCTTATCCAATTTCTCAGACATGGGCACTAGATTTAGGTTATGATACTAATCTGCATAGTTGGGTCCTTTCAGTTTATTGTCGTCTAACAATTTAGCGAACTGTCTATGTGTCATTTCTGATAAAAGGCATGAATAATTAGTCCATGACCATAATATTGTTTCATATTATCTTTCATAGAATGAACTTTTATTTATGTTCCATCTCCATTTATTCATCTCTGAGATTTCCCTCCTATCTCTGTAACAAGGACACAATTCATGTCATTGGAAATGTGGGAAATCACATAGGTGTTAGACAGTTTTGTATGCCCTTAGCTTCAATCCGATTTGATGTACTTTTGTTATTTAGTGAAAATAAATAAAGTGCATGTTTGATTCATGTTGTTTGGTTTAATTCTGTGTAAGACCCTAAAACTGGACACTTATAGAGACTCGTGTTAGTTTTAAATGTTCACAGCCATTGGATAAGTCTGGGGAGATTTATCCTTCCAAGGCTAATACTGGTGTGCCACCAAGTGTTGGGATGGCCTGTCTCGGCCACCAGGGTAAGACCCAAGGCACATGCAGTATGGGATTACTCGAATCCTTGAACCGGACCAGATTTCTAGTATTGCCCTGGACCTTGGAGATAGATGGGCAAAACTGGAAAGTTACACCTGACCCCTAGACTCAATTATGACACTTCACTACGTGTCAGATCGGGCTGTCTTTGATATGCCAATCAGTGAGATCCTTAGATGGGGATCAAAACCTGGGTATGTTGGGACAGTCTAAGAATTCATCTGAGTGGGTGATCATAGTGACAAGATCAGCTCCTTTGTCGGACAAAGGTAATGATCGGGAATGCACTCTCTCTGATGGAAACCAAACTGCCGGCAGTTGATTTCAATCGTTGGAATTTTGTTTTGCAAAATTAATATATTTATATATATATGTACGGTTTCAAAATGTTTGCAAATGGTTTTAATTCCCGGGATCCATGTGAGCAGAGAGTGCGGCACTGTTCCTTGCAGCCGAGGGAGAGGTCCTCTCTTGTCGGGCAGTGTTTGATCATTAAGGGCTGAGAGGTTAAGTGTAAGACCATTTAGGATAATACCTGATGGGCTAATCTTGCACCTGCCCACAGTCCCTGGGTTTTTATAAGATGGCTTGGCCTAGGGACCACTTAATGTAAGTGTTGGGCCCATAGGTTTCATGTGATGGACTCAGGGGTTCATTGAGTTTTTTAGTGAGTTCAGCTGGGCCTTGTAATAAAGGCTGGGCCGAACCCGTGAGGCTGGTGTGTAGATCAATGCTTGGGTCCCACGCCATACAAAGAAGCCCAACTGGGCAGCAGATTGGAAACTAGTTAAACACTAAACACTTAATGGGCCAAAAGCCCATTTCGAGCTAGGCTGATATGATCACCCATCTATGGGGCGAATCTGAGATTAATGTTAGTAAAAGGATAGAGCCTTTAACCTTATCCACTCTGGGATACCAAATTCAAAACATATTTGAATCTGGTAACCTCCTGATAAGATCAGGAGTAAGCTAACTTAATATGCAGATAGGATTAAGATAATCCCCTATCCAGATACAGATTTGGATTGGGATAACTCCTAATTAGGAGGTTTCTTAATCAAGATGAAAGGAGGAGAAACCCAAGAGAAATACATCAGATTTCGAACCAAGGGTTAGTGGTGCAAGAAATTATCCTGCAATCAGAAATTAGTTCTCATACAGACTCCAGAGAGAAGAGAAATAGTTCAGCCATCTTCGTCCCAGGAGTTCTCCTCCAGCCTCCGCCATTCCCTCTTGCAAGATTTGATCTTTGCAGCAATAGGGAGTCAAGAAATCAGTTCTTGACATTAGTCTTGCGAAAAAGACTGAGAAAGATTCAGTGTTCAGAGTTTCCAGAGGATTCTTGCGAAGGATCCAGTGTGTAGGACGTACCCTGCTAGTTCCGTTCCATCCACAGCTGTGTCATCTTCAGCAGGAGCGGATCTTGGTTTCTTCTTTGGGCGTGAACACCAACTTTGGGAGATACTGCTTCTCTGGATCAGGTATATTCCTCCCTTTTGCTTTTTGGTTCAGATCTGGTTCGATTATGGTTCAAGTAAGATCCTTGAATATAGTATTCTAAATTTAGGGAATATGATTCCTAGTTGGGAGAAGGTAGGAAAATTTTTGAAATTCGCCCACCCATTCCGCAACCTTTTGGCGTTCATTAGTTGGATCCTACCATTCTTTCAGTGGTATCAGAGCCACAGGTTCGAATCTTGAACCAAAAGAAAATCAGATCTGACCCTGCGCAGATGGATAGAAGATGTTTTGCCAAGATTTGCGCAAATTGCTTTCTTTTTTTCAAGAAATGGTTTCTTGTTAAAGGGCGATTGATCTGAAATTAATTTTTGTTAAATTCAAAATTTATTTAGAATTGTTCTTTATTTATTTTGATTTAATGGACTGTTCGAACCTGGAGATCGTAGTGCAGATTTGGCGCAGATGGTCTGCGCACCCTTTTTCATTTATTTCATTTAATTCGGTCTGTAAATATTTTTTTTTTATTTTCTAGACTGAATGTATAGGATTTGATCAAGAATGTAATTAATTAATAGAAATAGGATTTCTGTTATTTTTTTTCTTGATTAAAGAAGAAGGAAGAAGATGGCGGCACTGGAGATTTGCAGATGGAGAAATCGCTTCCTGCGATTTGCAGTTTGTGAAACTGCAACATTAGTGATTAACCTCTATTTTGCAGGTGGTGCGAACAGTCCATAGTTGATTTGTGATTGTTTAAAATCAAGATTATTAATTTCAGATCTTTCATGAATTAATTCTTGAATTGAAAATCAGTTTTGGACCATTTCGGACTAGATTGGACCAAAACTGTTTGGACCGAATCTAGGGTTCGAAAGGGATTGTTTTTCAGTCCATCTTTCTCACACTTGTTGTTCCAAATCTGATGTTCAATTACAGGGATTAATTCGGCCCACCTGTAAAGCCTAGTTTTAAAGGGTTAAAACTGCAAAAGCCTACTATTGCGAGAAAAGCTATATGGGCCGAACTGCTAACTGTGATTCAGCCCATACACCTAGTCGACAGTAATTGTTAATGTTAGATTTTTAAATGGGCTATTTAAATGGGCTTTACAGCAGTTGATTGATTGGATCAATTCCTCCTTTTACATGTGATGAATGGATGTTTGATGTGCTGCGAGCATGGGCCATAAGCACTTGGCCCATGAAGACTCGTTAGTGGTTCTTGCGCACACCATGGCTGAATGCACATCATTGCCATGGTGTCCCTTAAGGTCATTGGATGACCCCTCCTTGCTTGGTGGGCCCCACCACCCTGAAAAGAGATGCGTACGGAACCCCTAGCCGATTAAGGCCCACCAAAAATCTGACTTTATGAAAGTCAGTGGGAGCCACTCTGGTTTGACCTAAATTAGAACTAGGGCGTAATTTAGTTCCCTCCAGCAAATATGAATGTATGTGATAGGGAGATCCATATGATGGACTCTCTAAAGGCCTTCCGTCATTAGCACAATGATGGGTCCTTCAGTAATGAGGAAACACACCATAAAATTGGGCTATCCATTTGCTGATGGATCTGTCAGAGTGTTTCATAAGATGATAGGGGCGTCATAGACCGCTGTGGGAGGGGCTTCACCAGAAAATGGGAACTCTCTCACGGTACCTTGGCATAACCTGAATATGATGGGTAAGCACTCACTGGACAGAAAGGTTTACCTGAAAACGGCTCTGAACCTTGTCTGACAGAGGCCGAAGGGAAACTCATTTGATGAGTGGATATGATCCGTCACAGAAAGGTGGTGGGGTTATGCAGCTGAAACAGTTGGCTTCACGCACCCCATGTGATTTCCCACATTTCCAGAGACATTTCATCGTCTCCGTTACTGAGAAAGGAGGGAAATCTCAGAGATGAACAAATGGCAATGGAACATAGATTAAAAACCATATCTATGTAGGTAACATGAATGAAACTAAGGTTGTGGACTAACGTCTTTGTTGTTTTATCAGAAAATGGCAAACGGTCAATTCACAAAGCTTCTAGATGATAATAAGCTTAAGGGCCAAAATTATGCCGACTGGTACAGAAATCTTATGTTGGTCATAACTTCTAAAAAGTTAGATAAGGTCGTGAAAAATCCTGCCCCGGAGCGTCCAGGTGATAGGGCTTCTGAGGCTCGTAGGAGGGATTACCAAGATTGGGAAGATAAGAACTCCCTAACCCACTGCTTTGTCATTGCCTCACTAGACAACTCAATATAGAGGCAGTTCGATCAGATCGAACTAGCCAAGGACATATTGGATAGTCTAAAGACAATGTATGAAGAGCAGAACCATTCTACTCGACAGAAGGTCCTGAAATTGTTCATGACCGCACAGATGTCCAAGGGGCAGAAAGTTCATGACCATTGTCTTCGGATGATGGGATACATTAACGAACTAGAAGCTCTTGGATCCGGGCTAGATCTTGGCAAGCAAGTGGATGCCATCCTAAATTCTTTGCCCTCTTCCTTCAATGCGTTCACAATGAACTACAACATGAATAAGCTGAATGTCAGCGTCCAGGAACTCAGCAATATGTTGCAGAGGGCCGGGGATCTACTTAAGAAGGATGAGCCTGTGGTTATGCTAGCTGAAGCTAACAAATTGGGCAAGAAAAAGAGAAAGGCAAAGAAGCCCCAAAAGAAAACTGCCAATCCTAAGAAGCAGAAGAAGAACAAGGCATCTGATGTCTGTCACTTCTACAAGCAGACCAACCACTGGAAGAGGAACTGTCCTGCCTACCTGGAATCTAAGAAAGGTAACATCGAAACTTGTGTCATAGAAACTAATATGTTAGTCACTTCTGTGTCCTGGTGTGTTGACTCTAGGGCTTCAACTCATGCGTGTAACTCACTGCAGGGGTTCAAAGTTTGCAGAAGATTGAGTGAAGGCGAAGTGACACTATTCTTGGGAATGGTTGCAAGTGTTGCAACTGTGGCGATAGGAACCGTAGAATTAGTTTTTAGAGAAGGAGTACTTGTACTTAAAAACTGTGTTTATGTACAGAACTTGAGAAGAAATTTAATTTCTGTTTCTAAACTGTGTGCTGATGGATATACTGTTTATTTTAGTAATATGATTATTGTTAAACAGAATAACAAATTCATCGCATGCGGGGAACTGGAGAACGGTCTCTATGTTCTACATCCTTCTCTGGAAACTAACCTAACCGAAACTATGTCGGTCGAAAATCCCAAGAAAAGGAATCGTGATACAGTAAATCCCACGTGCCTCTGGCATTACTAACTTGGCCACATCGATGTTGACCGAATCACAAGGCTGGTCCTTTGGATTTTCTAACCATAGAAAATCATCCCACTTGTGAGCCTTGCCTACAAGGTAAGATGACTAAGCGGCCATTTCACGGTAAGCCTGAAAGATCTGTAGGCACACTTGACCTAATACATACTGATGTATGTGGTCCCCTGAGTGTTAGGACACAAAATCAACACGTGTATTTCATCACCTTTACAGATGATTTTTCACGATATGGTTACGTGTACCTAATGAGACATAAGACTGAATCCTTTGAAAAGTTCAAAGAGTTCAGACAGAAAGTCGAGAAACAGTTAGGGAGAGAAATTAAGGCCCTTCGATCGGATTGAGGTGGCGGGTATCTCTCTGACAAATTTAGGGACTACTTGAAGGACAATGGGATAGTATCACAACTAGCTCCTCCTGCTACACCTCAACTCAATGGTGTTTCAGAGAGGTGGAATAGGACCTTGTTGGACATGGTTCGGTTACTTCTCGTACGCTTAGAATTACCCACATCCTTTTGGGGATACACATTAGAGACTGCTATCTACATGCTGAATCGGGTTCCAACCAAATCAGTTCCGAAAACTCCATATGAACTTTGGACCGGAAGGAAGCCAAGTGTAAGACACTTGAAGATTTGGGGTTGTCCTGCACACGATAAAAGAACAAGTGCGGACAAGTTGGAATCCAAAACCAGTCGTTGCCTGTTTATAGGCTACCCAAAAGATTCGGTGGGTTATCTATTCTATGACCCAAGTGAGCAGAAAGTGTTCTGCAGTCAAAACACCCAATTCTTAGAAACCGAATACAACCTGGACACCCATCGTCAGGAAATAGTTCTTGATGAGGAGAGCTCAGGAGCAGTGGGAGATGTCCCACAAGTTCCAGGTAGTGACCAACCTAGAAGGTCCACCCGGGTATCCAGACCACCAATCCGATATGGTTATGACCAGGATAGTTACCTGGTGGAAACCTTGACTAGTGAGGAAAACCCCGTAACTTATGCGGAAGCTATGTTAGACATAGATTCCCAGAAGTGGGTGGAGGCCATGAGAGCTGAGATGGACTCGATTGAGACCAATGGGGTCTGGACTCTAGTAGACCCGCCCTCCGGGGTAAAAGCAATTGGTTGCAAATGAATCTACAAGAGGAAGAAGGGCCCCGATGGCAGGATTGAGACCTACAAAGCTCGTTTGGTGGCGAAAGGGTATACTCAGAAAGAAGGCATCGATTATGAGGAAACCTTTTCGCCCGTGGCCATGCTTAAATCCATTAGGATCCTGCTAGCTATAGTAGCGTACCATGACTACGAGATTTGGCAGATGGATGTCAAAACCGCGTTCCTGAATGGAGATCTTAGTGAAAATATCTACATGCAGCAGCCGCAAGGCTTCATTGTTGTTGGTCAGGAACACATGGTATGTAAACTCAATAGATCCATATATGGACTTAAGCAGGCTTCTAGGAGTTGGAACATCCGTTTTGATTCAGCCATCAAAACGTTTGACTTTGAGCAGAATCCGGATGAGCCCTATGTTTACAGGAAGTCCAGTGGGGATAAAATCACCTTTTTGATGTTGTATGTGGATGATATCCTACTCATTGGGAATGATGTAGGAATGTTGACTTCGGTCAAAGTATGGCTGTCACAGTAGTTCTCCATTAAAGATCTTGGAGAAGCTTCATATATACTGGGTCTTCGACTCTATAGAGATAGATCGAAGCGGATAATTGGATTATCCCAGGCTGCTTATATTGACAAAATTGTCAAAAGATACAGCATGGAGAACTCCAAGAAAGGAAACGTTCCTTTCAGGCACAAAGTGTCACTCTCTCCAAGAAAATGTCTCCCAAGACTTCTGAGGAGATTGAGGGCATGAGAGACGTTCCCTATGCCTCAGCTGTAGGGAGCATCATGTATGCCATGCTGTGCACTCGCCCAGACATTGCTCAGGCGGTGAGTGTGGTAAGCAGATTCCAGGCCAACCCAAGGCAGGAGCATTGGACTGTTGTGAAGAACATACGCAAATACCTTCCAAGGACAAAAGAGTTTTGTCTGGTATTCGATGGTAGTTCACTGCAAGTTCTAGAGTATACCGATGCCGATTTCCAGTCGGATTCAGATGATAGAAAGTCTACATCTGGGTATGTTTTCACGATAGGATCGTGTGCTGTTTGCTGGAAAAGCAGCAAACAGGGGTCTACTGCAGATTCCACAACCGAGGCCGAGTACATTGCCACAAGTGAAGCTACCAAGGAAGCCGAGTGGATGAAGAAATTCATACACAAATTGGGAGTGATACCGTCCAGCACATCACCCATCCTGTTGTTGTGTGACAACAATAGAGCGATTGCCCAAGCTAAAGAGCCTCGGGCCCACTCGAGGTCAAAGCACATCGAGAGGAAGTACCACATACTACGGGAGATCGTTGGTAAAGGGGACGTACTAATTCAGAAGGTAGCATTAGCGGATAATGTGGTAAACCCATTGACTAAGCCACTAACACAGAAGGTGTTTGAGAAATAGGTGGAAAGTATGGGACTCCGGCTTGTACCAGATTGGACCTAAGTGCAAGTGGGAGCTGTTAGATAGTTTTGGATGCCCTTAGCTTCAATTCGATTTGATGTACTTTTGTTATTTAGTGGAAATAAATAAAGTGCATGTTTGATTCATGTTGTTTGGTTTAATTCTGTGTAAGACCCTAAAACTGGACACTTATAGAGACTCGTGTTAGTTTTAAATGTTCACAGCCATTGGATAAGTCTGGGGAGGTTTATCCTGCCAAGGCTGATACTGGTGTGCCACCAAGTGTTGGGATGGCCTGTCTCGGCCACCAGGGTAAGACCCAAGGCACATGCAGTATGGGATTACTCGAATCCTTGAACCGGACCAGATTTCCAGTATTGCCCTGGACCTTAGAGATAGATGGGCAAAACTGGAAAGTTACACCTGACCCCTAGACTCGATTATGACACTTCACTAGGTGTCGGATCAGGCTATCTTTGATATGCCAATCGTTGAGATCCTTAGATGGGGATCAAAACCTGGGTATGTTGGGACAGTCTGAGAATTCATCTGAGTGGGTGATCATAGTGACAGGATCAGCCCCTTTGTCGAACAAAGGTAATGATCGGGAATGCACTCTCTCTGATGGAAACCAAACTGTCGGCAGTTGATTTTAATCGTTGGAATTTTGTTTTGCAAAATTAATATATTTATATATATATGTACGGTTTCGAAATGTTTGCAAATGGTTTTAATTCCCGGGATCCATGTGAGTGGAGAGTGCGGCACTATTCCTTGCAGCCGAGGGAGAGGTCCTCTCTTGTCGGGCAATGCTTGATCATTAAGGGCTGAGAGGTTAAGTGTAAGACCATTTAGGATAATACCTGATGGGCTAATCTTGCACCTGCCCACAGTCCCTGGGTTTTTATAAGATGGCTTGGCCCAGGGACCACTTAATGTAAGTGTTGGGCCCATAGGGTTCATGTGATGGACTTAGGGGTTCACTGAGTTTTTCAGTGAATTCGGCTGGGCCGAACCCGTGTGGCTGGTGTGTAGATCAATGCTTGGGTCCCACGCCATACAAAGAAGCCCAACTGGGCAGGAGATTGGAAACTAGTTAAACACTGAACACTTAATGGGCCAAAAGCCCATTTTGAGCTGGGCTGATATGATCACCCATATATGGGGCGAATTTGAGATTAATGTTAGTAAAAGGATAGGGCCTTTAACCTTATCCACTTTGGGAGACCAAATTCAAAACAGATTTGAATCTGGTAACCTCTTGATAAGATCAGGAGTAAGCTAACTTAATCTGTAGATAGGATTAAGATGATCCCCTATCTAGATACAGATTTGGATTGGGATAACTCCTAATTAGGAGGTTTCTTAATCAAGAAGAAAGGAGGAGAAACCCAAGAGAAATACATCAGATTTCGAACCAAGGGTTAGTAGTGCAATAAATTATCCTGCAATCAGAGATTAGATCTCATACAGACTCCAGAGAGAAGAGAAGTAGTTCAGCCATCTTCGTCCCAAGAGTTCTCCTCCAGCCACCGCCATTCCCTCTTGCAAGATTTGATCTTTGCAGCAATAGGGAGTCAAGAAATCAGTTCTTGACATTAGTGTTGCGAAAAAGACTAAGAAAGATTCAATGTTCATAGTTTCCAGAGGATTCTTTCGAAGGATCTAGTGTGTAGGACGCACCCTGCTGGTTCCGTTCCATCCACAGCTGTGTCATCTTCAGCAGGAGCGGATCTTGGTTTCTTCTTTGGGCGTGAACACCAACTTTGGGAGATACTGCTTCTTCGGATCAGGTATATTCCTCCATTTTCCTTTTTGGTTCAGATCTGGTTCGATTATGGTTCAAGTAAGATCCTTGAATATAGTATTCTAAATTTAGGGAATATGATTCCCAGTTGGGAGAAGGTAGGAAAATTTTTGAAATTCGCCCACCCATTCCGCAACCTTTTAGCGTCCATTAGATGGATCCTACAATTCTTTCAATAGGTGCATGGGACCATAGCCCCACCACTTACTGTGAAGGATCACATATCCACCCATCAAACGAGCTTTCCCTTTGGCCTCCATCAGACAAGGTTCATTGTCATTTTAGGTTAAACCTTTCTGTATGGTAACTGCATACCTATTATATCGTGAGCCCCAAGGTACTGTGGAAGATTCTTCCATTTTAGGATAGGCCCCTCCCACTAGTCTATGACGCCCCTATCATCTCATGAAGCAATCCCACCAACTGTCTTAGTGAAATGGATAGCCTAATTTTATGGTGCATCTCCACCCACCAATTCAACCCGTTTTCATGCTAATGACGAAAGGCCTTTAGAGAAATCATCCTATGATATTCCCTATTTCATTGTACTTATATTAATTACAAGGGAACATGTATATTAGTCCCTAGGTCAAATTTAGGTCATACCACAGTGGCTCCCACTGACTTTTATAAAGTAAGATTCAAATGGGCCCTTAATGGGCTAGGGATCCCGTGAGGTTCCTCTTGGGGAGGAAGCTAATTAAGGGGGCCATTGACAAAGGAGATCATGCAATGATGATCTATGGTCATCATAACAATGATGTGCATTAAGCCATGATGTTCGCAGAGAGCCACATAAGTCAATCAATGGGCCAAGCATTTATGGCATCACATCCATTCAGCACGTTACATATACAAACACAATTGATCCATATCAATTTAAAACTTGTAAAACCCATATCCATTTAGATTAACACATGATCAACACATCAATGGACCAAATTATCTAATAATTTTATCTTGGTATATGGGCTAAACTGCAAAAAGCAGTTCGACTCAAATAGCAGTCCATGCTGAAATGGGCTAGTCTTGCTTTAATCTAACAAAAAGGGGTTTTCAAGTATGCGCTGAATTGGTCCATGCAATGGGCTATCAAACCCCTGGCCTAAAACTGGTTTTGGGTCACTTAAACCATGATCCAAGGGGCTATGATCAGACCCCAAAGAACTATAGGTTCGACCCAACAATATTGGACCAAAACTAGGTCAAATCGGCATAGGGTTTGGTGTCCAAAACATGCATCAATTCACATATGTAGTGATCTGAAATTTCTCAGTTATGATTTACAATCTAAACATCAAATAAACCAAATTAAATAGGTAGGGCTGATAGTGTGATGGTCTGAATCCAATATGGACAAAACTGCAATCCTGCGAAAACTGCAATCTGCAGATCAATCTCCATCTGCAAGCTCTGTCTTGTCCACACGATCCAATAATTTCTCTGATGTAAAAAAATAGAAAAACCCTAATTTCTATTTCTTACATCAGAAAAACCTAGTGCATTCTTTCTAGAAAAGAAAATAATTAATTACAAACCACATAATCAAAATAATGAATTTTGTGTACACAAAACTTGTTGCAATTAAGATTTCGATCTCCATTACTTTCAGCCCAAGAATTCAAGAATCCATAATAGAACAATTCTATAATATATTAGAATATATTCACAAAAATTCAGATCATTCACCCATTCTGAGAACCGATTTCTTAGAATTTTTTGCTAACTGCTCAAATCGACTAGACTAGTTCTTGCCAATTTGAGTTTTGGTTCAAATCTGATTTGGTTCAGTCCAAGGGATGAACTTAATGCTCTGATACCACTATAAAAAGGGTTAGAGTCCCCCATATGGATGGCCGAACCATGCTAGATGGCTGGGAAAAATTTCAAAAATTCCCTAATCCTTCCAATAATCGAATTCCCTATGTTATGAAAAGTTGCATTTTTCAGGACCGGTCTTACACTGAACCGGATCAGATTTGAAACCAACTAAAAAGGGAGATGTGCACCTGATATGGATACCACAAACATAGATCCTAAAATGGATGTTCATGCCCAAATCAGTCATAAAACCAGCCTCCACTAAAAATGGCATAGTGTATTCCTGAAGCCGGTTCAGTAACGCAATTTTCAGAAAAACTACAATCCAATTGCTTGGGTCGAACTGGGGAGGTG
Source organism: Nelumbo nucifera (assembly GCF_055504915.1). Taxonomy (NCBI): domain Eukaryota; kingdom Viridiplantae; phylum Streptophyta; class Magnoliopsida; order Proteales; family Nelumbonaceae; genus Nelumbo; species Nelumbo nucifera. The sequence continues at coordinate 53,162,139 of NC_142649.1, read as the reverse complement.
AGCACGAAATTCCTTTGGATTTTTCTTGCACAAATCAAAGAAAAACTGATCTCTATCAGTCCCAAATAAGTAGTAGTCGAACTAGGGTTTCTTGGAAGACAAAAGAAGAAGAAAGAGATAATAGAATTGAGAGGGTCTCCTTGATTAGGACTTCTCCTTATCAAATTAGGAGATTGTCCAAATCTAATTTGGATTTGGGCTCTATTTAAAGATAAGCTTTATCCTCTTAAAAGGATAGGTGCTCCATACCCATTTCCAAACCCAGATTCGTCCCATGTCACATGACAACTTAATCTTAATTAATCATATTAATTATGGGCTTTAGGCCCATCAGTTATAAGGCTCACGATCCAAGGGTGTTGCATGGCCAACTTAAGCCTGATTTGTATGGTGTGGGACCCCATAATGACCTCACATAAGTCCACATGGGTTCGGCCCAGCCATTGTGAAAAGGGTTGGCTGAATTCACTGCTAAACATAATGAACCGCTGAGAACATCACCATTGGCTCAAAATGGGCCCAACATTTACTCTTAAATGATCATTGAGTTTAGTCATCCTATGAAGACCCAAGGATAATGAACTTAAGTAAGATAAAGCCCATTTGGTAATCAATTCTGTAATGGTCTTTTGTACTTAACCTCTCGGCCCAAAATGATTAAACACTACCCGACAGGGAAGAACCTCTCCCCTGGCTACAAGGTGCAATGTCTGAGCACATCACTTTGGGCTCAAAATGGGCCCAACATTTACACTTAAATGATCATTGAGTTTAGTCATCCTGTGAAGACCCAAGGATAATGGATTTAAGTAAGATAAAACTCATTTGGTAATCAACTCTGTAATGGTCTCTTACACTTAACCTCTCGGCCCATAATGATCAAACACTACCGGACAGGGAAGGACCTCTCCCTTGGCTGCAAGGTGCAATGTCACAATCTCTGCTCGGATGGATCTTGGAAATTGAAATATTTTGCAAATATTTTTCATAAAACATAATATATATAGCATATAAATATATTTTGCAAAACCAAATCTCAAACACAGTTGAAATCCACTGCCGACAATTTAGGTTTCCATCAGAGAGAGTGTAAGCCTTATCATTCACTTTGTCCGACTAAAGGGTCGAGATCCTATCACTATGATCACCCACTTAGGTGAATTCTCAGACTACCCCAACATACCCAAGGTTTTGACCCACAATGGATCTCACTGATTGGTATATCAAAGATAGCCCAGTCTGGGTTCAGTGTTTCAACCAAACACACACTGCATGTGCTTTGGGTCAAACCCTAACAGTTGAAACAAACTGCCCCAACTTCTTTGGCAGCACATCAGTATCAGCCTTGGTAGGATAAATTTCCCAAGTCTATCCAACTGCTGAAAACATTCTAAACTAGCACGAGTCTCATAAGTATCCAATTTAAAGGGTAATTTCATAGAAACATACCAATATCAACATGAAACAATAATGTACTTTTATTTATTTATAATAAATGTATATGTACATGAATCATATTAGAGCTAAGGACATACAACATCTAACACGTGATACATAGATTAGTCAGATATAGTTGCAACATTATTACACCTTTTGGTGATTTATTGAACCGCTTTTATTAATGGTTTTGATTGTAAAAGAGAATGAGAATTGATTGCTATTGAATCACAAAATAAAAAAAAAAAAAACATCATAACATCTTTTCGTGATCTATGAGCTGCTTTTTTATGAATGCTTTTGATGGTAAAAGGCATTTGTACAACGAATGAGAATTGATTGCTTCAATTTGGATCTCAGAATTTAAAAAGACGAATATTAGTTTTGCACTAAGTGTCAAGTTAATGTCGGCTTTATGTTTGACAAACAATTAAAAATGTGGGGTACTAGTTCAGAAAATCACTAGTTTGGTAGTTAAGAAATTCTTTTGTTGGACACTTTGAAATTGTCATACAACTATACAAGTAAAAGGGCGTCTAATATTCTTAGATGATAATTGCGAACCATCCTGGTGGTAGTCAAATGATTGTCTCTTGTCATTGTCATTTGTAAATGTGCAAATTGGGAAGAATTTACACTGTTTGATGCATAGCACTTTTAGCCTTCTCCATTAAAATTTCAACAAATTGGGAACCTGAAGCCACAGACGTTTCATCCCTAGACGTCATTTGACAGATATACCTTACAAAAATACCTCTTTAAATAATGTGCTCTTTTATTAACATATTTCACATCAAGGCGAAGGACTTAATATCAGCCTTTGTTTTTGTTCCTTCACTGTTCATAGAAAAGTAAAGATGCAATTCTTGGTATATAAGTAGGGGTGTCAATGGACCGGTTTTAGATTGGATTCGTCCAAATCAAAATCAATTTGATTAGATTGGACAGACCAATAAGACATTCAGTTAGACCAGTCCAGACTTAATGCGGTCCAAAGTATTTATTGGATTGGATTGGATCTGATCCATCCACAGTGAATTTATATTAGATTGGGTTGAATTGAGCCAATATCTGGTCAATTGATAGAAGATAATACGAGCATCCTTCATTTTAAGGAAGCAATTTTTTTTCCCCTTCTAAGCACCTCAGTGGTGGGCGTTGTACCAAAGCTCGATTTCTTTTCCTTTTATTGTTTTGTTAATTCAGGATGATGTTCAATCTGATTATTTATCCATCAACGAAGTGCTCAATAAATCTTTACTTCTTTTGTATAATCAATCAAGGAGAAAGGTAAAAAATCAAAATGTTATATATGATAAAAAAACCATGGTATTGAAGATGATTATAGAGAAAGTAGAATATGACAAGATTAAAATCATGAATTCTACCCAAAAGCAACAATGCAGATCAGGAATGTAGTCCTAGCACATCACTATTATCTCAGAATGAATGTGTCAAAGTGGTCGGAAGAATTAATTCCATATAATCAAATTTAGCATTAATAAGCATTTGAGTTTTCTACCAACAAAAAGCATTTGAGTTATATATATATATATATATATATATATTTTTTTTTTTTTGAAAGAAAAACGCATCATTGATGATATCTCTGAAATGATAAAGATAAACTCCACCTATATCTAACAGAACTGCTGATATTGGCATTCATTAACGTCTGAGGGTCTATAAAAAAGTAGATTCCAGTGACACTCACAGAATAAAAGTAGAAGAGAAGGAGATGCTAGGCTAATACACGGAAGGCTGTGATTTCATAGTTTTAAGGTGGGGCCACAGTAATATATCAAAGGTCATGATTCACGGATGGTAGCCTATATATATAATGCTACCTACCTCTCTCAAGATATACATCCATATTACCATTTGTGTCCAACCGGGTTCTACTTCTACCCACTCACGTATACCATCATGTCTAGGGTAATGGATCCTTTGGTTGTTGGTCGTGTAATAGGGGATGTGTTGGATCCTTTTGAACGATCCATATCTCTTTTAATAACTTACAACCATAGGGAAGTCAACAATGGATATAACTTTCGGCCCTCAGCCTTGGTACACCAACCTAGAGTCGAAGTTGGGGGCGATGATCTCAGGACCTTTTACACGCTGGTGAGTCCTAATTCTAATTCTAAATCCTGTTACTTTGATTGGTTGGGTTTCTTCTATGTTGCTTTAAATATCATCTCCTGCATCTGCTGTGGTTGATCTACTCATGCTTATCCGTGTGTATGGAATGCAAGTGATGTTTCTTCCATTAATTCATTATGGTTTTTGATTGTGCGCGATCTGGATGTTCTTAGTTAGAAAGCAGTTCGGATGTCAAATTGCAAAATGACACTCAGAGAACTGAGTGCCCAAACCGATCAATCCCACGTTCGAACTGCCTTCCGACTAAAAGCATCCAGATCACACACTATAAGTTTTATTAGCTTGAGGTTTTTTATTGCACACGATATATATGTGGTTTCAAGTGGGTTATATATGGCTGTAGTAATGGTCGATCCTGATGCTCCAAGCCCAAGTGATCCAAACCTCAGAGAGTATTTGCACTGGTTATGTTCCAATTTCTCTCTCTCTCTTTCTCTGTGTTCAGTATATATTTAAAGTAGTGCCCTAAGTTTTTAACCTCTAAAATTAAGTTGGTATTGCAAAACAGTTAAAGGATAAGAGGGAATAATCACCTGATTAACTGTTAATAAGGATACCCTAATAGGATTTTGGTTATCTGACCCTAATACCAAAAATGCCCTACTTCTGGATGAATCACCTGGTTTAAATTTTTAGCATGGCTATGAGACGGATCAAAACTATTTATATTGAAATTCATCCATTACATATGTCAATGGTCCCCTTTAAAGTTGGAATGTAATCCAAAGTTGGAGAAATTCAATGAACAGAAATTACTAGCTAGATGATATACGACTAAAAAGGTGTTGCCGATGGATGTTTGGGAGACTGATCTTCCAAGCTAAAATAGGTGATGTAATTAAAGACACTTTCACTCTCTTTTGACTTGAGAATGTACGTAGATCTTTTATTAGTGAATATTTACATATAATATGTTATTTATCCGGGTAAAAATTTCCTAGGAAAGACTTAAGTTATTTGGATAAATGCATTTATCCATATTTTTTCATTTCTCATTTCAAGAAAGAGAGAAAAGGAAACAATGGAGGGATGGATCTTTATCGGACCTAAATGAGAATGACATGAAAAGCCTTTTTCAAAACCTATCATTAAGGGGAAGATCTGTTTATGAAATAGTTCAAGAAAGACTCGTCTCATTTCCTTGCTTGTTCATTCACTTCAAGGCTGGTTCTGAACACCGCGTAACATCATCTTCAACCAACCTCCACGGTACGCACGTACCTTGTAGCCACAAAAGAATTGCTTATACAATAAACAGCTGCTTGCTTATATACGTTTACTAAAACACTAGCTTTCATTAGGCTAGCATGAAACTAAAAAAGAGAGATATGCCTAAGGCGGCATATGCAAGCAAACTGTACACGCTAAGAAAAGAGGCGCAAAGAAAGCCACTCTGCCGGCTTGTCACTTCGTTTGTACCTTCTTGGCTTAGGCTAGCAATTGAACTGACTTTATGTCCTTGCCGCCCGACCACTAGAAGAAGCTAAGCGCTTGAAGGGCAAACTAAAGAAATGTTGCTTCTGTCGACCTTTCTGTGCAACAGTCCACCGGTACGTAGTGGAAGAGAGGGTTACAGCAGTACATATAAGAGTCTTCCAGTTCTTACTACTGCTCTTTCTTACCAATCAAGTAGTACAACAACTGTATCTTATCTTATAGCCCAGCGCATCGGATCACCTTTTGAATTCAGTAGATAGAAGAAACAATTATACTACATCCATTCTTTTTATATTAGGAGTGGAGATCACATTAATTTTATCTATTTTATTTCTCACAAAATAAGGCAAAATCAAATCTGAAGAACAAAACCGCAAATTAACAAACTGAGCTGATGTTCAAAAAACATTATTTTTGTTGGAGAAAACCATATCATTTAGCCATCCTACTCAGTCCAAGCCAAAGCATGATCTGTGTATGTGTGTGTTCTATGTGAATCTCTGAATAAATTATAACTAGTTCATCGTAGTTGTACTAACTGGCTTGCTGTAACACTCTAGGTTGGTGACTGACATTCCTGTAGGAACCGATGCAACTTTTGGTAAGTTAAAACAAGAAGCAAATTTTTACATTCATGCATTTACAAGCTTAAATGTTCATATCACAGGAGATGTTTTCACATAATTCCCCTAAAAACCCGAAGTAGGTTTTGACTATATATATATATATAATAAGGAAGTATTTGTTTTTCGGGTCATTTATTAAAACATCCTTTATAGGGGATGTTTTGACCTAATTCCCCTTATAGGGTAAGTTTAAGTAAATCTGTAAAACTATAGGGGGTGTTCTAATAAATGACCCTTATTTTTATTCCTGACATTTTTATAAACAACCAATAGATACTTCAATTAGCTGCTAATTCCCATTTATATATTCTCCTTTCCAAAATCAAGTTCATTATTTTCTCCTAAATTATCTCTAATTCCTATTTATCCTTTCCCTTCACTAAAGTCCAACCATTTATACGTCTAATTTATAGGAACTTCTAAATTAATTATATTTAGCTCCCTCTAATTCCTTCTAAATTATCTCCAAAAATAGGGCTCTACTTAGTAAGATTTTATTTAGCAACAAACATGAGGGTTAATCTAACTAATTAATACAACTATCTATAGTTCCATAAATTGTTTACCCGTTTAAAGACAAATGAGGGTTAACCCAATCACCCGTACAAGTAACTTGTTTGACTATTTTTAAAATATTAAAACTACTTAATTAATGATAACATAATTAGCCATTAACTACATAATTTTTCAAATAGTTAACTTCAAAAATAAATCAGTTTTAACTCAATTTATTTCATTGGCTTAAAGTCATTACCTTTAATTAACTTCATTATGTTAATTAATTAAATTAAATTCATTAATTAAGATTAATGGATCGCTATTTAGTTAACATTGTGTATGCCTAATATTTAACCAGTTACTTTTATTTAGTTAACTTACTTTTATTAATTAAAGTAGAAAACTATTAATTACATTAATTAATTAGAAAAAATTAATTAAATTAAAAATTATATAATTAAATAATAAGATAATTATATAATTAGCTAACTAAATAAGTTAATATTGTTATAAAAATTATAGGAAGAAAATAATATGAATTAATAAAAATTATTTTAAGAACGTTTTATTAATAGAAGTTTTATTTAAAAATAAATTTAATACATGTTTATTAATAAAACAATAAAAGAGTAAGAAAATTTTAGTTTCAAAATTAAATCTTAAAAAAATTAATGATATTACAAATTTGTTGATAAATTTAAAAAGTTAACAAAATTATCAGTTTTAATCTTAATTATTATTAATTAAAAATCCCCTAATCCATATAAAAACAAGAAAAATTAACACTAAATAAAAATTTAGTAAAAATTAAAACAATTTAATACAAGGTAAAAGCTAATACAATTAGGAATAATTATAATGGGGTGATGAAGATCATTGGACCACTTAATCAAATAGGCTCTGATACCATGTCGAATAAATATTCAACCTATAAAACTTGAGCTGTTAGGTGAGATATCTGATGAATAGATTTTCATTCTCTAACCTGCTTTAGTAGAACTTGGATGGCAATGGAATAGGTGATCGAAACTACTCCATCACCATTAATAACAAACATATACCGAAATTTAGAAATCAAGAGCAACAAATATTTGAGAAGTTTTGAGTGAGGAAAAGGGGGAAAATTAATGTTAGCCATGCAAATGAAGATGACAAATCTAGAGTTGCCATTCAAATGAAGATGACAACCGCTCCTTAAAACCACGAAATATATAATTCCCACCATTTCCACCATCGCTGCCTGAGAAAACTAAAATCATAGGGCTTTCGGCTCTGTTTCACTTGCCATGCGAACGGGAAGCCAGAGACAGCTGCGTTGGTTATTGAATGAATATTACTTTTGTTATTTATTTTTTTTAAGTCACACCAGTGGGGAATTTAATACAAGCTAGCCACTTGCCATTTATCCGTTGAACACTTGCAAACTAGCAGGGGCCCTTGCTTCTTAGGGGCTAATGACAGCCGTGTGAATTAAAAACAATTAGGCCAGATGTGGGATCGGTTGGGTGTACATGGTTGCTCTATCTCTTCTTGAGCACGTATAGAACAAACCTAGTATTTGAGTGATCAGGCAAAGAAGCACATTTTATGATGATGGGGTGGCCGTGAACTCTAGCAGGGGGCCCTGCTTCGCAGGGGCTAATGGAAGCCGTGTGAAATTGAGATAATCAGGCCAGATGTGGGATTAATTTGGTGCACATGATTGTGAGATACAACACCTCTAGCAATATGTTCGAGGAGTGCAACTTGGACAGGCTTGGGTTGATCATTTCTTTGTTAAGAAATGCTCTATAATTTTGTGATTCATTTAGAATATAAGTAGGAATCTTTTGATATATGATTTTGTAGTAGTCGTGGGAGTTGATATATTTTCTTTTTTTCTTTGTTTTATTTTGTGTTTATTATTAGTGTTATAGAAAAGACCCGGGGTATACTTTAGGCATCAACCTAACTCCAAACTAATGAGGAAACATGAATGGAAAAGTGGAACAATAACTTCAAAAAACAGTTCACTCAACCCTTTTGTCCTACTAAGGTCCCTAAACTAAATCAAATAAGCAAGTCTGTGTTTTAATGGAAATATGGAGGACAAAGACAGATCATAGAGGGAGAGGCAGAGAAAGAAAGCAAGGCCCAAACCAAAATGTCTTTGTTTGCATATTCCAAGCCCATCTTCATTTGTATGCGTGTACATTGTCTTATTTTCCTATTTATGCAGGAAAACATTCTCTCCATCTTGCTTGCTCTGTTACACTGATAAATGTTTTCAAAAACTGGATTAGACCACCAAGTTGACCAAAAAAGCAAGAACCAAACAAGCTAGTAGATTGCGCTGGGAACCAGATAGTTTTCCAGTTCAATCTAGTCAGATTTTCAAAATTAAGGGCTCTTCCCAATGACTTGATCACAACTCTCTGTTGGTAGTCATTATGTTTTACGCTTTGAAGTTGTGTTGTGTTTTAGTGAATTGTTATACAGGAGATTTCCGCAAATATCTTTTCTATGCTTTCTCTGATAATTCTCTACCTCCTTTAATATTTTCATAGTTCTAACACAACAATTATTCTTCCTTTTTCCTTTATCTTGGATTTTCTTCTAATTTATTACTGCCAGATTCCCTATTGGTTATTTCCATCTTGGATTTTCTTTGCAATATCAAGTTTCAGACACTCTTCAAAATGCCCCAGAAAATGATACATTTCCACAATTTGCAAGGGAATGAGGAGTTCAATAACCTGTAACTATAACTATCAGAGATCAAGGAATCAAATGACAAGAAATATAACAAACAAAAGCCATCAATAATTAAATATAAAAGATAAACCAATTCCAACTGATGCAAAGAAAAAAAGCAAAAGAAAGAAAGACTACCTTAACAATTGTATAAATTAAGATAAACAACATTAATAGGACTTTAAATATCTACTACGGAAATTTCATTTGTTTACAACATCATACTAGAAAGTGGAAGTGTTGATACGTGCGGAGAGGAAAGGGGAGAAAGAGAACGAGGGGTGTGCGCCATCACATACTATTAGCATACGTGTGGAGTGTCTATACCATTGTGGATATCGTTGCAGTGTGTTCATTGTTTCAGGCTTCTCCTTGCTCTCTCCGGAAAAAACCAAAACCCATCCATCGAAATGGTAGAGTCTACAACCACCCTATCATCATAAAATGTGCTTCTTCGCCTAACCACTCAAATACCAACAAACCCTCATCTCCTTCGACGGTCCTGAAGCACCGCCGCCCCGCCGATGAGAATATCTGCGACGAAGCTCGCCACCACAACTCCACCCACAAACATGGCTTCTTCGCCAAATACATCCCATTCAACGCCAATCCCAGCTCCACTGAATGCATTTGATCTCTTTCAGTGTGCCATTCTAGCAGTTGCTGGTGGAGGCAATGCATCCGTCAAGCTGTGGGACACTGCAACATGGAAACTATTACCGAAAGAAAGGAGAAATAGGAAGAAAGTAGTGGAAGAATGAAGAGAGAGGGATGGAGGGAGAGAGGAAAGGGGAGAAAGAGAGAGGACACTAATATAAAACTGCAAAATGAAAAACAAAGAGAGAGATTTCGTTGCACGTGTGAATACCATTTTCTTAAAGGAGAGGATGCCACGAATCATCCTATCTCATATATATATAATACCTTACATTATATATATTTTTATTTGTACTCCCCTTCCAAACTGAGCCCAAATTAAAATTAAAAGAGGAGGGGCTAAGGTAAAGGCAAAATTGAGTTTTTACATAAGTCACTCTGGATACTAATTATTTCCACGAAAGGAGATATTGCCCATGCACAGCTATAATTACGAGGAAATATAAAATGTAGGAACAACTTGTGGATAGAAAATCCGAGCCCTTTTTAAATATGGTTTGGAAGATATAATTTAGAACGCTTTAAATAATTAAGCTTAAACAATATTAATTGTTCCAGCAGGGAATGAGATAGTGTGCTATGAGAGCCCAAATCCAACAGCTGGGATCCACCGTCTTGTGTTTGCACTGTTTAGGCAATTGGGAAGGCAGACAGTGTATGCTCCAGGGTTGCGTCAAAATTTCAACACCAGACTTTACTGAGATTTACAACCTCGGCCTACCAGCTGCTGCTCTCTATTTCAACTGCCAAAGGGAGGGGGGTTGGGGTGGGAGGAGGTAATTAAATAGAATTTCTTAGACACCAAAATCAGAAGATACATTGAGCTCATCCGTGGATGAATGAGGCTTATATTAAGTAAATAAATGTATCAGTAAGCTTTTAGCAGCCTCTTTCATCACACATTCTTCTTTTTTTACTAGTATGTATATTAATTTGATGATGTGATGGAAATCAATCCGGTGTAAAATTTGTAGATAAATAATATAATACTTAGTAGCGTGTGTTAGAATTGACATTGGATCTCCTTCCTCCAAAAATTCTATTCACGCCTATTACAAACACTATCTTTGTGCATTGGGAATATCTCTCCATGTATAATAACACGTAAAGGGATGAGATGTTCTCCATGTGTGACTGTGATGTTATGTGGGTAGATATAGGCAGAGTTATTGTGAATAGGAAATCCAGACTCATTAGAATTGTGTATTTTTTATCAGTTTCTACTATTTTACTCCTTTTTTTTCTTTAACAGAAAAAGCTACTAGGCTCGATTATTTCTAGATCAGTTTGAGACTTGGAAATTCACTCAAAGGTTTCAAAATTACACAGCCAATTACGAAAGCATATTAATAAATGCAAAATCCAAACTATCGATATGAAAAATGGCACCATCAAGACACCTTGCCTAGCTCGATTAGACCTTTTCAAATTAAGCTTCTACCCAACGACGGTGGGAGGCCAATTCTAAGTATGTGTTTGGTTCCATTTATGTTTTTTGAGTAAATGCTGCCACATAGGCACACCATCAGTAAAGGCCTCATTACGTGCCTCTCCCATTTCAGGAAACTTCATTTTGGAACTTCCTGAAATGCGTTTATTGGCACTTTGCTAATGTGGTAACTAATGGCGCCTATATGTCATAAACACCCTCATTAATTGTTTTTCTCGGTTTTACAGTCACATAAGTACAAAACATTTACTCAATAAACATAAATGGAACCAAACACCCTCTAAGTCCATAACCATCAAATTATTTAAATCCACCATCATAACAAATTTGTCTGATACCCTTTCAGCAATTAAAAAATCAACAGCCAAGATTCAACACCGTGTTCATACTTGTCACCATGATCATACTATTGCATCATGTGCCAAAATCAATGAGAATCAACAACAGATTGATTTCCATCCTCAGATCTACCTGATCCACCATTTATCTCACTTAGATATTTTCTAACAATTTAAATAAATTCAACTAATAATACACACACACACCTTAATATGTTGATTGTTGACTACCTGATCTCCATCAGGTTTTAAAGGTTATGTTGACAATATGATTTTCATGTGCTCATTTAAAATCAATTTTATCTTTGTACCTTTTCTTTCTATTAATAAAAACGAAGGCCTTTTATATATATGTGGCTTTCTTATACTTGTGTCAGAATGAAAATGTCCAATAATATTGAAGGGCATTAAGGTGATAATGGAAGATCCAAATAATAATTTAATTAGTTCCTTACAAATAATTTTTTTTTTTTATTTTGCTGTTAATCTGAAACATCCCTTGCAACAAGTGAGCCTGAACAAATCTCTTATACGGTTGGCAGATGAATGATTACCATACGATGTGAATTTATGTAACAAAGACAAGTAATGAAAGCATGGTATAGTAGTGATTTGTATTGCCTCTTGGCCTATAGACCTTCCTTTAAATCTTCCTATTCATTTATATCAATGTTTTTAATTTGCTGTTGAACCTAGTAGTCAAACTGATTGACTAGGCATATAGACAAATTCATGAGCATGTTTCAACCCAAACCACTTAATGTTGACATGCACTGTTAACGCCTAATGACCTAATTAATTGAATCACTAACATGTTTGAATCGGTTAATGCATGGGAATTAGTTAGACATTAATCATCTTTGTGCTTTTTTTTTAAGCCATTTCCATCATTGATAACAATAGTTCTCATGTGTGACACATACTGTTGTTTAATATTATGACAATATAAAGTTACAGATTTGCCAAAATTTTTCTACTATAATTTTTGCAACAATATTGCATTTCTATATATTTTTCAAAATTTGATTTTTTTAATTATAACATGGATCAGCCCATTTGACGCAGACAAATGCACCACTGATTTGCCACTTAGACAAAAAATGGTTTGGATTTTAGTAATTTTTAAATTTTGCATGTATTTTATTTCTAGCATTTATAAAATAACTCTTTCTACAAAGCTTTTGCATTTGTATATGTTTTTTTTTTTTATTTTCTATCATTTGATTATGACAACCTAGGTTCCCATTTAACCTTGATGGTTGAATTACTGACTTGCCCCTAGATGGAAAAAGGCTTTATTTTCCATATGTTTCTTAAAGTTTTAGAATTTTGTGTTATGTGATAAGAATAAAAATTATCATATTTTTGTCCTTAAATATTCAGTTTTTTATACTTAATTAGTACTTAATTGGATTCATTATTCTTGTATTTCGATTCAGGGCATGAAAGAAAGTGTCAGGAGAAAAACAAGGCAAATTGGGTAAATTTTCATAGTTTCGGCGCCGTGTAGTAATCTGGGCATAACTCCCCCATCCGAACTCCGATTGAGATGCTTTAAGATGCATTGGAGAGATAAGAAACAACTATACAACTTTCATGTTTTGAGTTTTGATAGATTCTGACTGCACCACAGTCAAAATCGGGCCCGAAGTCTGAGAAAATTCGCAAGAAGCCCAATTCGCAGAAGCCCAGTTCGCAGAGAAGCCTTGTAGCAGCCCAATTTGTTAAAGAAGCCCAACTCGAATTCGAGATTAAAGAGTCCTATCAGATTTAAATTTCAATTGTAATTCTAGAAAGATAAAAGATTGAGATTACTAGATAGGATAGGATAGGATTAGATCTAACATTGAGGCCCCGCAAGGAGAAAAGAGGAAAAGGAAAGACGAAGAAGCTAGCAGCAGTAAGCATCGGCGAAGGAAGAGTAAGTCACCAAGGAGAAGTAGGTCTCCACAAAAGAAGAGTAAGTCTCCATCTCGGGGTTCTAGGTTAGGTCGGCAATCTAGGACCCCCCAGTTGAAAGGTCTTCCTACACTCCCCTCAACAGGAAGCAAGGTAAGATACTGATGTCAATAAAGGATGCCAGTTACCTCAAGTGGCTACCCAGGATGCGGGGAGATCCAACGACTAGAAACCCAAACATCTACTGTCACTTCCATCGTGACTTCAGGCACACCACTGAGAACTGTTGGAACCTATGCGATGAGATTGAGGAGTTGATCCGCTGTGGCTACTTGAAGCAATACATCCAACGCGATGGTAGGGAGTTGGGAGATCACCAAGCGACTAGAGAAGATGTTCTGGAATCGAGCAGAAGAAATGACCAGCCACCCCGGCAGTAGCAGCAACAGCATATGCCTGAAAATAGACCGATCCGCGGGGTGATCAACATGATCACCAGCGGGTCCATTGTTGCGGGGTGTACAACAATAGTGAGCAAAACTTCAGTTTGGGAGCTTGAACATGAAGCAGAAAACCCACTGAAGAGGCCTCGGATCAAAGAGCCCATCTATTTCACTAAGGATGATGATCACGGGATACGGTACCTGCATGAAGATGCCCTTGTCGTCAAGTTAATCAACGACTTCGAGGTAAATCATATACTGGAGGACTCAGGGAGTTCCGTAGATATCCTTTTTCTAGAATCCTTTGAGAAGTTACAGCTACAACAAAGTGATATGAAGCCAACAGATTCACCTCTGGTAGGATTCATCGGCGAAGTGGTCGGACCCATTGGACGAATCACAGTTCCAGTTGCAGCAGGAATGTGGCCCAACCTAGTGTGCTTCGAGCACACCTTCCTTGTGGTGGTGACTTTGTCCCCCTACAATGCGATTTTAGGTCGGCCCATTCTGCACGCCCTTCGTGTAGTCGTGTCCACCTACTATCTGGCGATGAAGTTTCTGATAGATTACGGAGTAGGGGTTGTATGAGGTGACTAGTTGTAATCACGTAAGTACTACGTGGTGGTTCTAAAGGGCAAGGCGAAGTTGGTAGACGATGTCGAACTAGAGCCTCCATCCAAGCATTCAGAGGAGCGAGCTGTCCCGATGGAGGAGACAGTCCCTGTACCAGTTTCTGAAGCTGAGCTGATGAAGACACTCTAGATCGGCACTCTACTAAGCGAACCACTTCGGTCACAACTAGTAAGTTTCTTACTCAATAACTTAGATGTTTTTGCTTGGTCCGCGGCAGAAATGCCCAGCATTGACCCTAGCGTAATTACTCACAATCTTAATGTGGACCCTTTAGTTAGGCCAGTTAGACAAAGAAAACAAAACCTCGCCCCAGAGCGGTGGAGGGTAGTTGACAAGAAGGTCGGGAAGCTCCTCACAGAAGACTTCGTTAAGGAGGTCCAATACCCAAGCTGGGTGGCCAATCTCATGCTGGTAAAGAAGGCCAACGGAAAGTGGTGCATGTGCGTCGACTACACTGACCTCAATAGAGCCTGCTTGAAGGACTGCTTTCCACTCCTTAGGATAGACCGCCTGGTAGACATGACCTCAGGGCACGAGTTGTTGAGCTTCATGGATGCCTACTCTGGCTACAACTAGATTAGGATGGATGTAACCGATCAGGACAAGACCGCATTTGTAACCGAACTGGCTATTACTACTATATAGTGATGCCCTTCGGATTAAAAAATGCTGGAGTAACTTTCCAATGGCTTGTAAATAAAGTTTTTAAACCTCTTCTTGGAAATAAAGTAGAGTGTTATGTTGATGACATGGTCATGAAGACCCAGTTTTCGAACTCTTTAATTGACGATCTAAATTGTGTTTTTCAAATTCTAAGAAAATATAACATGAAGCTTAACCCGAACAGTTGTGTCTTCGGGGTCACATCGGACAAGTTTCTCGGCTATATAGTAAACCGACATGGCATCGAGGCCAACTTGGACAAAATCAAGGCCATATTAGATATGAGACCGCCCCAAAAGATAAAGAAAGTCCAAAGGCTAATTGACCGGGTAGCTACTCTAAACCGGTTTATGTCTAAATCGGTGGGTCGATGCCTACCCTTTTTCAAGGCAATTAAAAAGAACAAAGACTTTGTTTGGACCGAAGAATGCCAACTTGCGTTCAACGAGCTAAAAAAATACTTAAGTACCACACCGGTTTTGACCCGACCTAAGGAAGGCGATGAGCTGAAGTTGTACTTCTCGACAAGTGACGCGGTGGTCAGCTTGGTACTAATCAGAGAAGTAGACCGGGTCCAACGACCTAATTACTATGTAAGCAACGACTTGGGATGAGGAGCCTTGGATCCTCCACGTCAACAGCTCGTCTAATCAGCGACGAAGCGGCACTGGACTAATATTGTACGAGCCGAGTGAGGTGAAGCTAGAGTATGCTCTCCGGTTCGGATTCGAAGCGTCGAACAATAAGGCAGAGTACGAGGCATTGATTGTCGGGCTGAGTTTGGCGAAAGAAATCGGCATGAATCACCTCGTAGTGTGCAACGACTCCTAGCTAGTGGTGAGTTAGGTCAACGGTGACTACGAAGCTCGTGACCCAACTATGGAGGCCTACCTAGCTAAAGTAAAAGAACTCTTGCCAACCTTCTGCTCTTGGTTCATCCGGAAGATACCGAGGCCAGAGAATGCTGAGGTCGATGCTCCATCACGGTTGGCCAGTACCAATGACAACACGATGCAGACGGTATATATAGAAGACCTACCTCACCCTAGCATTCTTGGGGGGGCAGAAGAAGTCGCTCTCGTGTTGCCAGTGGAACTGAGCTGGACTGACCCGCTTGTTGATTATCTGCTCCACGGGACCCTACCAACAAAATGCAATGCAGCTTGAAGGGTAGAGCAAGGATCAACTCAGTATGTCCTTATTGACAGGCGACTGTATAGGAGGTCCTTCATGCTCCCATACCTACGTTGCTTGCGACACTCAAAAGCAGATTGGGTACTCCACGACATCCACGAAGGACTTTGTGAAGGACACTTGGGGGGGCAAGGCGCTAGCCCAAAAGGCACTAAACCAAGGATACTATTGGCCCACTATGAAGGCAGATGCACTTAAGCTCGTCAAGAGATGTGACAACTGTCAGAGGCATGCCAACATCCTTCATCAACCTGTTGTCGATCTAAAGTACCTAATCAGCCCGTGGCCCTTCGCACACTGGGGGATAGACATCCTCGGACCATTCCTGCCTGCAACTGGGTAGAGAAGATTCTTGGTCATGGCAGTGGACTACTTTACGAAGTGGGTGGAGGTTGATCCCCTGGTAACAATTACAACTCAAAATGTGTAGAACTTCTTCTAGAAGAACATAGTGTGCCGCTTCGGATTACCTAGGGCGATAATATTAGATAATGGGAAGCAATTTGAAGACATCAAGTTCCAGAACTGGTGTGCCGAGATGAGGATTCAGCAGAACTTCACTTCGGTGGCACACCCGCAGGCGATTGGACAAGCCGAAGTAATGAACAGGGCTATCCTCCACAGGCTGAAAGGTCGCTTAGCGCGAGCTAAGGGATTGTGGGTGGATGAGCTGCCCGGTGTCCTTTGGGCCTATAGGACGACTATCAAGACTACAACATATGAAACACCCTTCAACCTGACGTATGGAATGAAGGTTGTGATCCTTGCTGAGATCGAAGTACCGACCTTGTGGCTCGATGCGTATGACGAGGAGGCTAATGATGATGAGCTCCGAACTAGTTTGGACCTTATTGAAGAAGTGCGTGACCTGGCTTATATTTGGACAATGGCATACCAACAGCGGGTAGCTCGGTACAAAAATGCCCAGGTCAAGAGATGGTAGTTTCGATTCGGTGACCTGGTGCTCCATGAGGTGATGGTGCCTGAGCCTGGCGTAGGTAAGCGAGGACCGAACTGGGAGGGTCCGTATAGGGTGAGACGAGTGTTCGGAGAAGGCACGCATGAGCTCGAGACCATGGAAGGGAAGCAAGTACCCCGAACTTGGAATGTCAATAACCTCAAGAAATACTATCTATGAGCTCGTGCATCAGAAGTTCACAAAATTTACTAAGTATAGAAGACCATATAAGATCCAGTCACCTCTTTGGTATGGGCAAGGTAAAGGATAAGGAGAGTGGACTACGAGTCACTCTTGGGGCCTAAGGGTTAAGGTCGCAAGCTGACAGAAGATCTTGGCACCAAATAAGACCCAGTCGCTTTGGCATGGGCAACATAAGACCCAGTCACTTCAGCATGGGCAACGTAAGACCCGGTCACTTCGGCATGGGCAATACAAGACCCAGTTGCCACTTCGGCATGGGCAGGCGAGAAGTAGCCCATGTGCAGATAGGTCGGGCAGATACCCTATAGTGTCTGCTTACTTTGGTGTACACTGACATCGGATTACTCTTACTTATGACTAGCTCGCCAGCTCGGCACTTCGGCAATTTGGAGTAATCCACACTTAGAAAAATTTTGGGCAAACAAAATTTGTGTACACGAAATAAGTAGCCAAAGATTTCATTCATTCAAAAATAAGTTCATTTACGTTTAACAGAAAAAAAAAGAGAAGAGAGAGAAAGGGAAAGAGAGAAAGAGAAAGAACTACTACCGATCTCGAGGGCTCGGTACACATTGTATACATAGGGAGGTCCAAGAAAACGAGGTAGATTTTAGTTTCGGTGGGGCTCCTCACCCCCTCCTTCAACGGTCTCAGAGTCTTTTGCCAGGTCTACTTCCATGGATGTGCTCGTAGCAGCAACCTCATCGGTCTCCATGACCTCGTTGACTGCTACGTCAATGTTCCCCGAATTCTCTCCAGCTTCCTCACTAGCAACGTCCTCACTATCCTCTTCGGAGTCTAGGTCATCCCCCTTTGCTTGCTCCACCATCTCCATGGAAAGCCCCATGGTAGTCAGCGGTTTGAGGTTGGTCTGTGGTAATGCACGTGCTAGCCAACCAATGACAAACTTTGAAACCCTTGCGGAATGTCGAGGTGGCTATCTCATTCATGAAATTGTCGAACTCCGAAGAAGCCTTATAAGCCCGAACAGCGTAACACTGACCTCCTTTAACTCTTCGGAGAAGACGGCCGTGCGATCAGCAAAGAGAGCCTTATGTTCTTCGACTTCTTTTTCCAGCTCGTGGATACGCTCATCCTTCCACTTCGTTTTGGCCTCCCACTTCTTTGCTAAGTCCACAACTTTCAACATCCTGGCATGGTTCTCTATCAGCTTAGACTTGGCGGACTGTAGCTTGGCCTCAGCGGCGAGAACCTTGACTTCCAAACTCTTCGCCTTCGACCCAGAAATTTGTAGCAACTCCATCTGGCGATCAGATTGCTCCACCAGCGAGTGAATCATCGAGTTTGTCTACAAGAAGAATCATGCCGATTAGTAGAAAAAAAAGGGGTATTCAGAGACTTACCACCATTAGATGACTTCAAGCTATGGTAGCGAGCTTGGAGCGCGGCATCCCGATGTATTTGAAGACCTCGGTAGGAAAGATAGCCTCCTTACTCTTGAGTGTGTCGAGACAAGCATCAAAGATACTCTTGGCCACCTCGGGGATCGCATTGGAAGCAGCCACCTCGGGTTGGACGGGTCGGGGGTCAGGCTCCTGGGCCACTTTGGATCTACGAGTTGGGGTCACTGGGGACTTAGTTCCTTGGTCTTCCTCAACCAGATCAATCACTGTGGCGTCACCCTTCCTCCTCAGAGCAGCCGGAACATCGGCGCAGGATGCCTTCCTCTTCTTCCTCTTCTTCATGTTTGAGAATAGTTTGGAGATCGGGATATCTACCATGGTACCTGCAAGGAAGAAAAACATAATTTTAATAGAAAATTTGGCACAAAAAAGACGAAGTGTGTGTAACTGAAGTGAAGACCTACCTAGACTCAGCCCTGCATTAAATAATTTCTCCTAAACTAGAAAGATGTCCAACTCGACCCTGAGCTTCGCCTAGGTACGGATCTACTTCTTCATGTCTCTATTTAGCTTGATGCTGGGATCACTGATGGCCGTTCTCTAATGTGTAGTAAATGGCCACCCCTAGCTACGGTAACAACAAAATAGCGCCTCTTCTAGGCTAGGAATTTATTGGGAAAACCATACAAGATTTTGTACCCGGGGTGGAGAGTTAGGTAGTAACTACATAACTTAGAAAATTGAAGACTGACAGAATCCTTCTTGATAGAACAAATCGAGCTATATGTATCCATAGACAAGGGTCTGCCAAAGTGACGAAACAGGGAAATGGTTGAAAGGGATGGGAGATCCATCATATGGATAGCCGAACCCTGCAGGAAGGTTGGGCAAAATTTCAAAAATTTCTTCACTCCCATCCCGGAATCCTATTCCCAATTTAGAAAGCTGCATTTTCAAGGTTTTGTTAGACAGTTATGCCCTTAGCTTCAATCAGAATGATGTACATTATGACATTTAATATAAATGAATAAAGTACATATTTGATTCATGTTATTATGGTGTGTTTCTATGTAATACCCTTAAACTAGACACATATGAGACTTGTGTTGGTTTAGAATCTTCACAGCCGTTGGATAGATCTGGGGAGATTTATCCTGCCAAGGCTGACACTGATGTGCCGCCAAGTTGGTTGGGGTGGCTTGTCTCTGCTACCAGGGTGAGACCTGAGGTACATGCAGTGTGGGTTTTCTTGAAACCCTAAACCAGACCAGAATTCCAGTATTGCCCTGGACTTGGAGATAGATGGGCAAACTGTAATGTTACACCTGACCCCTAGACTCGATTATGATACTGCACTAGGTGTCAGATTGGGTTGTCTTTGATATGCCAACTAGTGAGATCCTTAGAGGGGGTCAAAGCCTGGGTATGTTGGGACAGGCCAAGAATTCATCTGAGTGGGTGATCATAGTGACAGGATCAGCCCCTTTGTCGGACAAAGTGAATGATCGGGGAAGCACTCTCTCTGATGGAAACGTAAATTGTCGGTAGTTGATTTCAACTGTTGAAATTTGTTTTGCAAAATATATTTATATAGAGATATACATATATATTATGGTTTCAAAATGTTTGCAAAATGTTTTAATTCCCAGGATCCATGTTAGTAGAAAGTGCAACACTGTTCCTTACAGTCGAGGGAGAGGTCCTCTCTTGTCGGGCAGTGTTTGATGATTATGGGCCGAGAGATTAAGTGTAAGACCATTGAGGGTGATACTTGATGGGCTAATCTTGCATCTGCCCATAGTCCTTGGGTTTTTATAAGGTGGCTTGACCCAATGACCATTTAGTGTAAATGTTGGGCCCATTAAGAGCCCATGGTGATGGACTTAGGGTTTCACTGTCTCCTACAGTGAATTCGGCCAGGCCTTGTAACAAAGGCTGAGCTAAACCCATGTGGTTGATGTGTAGATCACTGTTTGGGTCCCACGCCATACAAGGATAGCCATCTGGGCAACAGTTTGGAGGGTAAGTGAGCACATTGACTTAACGGGCCTAAAGCTCAATTCGAACTGACTTAATGAGTTTAATTAAAAGAGGGCAGTTCTAGGACTTAGATCAGCAGATAGGATAAATGATTATCTCTATCCACTCAGAGAGTCCAGATCCAAATAAAGATTTGGATCAGAAACTCCTAATTAGATTAGGGGGGCTGATCTTTATCTACAGATAAGATAAGGGATTATCCTTATCTCTTAAAGAGAGTCCAGATCCAAGTAAAAGATTTGGATTAGGAAACTCCTAATGGGATTAGGAGAACCTCTCTTTAAGGATATAAATAGAAGAGCAGGGCGAACCTCTAGATCATCTGACTGACTGCTGAATTCCAGAGAGCGACAACACAGTTTGACTTCACTGTATCCTTCTCTCCTACTCTTGCCGCCATACCAATTCGATCTCCACCTATAGGAGTGATCAAGAAGGGTTCTTGATATTACCTTTTGGCAGAAAAGGTAATCTGAAGTCATGCTCACTAGCCCTCCATCAGATTCTTGTTGAAGAATTCGGTTCTTGTTGAAGAACCATCCTGCTGATTCTGCTTCATCCTACACCGTGTCATCTTCGGTGGAAGCAATCTTTGGATTTTTCCTTGGATGTGAACACCTTCATTGGAGGTTATTAATATTTCGTATAAGGTATATCCCTCCACTCCCTTTTGGTTTCAGATTTGGTTTGGTTTGGGTTCAAGATTGATCCTTGAAAATGCAGTTTTCTAAAATAGGGAATGTGATTCCCACAAGGTTCAGCCATCCATATGATGGATCTCTCATCCCTTCAGTGGTTTCAGAGCCAGGTTCAAAATTTGAACCAATATTAACCAGATCTGGATCTGCGCAAATAGGCAGAAGGTGTTCTACCCGATTTGCGCAGATTAGCGTTTTTTGTGAAATTTGTTCCCAGATTTTGGGCGATTGATCTGAAATTAAATATTTATAAATATGATTTATATTTAGAATTGTTCTATATATTTTTCTTGATTTTTGGGTTGTTCGCACAGTGGAGATCGAAATCTTTAATGGCGTAAGAAATTTGTTTAATTGTTGTGCTTTTCATTATTGGTCTGTAATTAATTTTTTTTTTTAATTTTAGACGGAAAGTATAGGAATTAAATTTTGATGTAATATTAATAGAAAATAGGTTTCTCTATTTTATTCCATTCAAAGTTGAAGAAGAAAGCGCAAGGAGGGGAATTTCGCAGATTAGGGTTCAGCCATCTGCGATTTGCAGTTTTAGAAACTGCATGTTGCGATCTAACTTTTCCTTGGAAGGGTAGCAGTCCAACGAACAACCCTCCTATTGTTTCTTGAATGTCTTGTATCAGTAATTTAATTTCACATCATGTTCTTGAATTAAATCTTGAATTAAAAATCAAACCCTAGACCTATTCGCAACAGATTGGTCAAACTGGTTAGACCGAATCTGTGGTTTGATGGGAGCTGTTCTCAGCCCTATTTTTTCACTCATGGGTCCAGGAGTTGATGGTTAATTGCAAGATGCAATTCAGCCCACACCTGTAAAACCCAGTTTTAATATGTTAAAACTGCTTTAGCCGATTTTCAGCATAAAAGCTATATGAGCCGAACTGCTCTTTGCAATTCAGCCCATATACCTAGATAATATTAATCAGTAATATTATGAATTTTTTATGGGCTTTAATCATTTATTTTACAGTTATTTAATTGATTGGATCAATTATGATTTTCCTGCATGTGATGTATGGATGTGTGATGTGCAACGTTCATGGGCCATAAGCACTTGCCCATGCTGATAAGATAGTGGCTCTTGCGCACACCATGGATGAATGCACATCATTGCTATGGTGTCCTTAAGATCATTGGATGATCTCCCTTTGTGGTGGGCCCCACTCCAGCTTCCTCCCCAAGAGGAACCATGCAGAACCCTAGCCGTTTTGGGCCCATCTAAATCTAATTTTATGAAAGTTAGTGGGAGCCACTTTGATTTGACCTAGATTAAACTAGGGCGTAATATTTCGTTCCCTCCACTGAAATATGAGTGCATGTGATAGGGAGACTCATATGATGAACTCTAAAGGCCTTCCATCATTAACAAGAAGATGGGTCTTTCAATAATGAGGAAACGCACCATAAAATTGGGCTATCCATTTGCTGTTGGATCTGTTGGATTGTTTCATAAGATGATAGGGGCATCATAGACCGATGTGGGAGGGGCCTATCCTAAAATGAAAGACTCTCTCACGGTACCTTGGCGTTCACGAATATGATGGGTGAGCACTTACTGGACAGAAAGGTTTAACCTATAATGGAAATGAACCTTGTCTAGCAGAGGCCAAAGGGAAAGCTCATAAGATGAGTGGATATGATCCTTCATAGAAAGGTGGTGGGATTATGCAGCTAAAACAGTTGGCTCCATGCACCCTATGTGATTTTCCACATTTTTAGAGACATAATTCGCAGTCTTCGTCACTGAGATAGAAGGAAATCTTAGAGACGAACAAATGAAAATGGAACATAGATTAAAAGCCATATCTATGTACATAACATGAATCAAATAAGGTTGTGGACTAATATTTGCTTTGCCCTTTATTAGAAATGACAAATGGTCAATTCGCTAAATTGTTAGGCGATAACAAGCTTAAGGGCCCAAATTATGCTGACTGGTATCGTAACTTTACATTGGTCTTGACGTCCGAAAAATTGGACTAGGTAGCTAAAAACCCTGCTCTGGATGTCCGGGTGATAGGGCTTCTGAGGCCTATAGGAGGGACTATCAAGAATGGGAAGAGAAAAATTCTCTTGCCCGGTACTACATCATAGCCTCCTTGGATAATCCGATACAGCGATATTTCAATCAGATTGAATTGTCCAAGGATATCTTGGATAGTCTGAGGACAATGTATGAGGAGCATAATCATTCTACTCGTCAGAAGGTCTTGAAACAGTTCATGACCGCACAAATGTCCAAGAACCAGCAGGTTCATGACCATTGTCTTAAGATGATGGGATACATCAATGAACTTGAGGCTCTTGGATCAGGGCTTGATCATGTCATCAAGGTTGATGCCATCCTAAATTCTTTGCCTCCTTCCTTCAATTAGTTCATCATGAACTACAACATGAACAAGGTAAATGTTAGCATCTAGGAACTCAGCAATATGTTGCAGAGGGCCGAGGAACTGATAAAGAAGGATGTGCCCATTGCCATGCTTGTTGAGAGTGTAAAATCGGGCAAGAAGAAGAGGAAGGCAAAGAAGAAGCCTCCAAAGAAAGCTAGCAAGTCCAAAAGGTAGAGGAAGGACAAAGCATCATATGCTTGTCACTTCTGCAAGCAGGCCGACCAATGGAAGAGGAATTGCCCTCAGTACTTAGAGACCAAGAAACAAGATAATTTCGAATCCTTTGTCATAGAAACCAATATGTTGGTAACTTATGCTTCATGGTGTATTAACTCCGGGGCATCTACTTATGCATGTAATACATTGCAGGGGTTCAGGACGAGTAGAAGACTGAGTGATGGAGAGGTGATTCTTTACTTGGGGACTTCTGCAAGTGTTTCTGCTACAACCATAGGGATTGTAGAATTGTATTTCAGAGAAGGATCAATTACATTAAAAGATTGTCTTTATGTACACAATTTGAGGAGCAATTCGATTTCTGTTTCAAAACTGTGTGCGGATGGATATTCTGTTCTCTTTAGTAATATGATTACTATCAAAAGAAATAACAAATTCCTCGCATACGGAGAATTTGAGAAGAATGGTCTCTATGTTCTCCATCTTTCTCTGGAAAAAAACATAACTGAAACTACGTCGGATAATAACCCCAAGAAAAGAACCCGTGATACAGTCAATCCCACGTGCCTGTGGCATTACCGACTTGACCACATTAACATAGATCGTATCACAAGGTTGGTAAAGGATGGTCCTTTGGATTTTCTAACAGTAGAAGATCAGTCAACTTGTGAACCTTGCCTTCAGGGTAAGATGACGAAATGGCCATTTAACGGCAAGCCTGAAAGATCGACATGCACACTTGACCTTATACATACTGATGTATGTGGTCCCATGAATGTTAGGACACGTATCCAACATGTTTACTTCATAACATTTACCGATGATTACTCACGGTGAGGTTACATGTACCTAATGAGACATAAGTCTGAATCTTTTGAAAAGTTCAAAGAATTCAAACAAGAGGTCAAGAAACAGTTAGGGAGAGAAATTAAGGCCCTTCGATCAGATCGAGGTGGCGAGTATCTCTCTGACAAATTCAGAGACTACTTAAAGGACAATGGGATAGTACCACAGCTAGCTCCTCCTACTACACCACAACTAAACGGTGTGTCAGAAAAGAGGAACCAGACTTTATTGGATATGGTCTGATCACTTCTCGTACACTCAGAGTTACCCACATCCTTTTGGGGTTACGCATTAGAGACTGCGATATACATGCGGAACCGGGTTCCAACCAAATCAGTTCTGAAGACTCCCTATAAGCTTTGGACCGGTAAGAAATCAAGTGTGAGACACTTGAAGATTTGGGGTTGTCCGACACATGTTGAAAGAATGAGTGCTGACAAATTGGAATCCAAGACCAGCCGTTGTCTATTTATAGGTCACCCAAAAGGTTTTGTAGGGTATTTATTCTATGACCCAGGAAAACAGAAAGTATTCTATAGTCGAAATGCTCATTTCTTGGAAGATGATTACATCCTAAACAATCATCGTCAAGAAGTTGTTATTGATGAGGAGAGCAAAGGGGTAGTGGGAGGTGTCCCACAAGATCCAGTTAATGACCAACCTAGGTGATATACCCGGGTTTCCAGCCCTCTAGTCCATTTCGGCTATGACCAAGAAAGTTACTGGGTGGAAGCCACGACTAGTGAGGAGGATCTCGTGAGTAGAGAGTGCAAGTGGGAGCTGTTAGATAGTTATGCCCTTAGCTCCAATCAGAATTATGTACATTATGACATTTAATGCAAATGAATAAAGTACAAATATGATTCATGTTATTATGGTGTGTTTCTGTGTAATACCCTTAAACTGGACACATATGAGACTCGTGTTGGTCTAGAATCTTCACAACCGTTGGATAGATCTGGGGAGATTAATCCAGCTAAGGCTGACATTAATGAGCCACCAATTTGGTTGGGGTGGCTTGTCTCAGTTGCCAAGGTGAGACCTGAGGTACATGTAGTGTGGGTTTTCTTGAAACCCTGAACGAAACCAGAATTCCAGTATTGCCCTGGACCTTGGAGATAGATGGGCAAACTGTAATGTTACACTAACCCCTAGACTCGACTATGATACTACACTAGGTGTCCGATTGGGCTGTCTTTGATATGCCAATCAGTGTGATCCTTAGAGGGGGTCAAAACCTAGGTATTTTGGGACAGTCCGAGAATTCATTTGAGTGGGTGATCATAGTTAAAGGATCACCCCCTTTGTCAGACAAAGTGAAGGACTAGGGATGTACTCTCTCTGATGGAAACCAAAGCTGCCGGCAGTCGATTTCAACCATTGAAATTTGTTTTGCAAAATATATTTATATAGAGATATACATATATATATTATGGTTTCAAAATGTTTGCAAAAGGTTTTAATTCCCGGGATCCATGTGAGTAGAGAGTGCAACACTCTTCCTTGCAGCCGAGGGAGAGGTCCTCTCTTGTCGGGCAGTGTTTGATCATTATGGGCTGAGAGGTTACGTGTAAGACCATTGAGGGTAATACCTGATGGGCTAATCTTGCATCTGCCCACAGTCCTTGGGTTTTTATAAGGTGGCTTGACCCAAGGACCATTTAGTGTAAATGTTGGGCCCATTAAGAGCCCATGGGGATGGACTCAGGGGTTCACCGTCTCCTACAGTGAATTCGATCAGGCCTTGTAACAGAGGCTGGGCTGAACCCATGTGGTTGATGTGTAAATCAATGTTTGGGTCCCACGCCATACAAGGATAGCCAACTGGGTAGTAGTTTGGAGGGTAAGTGAGCACATGGAATTAATGGGCCTAAAGCCCAATTTGAACTGGCTTAATGAGATTAAGTAAAAGAGGGCGGCTCTGGGATTTAGATCAGCAAAATTCGATGGAGGGTATGTGAGCACGACTTCAGATCAGTTTTTTTTTCCAAAAAACTGATATCAAGAACCCTTCTTGATCACTCCTATAGTGGAGAACGAACTTGCAATGGCGGCAGCAGGAGGAGGGCGCAAGAGCAGAAGATGGCAGTCTTACAGTTGTTGTCTTTTCTTTTTCTGTGATCTGAGATCTGAGTGAGATGTTGTGTTTCTGGGGGTTCGCCCTCCTCCACCTTTTATAGCTTTAAAGAGATCAGCTCTTAATCCTATTAGTAGTTTCCTATTTCAAATCCTTATTTGAATTTGGACTCTCTCTAAGAGATAAGGATATAAATAATTAATATTTTAAGAATTTAAATAACAATATTATTTCAATAACTAAATAATATTGTAAATAACTAATTTTACTTATATCAATAAATAACTATAGAAAATGACTATCAACAAAATTATATTTATTAGTAATAATTTTACAATAATAGTGTATATTTTATATATTATATATACTATAGTTAATTTTTATTTTACTTTCAGTAATTATTTATTGTTTTTTATAAATATGCTTTCGATAATTATTTATAAATATATTTTTATTTTTGTTATTTAATGGAAAATTATCAATAATTATTGGAGATTTGACAACTATTATTTAACTTTTGAAATTTAATTTATCATATTTAGTATTTTTGTTATAAATTTATTGTTAGTATTTATATATATTTTTTTATAATTTATAGATTAATACTTATTAGAGATTAAACTATTATTTAGGATTACACTATTTATTGACTAATTTAGTATATTTTTAGTATTTATCATATTTTTTTGTAATTATTGTATTTTTATTATATATCTATTATATTTTCATTATAAACTTATTTTCAATGATTGTGTACATTTGCTGTAAATTTTCAATAATTATTGGAGATTAAACTATTGTTATTTATTAGAGAACAGAATATAAATTTAGTTGAAATTAGGAGTGTTCATTGATTGGTTCAGTTCAGTTGCAGGCTATTTCACCAACTAAATCGATCTGGTCAAGTCTGCAGTTTGTCACTCAAAACCAATTGACCATTAGAGAAAACCCACCAACTCGGGTTGTATCGATTTGGATCTATTTTCGGTTTAGTTTGTTTGTTCAAAAAATTTAAACTTAAAAATTAACTTTAAATTTTATAAATTACAATGATATTATTAAAAAATAAATTACAAAAATTAAATCTATGGTATAAAATATTTTAGACTAACAAATATGGAAATTTTCCTACTTTTCCATATTAAAAAATTTAAATATTAATATATATTTATTAAACCAAAGCCAATCTGAAATACTAGAAAACCAACCAACTTGGGTTGGGTTTTATCAGATTGTCTCTTAAAAAGCTAAAATATAAAACAATAGTTTTTGACCTGGGTGGTCGAACTGTCAACCTAGACAATAGTTTTTGACCTTTTTTTCTAATTTTTTTATTTTTTTTGTCTGAGAGGGTCATCCGTTCGGACCGAATAATTAGACCATTCGACCCCAAAACAGTTCCCTATCCGGTCCAATTTTAAAAACCATGGATGGGGAGTGGGTGCCTTGCCTTGAGCTTGGCTTGGTGTGTGGCATGGCAAGGCGCAAGGCCCGGCCCATGGTCTAGCCTGACCCACGGCATGGTGCGGGCTCGAGCCGTGGGTTGTGCCGAACCGATCCCCCAAATTATCCTAGAGAAGGGAGGCACAACCTAGGATGCCTCATGGAACAACACGACACGATTCGAACGTTGTGCGGGCCACATAAAAGTTGTGTTGTGCCGACCCAGAATGACCCAATTTACACCTCTACTTGAACCCACCCAATACTGGGAACAAGGTAGGGAAATTCGAGGAATCTCCATTATTGATGAGGAGTGGGGTGCCTTGCCCTTGAACTCGCTCGACATTGAGGAGTGGTTAACTTGCCTTGAACGTGCGTGACACTAGGGATGGGGTGGGGATGGGGTAGAGTTTCTTGACTATGGGGCAGGGAAAGGTATAGGGTGCCTTGCCCTGAACCCACCCCCGTTGTCATTCCTATATAATTGTTACTTATTAGTGGAATTAATAAAAATGTTAGCTTTTATAATTATTTTTATTTATTTAAAATTAATCAAAATTTCAATTAAAAATAGTAAAAAGAATAAAAATTATTATAATTACAACAAATTATTAATAAAACTAAATTTATTAAAAATTATTTGTTCATATTCAATTACCAATAGTTATGTTTTATAAATCAACATTAAATAAAAAATAAAATTATTAAATCTTTCAGATTTTCCCGTGAATCACACGGGTCCCTGCTACTTAGAATCTTTAAAATTAGAATCGGAATGGTCTATTCGCACATCATCTTACAGGGAATATAGAGAATTTTAGGCTGCATTCGGCATTCCTTGTTTTAAGGACTTATTTCCTATTTATAGTTAAAAACTCAGGTGTTCAGTGGATAACCTTAACCGTATAAAGTAGATAACTCCTTCCTATACGGAATGCTAAATTCAGCGTTCGCTGTTGTCAAAAAAACTCAAGGGAGATTTTGACAATTTACCTTTTCTAATAAAAGGTAATACAGCTGATCCGGGAATCCTCTAAAGAATAGCTAACTCAACTCAAAATTTCAGAACCAAGCCTTTGTGGGAGGTTTAAAAAATGTTGATGCGTGAGGAGGAAACAACATGAGGGAGATCCTGGGTGAAAATCATCTCGAATACAAAGAATATTTTATCTACCCTTTAGTCATCACCCTACCCATGATGTATCCTGGGGTCACAATCATATAAGTGGTTCTTTAGTTGAGAGATGATGATGATGATGGGAAAGAATCTATGCCTAGACATTATTTGCTACTATTGGTGGATGCAAGAGGTTATTGTCTTCTTTTTCTATACACATCTTTAAGTGGTTCTTTTCTTTTTCTTGTGGCGGATAGATTCTTTTCTTGTGGTCGATAGATTGATTAGTCACGTATGTCTGTCACATCGCAGCAACTTTAAGTGGTTCTCTTATTCTTAATTGTACCAACTTGTTCTAATTGCAGACATTAGTTTGGTTAGATGGGACTTTAAGATCGAAAAGCATATATCATTATATCACCTTTATGTTTGTCAAACAATTACATTGAAGGGATTAGAAGAGTTTGGGAAAAATCAAAAAGGACACAGTAGAAATAATAAGAAAAGATTTTAGTGTTGGACTTTAATCTTATTAGAGATTAAACCTTTCGGGTGTTTGAAGACACTAACATTTGTGCGGGCCACATAAAAGTTGTGTTGTGCCGACCCAGCATGACCCAATTTACACCACTACTTGAACCCACCCAATACTGGGGACAAGGTAGGGAAATTCGAGGATTCTCCATTCTTGATGAGGAGTGGGGTGCCTTGCCCCTGAACTCGCCCGACATTGAGGAGTGGTTACCTTGCCTTGAACCTGCGTGACACTAGGGATGGGGCGGGGATCGGGTAGAGTTTCTTGACTATGGGCCAGGGAAAGGGATTGGGTGCCTTGCCCTGAACCCACCCCCGTTGTCATTCCAATATAATTGTTACTTATTAGTGGAATTAATAAAAATGTTAGCTTTTATAATTATTATTTTTTCTTTAAAATTAATCAAAATTTCATTTAAAAATAGTAAAAAGAATAAAAATTATTATAATTACAACAAATTAATAATAAAACTAAATTTATTAAAAAATATTTGTTCATATTCAATTACCAATAGTTATTTTTTATAAATCAACATTAAATAAAAAATAAAATAATTAAATCTTTCACATTTTCCTGTGCATCACACGGGTCCCTGCTACATAGAATCTTTAAAATTAGAATCAGAATGGTCTATTCGCGCATCATCTTACAGGGAATATAGAGAGTTTCAGGCTGCATTCGGCATTCCTTATTTTAAGGACTTATTTCCTATTTATAGTTAAAAACTCAGGTGTTCATTGGATAACTTTCACCGTATAAAGTAGATAACTCCATCCTATAAGGAATGCTAAATTCAGCCTTCACTGTTGTCAAAAAAAACTCAAGGGAGATTTTGACAATTTACCTTTTCTAATAAAAGGTAATACAGCTGATCTGGGAATCCTCTAAAGAAAACCTAACTCAACTCAAATTTTCAGAACCAAGCCTTTGTTGTAGGTTTAAATAATGTTGATGCGTGAGGTGGAAACAACATGAGGGAGATCCTTGGTCAAAATCATCTCGAATACAAAGAATATTTTATGTACCCTATAGTCATCACCCTACCCATGAAGTATCCGGGGGTCACAATCATATAAGTGGTTCTTTAGTTGAGAGATGATGATGATGATGGGAAAGAATCTATGCCTAGACATTATTTGCTATTATTGGTGGATGCAAGAGGTTATCGTCTTCTTTTTCTATGCACATCTTTAAGTGGTTCTTTTCTTTTTCTTGTGGTGGATAGATTCTTTTCTTGTGGTAGATAGATTGATTAGTCACGCATGTCTGTCACATCGCAGCATCTTTAAGAGGTTCTCTTATTCTTAATTGTACCAACTTGTTCTAATTGCAGACATTTGTTTGGTTAGATGTGACTTTAAGATCGAAAAGCATATATCATTATATCACCTTTATGTTTGTCAAACAATTACATTGAAGGGATTAAAAGAGTTTGGGATAAATGAAAAAGGACACAGTAGAAATAATAAGAAAAGATTTTAGTGTTGGACTTTAATCTTATTAGAGATAAAACCTTTCGGGTGTTGGAAGACACTCACATTTGTGTGGGCCACATAAAAGTTGTGTTGTGCTGACCCGCCATGACCCAATTTACACCTCTACTTGAACCCACCCAATACTGGGGACAAGGTTGGGAAATTCGACGATTCTCCATTCTTGATGAGGAGTGGGGTGGTTTGCCCCGGAACTCGCCCGACATTGAGGAGTGGTTACCTTACCTTGAACCTGGGTGACACTAGGGATGGGGCGGGGATGGGGTAGAGTTTCTTGACTATGGGGCAGGGAAAGGGATAGGGTGCCCTGCCCTGAACCCACCCCCGTTGTCATTCCTATATAATTTTTACTTATTAGTGGAATTAATAAAAATGTTAGCTTTTATAATTATTTTTATTTATTTAAAATTAATCAAAATTTCATTTAAAAATAGTAAAAAGAATAAAAATTATTATAATTACAACAAATTATTAATAAAACTAAATTTATTAAAAAATATTTGTTCATATTCAAATACCAATAGTTATTTTTTATAAATCAACATTAAATAAAAAATAAAATTATTAAATCTTTCACATTTTCCCATGCATCACACGGCGCCCTGCGACTTAGAATCATTAAAATTAGAATCGGAATGGTCTATTCGCACATCATCTTATAGGGAATATAGAGAGTTTTAGGCTGCATTCGGCATTCCGTTTTTTAAGGACTTATTTCCTATTTATAGTTAAAAACTCAGGTGTTGATTGGATAACTTTAACCGTATAAAGTAGATAACTCCTTCCTATAAGGAATGCTAAATTCAGCCTTCGCTGTTGTCAAAAAAACTCAAGGGAGATTTTGACAATTTACCTTTTCTAATAAAAGGTAATACAGCTGATCCGGGAATCCTCTAAAGAAAACCTAACTCAGTTCAAATTTTCAGAACCAAGCCTTTGTGGGATGTTTAAATAATGTTGATGCGTGAGGTGGAAACAACATGAGGGTGATCCTGGGTCAAAATCATCTCGAATACAAAGAATATTTTATCTACCCTTTCGTCATCACCCTACCCATTATGTATCCCGGGGTCACAATCATAAAAGTGGTTTTGTAGTTGAGAGATGATGATGATGATGGGAAAGAATCTATGCCTAGACATTATTTGCTATTATTGGTCGATGCAAGAGGTTATCGTCTTCTTTTTCTATGCACATGTTTAAGTGGTTCTTTTCTTTTTCTTGTGGTGGATAGATTCCTTTCTTGTGGTAGATAGATTGATTAGTCACGTACGCCTGTCACATCGCAACATCTTTAAGTGGTTCCCTTACTCTTAATTGTACCAACCTGTTCTAATTGCAGACATCAGTTTTGTTAGATGTGACTTTAAGATCGAAAAGCATATATCATTGTATCACCTTTATGTTTGTCAAACAATTACATTGAAGGGATTAGAAGAGTTGGGATAAATCAAAAAGGACACAGTAGAAATAGTAAGAAAAGATTTTAGTGTTGGACTTTAATCTTATTAGAGATAAAACCATTCGGGTGTTTGAAGACACTCACATTTGTGCGGCCCACAAAAAAGTTGTGTTGTGCCGACCCAGCATGACCCAATTTACACCTCTACTTGAACCCACCCAATACTGGGGACAAGGTAGGGAAATTCGAGGATTCTCCATTATTGATGAGGAGTGGGGTGCCTTGCCCCTGAACTCGCTCGACATTGATGAATGGTTACCTTGCCTTGAACCTGCGTGACACTAGGGATGGGGCGGGGATGGGGTACAGTTTGTTGACTATGGGGCAGGGAATGGGATAGGGTGCCCTGCCCTGAACCCACCCCCGTTGTCATTCCGATATATTTTTACTCATTAGTGGAATTAATAAAAATGTTAGCTTTTATAATTATTTTTATTTATTTAAAATTAAACAAAACATCATTTAAAAATAGTTAAAAGTAAAAATTATTATAATTACAACAAAGTATTAAAAAAACTAAATTTGTTAAAAAAAATTTGTTCATATTCAATTACCAATAGTTATTTTTTATAAATCAACATTAAATAAAAAATAAAATTATTAAACCTTTCAGATTTTCCCGGTCATCATACGGGTCCCGGCTACTTAGAATCTTTAAAATTAGAATCGGAATGGTCTATTCGCACATCATCTTACAGGGAATATAGAGAGTTTTAGGCTGCATTCGGCATTCCTTATTTTATGGACTTATTTCCTATTTATAGTTAAAAACTCAGGTGTTCATTGGATAACTTTAACCGTATAAAGTAGATAACTCCTTCCTATAAGGAACGCTAAATTCAGCCTTCGCTGTTGTCAAAAACTCAAGGGAGATTTTGACAATTTACCTTTTCTAATAAAAGTTAATACAGCTGATCCGGGAATCATTTAAAGAAAACCAAACTCAACTCAAATTTTCAGAACCAAGCCATTGTGGGAGGTTTAAATAATGTTGATGCGTGAGCTGGAAACAACATGAGGGAGATCCTGGGTCAAAATCATCTCGAATACATAGAATATTTTATCTACCCTTTAGTCATCACCCTACCCATGATGTATCATGGGGTCACAATCATACAAGTTGTTCTTTAGTTGAGAGATGATGATGATGATGATGGGAAAGAATCTAGGCCTAGACATTATTTGCTATTATTGGTGGATGCAAGAGGTTATCGTCTTCTTTTTCTATGCACATCTTTAAGTGGTTCTTTTCTTTTTCTTGTGGTGGATAGATTCTTTTCTTGTGGTAGATAGATTGATTAGTCACGTACGTCTGTCACATTGCAGCATCTTTAAGTGGTTCTCTTATTCTTAATTGTACCAACTTGTTCTAATTGCAGACATTACTTTGGTTAGATGTGACTTTAAGATCGAAAAGCATATATCATTATATCACCTTTATGTTTGTCAAACAATTACATTGAAGGGATTAGAAGAGTTTGGGATAAATCAAAAAGGACACAGTAGAAATAATAAGAAAAGATTTTAGTGTTGGACTTTAATCTTATTAGAGATTAAACCTTTCGGGTGTTTGAAGACACTCACATTTGTGCGGGCCACATAATTGTTGTGTTGTGCCGACCCAACATTACCCAATTTACACCTCTACTTGAACCCTCCCAATACTGGGGACAAGGTAGGGAAATTCGAGGATTCTCCATTCTTGATGAGGAGTGGGGTGCCTTGCCCCTGAACTCGCCCGACATTGATGAGTGGTTACCATGCCTTGAACCTGCGTGACACTAGGGATGGGGCGGGGATGGGGTAGAGTTTCTTGACTATGGGGCAGGGAAAGGGATAGGGTGCCCTGCCCTGAACCCACCCCCGTTGTCATTCCAATATAATTTTTACTTATTAGTGGAATTAATAAAAATGTTAGCTTTTATAATTTTTTTTATTTATTTAAAATTAATCAAAATTTCATTTAAAAAGAGTAAAAAGAATAAAAATTATTATAATTACAACAAATTATTAATAAAACTAAATTTATTTAAAAATTTTTGTTCATATTCAAATACCAAAAGTTATTTTTTGTAAATCAACATTAAATAAAAAATAAAATTATTAAATCCTTCACATTTTCCCGTGCATCACACGGGTCCCTGCGACTTAGAATCTTTAAAATTAGAACCGGAATGGTCTATTCGCACATCATCTTACAGGGAATATAGAGAGTTTTAGGCTGCATTCGGCATTCCTTATTTTAAGGACTTATATCCTTTTTATAGTTAAAAACTCAGGTGTTCATTGGATAACTTTAACCTTAAAAAGTAGAGAACTCCTTCCTATAAGGAAAGCTAAATTCAGCCTTCTCTGTTGTCAAAAAAGCTCAAGGGAGATTTTGACAATTTACCTTTTCTAATAAAAGATAATATAGCTGATCCGGGAATCCTCTAAAGAAAACCTAACTCAACTCAAATTTTCAGAACCAAGCTTTTGTGGGAGGTTTAAATAATGTTGATGCGTGAGGTGGAAACAACATAAGGGAGATCCTTGGTCAAAATCATCTCGAATACAAAGAATATTTTATCTACCCTTTAGTCATCACCCTAGCCATGATGTATCTTGGGGTCACAATCATATAAGTGGTTCTTTAGTTGAGAGATGATGATGATGATGGGAAAGAATCTATGCCTAGACATTATTTGCTATTATTGGTGGATGCAAGAGGTTATCGTCTTCTTTTTCTATGCACATCTTTGAGTGGTTCTTTTCTTTTTCTTGTGGTGGATAGATTCTTTTCTTGTGGTAGATAGATTGATTAGTCACGTATGTCTGTCACATCGCAGCATCTTTAAGTGGTTCTCTTATTCTTAATTCTACCAGCTTGTTTCAATTCCAGACATTAGTTTGGTTAGATGTGACTTTAAGATCGAAAAGCGTATATGATTATATCACCTTTATGTTTGTCAAACAATTACATTGAAGGGATTAGAAGAGTTTGGGATAAATCAAAAAGGACACAGTAGAAATAATAAGAAAAGATTTTAGTGTTGGACTTTAATCTTATTAGAGATTAAACCTTTCGGGTGTTTGAAGACACTCACATTTGTGCGGGCCACATAATTGTTGTGTTGTGCCGACCCAACATTACCCAATTTACACCTCTACTTGAACCCTCCCAATACTGGGGACAAGGTAGGGAAATTCGAGGATTCTCCATTCTTGTTGTAGACTGGGGTGCCTTGCCCCTGAACTCGCCCGCATTGAGGAGTGGTTACCTTGCCTTGAACCTGTGTGACAGTAGGGATGGGGCGGGGATGAGGTAGAGTTTCTTGACTATGGGGCAGGGAATGGGATAGAGTGCCCTGCCCTGAACCCACCCCCGTTGTCATTCCTATATAATTTTTACTTATTAGTGGAATTAATAAAAATGTGAGTTTTTATAATTACTTTTATTTATTTAAAATTAATCAAAATTTCATTTAAAAATAGTAAAGAGAATAAAAACTATTATAATGACAACAAATTACTAATAAAACTAAATTTATTAAAAAATATTTGTTCATATTTAATTACCAATAGTTATTTTTTATAAATCAACATTAAATAAAAAATAAAATTATTAAATATTTCAGATTTTCCCGTGCATCATACGGGTCCCTGGTACTTAGAATCTTTAAAATTAGAATCGGAATGGTCTATTCACACATCATCTTACAGGGAATATAGAGAGTTTTAGGCTGCATTCGGCGTTCCTTATTTTAAGGACCTATTTCCTATTTATAGTTAAAAACTCAGGTGTTCAGTGGATAACCTTAACCGTATAAAGTAGATAACTCCTTCCTATACGGAAAGCTAAATTCAGCGTTCGCTATTGTCAAAAAAACTCAAGGGAGATTTTGACAATTTACCTTTTCTAATAGAAGGTAATACAGCTGATCCGGGAATCCTCTAAAGAAAACCTAACTCAGTTCAAATTTTCAGAACCAAGCCATTGTGGGATGTTTAAATAATGTTGATGCGTGAGGTGGAAACAACATGAGGGTGATCCTGGGTCAAAATCATCTCGAATACAAAGAATATTTTATCTACCCTTTCGTCATCACCCTACCCATTATGTATCCCGGGGTCACAATCATAAAAGTGGTTTTGTAGTTGAGAGATGATGATAATGATGGGAAAGAATCTATGCCTAGACATTATTTGCTATTATTGGTCGATGCAAGAGGTTATCGTCTTCTTTTTCTATGCACATGTTTAAGTGGTTCTTTTCTTTTTCTTGTGGTGGATAGATTCCTTTCTTGTGGTAGATAGATTGATTAGTCACGTACGCCTGTCACATCGCAGCAACTTTAAGTGGTTCTCTTATTCATAATTGTACCAACTTGTTCTAATTGCAGACATTAGTTTCGTTAGATGGGACTTTAAGATCGAAAAGCATATATCATTATATCACCTTTATGTTTGTCAAACAATTACATTGAAGGGATTAGAAGAGTTTGGGAAAAATCAAAAAGGACACAGTAGAAATAATAAGAAAAGATTTTAGTGTTGGACTTTAAACTTATTAGAGATTAAACCTTTCGGGTGTTTGAAGACACTCACATTTGTGCGGGC
The DNA here is from genome assembly GCF_055504915.1 of Nelumbo nucifera. Lineage (NCBI taxonomy): Eukaryota > Viridiplantae > Streptophyta > Magnoliopsida > Proteales > Nelumbonaceae > Nelumbo > Nelumbo nucifera. Next base: position 53,124,544 of record NC_142649.1, on the reverse strand, counting down.
CACATAAAAGTTGTGTTGTGCCGACCCAGCAGGACCCAATTTACACCTCTACTTGAACCCACCCAATACTGTGGACAAGGTAGGAAAATTCGAGGATTCTCCATTCTTGATGAGGAGTGGGGTGCCTTGCCCCTGAACCCGCCCGACATTGAGGAGTGGTTACCTGGCCTTGAACCTGCGTGACACTAGGGATGGGACGGGGATGGGGTAGAGTTTCTTGACTATGGGGCAGGGAAGGAGATAGGGTGCCCTGCCCAGAACCCACCCCTGTTGTCATTCCTATATAATTTTTACTTATTAGTGGAATTAATAAAAATGTTAGCTTTTATAATTATTTTTATTTATTTAAAATTAATCAAAATTTCATTGAAAAATAGTAAAAAGAATAAAAGTTATTATAATTACAACAAATTATTTATAAAACTAAATTTATTAAAAAATATTTGTTCATATTCAATTACCAATAGTTATTTTTTATAAATCAACATTAAATAAAAAATAAAATTATTAAATCTTTCAGATTTTCCCGTGCATCACACGGGTGCCTGCTACTTAGAATCTTTAAAATTAGAATCGGAATGGTCTATTCGCACATCATCTTACAGGGAATATAGAGAGTTTTAGGCTGCATTCGGCATTCCTTATTTTAAGGACCTATTTCCTATTTATAGTTAAAAACTCAGGTGTTCATTGGATAACTTTAACCTTATAAAGTAGAGAACTCCTTCCTATAAGGAATGCTAAATTCAGCATTCGCTGTTGTCAAAAAAACTCAAGGGAGATTTTGATAATTTACCTTTTCTAATAAAAGGTAATACAGCTGATCTGGGAATCCTCAAAAGAAAACCGAACTCAGTTCAACTTTTCAGAACCAAGCCTTTGTGGGAGGTTTAAATAATGTTGATGCGTGAGGTGGAAACAACATGAGGGAGATCCTGGGTGAAAATCATCTCGAAAACAAAGAATATTTTATCTACCCTTTAGTCAACACCCTACCCATGTTGTATCTTGGGGTCACAATCATATAAGTGGTTCTTTAGTTGAGAGATGATGATGATGATGGGAAAGAATCTATGCCTAGATATTATTTGCTATTATTGGTGGATGCAAGAGATTATCGTCTTCTTTTTCTATGCACATCTTTAAGTGGTTCTTTTCTTTTTCTTGTGGTGGATAGATTCTTTTCTTGTGGTAGATAGATTGATTACGTATGTCTGTCACATCGCCGCATCTTCAAGTGGTTCTCTTTTTCTTAATTATACCAACTTGTTCTAATTGCAGACATTAGTTTGGTTACTTGTGACTTTAAGATCGAAAAGCATATACCGTTATATCACCCCTATGTTTGTCAAACAATTACATTGTAAGGATTAGAAGAGTTTGGGATAAATAAAAAAGGATACAGTAGAAATAATAAGAAAGGATTTTAGTGTTGGACTTTAATCTTATTAGAGATAAACATTTCGGGTGTTTGAAGACACTCACATTTGTGCAGGCCACATAAAAGTTGTGTTGTGCCGACCCAGCATGACCCAATTTGGACCTCTACTTGAACCCACCCAATACTGGGGACAAGGTAGGGAAATTCGAGGATTCTCCATTCTTGATGAGGAGTGGGGTGCCTTGCCCTTGAACTCGCCCGACATTGAGGAGTGGTTACTTTGCCATGAACCTGTGTGACACTAGGGATGGGGCGGGGATGAGGTAGAGTTTCTTGACTAAGGGGCAGGGAATGGGATAGGGTGCCCAGCCCTGAACCCACCCCCGTTGTCATTCCTATATAATTTCTACTTTTTAGTGGAATTAATAAAAATGTTAGCTTTTATAATTATCTTTATTTATTTAAAATTAATCAAAATTTCATTTAAAAATTGTAAAATGAATAAAATTTTTATAATTACAACAAATTATTAATAAAACTAAATTTATTAAAAAATATTTGTTCATATTCAATTACCAATAGTTATTTTTTATAAATCAACATTAAATAAAAAATAAAATTATTAAATATTTCAGATTTTCCCGTGCATCATACGGGTCCCTGGTACTTAGAATCTTTAAAATTAGAATCGGAATGGTCTATTCGCACATCATCTTACAGGGAATATAGAGAGTTTTAGGCTGCATTCGGCGTTCCTTATTTTAAGGACCTATTTCCTATTTATAGTTAAAAACTCAGGTGTTCAGTGGATAACCTTAACCGTATAAAGTAGATAACTCCTTCCAATACGGAATGCTAAATTCAGCGTTCGCTATTGTCAAAATAACTCAAGGGAGATTTTGACAATTTACCTTTTCTAATAGAAGGTAATACAGCTGATCCGGGAATCCTCTAAAGGAAACCTAACTCAACTCAAATTTTCAGAACCAAGCCATTGTGGGAGGTTTAAATAATGTTGATGCGTGAGGTGGAAAGAACATGAGGGAGATCGTGGGTGAAAATCATCTCGAATACAAAGAATATTTTATCTACCCTTTAGTCATCACCCTTCCGATGATGTATCCTGGGGTCACAATCATATAAGTGGTTCTTTAGTTGAGAGATGATGATGACGATGGGAAAGAATCTATAACTTGACATTATTTGCTATTATTGGTGGATGCAAGAGGTTATCGTCTTCTTTTTCTATGCACATCTTTAAGTGGTTCTTTTCTTTTTCCTGTGCTGGATAGATTCTTTTCTTGTGGTAGATAGATTGATTAGTCAGTATGTCTGTCACATCGCAGCATCTTTAAGTGGTTCTCTTATTCATAATTGTACCAACTTGTTCTAATTGCAGACATTAGTTTGGTTAGATGGGACTTTAAGATCGAAAAGCATATATCATTATATCACCTTTATGTTTGTCAAACAATTACATTGAAGGGATTAGAAGAGTTTGGGAAAAATCAAAAAGGACACAGTAGAAATAATAAGAAAAGATTTTAGTGTTGGACTTTAATCTTATTAGAGATTAAACCTTTCGGGTGTTTGAAGACACTCACATTTGTGCGGGCCACATAAAAGTTGTGTTGTGCCGACCCAGCAAGACCCAATTTACACCTCTACTTGGACCCACCCAATACTGTGGACAAGGTAGGGAAATTCGAGGATTCTCCATTCTTGATGAGGAGTGGGGTGCCTTGCCCCTGAACCCGCCCGACATTGAGGAGTGGTTACCTGGCCTTGAACCTGCGTGACACTAGGGATGGGACGGGGATGGGGTAGAGTTTCTTGACTATGGGGCAGGGAAGGAGATAGGGTGCCCTGCCCTGAACCCACCCCTGTTGTCATTCCTATATAATTTTTACTTATTAGTGGAATTAATAAAAATGTTAGCTTTTATAATTATTTTTATTTATTTATAATTAATCAAAATTTCATTGAAAAATAGTAAAAAGAATAAAAATTATTATAATTACAACAAATTATTTATAAAACTAAATTTATTAAAAAATATTTGTTCATATTCAATTGCCAATAGTTATTTTTTATAAATCAACATTAAATAAAAAATAAAATTATTAAATCTTTCAGATTTTCCCGTGCATCACACGGGTGCCTGCTACTTAGAATCTTTAAAATTAGAATCGGAATGGTCTATTCGCACATCATCTTACAGGGAATATAGAGAGTTTTAGGCTGCATTCGGCATTCCTTATTTTAAGGACTTATTTCCTATTTATAGTTAAAAACTCAGGTGTTCATTGGATAACTTTAACCTTATAAAGTAGAGAACTCCTTCCTATAAGGAATGCTAAATTCAGCCTTTGCTGTTGTCAAAAAAACTCAAGGGAGATTTTGACAATTTATCTTTTCTAATAAAAGGTAATACAGCTGATCTGGGAATCCTCAAAAGAAAACCGAACTCAGTTCAACTTTTCAGAACCAAGCCTTTGTGGGAGGTTTAAATAATGTTGATGCGTGAGGTGGAAACAACATGAGGGAGATCCTTGGTCAAAATCATCTCGAAAACAAAGAATATTTTATCTACCCTTTAGTCAACACCCTACCCATGTTGTATCTTGGGGTCACAATCATATAAGTGGTTCTTTAGTTGAGAGATGATGATGATGATGGGAAAGAATCTATGCCTAGATATTATTTGCTATTATTGGTGGATGCAAGAGATTATCGTCTTCTTTTTCTATGCACATCTTTAAGTGGTTCTTTTCTTTTTCTTTTGGTGGATAGATTCTTTTCTTGTGGTAGATAGATTGATTGGTCACGTATGTCTGTCACATCGTAGCATCTTTAAGTGGTTCTCTTATTCTTAATTGTACCAACTTGTTTTAATTGCAGACATTAGTTTGGTTAGATGAGACTTTAAGATCGAAAAGCATATATCAATATATCACCTTTATGTTTGTCAAACAATTACATTGAAGGGATTAGAAGAGTTTGGGATAAATCAAAAAGGACACAGTAGAAATAATATGAAAAGATTTTAATGTTGGACTTTAATCTTATTACAGATTAAACCTTTCGGGTGTTTGAAGACACTCACATTTGTGCGGGCCACATAAAAGTTGTGTTGTGCCAACCCAGCAGGACCCAATTTAGACCTCTACTTGAACCCACCCAATACTGGGGAGAAGGTAGGGAAATTCGAGGATTCTCCATTCTTGATGAGGAGTGGGGTGCCTTGCCCCAGAACTCGTCCGACTTTGAGGAGTGGTTACCTTGCCTTGAACCTGTGTGACACTAGGGTTGGGGCGGGGGTGGGGTTGAGTTTCTTGACTATGGGGCAGGGAAAGGGATAGGGTGCTCTGCCGTGAACCCACCCCCGTTGTCATTCCTATATAATTGTTACTTATTAGTGGAATTAAGAAAAATGTTAGCTTTTATAATTATTTTTATTTATTTAAAATTAATCAAAATTTCATTGAAAAATAGTAAAAAGAATAAAAATTATTATAATTACAACAAATTATTTATAAAACTAAATTTATTAAAAAATATTTGCTCATATTCAATTGCCAATAGTTATTTTTTATAAATCAACATTAAATAAAAAATAAAATTATTAAATCTTTCAGATTTTCCCGTGCATCACACTGGTGCCTGCTACTTAGAATCTTTAAAATTAGAATCGGAATGGTCTATTCGCACATCATCTTATAGGGAATATAGAGAGTTTTTGGCTGCATTCGGCATTCCTTATTTTAAGGACTTATTTCCTTTTTATAGTTAAAAATTCAGATGTTCATTGGATAACTTTAACCTTATAAAGTAGAGAACTCCTTCCTATAAGGAATGCTAAATTCAGCCTTTGCTGTTGTCAAAAAAACTCAAGGGAGATTTTGACAATTTATCTTTTCTAATAAAAGGTAATACAGCTGATCTGGGAATCCTCAAAAGAAAACCGAACTCAGTTCAACTTTTCAGAACCAAGCCTTTGTGGGAGGTTTAAATAATGTTGATGCGTGAGGTGGAAACAACATGAGGGAGATCCTTGGTCAAAATCATCTCGAAAACAAAGAATATTTTATCTACCCTTTAGTCAACACCCTACCCATGTTGTATCTTGGGGTCACAATCATATAAGTGGTTCTTTAGTTGAGAGATGATGATGATGATGGGAAAGAATCTATGCCTAGATATTATTTGCTATTATTGGTGGATGCAAGAGATTATCGTCTTCTTTTTCTATGCACATCTTTAAGTGGTTCTTTTCTTTTTCTTTTGGTGGATAGATTCTTTTCTTGTGGTAGATAGATTGATTGGTCACGTATGTCTGTCACATCGTAGCATCTTTAAGTGGTTCTCTTATTCTTAATTGTACCAACTTGTTTTAATTGCAGACATTAGTTTGGTTAGATGTGACTTTAAGATCGAAAAGCATATATCAATATATCACCTTTATGTTTGTCAAACAATTACATTGAAGGGATTAGAAGAGTTTGGGATAAATCAAAAAGGACACAGTAGAAATAATATGAAAAGATTTTAATGTTGGACTTTAATCTTATTACAGATAAAACCTTTCGGGTGTTTGAAGACACTCACATTTGTGCGGGCCACATAAAAGTTGTGTTGTGCCGACCCAGCAGGACCCAATTTAGACCTCTACTTGAACCCACCCAATACTGGGGAGAAGGTAGGGAAATTCGAGGATTCTCCATTCTTGATGAGGAGTGGGGTGCCTTGCCCCAGAACTCGTCCGACTTTGAGGAGTGGTTACCTTGCCTTGAACCTGTGTGACACTAGGGTTGGGGCGGGGGTGGGGTTGAGTTTCTTGACTATGGGGCAGGGAAAGGGATAGGGTGCTCTGCCGAGAACCCACCCCCGTTGTCATTCCTATATAATTGTTACTTATTAGTGGAATTAAGAAAAATGTTAGCTTTTATAATTATTTTTATTTTTTTAAAATTAATCAAAATTTCATTTAAAAATAGTAAAAAGTATAAAAATTATTATAATTACAACAAATTATTAATGAAACTAAATTTATTAAAAAATATTTGCTCATATTCAATTTCCAATAGTTATTTTTTATAAATCAACATTAAATAAAAAATAAAATTATTAAATCTTTCAGATTTTCCCGTGCATCAAACGGGTCAGTGCTACTTAGAATCTTTAATATTAGAATCGGAATGGTCTATTCGCACATCATCTTACAGGGAATATAAAGAATTTTAGGCTGCATTCGGCATTCCTTGTTTTAAGGACTTATTTCCTATTTATAGTTAAAAACTCAGGTGTTCATTGGATAACTTTATCCGTATAAAGTAGATAACTCCTTCCTATAAGGAATGCTAAATTCAGCCTTCGCTGTTGTCAAAAAAGCTCAAGGGAGATTTTGAAAATTTAACTTTTCTAATAAAAGATAATACAGCTGATCCATGAATCCTCTAAAGAAAACCTAACTCAACTCAAATTTTCAGAACCAAGCTTTTGTGGGAGGTTTAAATAATGTTGATGCGTGAGGTGGAAACAACATAAGGGAGATCCTTGGTCAAAATCATCTCGAATACAAAGAATATTTTATCCACCCTTTAGTCATCACCCTACCCATGATGTATCTTGGGGTCACAATCATATAAGTGGTTCTTTAGTTGAGAGATGATGATGATGATGGGAAAGAATCAATGCCTAGACATTATTTGCTATTATTGGTGGATGCAAGAGGTTATCGTCTTCTTTTTCTATGCACATCTTTGAGTGGTTCTTTTCTTTTTCTTGTGGTGGATAGATTCTTTTCTTGTGGTAGATAGATTGATTAGTCACGTATGTCTGTCACATCGCAGCATCTTTAAGTTGTTCTCTTATTCTTAATTGTACCAGCTTGTTTCAATTGCGGACATTAGTTTGGTTAGATGTGACTTTAAGATCGAAAAGCGTATATCATTATATCACCTTTATGTTTGTCAAACAATTACATTGAAGGGATTAGAAGAGTTTGGGATAAATCAAAAAGGACACAGTAGAAATAATAAGAAATTATTTTAGTGTTGGACTTTAATCTTATTAGAGATTAAACCTTTCGGGTGTTTGAAGACAATCACATTTGTGCGGGCCACATAAAAGTTGTGTTGTGCCGACCCAGCATGACCCTATTTACACCTCTACTTGAACCCACCCAATACTGGGGACAAGGTAGGGAAATTCGAGGATTCTCCATTCTTGTTGTAGAGTGGGGTGCCTTGCCCCTGAACTCGCCCGCATTGAGGAGTGGTTACCTTGCCTTGAACCTGTGTGACAGTAGGAATGGGGCGGGGATGAGGTAGAGTTTCTTGACTATGGGGCAGGGAATGGGATAGGGTGCCCTGCCCTGAACCCACCCCCGTTGTCATTCCTATATAATTTTTACTTATTAGTGGAATTAATAAAAATGTTAGCTTTTATAATTACTTTTATTTATTTAAAATTATTCAAAATTTCATTTAAAAATAGTAAAGAGAATAAAAACTATTATAATTACAACAAATTATTAATAAAACTAAATTTATTAAAAAATATTTGTTCATATTCAATTACCAATAGTTATTTTTTATAAATCAACATTAAATAAAAAATAAAATTTTTAAATCTTTCAGATTTTCCTGTGCATCACACGGGTCCCTGCTACTTAGAATCTTTAAAATTAGAATCGGAATGGTCTATTCGCACATCATCTTACAAGGAATATAGAGAGTTTTAGGCTGCATTCGGCATTCCTTATTTTAAGGACTTATTTCCTTTTTATAGTTAAAAACTCAGGTGTTCATTGGATAACTTTAACCGTATAAAGTAGATAACTCCTTCCTATAAGGAATGCTAAATTCAGCCTTCGCTGTTGTCAAAAAAACTCAAGGGAGATTTTGACAATTTACCTTTTCGAATAAAAGGTAATACAGCTGACCGGGAATCCTCTTAAGAAAACCTAACTCAACTCAAATTTTTAGAACAAGCCTTTGTGGGAGGTTTAAATAATGTTGATGCGTGAGGTGGAAACAACATGGTGGAGATCCTGCGTCAAAATCATCTCGAATACAAAGAATATTTTATCTACCCTTTAGTCATCACCCTACCCATGATGTATCTTGGGGTCACAATCATATAAGTGGTTCTTTAGTTGAGAGATGATGATGATGATGGGAAAGAATCTATGCCTAGACATTATTTGCTATTATTGGTGGATGCAAGAGGTTATCGTCTTCTTTTTCTATTCACATCTTTAAGTGGTTCTTTTCTTTTTCCTGTGGTGGATAGATTCTTTTCTTGTGGTAGATAGATTGATTAGTCACGTATGTCTATCACATCGTAGCATCTTTATGTGGTTCTCTTATTCTTAATTGTACCAACTTGTTCTAATTGCAGACATTAGTTTGTCGAAAAGCATATATCATTATATCACCTTTATGTTTGTCAAACAATTACATTGAAGGGATTAGAAGAGTTTGGGATAAATCAAAAAGGACACAGTAGAAATAATAAGAAAAGATTTTAGTGTTGGACTTTAATCTTATTAGAGATTAAACCTTTCGGGTGTTTGAAGACACTCACATTTGTGCGGGCCACATAAAAGTTGTGTTGTGCCGACCCAGCAGGACCCAATTTACACCTCTACTTGGACCCACCCAATACTGTGGACAAGGTAGGGAAATTTGAGGATTCTCCATTCTTGATGAGGAGTGGGGTGCCTTGCCCCTGAACCCGCCCGACATTGAGGAGTGGTTACCTGGCCTTGAACCTGCGTGACACTAGGGATGGGACGGGGATGGGGTAGAGTTTCTTGACTATGGGGCAGGGAAGGAGATAGGGTGCCCTGCCCTGAACCCACCCCTGTTGTCATTCCTATATAATTTTTACTTATTAGTGGAATTAATAAAAATGTTAGCTTTTATAATTATTTTTATTTATTTAAAATTAATCAAAATTTCGTTTAAAAATAGTAAAAAGAATAAAAATTATTATAATTACAACAAATTATTAATAAAACTAAATTTATTAAAAAATATTTGTTCATATTCATTTACCAATAGTTATTTTTTATAAATCAGCATTAAATAAAAAATAAAATTTGTAAATCTTTCAGATTTTCCCGTGCATCATACGGGTTCCTGCTACTTAGAATCTTTAAAATTAGAATCGGAATGGTCTATTCGCACATCATCTTACAGGGAATATAGAGAGTTTTAGGCTGCATTCGGCATTCCTTATTTTAAGGACTGATTTCCTATTTATAGTTAAAAACTCAGGTGTTCATTGGATAACTTTAACCATGTAATGTAGATAACTCCTTCCTATAAGGAATGCTAAATTCAGCCTCCACTGTTGTCAAAAAAACTCAAGGGAGATTTTGACAATTTACCTTTTCGAATAAAAGGTAATACAGCTGATCCGGGAATCCTCAAAAGAAAACCTAACTCAACTCAAATTTTCAGAACCAAGCCATTGTGGGTGGTTTAAATAATGTTGATGCGTGAGGTGGAAACAACATGAGGGAGATCCTGGGTGAAAATCATCTCGAATACACAAAATATTTTATCTACCCTTTAGTCATCACCCTACCCATGATGTATCCTGGGGTCAGAATCATATAAGTGGTTCTTTAGTTGAGAGGTGATGATGATGACGGGAAAGAATCTATGCCTAGACATTATTTGCTATTATTGGTGGATGCAAGAGGTTATTGTCTTCTTTTTCTATGCACATCTTTGAGTGGTTCTTTTCTTTTTCTTGTGGTGGATAGATTCTTTTCTTGTGGTAGGTAGATAGATTAGTCACGTATGTCTGTCACATCGCAGCATCTTTATGTGGTTGTCTTATTCTAAATTGTACCAATTTGTTCTAATTGCAGACATTAGTATGGATAGATGTGACTTTAAGATCGAAAAGCATATATCATTATATCACCTTTATGTTTGTCAAACAATTACATTGAAGGGATTAGAAGAGTTTGGGATAAATCAAAAAGGACACAGTAGAAATAATAAGAAAAGATTTTAGTGTTGGACTTTCATCTTATTAGAGATTAAACCTTTCGGGTGTTTGAAGACACTCACATTTGTGCGGGCCACATAAAAGTTGTGTTCGGTTGACCCGGCATGACTCAATTTACACCTCTACTTGAACCCACCCAATACTTGGGACAAGGTAGGGAAATTCGAGGATTCTCCATTTTTGATGAGGAGTGGGGTGCCTTGCCCCTAAACCCGCCCGACATTGAGGAGTGGTTACCTGGCCTTGAACCTGCGTGACACTAGGGATGGGACGGGGATGGGGTAGAGTTTCTTGACTATGGGGCAGGGAAGGAGATAGGGTGCCCTGCCCTGAACCCACCCCTGTTGTCATTCCTATATAATTTTTACTTATTAGTGGAATTAATAAAAATGTTAGCTTTTATAATTATTTTTATTTATTTAAAATTAATCATAATTTCATTGAAAAATAGTAAAAAGAATAAAAATTATTATAATTACAACAAATTATTAATAAAACTAAATTTATTAAAAAATATTTGTTCATATTCAATTACCAATAGTTATTTTTTATAAATCAACATTAAATAAAAAATAAAATTTTTAAATCTTTCAGATTTTCCCGTGCATCACACGGGTGCCTGCTACTTAGAATCTTTAAAATTAGAATCTGAATGGTCTATTCGCACATCATCTTACAGGGAATATAGAGAGTTTTAGGCTGCATTCCGCATTCCTTATTTTAAGGACTTATTTCCAACTTATAGTTAAAAACTCAGGTGTTCATTGGATAACTTTAACCTTATAAAGTAGAGAACTCCTTCTATAAGGAATGCTAAATTCAGCCTTTGCTGTTGTCAAAAAAACTCAAGGGAGATTTTGACAATTTACCTTTTCTAATAAAAGGTAATACAGCTGATCCGGGAATCCTCAAAAGAAAACCGAACTCAGTTCAACTTTTCAGAACCAAGCCTTTGTGGGAGGTTTAAATAATGTTGATGCGTGAGGTGGAAACAACATGAGGGAGATCCTGGGTGAAAATCATCTCGAATACAAAGAATATTTTATCTACCCTTTAGTCATCACACTACCCATGATGTATCTAGGGGTCACAATCATATAAGTGGTTCTTTTGTTGAGAGATGATGATGATGATGGGAAAGAATCTATGCCTAGACATTATTCGCAATTATTGGTGGATGCAAGAGGTTATCGTCTTCTTTTTCTATGCACATCTTTAAGTGGTTCTTTTCTATTTCTTGTGGTGGATAGATTCTTTTCTTGTGGTAGATAGATTGATTACGTATGTCTGTCACATCGCAGCATCTTTAAGTGGTTCTCTTTTTCTTAATTGTACCAACTTGTTCTAATTGCAGACATTAGTTAGGATACTTGTGACTTTAAGATCGAAAAGCATATACCGTTATATCACCCCTGTGTTTGTCAAACAATTGCATTGTAGGGATTAGAAGAGTTTGGGATAAATAAAAAAGGACACAGTAGAAATAATAAGAAAAGATTTTAGTGTTGGACTTTAATCTTATTAGAGATTAAACCTTTCGGGTGTTTGAAGACACTCACATTTGTGCAGGCCACATAAAAGTTGTGTTGTGCCGACCCAGCATGACCCAATTTAGACCTCTACTTGAACCCACCCAATACTGGGGACAAGGTAGGGAAATTCGAGGATTCTCCATTCTTGATGAGGAGTGGGGTGCCTTGCCCTTGAACTCGCCCGACATTGAGGAGTGGTTACTTTGCCTTGAACCTGTGTGACACTAGGGATGGGGCAGGGATGAGGTAGAGTTTCTTGACTATGGGGCAGGGAATGGGATAGGGTGCCCAGCCCTGAACCCACCCCCGTTGTCATTCCAATATAATTTGTACTTTTTAGTGGAATTAATAAAAATGTTAGCTTTTATAATTATCTTTATTTATTTAAAATTAATCAAAATTTCATTTAAAAATTGTAAAATGAATAAAAATTATTATAATTACAACAAATTATTAATAAAACTAAATTTATTAAAAAATATTTGTTCATATTCAATTACCAATAGTTATTTTTTATAAATCAACATTAAATAAAAAATAAAATTATTAAATATTTCAGATTTTCCCGTGCATCATACGGGTCCCTGCTACTTAGAATCTTTAAAATTGGAATCGGAATGGTCTATTCGCACATCATCTTACAGGGAATATAGAGAGTTTTAGGCTGCATTCGGCATTCCTTATTTTAAGGACCTATTTCCTATTTATAGTTAAAAACTTAGGTGTTCAGTGGATAACCTTAACCGTATAAAGTAGATAACTCCTTCCTATACGGAATGCTAAATTCAGCGATCGCTATTGTCAAAAAAACTCAAGGGAGATTTGGACAATTTACCTTTTCTACTAAAAGGTAATACAGCTGATCCGGGAATCCTCTAAACAAAACCTAACTCAACTCAAATTTTCAGAACCAAGCCTTTGTGGGAGGTTTAGATAATGTTGATGCGTGGGGTGGAAACAACATGAGGGAGATCGTGGGTGAAAATCATCTCGAATACAAAGAATATTTTATCTACCCTTTAGTCATCACCCTTCCGATGATGTATCCTGGGGTCTCAATCATATAAGTGGTTCTTTAGTTGAGAGATGATGATGATGATAGGAAAGAATCTATAACTAGACTTTATTTGCTATTCTTGGTGGATGCAAGAGGTTATCGTCTTCTTTTTCTATGCACATCTTTAAGTGGTTCTTTTCTTTTTCCTGTGCTGGATAGATTCTTTTCTTGTGGTAGATAGATTGATTAGTCAGTATGTCTGTCACATCGCAGCATCTTTAAGTGGTTCTCTTATTCATAATTGTACCAACTTGTTCTAATTGCAGACATTAGTTTGGTTAGATGGGACTTTAAGATCGAAAAGCATATATCATTATATCACCTTTATGTTTGTCAAACAATTACATTGAAGGGATTAGAAGAGTTTGGGATAAATCAAAAAGGACACAGTAGAAATAATAAGAAAAGATTTTAGTGTTGGACTTTAATCTTATTAGAGATTAAACCTTTCGGGTGTTTGAAGACACTCACATTTGTGCGGGCCACATAAAAGTTGTGTTGTGCCGACCCAGCAGGACCCAATTTACACCTCTACTTGAACCCACCCAATACTGTGGACTAGGGAAATTCGAGGATTCTCCAATCTTGATGAGGAGTGGGGTGCCTTGCCCCTGAACTCGCCCGACATTGAGGAGTGGTTACCTTGCCTTGAACCTGTGTGACACTAGGGTTGGGGCGGGGATGGGGTAGAATTTCTCGACTATGGGGCAGGGAAAGGGATAGGGTGCTCTGCCGTGAACCCACCCCCGTTGTCATTCCTATATAATTGTTACTTATTAGTGGAATTAATAAAAATGTTAGCTTTTATAATTATTTTTATTTATTTAAAATTAATCAAAATTTCATTTAAAAATCGTAAAAAGAATAAAAATGATTATAATTTCAACAAATTATTAATAAAACTAAATTTATTAAAAAATATTTGTTCATATTCAATTACCAATAGTTATTTTTTATAAATCAACATTAAAAATAAAATAAAATTATTAAATCTTTCAGATTTTCCCGTGCATCACAAGGGTCCGTGCTACTTAGAATCTTTAAAATTAGAATCAGAATGGTCTATTCGCACATCATCTTACAGGGAATATAGAGAATTTTAGGCTGCATTCGGCATTCCTTGTTTTAAGGACTTATTTCCTATTTATAGTTAAAAACTCAGGTGTTCATTGGATAACTTTCTCTGTATAAAGTAGATAACTCCTTCCTATAAGGAATGCTAAATTCAGCCTTCGTTGTTGTCAAAAAAACTCAAGGGAGATTTTTACAATTTACCTTTTCTAATAAAAGATAATACAGCTGATCCGGGAATCCTCTAAAGAAAACCTAACTCAACTCAAATTTTCAGAACCAAGCCTTTGTGGGAGGTTTAAATAATGTTGATGCGTGAGGTGGAAACAACATGAGGGAGATCCTTGGTCAAAATCATCTCGAAAACAAAGAATATTTTATCTACCCTTTAATCATCACCCTACCCATGATGTATCTTAGGGTCACAATCATATAAGTGGTTCTTTAGTTGAGAGATGATAATGATGATGGGAAAGAATCTATGCCTAGACATTATTTGCTATTATTGGTGGATGCAAGAGGTTATCGTCTTCTTTTTCTATGCACATCTTTGAGTGGTTCTTTTCTTTTTCTTGTGGTGGATAGATTCTTTTCTTGTGGTAGATAGATTGATTAGTCACGTATGTCTGTCACATCGCAGCATCTTTAAGTGGTTCTCTTATTCTTAATTGTACCAGCTTGTTTCAATTGCAGACATTAGTTTGGTGAGATGTGACTTTAAGATCAAAAAGCGTATATCATTATATCACTTTTATGTTTGTCAAACAATTACATTGAAGGGATTAGAAGAGTTTGGGATAAATCAAAAAGGACACAGTAGAAATAATAAGGAAAGATTTTAGTGTTGGACTTTAATCTTATTAGAGATTAAACCTTTCGGGTGTTTGAAGACAATAACATTTGTGCGGGCCACATAAAAGTTGTGTTGTGCCGACCCAGCATGACCCAATTTACACCTCTACTTGAACCCACCCAATACAGGGGACAAGGTAGGGAAATTTGAGGATTCTCCATTCTTGTTGTAGAGTGGGGTGCTTTGCCCCTGAACTCGCCCGCATTGAGGAGTGGTGACCTTGCCTTGAACCTGTGTGACAGTAGGGATGGGGCGGGGATGAGGTAGAGTTTCTTGACTATGGGGCAGGGAATGGGATAGGGTGCCCTGCCCTGAACCCACCCCCGTTGTCATTCCTATATAATTTTTACTTATTAGTGGAATTAATAAAAATGTTAGCTTTTATAATTACATTTATTTATTTAAAATTAATCAAAATTTCATTTAAAAATAGTAAAGAGAATAAAAACTATTATAATTACAACAAATTATTAATAAAACTAAATTTATTAAAAAATATTTGTTCATATTCAATTACCAATAGTTATTTTTTATAAATCAACAATACATAAAAAATAAAATTTTTAAATCTTTCAGATTTTCCCGTGCATCACACGGGTCCCTGCTACTTAGAATCTTTAAAATTAGAATCGGAATGGCCTATTCGCACATCATCTTACAGGGAATATAGAGAGTTTTAGGCTGCATTCGGCATTCCTTATTTTAAGGACTTATTTCCTTTTTATAGTTAAAAACTCAGGTGTTCATTGGATAACTTTAACCGTATAAAATAGATAACTCCTTCCTATAAGGAATGCTAAATTCAGCCTTCGCTGTTGTCAAAAAAACTCAAGGGAGATTTTGACAATTTACCTTTTCGAATAAATGGTAATACAGCTGATCCGGGAATCCTCTTAAGAAAACCTAACTCAACTCAAATTTTCAGAACCAAGCCTTTGTGGGAGGTTTAAATAATGTTGATGCGTGAGGTGGAGACAACATGGAGGAGATCCTTGGTCAAAATCATCTCGAATACAAAGAATATTTTATCTACCCTTTAGTCATCACCCTACCCATGATGTATCTTGGGGTCACAATCATATAAGTGGTTCTTTAGTTGAGAGATGATAATGATGATGGGAAAGAATCTATGCCTAGACATTATTTGCTATTATTGGTGGATGCAAGAGGTTATCGTCTTCTTTTTCTATGCACATCTTTGAGTGGTTCTTTTCTTTTTCTTGTGGTGGATAGTTTCTTTTCTTGTGGTAGATAGATTGATTAGTCACGTATGTCTGTCACATCGCAGCATCTTTAAGTGGTTCTCTTATTCTTAATTGTACCAGCTTGTTTCAATTGCAGACATTAGTTTGGTTAGATGTGACTTTAAGATCGAAAAGCGTATATCATTATATCACCTTTATGTTTGTCAAACAATTACATTGAAGGGATTAGAAGAGTTTGGGATAAATCAAAAAGGATACAGTAGAAATAATAAGAAAAGATTTTAGTGTTGGACTTTAATCTTATTAGAGATTAAACCTTTCGGGTGTTTGAAGACACTCACATTTGTGCGGGCCACATAAAAGTTGTGTTGTGCCAACCCAGCATGACCCAATTTACACGTCTACTTGAACCCACCCAATACTGGGGACAAAGTAGGGAAATTCGAGGATTCTCCATTCTTGATGAGGAGTAGGGTGCCTTGCCCCTGAACTCGCCCGACATTGAGGAGTGGTTACCTTGCCTTGAACCTGCGTGACACTAGGGATGGGGCGGGGATGGGGTAGAGTTTCTTGATTATGGAGCAAGGAATGGGATAGGGTGCCCAGCCCTGAACCCACCCCCATTGTAATTCCTATATAATTGTTACTTATTAGTGGAATTAATAAAAATGTTAGCTTTTATAATTATTTTTATTTATTTAAAATTAATCAAAATTTCATTTAAAAATAGTAAAAAGAATAAAATTTGTTATAATTACAACAAATTATTAATTAAACTAAATTTATTAAAAAATATTTGTTCATATTCAAATACCAATAGTTATTTTTTATAAATCAGCATTAAATAAAAAATAAAATTATTAAATCTTTCCGATTTTCCCGTGCATCACACGGGTCCCTGCTACTTAGAATCTTTAAAATTAGAATCGTAATGGTCTATTCGCACATCATCTTACGAGGAATATAGGGAGTTTTAGGCTGCATTCGGCATTCCTTATTTTAAGGACTTATTTCCTATTTATAGTTAAAAACTCAGGTGTTCATTGCATAACTTTAACCGTATAAAGTAGATAACTCCTTCCTATAAGGAATGCTAAATTTAGCCTTCGCTGTTGTCAAAAAAACTCAAGGGAGATTTGGACAATTTACCTTTTCTACTAAAAGGTAATACAGCTGATCCGGGAATCCTCTAAAGAAAACCTAACTCAACTCAAATTTTCAGAACCAAGCCTTTGTGGGAGGTTTAAATAATGTTGATGGGTGAGGTGGAAACAACATGAGGGAGATCCTGGGTGAAAATCATCTCGAATACAAAGAATATTTTATCTACCCTTTAGTCATCACCCTACCCATGATGTATCGTGGGGTCACAATCATATAAGTTGTTCTTTAGTTGAGAGATGATGATGATGGTGGGAAAGAATCTATGCCTAGACATTATTTGCTATTATTGGTGGATGCAAGAGGTTATCGTCTTCTTTTTCTATGCACATCTTTAAGTGGTTCTTTTCTTTTTCTTGTGGTGGATAGATTCTTTTCTTGTGGTAGATAGATTGATTACGTATGTCTGGCACATCGCAGCATCTTTAAGTGGTTCTCTTTTTCTTAATTGTACCAACTTGTTCTAATTCCATACATTAGTTTGGTTACTTGTGACTTTAAGATCGAAAAGCATATATCATTATATCACCCCTATGTTTGTCAAACAATTACATTGTAGGGATTAGAAGAGTTTGGGATAAATCAAAAAGGACATAGTAGAAATAATAAGAAAAGATTTTAGTGTTGGACTTTAATCTTATTAGAGATTAAACCTTTCGGGTGTTTGAAGACACTCACATTTGTGCGGGCCACATAAAAGTTGTGTTGTGCCGACCTAGCATGACCCCATTTACACCTCTACTTGAACCCATCCAATACTAGGGACAAGGTAGGGAAATTCGAGGATTCTCCATTCTTGATGAGGAGTGGGGTGCCTTGCCCCTGAACTCGCCCGACATTGAGGAGTGGTTACCTTGCCTTGAACCTGCGTGACACTAGGGATGGGGCGGGGATGGGGTAGAGTTTCTTGACTATGGGGCAGGGAAAGTGATAGGGTGCCCTACCCTGAACCCACCCCCGTTGTCATTCCTATATAATGTTTACTTATTAGTGGAATTAATAAAAATGTTAGCTTTTATAATTATTTTTATTTATTTAAAATTAATCAAAATTTCTTTTAAAAATAGTAAAAAGAATAAAAATTATTATAATTACAACAAATTATTAATAAAACTAAATTTATTAAAAAATATTTGTTCATATTCAATTACCAATAGTTATCTTTTATAAATCAACATTAAATAAAAAATAAAATTATTAAATCTTTCAGATTTTCCCGTGCATCACATGGGTCCCTGCTACTTAGAATCTTTAAAATTAGAATCAGAATGGTCTATTCGCACATCATCTTACAGGGAATATAGTTTGTTTTAGGCTGCATTTGGCATTCCTTATTACTTATTTCCTATTTATAGTTAAAAACTCAGGTGTTCATTGGATAACTTTAACCGTATAAAGTAGATAACTCCTTCCTATAAAAAATGCTAAATTCAGCCTTCGCTATTGTCAAAAAAACTCAAGGGAGATTTTGACAATTTACCTTTTCTAATAAAAGGTAATACAGCTGATCCGGGAATCCTCTAAAGAAAACCTAACTCAACTCAAATTTTCAGAACCAAGCCTTTGTGGGAGGTTTAAATAATGTTGATTCGTGAGGTGGAAACAACATTAGGGAGATCCTGGGTGAAAATCATCTCGAATACAAAGAATATTTTATCTACCCTTCAGTCATCACCCTACCCATGATGTATCCTGGGGTCACAATCATATAAGTGGTTCTTTAGTTGAGAGATGATGATGATGATGGGAAAGAATCTATGCCTAGACATTATTTGCTATTATTGGTGGATGCAAGAGGTTATCGTCTTCTTTTTCTATGCACATCTTTAAGTGGTTCTTTTCTTTTTCTTGTGGTGGATAGATTTATTTCTTGTGGTAGATAGATTGATTAGTCACGTATGTCTGTCACATCGCAGCATCTTTATGTGGTTCTCTTATTCTTAATTGTACCAACTTGTTCTAATTGGAGACATTAGTTTGGATAGATGTGACTTTAAGATCGAAAAGCATATATCATTATATCACCTTTATGTTTGTCAAACAATTACATTGAAGGGATTAGAAGAGTTTGGGATAAATCAAAAAGGACACAGTAGAAATAATAAGAAAAGATTTTAGTGTTGGACTTTAATCTTATTAGAGATTAAACCTTTCGGGTGTTTGAAGACACTCACATTTACGCCTTGAAAATTAGTTTTAAAATTCTCAATAAAATTCTTTGTTTTAACTTGTTTTCTCTTCTTTCAAGCCTTATCCTATATTGAATGATTACTGATTCTAACTTGATATTTTAATAAAGAGCATACTTACATTCCTTAGAATTATAGAGAGGAGAGCGTAGAGACTTGCAATCGCACCATATGCGCATGCATGCAATGAAGCGCTTTAGAGGCACACTTTGTTCCCACTTAGCGAGAAGTGACTACATTTTTAGTGCGATGACATTTGATACTATGAGAAGGTGTGTGATGGCACATTATGAAATCACAAACTATGATTTTATGAAATCACAAATCATAAACTATGGACTTTGCATAATTGCAAATCGCAGATGACTGACTTTATAAAATCACAAATCACAGATGGTGGACTTTATGAAATTGCAAAGCTCAGATTAAGAATTTTGTGAAATCGCAAGTCATAAATTGGATAAAATCACAATTTATGTCTTTTTAAAAATCACAAAAAATTGTAAGTTGTGATTTTTAATTCCATAAATAGGGACTTGAGAAAATCGCATTTGACATGAACCGCGCATAAGGGTGTGTTTGGTTTGAAGGTTGAACCATGACCGTTGACATTTTTAGTTAATCCAATGGTCATGACTTGATCGCGTGTGATCAAGGGACATTATTCAAATGTAAATGGTTGCCAACTATTAACTAATCATGAATAGTCACAAAATCATGACTATACAAAGAGGCCCTTTGAATCAACATATCCTTCGTGATGACTCCCCAAAATTTATATAAAGGGTGTAAACCAAGCCAATTCACACACAAAGATTGTCTCTCTTTTCTCTCTCAGTCCAATTTGTCACTCATTGTAGGTTTCTACAAAGATTCTTTAACTTTGCTGGTTGTAGTTTCTCACCCAAAGCTACTCTATTGTATCCTAGGAATGAATTCGTTTATAAACCAACAACAAAATTAATGAAACTAAGTAGGGGCAAATAACAATCTAAAGATAGTGTCTTTAAATATGTCTCAAAACTTCTCCAAATTTTGTGACTCCATTTTCCAACGTTAAGTATTAATAGTTTAACAGTGTATATGATTTTAGGTAGAACAAATTGATGAAACAAGATTTAGTTGGGATAATGCAAGGATGATGATGATGATGTTTGTCTAACAATGGAAGATTTGTTACTATCTTTCTTTTAATGGTTTTATTTGGTTTCTTTTTTGTAGATCTAGAGATTTTAGGGTGTTTATAGAGGGTTTAGAGAGATTGGGCATGAAAGAAGCCTTCTGAATAGGGTTAAGAGCTTTCTTTTGCTGCTTATAAATTTTCTTTTCCATACATTGTCTTTTTCACAATGTATCAATCATATTGGAGGTGTATTGGTTAATACGTAGCTGTAAAACATAATACACATATGATATGTACTACAAAATTTATGTGACGCCTAATTTCTTCTCATTCCTCGTAACGATCGTTTGGTGAAACAATACATATTGGTTAATACTAGCTGAAAATTTGAACCTTGGAGAGAAGATAGAGTCAATCCACAACCGGCTCTAACTCCAAAACTTGAACTCACATATCATATATAACTGAATGGGTTAATTTAGATATTTTGAAAAATAAATTTAAAACACAATAATTATTGTAAGGCCATTTTATTACATTAATTGGTCAAAGCCCTTCCAGTATTACGTCCTTTTGGCAGTATAGATTTTCCCTCTCAAAATGATGATAGTAAAGACAACTAAAGAGGAAGTAAAAAATGACACTGAAAGATGATAAACTAGTGATCATATTGTGCAAAAAAAAAGTTTAGCAATTGGATAGGTTGAAAATCATAATTTTCTAGAAACCTTAATGCTAAAATCACACAGAGAGAAAACTTAATTTTTCTCCTTGGATTGTTTGGGATTCTTGGACCAAGAAAGATCAAATCTTTGTATCAAAATTGAGTGTAATACCTCATGATTATGATGTCCATAGATGTAGAAATCAAAGTGGTGTTCACACCCAATCATAGATCATCCCAAAGCATTGTAACTAGTTGAAGATGGTGCAATTGTGTACTTGTAGTCTTATGAAGCTTTCCTAGAATTCATAGCATCAAAGGTCTAACCTTTCACATGAATTTGGGTAATGTTCTTCACCTAAAATATGTCTACAACAATGGTAGAAAAGTTATCTAACAGATTTGGTTTAATGGGGTTAAACCCTAATCAAGATTGGTTTAATTGAGTTGAATTGAATTTAGTAATGTTCGATACCCTCATATAGCACTCTATTTATAGACCATGAAAGGTTCCAATAGTCCTTTTAAGAGGATAAGGCTTATCTTTAATAGAGTCAAGGTTCAAATTAGATTTGGATAATCTCTTAATTTGATTAGCAGAGTGATCCATAAGAAGATAAAAGAAGAGGGCGAATCAAACTAGAAGACCACTCTCTCTTGTTCTCTCTTGTTCTCTTTTGTCTACCAAAAACCCCTATCATGACCTAGGCTTTCAAAAACTAATTTTGATCAGTTTTCTTTTTTTTACTTTTTCAAGAAAAACTCGGAAATATTTCAAGCTAACTCATCTCATTTGATTCAAGCAAGTTGGATCATAGTTTTGCTGAAAACAGTGTTGTTGAATCAGCTTCACTTACACACTGCGCCATCTTTAGTGGAGGCTGGTTTTAGGACTGATTTGGGTGTGAATTTCTACATTGGGATCTGTGCTTGTGATATCCATATAAGGCATAACTTCTCCACTTGATTTGATTTCAAATTTTGTCCAGTTTAGTGCAAGATTGATCCAAAAAATTCAATTTTCAAGTTCATCGATAAATTAGTCCCTACAAGGGTTAGAAAAAATTTTGAAAATTTATCCAACCATCTAGCTTGCTTTGACCATCCATATGTTGGATTCTAAACCCTTCCAATGGTGGTATCAAATCACATGGTTCACAAATTAGATTTGAAAGAAATCGATAAGTACTAGTTTAGCCGATTTGACCTAGTTAATAAAGAACTGAGAATTCGGTTCTTAGATTTTGGGCCAATGATCTAATAATTATACTTTATATTTTCTGATATATTATAGAATTTTTCTATTCTGAATTCTTGAATTCTTGGGCTGAAAGTGTGGTAGGGATCGAAATCTTTGATGGTGGCAAGATTCATGTGCATCGTTTGATTATTTGAATATTTGGTCTGTAATTAATTCTTTTTCTTTTCTACAAAGAATGTATTAGGTTTTTCTGATGTAAGAATTAGAGATTAGGGTTTTTCTATTTTATTTACATTGGAGAAATTTCCAGAGACCGCAAATAAAGAGAATGAAAAGTAGATCGGTCTAGACATAGCAGTTCGTTGGGATGCTGATTTTGTCCAGATCGAATTCGGACCATCACACTATCAGCCATAGATTTTTTGAAGGGAAGGGAAACCGATCATATGGATGGATGAACCATGTAGGGTGGCTAGGTGAAATTTCAAAAAATTTCTTTCTCCCTTCTGGGAATCTATTCCCTGAAAAACTGCATTTTTCAAGGTTCATTCTTGAAGCAAACCGGACCAAATCTGAAACCAAGATAAAGGGAGGGATATACCTGATATGGAATCCATGCAAGTAGCTCACAACGTAGGTGTTCACGCCTAAAGATGTCACCAAATCCCACCTCCACTGAAAATGACACAGCTTAGGATGAGGTAGGATCAGCAAAACAATTCTTCTGCAAGAATTGCAATCCTTTAGCAAGGATCACGCAGGGGATGTAAGCACAACTTTAGATTTGACTCTTCTAGCAATAATTAAAATCAAGAACTATTCTTGATCAGTCCAAGACAATGAAGATCGAACTGGGTAGGGTGGAAAGAGCAGAGAGAAGATCTGAGATTTGCAAAAAAGTGTTTAACGGAAGGATTTCTCCCTCTATTTATAACTTCTCTGGATCATATTCCTAATCCTATTAGGAAAGGGTTCTTTGATCCAAATCTTTATTTGGATCTGAACTCTTAAGTGGATAAGACATATCTTATCTACTTGCTGATCTAGAAGCATATCTAATCTCAAATTCACCCACTTTTAATTAACTAATTAATAAGTTCGATTTGGGCTTTAGGGCCATTAAGTTATCAGACTCACTTCCCCTTTAATTTGTTGGCTAGCTTGGCTCTTTTTGTATGGCGTGGGACCCTAACATTGATCTCCACAAAAGCCACATGGGTTCAGCTTATCCTTTGTTACAAGGCCTGGCTGAATTCACTATTGAAGACAGTGAACCCTTGAGCCCATCAGTATAGGCTCTTAGTAGGCCCAACATTTACACTAAATGGTCCCTGGGTCCAGCCACCTTATGAAGGCCCAAGGACACTGGACTTAAGTGAGATTAGCAGATTGGGTAAAATCCCTAAATGATCTTACATTTAACCTCTCAACCCATAATGATCAAACACTGCCCGACAAGAGAGGACCTCTCCCTCGGCTGCAAGGTACAGTGTTGCACTCTCTGCTCACATGGATCCCAGGAATTAAAATGTTTTGCAAACATTTGGTGAAACCATAATATATATGTAAATCTCTATATAAATATATTTTTCAAAACAAATCTCAACAAGTTTGAAATCAACTGTTTGCAGTTTAGGTTTCCATCAGAGAGAGTGCATTCCCCGATCATTCACTTTGTCCGACAAAGGGGCTAATTTTGTCACTATGATCACCCACTCAGGTGAATTCTCAGGCTTCCCCAACATACCAAGGTTTTGACCCCCGCTAAGGATCTCATTGATTGATATATCAAAGACAATCCAATCTAACACCTAGTGCAGTACCATAATCAAGTCTAGGGGTTAGGTGTAACTTTCCAGTTTTGCCTATCTGTCTCCAAGGTCCAGGGCATAACTGGAAAATGGTCCGATTCAGGGTTTCAAGCAAAGCCACACTACATGTGCTTTAGGTCTCACCTTGCCAACTGAGACAAGCCACCCCAACTGACTTGGCAGCACATTAGTGTCAGCCTTGGCAGGATAACCCTCCCCATGTCTATCCAATGGCTGTGAAGATTCTAAACTAACACTAGTCTCATAAGTGTCTAGTTTAAGGGTATTACACAGAAACACACCATAATAACATGAATCAATTATGCACTTTATTCATTTACAATAAATATCAAAAAGTACATCAATCTGATTGGAGCTAAGGGCATACACTGTCTAACATTTTTCTAATTTGATTAATTGCTATTTATTTGCTGATATGATTGTGAATCATAACTGAAAATTTTCATATCATAATTTACATGGATTGATGCATGTTTTGCGCACCAAACCATAGGCCGATTTGACCTACTTTTTGTCAAATTTAAATGGACCGAATCTATGGTTGGTTGGGGACTGATTACAACACCTTGGATCATTGATAAAGTGATAAAATACAAATCTAGGCCAAGGGATTGATGAGACATTATATAGACCAATTCGGTCCATGCTTGTAAAGCCTAATTAAGTTAGATTAAAGCAAATTAAGCCCACTTCAGCATGAATAGCTATATGGGCTGAACTGTCTTTTGTAGTTGGGTTCATATACCATGATAAATATTATTTGATAATTGTATCCATTAATGGGATGATCATGTGCTAACCTAATAAGATTTGGGCTTTACAATTTTTAATTTGATTTTGATCAATTATGTGTGTGTGATGTGCTAAGTGAATGTGATTCGTATATGGGTCATAAATGCTTGGCTCGTGAAAGGACATATGTAACTCTCTATCCCATCATGGCTGAATGCACATCATTGCCATGATGTTCATGGATCATTGTATATCTCCCTTGAATGAGCCCCTTCTCTTGTTTCCTTCCCAAAGAGGAACCCCTTAGGAACCCTAGTTCATTTGAATTTGATTTTATGGAAGTCAGTGGGAGCCACTATGGTAAGACCTAAAGCTTACTTAAGAATTAATATACTTGTTCCCTCGTGATTAATATAAGTTCTATGAGATAGAGAATCTCATAGATGATATCTTGAAAGGCCTTCTTGTTAGACAGTCTATGCCCTTAGCTCCAATCAGATTGATGTACTTATTGTCATTTATTGTAAATGAATAAAGTGCATAATTGATTCATGTTATTTTGGTGTGTTTTTATGTAATACCCTTAAATTGGACACT
Source organism: Nelumbo nucifera (assembly GCF_055504915.1). Taxonomy (NCBI): domain Eukaryota; kingdom Viridiplantae; phylum Streptophyta; class Magnoliopsida; order Proteales; family Nelumbonaceae; genus Nelumbo; species Nelumbo nucifera. The sequence goes on along the minus strand of NC_142649.1, from coordinate 53,098,916 downwards.
TATGAGACTCGTGTTAGTTTAGAATCTTCATAGCCATTGGATAGATCTGTGGAGATTTATCCTGCCAAGGTTGACACCGATGTGCCACCAAGTGGATTGAAGTGGCTTGTCTCAGCTGTTAGGGTGAGACCTGAGGTACATGCAGTGTGGGTTTTCTTGAAACCCTGAACTAGACTAAATTCCAATATTGCCCTGGACCTTGGATACAGATGGGCAAAACTGGAATGTTACACCTGACCCCTAAACTCGATTATGGTACTGCAATTAATAGAAAATTAAGGTTTTCTATTTCTTTTACATTGGAAGAAGTGCTGGTTCGCATGAAGGAGAAGAAGACATTTCGCAGATACAAGATTTGCAATCTACGATTTGCAAATATTGAATTTGCTACCTACGATTAACCTTTGTTTTGCAGGTTTGCAGATTGTCCAAGAACATCACACTACAACCTTCTGATTTATTTCTTACTGATCTTGATTGTCTTTTTTGGCTACAATTAGTTTTCAGATCATGTTCTTGAAATTGCATATTGTTTTGGACACCAAACACTAGGCCGAATTTGACATAGGTTTGGTCCAATCTGATTGGACCCAAGGTTCGATGGGGTAAGTTTTCTGACCCAAATTCGGTTATGTGCCAGGGGCTTGATGGCCCATTACAAGATGCAATTCGGTCCACCCTTGTAAAACTCAATTTTAATGAATTAAAACTGCTTTAGCCCATTTTCAGCATAATTGCTATATGGCCCGAATTGCCTTATACAATTCAGCCCATATACCTAGATAATGTTATTTGATAATATTATGGGCTATAATGGGCTGATAATGTTTTAATTAATTAGGGTTTTATAGATGATTTAATTGATTGGATCCATTATCTGATTGTTTCATGCATGTGATGTATGATGTGTGATATGCTACGTACATGGGCCATAAGCACTTAGCCTATGTTAATTCGATAGTAGCTCTTTCGCACACCATGGCTGAATGCACATCATTGCCATGGTGTCCTTAAGATCATTGGATGATCTCCCCTCTTGATGGGCCCCACATCAGCTTCCTCCCCAAGAGGAACCATGTGGAACCCTAGCCCGTTTAGGGCCCATCTAAATATGACTTTAAGAAAGTCAGTGGGAGCCACTTTGGTTTGACCTAAACAAGAACTAGGACATAATTACTCATTCCCTCCAACAAAATATAAGTGCACGTAATTGGGAGATTCATATGATGAACTCTCTAAAGGCCTTCCATCATTTGCTGGTGAGTCTGTTGGATTGCTTCATAAGATGATAGGGGCGTCATAGACCAATGTGGGAGGGGCCTATCCTAAAATGGAAGACTCTCTATGGTACCTTGGCATTCATGAAGATGATGGGTAAGCACTTACTGGACAGAAAGGTTTAACCTAAAATGGCAATGAACCTTATCTGACAAAGGCCAAAGGGAAAGCTCATAAGATGAGTGGATATGATCCTTCACAGAAGGTGGTGGGGTTATATAGCTGAAACAGTTGGTTTCATGCACTATATATAGTTTCCCACATTTCTAGAGACATACACCGCAGTTTTCGTCACTGAGATGGGAGGGAAATCTCATAGATGAACAAATGGAAATGGAACATAGACTAAAAGCCATTTCTATGTAATTAACATGAATCAACCTAGTTCCGTAATTATGCTGACTGGTTCCGTAACAAGCTTTGGACGATAACAAGTTGCCTTTATCAGAAATGGCAAACGGATAGTTTTCTAAATTGTTGGACGATAACAAGCTTAAGGGCCCAAATTATGCTGACTGGTTCCGTAACCTTATGTTGGTATTAACATCCGAGAAATTGGACAAGGTTGCTAAAAACCTTGCTTCGGATCGTCTGGGTGATAAGGCTTCTGAGGCCCATAGGGGGCGAATTGGATTAGGAAGTTGATCCAAAGAAGGCTATAAATAGGGGGCGAATTCACCAGTTTTACACAATGAGCAATCTATAGAACTCTTCCCCAGTTCTTGCTGCCCCTACCCAGTTCAATCTCCACTCTTGGATATGATAAAGAATAGTTCTTAATATCATTGCTTGCTAGAATAAACAATCTAAAATCGTGCTCACCAGCCCCTTGTGCGATTCTTGCTAAAGAATTAGGGTTCTTGCTAAAGAACCAATTTGCTGAACCTGCCTCACCATACGCTGTGTCATCTTCAGTGGAGGCGGGCTTTGGTCACCTCTTTGGGCGTGAACACCTACGTTGGGAGTTACTGTTATTCCTTATGAGTTACATTCGTACTTGCTTCCTTTCGGTTTCAGATTTGGTCCAGTATGTTTCAAGAACAAACCTCGAAAATGCAGTTTTCTAAATTAGGGAATAGGTTCCCGAATGGGAGGAAGAAATTTTTGAAATTTAGCCCAGCCACCTTGCATGGTTCGACCATCCATATAATGGATATCCCATCCCTTCACTTTCATCATTAGCATGAAAATTGGCTAAACTAGCGGGTGAAGATGCACTATAAAATTGTGCTATCTGTTTTACTGAGGTAGTTAGTGGGATTGCTTCATATGATGATAGGGGCATTATATACTAGTGGGAGAGGCCTATCATAAAATGGAAGGCTCTTTCACAATTCCTTAGGGCTCTCGATATGATGGGTCAGCACTTACCAGTTAGAAATGTTTAACCTAAAATGGAGGCCAAGGGGAAAGCTCACCAAATGGGTGGATACATGACCCTTTGCATAAAGTGATGGGGTTATGCAACTAAAACAGTTGGCCCCATGCATGTATGTAATTTCCCACATTTCCAGAGATATGAATAATGTCTTCGTCCCTGAGATAGAGGGAAATCTTATAGATGAACAAGTGGAAACGGAATGTAGATAAAAGACCTTTCTATGATACTTAACATGAAACAACGATTAGGTTGCAAAATATTCGAGGTATTTGTCAGAAATGGCACACGGACAATTTGCTAAATTGTTACAAGACAACAAACTCAAGGGACCAAACTACGCAGATTAGATTCATAACCTTAACTTAGATCTCATGTCTGAGAAATTAAACAAAATTGCCACCAACCTAGCACTAGAATGCCCCCTAATAGAGCCTCTGAGGCAAGAAGAAAGGAATATCAGGAATGGGAAGGGAAAAACTCTCTTGCCCGATGTTACGTCATTGCCTCGCTAGAAAACTCTATCCAAAGGCAGTTTGACAATGTAGAAAATTGCAAAGATATTATGGATAGTCTAAAGACCATATATATGGAGCATAATCGTTCAACAAGGCAAAAGGTCCTTAAATTGTTGATGACCACTAGGTAGGGGTGTCCCTGAAAAACTGAAAAACCGAAAAACCAACCGAACCGAGAAAATCAAATCGCAAAATGCAGTTAATTGAACCGATCGGTTCGGTTTTAGTTTGGAATTTTTGAAAAACTGAAGGACCAGTTCGGTTTTCGATTAACCTATAAAAGACCGGCGATTAACCGAATTGACCAGTATATATATTTATATGTATATTTTATATATATTTTCAATATATGTCACATATTTTCTATGCATTTTATATAAATATATATTCATTATATATAAATATATACTTATATTATATTTATAATGATCTATTTACAAATACATTATATATTTTTAAAATATTTATAATATATTATATATCATTTAGTATTTATAATATAATATTATACATATATTTATATAATATATATTATAAATATAAAAAACTGACAAACCGACAAACCGAACCGGTCAAAAACCAAAATTGGTGGTACCAGTTCGATTTCAGTTTGGCAAAATGAAAAAACCGGTACTACTAGTTTGGTTTACAAAAAAGGGCCATGGTTCGGTTAACCAAACTGTTGACACCCCTACCACTAGGATGACTGAGAACCAACCGGTTCATGACCATGTCATGAAGATTATAGGTTTAATTAATGAAATGGAGGCTCTTGGTTCAAGATGGATGATGATACCAAGACTAATGCCATCTTAAACTCTCTTTTCACATCCTTCAATTAGTTTGTCATGAACTACAACATGAACAAGCTAACAACTTGCTTGCAAGAGCTCGGCAATATGATGTAGAGTTGAAGAAGGAAGGTAATTTCAAAACTTAGGTCAAATAAACCAATATATTTGTCACTTCTGCATTCTAGTGTATTAACTCTAGGACTTCTGCTCATGCATGTAACACATTGCAGGGGTTCAAGGAAAGTAGAAGGCTGAATGATGACAAGGTCATACTTTACTTAAGAACATCTACAACTATTGCAGCTACTGCTATAGGAGCAATAGATTTAATTTTTAGAGAAGGATCTATTATTTTAAAAAATTGTCTTTATGTTTTGTTACTTAGAAAAAATTTGATTTTAGTTTCTAAGCTTTGTGAATGTGGTTATTATATTTTATTTAGTAATGAGATTACAATTAAATTGAATAACAAATTTCTTACTCATGGAGAACTTGAGAATGGTCTTTATATTCTCCATCCCTCTCTAAAAACAAATGTGACCAAAACAATGACAAAACACTTCCAAGAAAAGAACAAAAATGATTAATCCTGCATACCTGTGGCATTACTGACTTGGCCATATAAACAAAGAACTAATCACAAGATTAGTGAAGGACGTTCCTCTAGATTTTCTCACAATAAAAGATCTACCAACTTGTGAACCTTGTCTTCAAGGCAAGATGGCAAGAGACCATTTACAGGTCTAAAAGAAGTACAAGTGCACTTGACCTTATATATATTGATGTATGTGGTTCCATGAATGTTAGGATACGGAACCAACACTCTTACTTTATGTGTACCTAATGATGCATAAATCTGAATTCTTTGAAAAGTTCAAGGAGTTTAGACATGAAGTCAAGAAACAATTGGCAAAAGAAATCAAAATCCTTTTGTCAGATTAAGGAAGTGAATATCTCTCTAATGAATTCAGGGACTACTTAAAGGACAATGAGATTATATCACAATTGTCTCCTCTTACTACACCATAATTAAATGGTGTACAAAGAGAAGAAATCAAACTTTATTGGGTATAGTCTGGTCTAGAGGTGTAAAACGGGTTGTGCTTGGGTGGCCCATGCAAAGTGCGAGTTGTGTCGTGCTGGCCCACAAGTTGTTCCGTTCTCCCCTGGGATTACTTGGGGGGGTCGACTCAACATGGCCCATGACCCAAGCCTCTGCAGGCCCATACCATACCACAAACCGGGAGGGTCAGTGGACCAAGCCTTGGGCCAGGCTAAACTATGGACTGGGCCAAAGCTATTTATTTAAAAAATGAAAAAAGCTTAAAAATTTAATTTTATATGAATTTTGATGCATACAATTGCTTATGTATACAATAATTAAATAAGTTAGTATAATAAAATTGGAAAATAATTGTATGTTTTGGCTATGATCAAGAAAGTTAGTTGATAGAAGCAATGGACAACGAGGAAGATCCTGCAACTTATATAGAAACTATGTTAGGCATAGAGCCCTTGAAGTGGGTAGATTCCATGAAAGTCGAGATGGACTTGATGAAAACCAATGGAGTCTAGACTCTCGTAGGCCCACCTCCCGGGGTGAAAGCAATCGGTTAAAAATGGATTTACAAGAGAAAAAAGGGCCTTAATGGAAAGGTTGAGACCTACAAAACTCCGCTTGTAGCGAAATGTTACACTTAGAAAGAATGAGTCAATTATGAGGGGACCTTTTCACTTGTGGTTATGCTCAAATCCATTAGGATACTATTAGCTACAGTTGTACACTACAACTATGAAATTTGGCAAATGGATGTAAAAACTTTGTTCCTTAATGGAGATTTTACTGAACACATGATGTGTAAGCTGAATAGATCCATATATGGATTAAAACAAGCTTCTAGAAGTTGGAACATCTGGTTTGATTCAACAGTCAAACAATTTGATTTCGAGAAAAATTCAAATGAGCCTTGTATTTTTAGAAAGATAGTGGGAGATAAGGTTACATTCTTTGTATTATATGTAGATGACATTCTATTCATTAGGAATGATGCAAGGATGTTAACCATAATGAAGGTATGGCATTTACAACAATTCTTCATAAAGGATCTTAGAGAAGCCTTTTACATCTTATGACTCTAACTCTATAGAGATAAATCGAAGAAACTAATTGGACTATCCCAATCTAATTATATTGACGATTTTCAAAAGATATAACATGCAGATTTCCAAGAGGAGATTCATTCCTTTCAGGCATGAAGTCACTCTCCAAAGGAATGTCACCTAAGACCCCTAAGGAGATAGAAGACATGAAAGAGGTTCTCTGTGCCTCAGTCATAGAGAGCATTATGTATGCTATGTTGTGCAATCAATCAAACATCGCTCAGGCAATAAGTGTAGTAAGTAGATATCAATCCAATCCAGGACAAAAGCACTAGACAACTGTAAAGAACATACTAAAATACCTTAGAAAACCAAAGACTATTGTCTTGTCTTCAATGATAGTTCACTCCAAAAGATCAGTTATACAGATGTCGACTTCCAGTCTGAGCCAGATGATAGAAAGTCTACATCTGGATATATCTTTTTTGATGGGGCCCTATGCAGTTAGTTGGAAAAGCTACAATCAAGGATCCATAACAAACTCCACGACCAAGACTGAATACATTGCCACAAGTGAAGCTACCATGGAAGAACATTGGATGAAGAAATTCGTCGAGGAATTAGGAGTTGTACCATCTGGTACATCATCCATTCCATTGTTGTGTGACAACACTAGAGCCATTGCTCAGGCTAAGGAGCCTAGAGCTCACTCGAAGTCGAAGTACATCGTAAGGAAGCATCATATTCTACGAGAGATTGTTGGTAAAAGAGACATCTAGATTCAGAAGGTAGCATTGGTGGAAAATGTGGCAGACCCACTAACTAAGCCACTTACATAGAAAGTATTTGAAAAACACAGGGATAGTATGGGACTAAGGCTTATACCTAATTGGACCTAAGTGCAAGTGGGAGCTATTAGACAGTGTATGCCCTTAGCTCCATTCAGCTTGATGTACATGAGCATTTATTTGTAAATGAATAAAGTACATTGTTGTTTCATGTCAAAATTGGTATGTTTTTGTGCATTATCCATTAAACTAGACATTAAAGAGACTTGTGTTAGTTTAGAATGTTTTCAACCGTTTGATAGACTTGGGGAGTTTATCCTAATAAGGTTAACACTAGTGTGCTGCCAAGGAGTTGGAGCAATTGTCTCAGTTGTTAGGGTTATACCCCAAGCACATCCAGTGGGTATTTATTAGAAGCACTGAACCCGGACCAATTTCCAGTTATGCTCTAGACCTTGGAGATAGATGGGAAAAACTGAAATTACACATAACCCCAAACTTGATTATGGTATTGCACTAGGTGTTGGACTAGGTTGTCTTTGATAAGTCAACTAGTGATAACCATTAAGGGTCAAATACTTAGCTATGTGGTGCCAGTCTAAGAATTTGCCTGGATGGGTGATCATAGTGATAGGATCAGCCCATTTGTCGACAAAGTGAATATTAGGGTTTATACTCTTTATGATGGAAACCAATGTTGCCGACAGTGGATTTTATCTGTGTTTAAAATCTGATTTTGCAAAATATATTTATATGTAATATAATTTTATTTTGTGAAAAAGGTTTGCAAAAGGTTTTAATTCCAAGATCCATCTGAGTAGAAAGTGTGGCACTACACCTTGCAAGCAAGGCAATGGTCATTTCCTTTCGGGCAGTGTTTGATCATTATGGGATGAGAAGTTAAGTGTAAGAGACCATTTCAGGGCTAATTACCTAATGGGATTTGTTTTACATGAGCCCATTATCCTTAGGTCTTTATAGGGTAGCTGAATCCAAGGATTATTGGGCCCAAACTGAACCAATGCTGATTGGGTCAGGCAATGAACCATCCTTGAAGTTGTACAGGCAGTGAACCAATGCTGATCTTAACCTAGTACTAGATCTTATAACATTGATCATCAGCTGACATACCATCATTGAATATCCTAACATACATAGGTATTTGACCACAAGAGAATCCCACTGGTTGGCATATCAGAGACAAATAAGTTTGATACTCAATCTGATATTAATATCAAGTTTAGGGATTAAAAACAATTCTCAGTTGTTCAACTATTATATGGCATGATAGGTATCCATTGATTGTGATATAGACATGATTTAAGTTTGTCAAAGACAGATAAACACTTACCCTTATAACTTAGGTCACAACCCGAGTAGTTGAGACCTAGTACTTTACTACCTTGGATAGTGTGATAATGACAATCTTATCAAGATAGACTTCCCTATATGTATCCACTGATTGTGATGATTTAAGTTCATATTATGACAATTATGTGGTCTCATACATAATGCTAATATGAACTAAGTGGATTTAGCAGAACAACTCGATGACACATGAAACAAATATTCTTTAATTCATAACAAAGATATATACTAGATCAATTGGATATAAGGGCATATACATTATCTAATAGAATAAATTATTAAAAGCATGAATTTCATTCAATAACAAAAATGTAATTTGGGAATGTAATGTTGAGATCGTAGGCTTAAACCGATGAAATCAAAGTTGAGTTGAGATCTACTATCAAGAGGAGGTTATTGCAACGTACAGAGAGTGGCAAGATCTCCTCATGAATGACAAGGGAGAAATTTTTAATGTATGTGTTTATCTATCTTTATAGGGTAGCTGAATCCAAGGATAATTGGGCCCAAACTGAACCAATGCTGATTGGGTCAGGCAATGAACCATCCTTGAAGTTGTACAGGCAGTGAACCAATGCTGATCTTAACCTAGTACTAGATCTTATAACATTGATCATCAGCTGACATACCATCATTGAATATCCTAACATACATAGGTATTTGACCACAAGAGGATCCCACTGGTTGGCATATCAGAGACAAATAAGTTTGATACTCAATCTGATATTAATATCAAGTTTAGGGATTAAAAACAATTCTCAGTTGTTCAACTATTATATGGCATGATAGGTATCCATTGATTGTGATATAGACATGATTTAAGTTTGTCAAAGACAGATAAACACTTACCCTTATAACTTAGGTCACAACCCGAGTAGTTGAGACCTAGTACTTTACTACCTTGGATAGTGTGATAATGACAATCTTATCAAGATAGACTTCCCTATATGTATCCACTGATTGTGATGATTTAAGTTCATATTATGACAATTATGTGGTCTCATACATAATGCTAATATGAACTAAGTGGATTTAGCAGAACAACTCGATGACACATGAAACAAATATTCTTTAATTCATAACAAAGATATATACTAGATCAATTGGATATAAGGGCATATACATTATCTAATAGAATAAATTATTAAAAGCATGAATTTCATTCAATAACAAAAATGTAATTTGGGAATGTAATGTTGAGATCGTAGGCTTAAACCGATGAAATCAAAGTTGAGTTGAGATCTACTATCAAGAGGAGGTTATTGCAACGTACAGAGAGTGGCAAGATCTCCTCATGAATGACAAGGGAGAAATTTTTAATGTATGTGTTTATCTATCTTTATAGGGTAGCTGAATCCAAGGATTATTGGGCCCAAACTGAACCAATGCTGATTGGGTCAGGCAATGAACCATCCTTGAAGTTGTACAGGCAGTGAACCAATGCTGATCTTAACCTAGTACTAGATCTTATAACATTGATCATCAGCTGACATACCATCATTGAATATCCTAACATACATAGGTATTTGACCACAAAAGGATCTCACTGGTTGGCATATCAGAGACAAATAAGTTTGATACTCAATCTGATATTAATATCAAGTTTAGGGATTAAAAACAATTCTCAGTTGTTCAACTATTATATGGCATGATAGGTATCCATTGATTGTGATATATACTTGATTTAAGTTTGTCAAAGACAGATAAACACTTACCCTTATAACTTAGGTCACAACCTGAGTAGTTGAGACCTAGTACTTTACTACCTTGGATAGTGTGATAATGACAATCTTAACAAGATAGACTTCCCTATATGTATCCACTGATTGTGATGATTTAAGTTCATATTATGACAATTATGTGGTCTCATACATAATGCTAATATGAACTAAGTGGATTTAGCAGAACAACTCGATGACACATGAAACAAATATTCTTTAATTCATAACAAAGATATATACTAGATCAATTGGATATAAGGGCATATACATTATCTAACAGAATAAATTATTAAAAGCATGAATTTCATTCAATAACAAAAATGTAATTTGGGAATGTAATGTTGAGATCGCAGGCCTAAACCGATGAAATCAAAGTTGAGTTGAGATCTACTATGAAGAGGAGGTTATTGCAACGTACAGAGAGTGGCAAGATCTCCTCATGAATGACAAGGGAGAAATTTTTAATGTATGGGTGAGTGGCTTGTTGGGATAGTGTTGGAAATGTTTTTGTTAGTATCATATCTGCCCACCTAACTTTACAGTTTCGAAGGATGAAATTGGTATAGCATTTGGCATTAGAAAAAGGATAAAAAATACTAGCTTATGAATTTTATATAAAAAGAAAAAGCTTATGACTTTTGTATGCTTTTTGACACCGGTGGAATCCGGTACATCAATGGAAAGCCATACTAAAATACACAATATTTGTCATTTATTGGTCATAGAATCGCTATCAACTAACCTCAGCCACAAACTTCATTGACCTTTTTTTTTTTTTGACAAAAAACCTTGATTGGTAGACCATGTGTGGTTACAAACTTATAGTTTATTCTGAAGCATAAATTTACACGTAATGGTCTTACACTTAACTTCTCAGCCCATAATGTTCATACACTGCCTGATAAAAGAGGACCTCTCCCTCGGCTGCAAGGAACAATGTTGCACTCGACACTTATATGGATCCCGGGAATTAAAACCCTTTTGCAAACATTTGAGAAACCATAATATATATACTTGTATATCTCATATAAAATATACTTTGCAAAACAAATCTCAACGGTTGAAATCAGCTGCCGGCAGTCTTGGTTTTCATCAGTGAGAGTGCATCCTCGATCATTACCTTTGTCCGACAAAGGGGCTGATCCTGTCACTATGATCACCCACTCAGATGAATTCTCGGACTGTCCCAACATACCCAGGTTTTGACCCCCGCTAAGGATCTCACTGATTGGTATATCAAAGACAGCCCAATCCGACACCTAGTGCAGTATCATAATCGAGTCTAGGTGTCGGGTGTAACTTTCCAGTTTTGTCCATCAATCTCCAAGGTCTAGGGCAATACTGGAAATCTGGTCCAGTTCAAAGATTCAATTAATCCTACACTGTATGTGCTTAGAGTCTCACCCTGGCAGCTGAGACAAGCCACCCCAACCGACTTGGTGGCACCACAGTGTCAGCTTTGTCAGGATAGGTCTCCCCAGACCGATCCACTTGCTGTGAACATTCTAAACTAATACGAGTCTCATTAAGTGTCCAGTTTAAGGGTATTACATAGAAACATACCAAGGGAACATGAATCAAATATGCACTTTTATTCATTTACAATAAACTCATAAAGTACATCATTCTGATTGAAGCTAAGGGTATACAAAACTGTCTAACATTTTATATAAAAAGAAAAAGCTTATGACTTTTGTATGCTTTTTGACACCGGTGGAATCCGGTACCCCAATGGAAAGGCATACTAAAGTACAAACAATATTTGTCTTTTTTTGGTCATATTATTAGAATCGCTATCAAGTAACCTCAGCCACAAACTTCGTAGTCCTTTTTTTTTCTGACAAAAAATCTTAATTAGTAGACCATGTGGGCTTACAAACTTACAGTTTATTCTCAAAGCATAAATTTACACGTAATAGCATTTTTCTCTTTTCTTTTTCTTTTTTTTTTCATATAATCCACTTTTGCTACGATGAAATGACATCACAGTTAGCCTGAGGCGGCTAAACCTATATAAGTAGGCTACCTCTCAATTCTCAAAATAGTTATCTCGATTCCAAATTTGAGTATTAATTTACCCTTTTCTTCACCATTCACGTACCATGTGTAGGGTAAGAAGGGATCATTTGCTTGTTGGTTCGTGTAATGGGAGATGTGTTGGATCCCCTTGAACAATCCATATCTATTAAGATCATTCGGCAATTAAAGGATACGGGCTTTCGGCCGTTAATGATATCAGGATCTTTGATTTACACGCTAGCTGGTGAGTCCCAATTCATCAATTCTATTTCCAAATTCTGTTTCTTTCTTTTTTTTCTTTTTTCTTTTTGTTATTCCTACCCTCTCCTGCATCTGCTGTGGTTGATGATCCTTAGATGCTTCAGTTGCTGTGTGATGAAGCGACGTTTAACTAATCTTCATCGTGTTATTGGGATTTTCTGGCACTCAATAGTCAATATGTATGTAGCTTAAAGTGGGTTGTTTCATGCTGTAGGTAATAGTCGACCCTGATGCTCCAAGCCCAAGTGATCCAAACCTCAGAGAACATTTGCACCAGTTCTCTCTCTCTCTCTCCCACTGCTCCTGAGCTCTCCTCATCAAGAACAACTTCCTGACGATGGGTGTCCAGGATATAGTCGGTTTCCAAGAATTATGCATTTTGACTACAGAACACTTTCTGTTCACTTGGGTCATAGAAAAGGTAACCTACAGAGCCTTTTGGGTAGCCTACAAATAGGCAACGGCTGGTCTTAGATTCCAACTTGTCTGCACTCGTTCTTTTAACGTGTGCTGGACAACCCCAAATCTTCAAGTGTCTGACACTTGGTTTCTTTCCGGTCCAAAGTTCATATGGAGTATTCGGAACCGATTTGGTTGGAACCCGATTCAGCACGTAAATCGCAGTCTCTAATGCGTAACCCCAAAAGGATGTGGGTAAGTCTTGAGTGTATGAGAAGCGACTGGACCATATCTAATAAGGTCCTATTCCTCCTCTCTGAAACACCGTTAAGTTGTGGTGTAGCAGGAGGAGCTAATTGTGATACTATCCCTTTGTCCTTTAAGTAGTCCCTTAATTCGTCAGAGAGATATTCGCCACCTCGATCTGATCGAAGGGCTTTAATTTCTCTCCCTAACTGTTTCTCGACCTCTTGTCTAAACTCTTTGAACTTTTCAAAGGATTCAGACTTGTGTCTCATTAGGTACACGTAACCATATCGTGAAAAATCATCTGTGAAGGTGATGAAATACACGTGTTGATTTCGTGTCCTAACACTCAGGGGACCACATACATCGGTATGTATTAGGTCAAGTGTGCCCGTACATCTTTCAGGCTTACCACTAGATGGCCGTTTCGTCATCTTGCCTTGTAGGCAAGGCTGACAGGTGGGAAGATCTTCTACAGCTAGAAAATCCAAAGGACCATCCTTTACCAACCTTGTGATTCGGTCAACACCGATGTGGCCAAGTCGGTAATGCCACAGACACGTGGGATTAACTGTATCACGGGCTCTCTTCTTGGGGTTTTCAACCGACGTAGTTTCGGTTATGTTAGTTTCTAGAGAAGGATGTAGAACATAGAGACCGTTCTCCAATTCCCCGTATGCGATGAATCTGTTATTTCTTTTAATAGTAATCATATTACTAAAGAAGACAGAATAACCATCTGCACACAGTTTTGAGATAGAAATCAAATTTCTTCTTAAATTTTGTACATAAAGACAATCTTTCAGTACAATTATTCCTTCTCTAAAATATAATTCCACGGTTCCTATGGCCGCGGCTGCAACAGTTGCAGTAGTCCCCAAGTAGAGTGTGACTTCTCCTTCACTCAGCCTTCTGCTTACCTTGAACCCCTGCAGTGAGTTACATGCATGAGTTGAAGCCCCGGAGTCAATACACCAGGACGTAGAACCTACCAACAAATTGGTTTCTATAACACAAGTTTCGAAATTACCTTTCTTGGATTCCAGGTAGGCAGGACAATTCCTTTTCCAGTGGCCGGTCTTCTTGCAAAAATGACAGGCATCTGATGCCTTGTCCTTCCTCTGTTTCTTGGGTTTGGCAGCCTTTTTCTGAGGCTTTCTCTTCGCCTTCCTTTTCTTGCCCGATTTGCCAGTTTCAACAAGCATGGCAATGGGCTCATCCTTTTTAATCAATTCTTCGGCCCTCTGCAACATATTGCTGAGTTCCTGCAAGCTGACGTTCAGCTTGTTCATGTTGTAGTTCATGATGAATGGATTAAAGGATGGAGGCAGAGAGTTGAGAATAGCATCGATCTGAGTTACCAGATCCAACCCGGATCCAAGAGCCTCTAGTTCGTTGATATAGCCCATCATCCAGAGACAATGGTCGTGAACTTGTTGGCCCTTGGTCATCTGCGCGGTCATGAACTGTTTCAAGACCTTCTGCCCAGTAGAACGATTCTGCTCTTCGTACATTGTCCTAAGATTGTCCAATATGTCCTTAGCAAGTTCGATCTGATCGAACTGCCTCTGAATTGGATTGTTTAAGGAGGCAATGATATAGCAGCGGGCAAGGGAGTTTTTCTCCTCCCATTCTTGGTATTCTCTTCTTCGGGCCTCAGAAGCCCTATCTCCCAGATGATCCGGGGCAGGATTCTTTGCTACCTTGTCCAATTTCTCAGAGGTTAAGACCAACATAAGGTTCCTATACCAGTCAGCATAGTTTGGGCCCTTCAACTTGTTGTCATCAAGTAGCTTTGCAAATGATCTGTTTGCCATTTTCTGATAAAAGAGCAAACATCAGTCCACGACCTAATTTGATTCATGTTCATTTCATAGATATGGATTTTAATCTACGATCCATTTCCATTTATTCGTCTCTGAGATTTCCCTCCTTTCTCAGTGACGGAGACTACGGGTTGTCTCCGGAAATGTGGGAAATCACATAGGGTGCATGAAGCCAACTGTTTCAGCTGCATAACCCCACCACCTTTCTGTGAAGGATCATATCCACTCATCATATGAGTTTTCCCTTTGGCCTCTGTCAGACAAGGTTCAGAGCTGTTTTCAGGTAAACCTTTCTGTCCAGTGAGTGCTTACCCATCATATTCGTGAACGCCAAGGTACCGTGAGAGAGTTTCCATTTTCTGGTGAAGCCCCTCCCACATCGGTCTATGACGCCCCTATCATCTTATGAAACACTTAGACAAGCCCAACAGCAAATGGATAGCCCATTTTCTGGTGCGTTTCCTCATTACTGAAGGACCCATCCTCATGCTAATGATGGAAGGCCTTTAGAGAGTTCATCATATGAATCTCCCTATCACATGCACTCATATTATCTGGAGGGAACAGATAATTACGCCCTAGTTCTATCTTTAGGTCAAACCAAAGTGGCTCCCACTGACTTTCATAAAGCCAGATTTTGGTGGGCCTAAATCGGCTAGGGTTTCGCACGAGACCTCATGATGAGGTGTGGGGCCCACCACTAAGGGAGGTCATCCAATGACCAAAAAGGGACACCATGGCAATGATGTGCATTCAGCCATGGTGTGCGAAAGAGCCACTGTCGATTGAGCATGGGCCAAGTACTTATGGCCCATGTACGTAGCACATCACACATCCATACATCACATGCAGGGATAAATTGATCCAATCAATTAATTATCTGTAAAGCCCATTTGAAGCCCATATTAAATCCATAATATTAACCATTAATATTATCTAGGTATATGGGCCGAACGGTTCAACCCATATAGCTTTATGTGTTAAGTGGGCTTTTAGCAGTTTTAACTATTTAAAACTGGGCTTTTACAGGTTGGGCCGAATTAACCATTTAATTAAATATCATTCCTTAGGCCCATCAGTGGGAGAATTAGGGCTGACTTTCAGCCTTGATTAAACCCTAGATTCGGTCCAAACAGTTTGAACCAATCTTGGTTCGAATGGGTCTAGGGTTTGATCTTTAACTAAATCTTTAATTCAAGAAAATAATCTGAAATTAATTACTGATAAAAGAAAATCAAGAATCAGTAAATTAGGGCTGTTTGCACAATCCATCCTGCAAAACAGAGGTTAGATCACAGAATACAGTTTCACAAACTACAAATCGCAGATAGCGATTCTCCCATCTGCGAAATCTCCCTTTCTACGCCGCCATCTTCGATCCAAAAATCAATTAAATAGAAATCCTATTTCTATTAATTATTACATCAGATCGAATACCTATACATTGAATCTAGAAAATAAAAAAAATTATTTACAGACCAAATGTAATAAATAAATCCAGAAACTGCAAATCTTGCAGGTTCCCTGCGCAATCCAAGATTTCGATCTCCTCTTGTACGAACAGCCCATAAATCAAGAAAATCATAAAGAACAATTCTAAATAATAATCAGATTTATATAAAATTAATTTCAGATTATTCGCCCATTAATTTTGGGAACAAATTTCCCAAAACCCATATCTGCGCAAATTGGGTAGAACACCTTCTGCCCATTTGCGCAGGTTCAGATCTGAAACTAGATGGTTCAAGATTTGAACCATGGCTCTGATACCACTGAAGGGATGAGAGATCCATCCTATGGACGCCCAAAAGATTGCGGAATAAGGGGCGAATTTCAAAAATTTTTCTCTCCCTTCAACTGGGAATCGTATTCCCCATTTAGAAAATCATATTTTCAAGGATCAATTCTGAACCATAAACTGAACCAGATCTGAACAAAAAAGGAGTGGGAAGGATTATACCTGATACGGAGAAATAATATCTCCCAACGAAGGTGTTCACGCCCAAGGAAGGATCCAAAGACTGCTCCCACTGAAGATGGCGCAGTGCAGGTGGAGCAGAATTAGCAGTGTTCTTCTCCAAGAACTCTGTCCTTCGCAAGAATCAGCAAGATGGTACGTGAGCACAGCTTCCTTTCAATACTTTCTCAAAGGACTGATGTCAAGATCCAATCTTGACTTCTTCCACAAGTGGAGATCGAACTGGCAAATAGGGCGGCAAGAATAGGGAGGCGGCAAGAGAGTATTTGCAGGGAGCAGAATTCTCTCTTCTTGATTTCAGCACTAAAGAAAACCTGATGATCTGTGTGTGTATATCCTTTAGGCTGCCGCCCCTTTCTTCTTTTATAATCTTAAAGGGATCAGCTCCTAATCAGATTAGGAGTTGCTAATCCAAATCATATTTGGGTTAGAAGTCCCTTTAAGTGATAAGGGATAATCCTTATCTTATCTGGAGATCAGATCAGCCATCTCCTAATTTGATTAGGAGGTTTCCAGATCTAAATCTTATTTAGATCTTGGACTTTCCAAGTGGATAGGGTCTAAGCCCAATCCTATTAGCTGATCCACTTCAGATTTCGCCCCTTTATTACCTAAATAAACAGCCCAGTTCGAAATGGGCTTTAGGCCCATTAAGCTTATGTGCTCACTTAACCCTCTTAACTGTTGCCCAGTTGGGCTTCCTTGTATGGCGTGGGACCCAAGCATTGATCTACACATCAGCCACATGGGTTCGGCCCAGCCTTTGTTACAAGGCCTGGCCGAATACACTGTTAAAGACAGTGCACCCCCTGAAACCCATCAAATGGGCTCTACGGGCCCAACACATACCCTAAGAGGTCCCTGGGCCAAGCCACCTTATAACACCCAGGGACTATGGGCAGATGCAAGATTAGCCCATCAGGTATTATCCTCAATGGTCTTACACTTAACCTCTCAGCCCATAATGATCATACACTGCCCGACAAGAGAAGACCTCTCCCTCGGCTGCAAGGAACAGTGTTGCACTCTCCACTCACATGGATCTCGGGAATTAAAACCTTCTTGCAAACAATTTAGAAACCATATATATACTTTTATATCTTATATAAAAAATATTTTGCATAAAGTGATGGGTCAGCACTTACCAGTTAGAAATGTTTATCCTAAAATGGAGGCTAAAGGGAAAGCTCACCAAATGGGTGGATACATGACCATTTGCATAAAGTGATGGGGTTATGCAACTAAAACAGTTGGCCCCATGCATGTATGTGATTTCCCACATTTCCAGAGATATGAATAATGTCTTCGTCTCTGAGATAGAGGGAAACGGAATGTAGATAAAAGACCTTTCTATGATACTTAACATGAAACAACGATTAGGTTGCAAAATATTCGAGGTATTTGTCAGAAATGGCACACGGACAATTTGCTAAATTGTTAGAAGACAACAAACTCAAGGGACCAAACTACACAGACTAGATTCATAACCTTAACTTAGATCTCACGTCTGAGAAATTAAACAAAATTGCCACCAACCTAGCACTAGAATGCCCCCTAATAGAGCCTCTGAGGCAAGAAGAAAGGAATATCAGGAATGGGAAGGGAAAAACTCTCTTGCCCGATGTTACGTCATTGCCTCGCTAGAAAACTCTATCCAAAGGCAGTTTGACAATGTAGAAAATTGCAAAGATATTCTGGATAGTCTAAAGACCATATATAAGGAGCATAATCGTTCAACAAGGCAAAAGGTCCTCAAATTGTTGATGACCACTAGGTAGGGGTGTCCCTGAAAAACTGAAAAACCGAAAAACCAACCGAACCGAGAAAACCGAACCGCAAAGTGCAGTTAATCGAACCGATCGGTTCGGTTTCAGTTTGGAATTTTTGAAAAACTGAAGGACCAGTTCGGTTTTCGATTAACCTATAAAAGACCGACGGTTAACCGAATTGACCAGTATATATATTTATATGTATATTTTATATATATTTTCAATATATGTCACATATTTTCTATGCATTTTATATAAATATATATTCATTATATATAAATATATACTTATATTATATTTATAATGATCTATTTACAAATACATTATATATTTTTAAAATATTTATAATATATTATATATCATTTAGTATTTATAATATAATATTATACATATATTTATATAATATATATTATAAATATAAAAAACTGACAAACCGACAAACCGAACCGGTCAAAAACCAAAACTGGTGGTACCGGTTCGATTTCAGTTTGGCAAAATGAAAAAACCGGTACTACTAGTTTGGTTTACAAAAAAGGGCCATGGTTCGGTTAACAAAACTGTTGACACCCCTGCCACTAGGATGACTGAGAACCAACCGGTTCATGACCATGTCATGAAGATTATAGGTTAAATTAATGAAATGGAGGCTCTTGGTTCAAGATGGATGATGATACCAAGACTAATGCCATCTTAAACTCTCTTTTCACATCCTTCAATTAGTTTGTCATGAACTACAACATGAACAAGCTAACAACTTGCTTGCAAGAGCTCGGCAATATGATGTAGAGTTGAAGAAGGAAGGTAATTTCAAAACTTAGGTCAAATAAACCAATATGTTTGTCACTTCTGCATCCTAGTGTATTAATTCTAGGACTTCTGCTCATGCATGTAACACATTGCAAGGGTTCAAGGAAAGTAGAATGCTGAATGATGACAAGGTCATACTTTACTTAAGGACATCTACAACTATTGCAGCTACTGCTATAGGAGCAATAGATTTAATTTTTAGAGAATGAACTATTATTTTAAAATGTGACCAAAACAATGACAAAACACTTCCAAGAAAAGAACAGAAACGATTAATCCCGCATACCTGTGGCATTACTGACTTGGCCATATAAACAAAAAACTAATCACAAGATTAATGAAGGACATTCCTCTAGATTTTCTCACAATAAAAGATCTACCAACTTGTGAACCTTGTCTTCAAGGCAAGATGGCAAGAGACCATTTACAGGTCTAAAAGAAGTACAAGTGCATTTGACCTTATATATATTGATGTATGTGGTTCCATGAATGTTAGGATACGGAACCAACACTCTTATTTTATGTGTACCTAATGATGCATAAATCTGAATTCTTTGAAAAGTTCAAGGAGTTTAGACATGAAGTCAAGAAACAATTGGCAAAAGAAATCAAAATCCTTTTGTCAGATTAAGGAAGTGAATATCTCTCTAATGAATTCAGGGACTACTTAAAGGACAATGGGATTATATCACAATTGTCTCCTCCTACTACACCATAATTAAATGGTGTACAAAGAGAAGAAATCAAACTTTATTGAGTATGGTCTGGTCTGGAGGTGTAAAACGGATTGTGCCTGAGTGGCCCACGCAAAGTGCGAGTTGTGTCATGCTGGCCCACAAGTTGTTCCGTTCTCCCCTGGGATTACTTGGGGGGGTCGACTCAACATGGCCCACGACCCAAGCCTCTGCAGGCCCGTACCATACCACAGACCAGGAGGGTCAGTGGACCAAGCCTTGGAACATCTGGTTTGATTCAACAGTCAAACAATTTGATTTCGAGAAAAATTCAAATGAGCCTTGTATTTATAGAAAGATAGTGGGAGATAAGGTTACATTCTTTGTATTATATGTAGATGACATTCTATTCATTAGGAATGATGCAAGGATGTTAACCATAATGAAGGTATGGCTTTTACAACAATTCTTCATAAAGGATTTTAGAGAAGCCTTTTACATCTTATGACTCTAACTCTATAGAGATAAATCGAAGAAGCTAATTGGACTATCCCAATCTAATTATATTGACGATTTTCAAAAGATATAACATGCAGATTTCCAAGAGGAGATTCATTCCTTTCAGGCATGAAGTCACTCTCCAAAGGAATGTCACCTAAGACCCTTGAGGAGATAGAGGACATGAGAGAGGTTCCCTGTGCCTCAGTCATAGGGAGCATTATGTATGCTATGTTGTGCAATCAATCAAACATCGCTCAGGCAGTAAGTGTAGTAAGTAGATATCAATACAATCCAGGACAAAAGCACTAGACAACTGTAAAGAACATACTAAAATACCTCAGAAAACCAAAGACTATTGTCTTGTCTTCAATGGTAGTTCACTCCAAAAGATCAGTGTATGCCCTTAGCTCCAATCAGCTTGATGTACATGAGCATTTATTTGTAAATGAATAAAGTACATTGTTGTTTCATGTCAATATTGGTATGTTTTTGTGCATTATCCATTAAACTAGACATTAAAGAGACTCGTGTTAGCTTAGAATGTTGTCAACCGTTGGATAGACTTGGGGAGTTTATCCTAATAAGGCTAACACTAGTGTGCTGCCAAGGAGTTGGAGCAATTGTTTCAATTGCTAGGGTTATACCCCAAGCACATCCAGTGGGTATTTATTAGAAGCGCTGAACCCGGACCAATTTCCAATTATGCTCTAGACCTTGGAGATAGATGGGAAAAACTAAAATTACACATAACCCCAAACTTGATTATGGTATTGCACTAGGTGTTGGACTAGGTTGTCTTTGATAAGTCAACTAGTGATAACCATTAAGGGTCAGATACTTAGCTATGTTGTGCCAGTCTAAGAATTTGCCTGGATGGGTGATCATAGTGATAGGATCAGCCCATTTGTCGGACAAAGTGAATATTAGGGTTTATACTCTTTATGATGGAAACCAAAGTTGCCGGCAGTGGATTTTATTTGTGTTTAAAATCTGATTTTGCAAAATATATTTATTTGTAATATAATTTTATTTTGTGAAAAAGGTTTGCAAAAGGTTTTAATTCCAAGATCCATCTGAGTAGAAAGTGTGGCACTACACCTTGCAAGCAAGGCAATGGTCCTTTCCTTTCGGGTAGTGTTTGATCATTATGGGCTGAGAAGTTAAGTGTAAGAAACCATTTCAGGACAAATTACCTAATGGGATTTGTTTTACATGAGCCCATTATCCTTAAATCTTTATAGGGTAGCTGAATCCAAGGATTATTGGGCCCAAACTGAACCAATGCTGATTGGGTCAGGCAATGAACCATCCTTGAAGTTGTACAGGCAGTGAACCAATGCTGATCTTAACCTAGTACTAGATCTTATAACATTGATCATCAGCTGACATACCATCATTGAATATCCTAACATACATAGGTATTTGACCACAAAAAGATCTCACTGGTTAGCATATCAGAGACAAATAAATTTGATACTCAATCTGATATTAATATCAAGTTTAGGGATTAAAAACAATTCTTAGTTGTTCAACTATTATATGGCATGATAGGTATCCATTGATTGTGATATAGACTTGATTTAAGTTTGTCAAAGACAGATAAACACTTACCCTTATAACTTAGGTCACAACCCGAGTAGTTGAGACCTAGTACTTTACTACCTTGGATAGTGTGATAATGACAATCTTATCAAGATAGACTTCCCTATATATATCCACTGATTGTGATGATTTAAGTTCATATTATGAAAATTATGTGGTCTCATACATAATGCTAATATGAACTAAGTGGATTTAGGAGAACAATTCGATGACACATGAAACAAATATTCTTTAATTCATAAGAAAGATATATACTAGATCAATTGGATATAAGGGCATATACATTATCTAACAGAATAAATTATTAAAAGCATGAATTTCATTCAATAACAAAAATGCAATTTGGGAATGTAATGTTGAGATCGTAGGCCTAAACCGATGAAATCAAACTTGAGTTGAGATCTACTATCAAGAGGAGGTTATTGCAACGTACAGAGAGTGGCAAGATCTCCTCATGAATGACAAGGGAGAAATTTTTAATGTATGGGTGAGTGGCTTGTTGGGATAGTGTTGGAAATGTTTTTGTTAGTATCATATCTGCCCACCTAACTTTACAGTTTCGAAGGATGAAATTGGTATAGCATTTGGCATTAGAAAAAGGATAAAAAATACTAGCTTATGAATTTTATATAAAAAGAAAAAGCTTATGACTTTTGTATGCTTTTTGACACCGGTGGAATCCGGTACATCAATGGAAAGCCATACTAAAATACAAACAATATTTGTCATTTATTGGTCATAGAATCGCTATCAACTAACCTCAGCCACAAACTTCGTAGACCTTTTTTTTTTTGACAAAAAAACTTGATTAGTAGACCATGTGTGGTTACAAACTTACAGTTTATTCTGAAGCATAAATTTACATGTAATGGTCTTATACTTAACTTGTCAGCCCATAATGTTCATACACTGCCCGACAAAAGAGGACCACTCCCTTGGCTACAACGAACAATGTTGCACTCGACACTTATATGGATCCTGGGAATTAAAACCCTTTTGCAAACATTTGAGAAACCATAATATATACTTTTATATCTCATATAAAATATACTTTGCAAAACAAATATCAATGGTTGAAATCGGCTGCCGGCAGTCTTGGTTTCCATCAGAGAGAGTGCATCCCCGATCATTACCTTTGTCCGACAAAGGGGCTGATCCTATCATTATGATCACCCACTCAGATGAATTCTCGGACTGTCCCAACATACCCAGGTTTTGACCCCAGCTAAAGATCTCACTGATTGGTATATCAAAGACAGCCCAATCCGACACCTAGTGCAGTATCATAATCGAGTCTAGGGGTCGGGTGTAACTTTCCAGTTTTGTCCATCAATCTCCAAGGTCTAGGGCAATACTAGAAATCTGGTCCAGTTCGAAGATTCAATTAATCCTACACTGTATATGCTTAGAGTCTCACCCTGGCAGCTGAGACAGGCCACCCCAACCACTTTGTAGCACCACAGTGTCGGCCTTGTCAGGATAGGTCTCCCCAGACCGATCCACTAGCTATGAACATTCTAAACTAACACGAGTCTCATTAAGTGTCCAGTTTAAGGGTATTACACAGAAACATACCAAGGGAACATGAATCAAATATGCACTTTTATTCATATTTACAATAAACTCATAAAGTACATCATTCTGATTGAAACTAAAGGTATACAAAACTGTCTAACATTTTATATAAAAAGAAAAAGCTTATGACTTTTGTATGCTTTTTGACACCGGTGGAATCCGATACCCCAATGGAAAGGCATACTAAAGTACAAACAATATTTGTCTTTTTTTGGTCATATTATTAGAATCGCTATCAAGTAACCTCAGCCACAAACTTCGTAGTCCTTTTTTTTTGACAAAAAAACTTAATTAGTAGACCATGTGGGGTTACAAACTTACAGTTTATTCTGAAAGCATAAATTTACACGTAATTGCATTTTCCTCTTTTCTTTTTCTTTTTTTTTTCATATAATCCACTTTTGCTACGATGAAATGACATCACAGTTAGCCTGAGGCGGCTAAACCTATATAAGTAGGCTACCTCTCAATTCTCAAAATAGTTATCTCGATTCCAAATTTGAGTATTAATTTACCCTTTTCTTCACCATTCACGTACCATGTGTAGGGTAAGAAGGGATCATTTGCTTGTTGGTTCGTGTAATGGGAGATGTGTTGGATCCCCTTGAACAATCCATATCTATTAAGATCATTCGGCAATTAAAGGATACGGGCTTTCGGCCGTTAATGATATCAGGATCTTTGATTTACACGCTAGCTGGTGAGTCCCAATTCATCAATTCTATTTCCAAATTCTGTTTCTTTCTTTTTTTTCTTTTTTCTTTTTGTTATTCCGACCCTCTCCTGCATCTGCTGTGGTTGATGATCCTTAGATGCTTCAGTTGATGTGTGATGAAGCGACGTTTAACTAATCTTCATCGTGTTATTGGGATTTTCTTGCACTCAATAGTCAATATGTATGTAGCTTCAAGTGGGTTGTTTCATGCTGTAGGTAATAGTCGACCCTGATGCTCCAAGCCCAAGTGATCCAAACCTCAGAGAACATTTGCACCAGTTCTCTCTCTCTCTCTTAAATTTTGAGCCTTTCAAATTAAATTGGAAACTTTTCTTGGATTTCAAAGCGTAAAACTATAAAATATAGATGGAAAAGACCCTGAAAGCTTAGTTTGGTTGCACTACGAATTTTGTTTATTAAATTAATGGGAGTGCAATTTGGCTGAGTGTAAATCGTGGTTCACTAAGGTTATGTTTGGTTTAAAAGAAAAAATAGGGAAAGAAAGGGAAAGATAGGGAAATCTTTATAAACCTTGTATGGGTTTCCCTACTTATCCTTTCCTTTTCCTACTTTTTCCTTCAAACCAAACACAGCCTAAGTGAACACCAACAAAGGCTATGTTGGGCACAATAAAACAACGGAAAAGAAAGGCCAAGATGGAATTGAACTTAAACCTCCTTTTTTGAAAGAGACTCGATATTCAACAATCTAAAGAGAGAATAATAGTCTTCACTGTGGACATTCCTAAGGGCATAATTGTAATTTCAATGTCACTGCTACAGGATAATTAATGGAAGGGGTGTATTTGCATATTTATTTTAAACGTGAGAGGCTTTTCCAAAGAGGTTAAAACATGGGAGATTTAAGTATTTGTTATAAAACACAAAGGAGAGGTTTAAATAATTATCCTATAATAAAACTAAGCTATAATGGGAATTTTAGCTAAATAGGAGCACCACTGGAATTCTAGAATGTAAATGTATATGAAATTACATGCTGACAGCAACTAACTTGAGATAAAAGAAGGGTGGTATTTTTTCTACCATTTCACTGCTTGTTTGCAATGCAAAATATCTGAATTGAATACAAATTGTGCACCCAATTCAGTTTTGCAATCTTTTGTATATAATTGTGATTGATTGCTCACTATGTGATACATAATTTGTAATTTTTGTCTCACTAGAATATATATTTTCAAAGTATGGTTCAATCAAATGACCTTGTTGGTTGGATTGATGACCTATTTGATCTGGTTAATGGGCCATAGATAAGATAGTTTTTTCTTTTTTTTGTTTCATATTTTAACCATTTCCATCAATAATTCTCATATTTTATACATATTTTGTTTAATATAATGAATATATATATATATATAATACTAAAGACATGTTCAAAATTTATATATTTTCTATATTATTTTTTATAATTTAATTTATAAAAACCACAAGTTGTTTAACTGAGACAGATATGTATGCAGTTCCAACCAATTTTTAGAAAATTGACATTTTATCAATTATTTCTATCCCATAAACAAATCATCTGGTCAAATTGGTTAATCCATCCAAACTATTTGCCTACTTTTGAAAAGAATTGACTTGGTAAACAACATGGTGACCTATTTAATTGAACCGCTGAACTGATTGACTTGGTGACCTATTTACTTTAGCACATTAGTTTAGTATGATGGAAGTATAATATATATTAGAGAGACATCATATTTTTCCACAAAATTTCTTAATGTCTTAACAAATTTTTGTATTTTTTTTCTATTTTTAAATTTTTAGTATTTAATTATGATATCTTGGGGTAACCCATTTGATTTAGATGGTTAACTACTTACCCACCACATGGATGGAAAATTCATTTTCCTTTTGGTTCAATTTTAAATTTAGTATTCCATTTCTATCATTAGTATTAACTAAAATCATATCTTATTTCTCACACTTATTTTTCCCTAATATCGTGAATATATAATATTAGAGATGTGCTCAATTTTTCTACAAAATCTATGTACCTTTTTATAGATTTTATGTTTCTTTATTTTAAACATTTATTATGTAATTATGACATAATGGGATGACCCATTTGATCGAGAAGGTTGGATAATTAACCTTCCACCTAGACAAGAAAGCAATATCATTTTCAAATCAGTTTATATTTTAATTTATTTTTATTTACTTCATTATAAAAAATAATTCTTGCTCACCACACTTATTTTGTGTTTAATATGGTTAATATATATTATTAGAGATATGTCTAAGTTTTCTACTTTTTGTATTTTTCATTTACTCTTTGTATGCTTTCTATTTTAAATATTTTATTACTTAACTCTTTATATGCTTTCTATAGCATTGTGGGCTGACCTGTTGGACTCATAAGTTTGAACTGCTTACCTACCACCCAAATATGTTTCATTTTCAGGTCAATTTTAAAAATATATGTTTTTTATTTTTCATAAAATTATCATTCCTAGATTTAATTAATAGAATTTAATGTTAAGAAACAAGGATGGCTTAAATTCATGATTTAATTACAGAGAATAAAAGTTAATACCTTAAATATGAGACTTAATGAGAGGGAATAAAATACATTGAACAGTAGTATTCTGATTGCAATTTCTGTGCTCAAAATAGAGAGGGACCAATTTGAAAAAGAGGAATATTCTAGTCAAGAAAATAGTCCAAAAGCAAAGAGGATCTATTCCCACTTTTTTTAGTAGTCTAGATTTGCACTCATTAACAATGCTTATTTTCCATCTTAAGAATCCATTCAAACACCACCTTCCTGCTACCTCTATCATCTTTCATAGGATCAGATGAGGACTACATCATTTTACTTCCCATCTTATTTCTCACAAACAAATAAGAATGAGTATTGTTTTAAAAGACAAGGTTCTCAAGTTTACTTCAAGGGTTAGTTCTTTGTCAGAGACAACAACTGGTGATTTATTTGATACCAAAAAAGAAAAAGATTCTTTTGATGTTTTATTTTTTTTTGAAATTGACAACAACTATGCGGCAAATAAAAAGATTAAAATGAAAAGCTAATAGAGCAAATACAATTCCTATTTTCTCTTAGGCTATGTTTGGTTTGAAGGAAAAAGTAGGGAAAGGAAAGGAAAGGAAGTGAAACCTTTACAAA
Source organism: Nelumbo nucifera (assembly GCF_055504915.1). Taxonomy (NCBI): domain Eukaryota; kingdom Viridiplantae; phylum Streptophyta; class Magnoliopsida; order Proteales; family Nelumbonaceae; genus Nelumbo; species Nelumbo nucifera. The sequence goes on along the minus strand of NC_142649.1, from coordinate 53,071,458 downwards.
TCTTGTATTGCATTTCCTTTCCTTTCCCTACTTTCTCCTTCAAACCAAACATAGCCTTAGGCAAGGTTCAAAATATCAATACGCCCGATATGTCAGTAGGGGCGTATCGGATGAATTGATACTGTTTTCTTTTTTTTTACTTTTTTTTATTATTTTTTTCTAAAACCGGTTCAGGTGGCAGTTTAGTGCTCCTCCACCCCCTGAACCGGTTAGACCCCCGATACACCCACTATAGGGGCATATCAGAGGGGTCCCAGAACGATACGTATTGATAATTTGAACCTTGGGCTTAGGGTTTCAAAAGAGTTAAATGGAACAAGGGCCTAGTAGAACCTTAATCATTCTCTCTGCATTCTTTGTTAAAGCAAGCGGGATTTTTTAGTTATTTCTTCTTTAATTTGAGTGATTAGAAATCTAATATCCTTAAATTTTCATTTTTTTTCTATTTTCTCCCCAAGAAAATCCTATCTACTCGAATGTTTCTTCCCAATTCTCTTAGTAATGGATTTCTTTTCCTTTTATCTTTTTGTTGCATAAATTAAACCAATTAAATTGTTTAGCTTCTTCCAAATTGTTGGATAACCAGAAATCCAACATCAATCAATTATATGGGTAACGCGATCTCATTAATGATGGAAACATTGACGATGGGTGCACAATTAGTTGATTAATTTTTAGTCTATTGAATGTTAAAACTCTGGAATATATTACTTATAGAGTATAGGTTTCTATTTTATGAATCATTGTCAATTCTATTATTATACTAGTTTACAATATGTTCTTTTTATTATTTATAAATTCTTATGCCTTGATACGTTAGGCCTTACCTTTGTATTATTTACAAACTTTCAAATGATATTATTTTTGGTTGTAATACTCCTTTCATCATCTTTGTTTCCATTCTCTGTTATATGCAGTACTGTTTGTGCGAGCACTACCAAATTGTATTGGGCCACCTAACACATACAGTCTGCTTACCCAGTTGACGAAACAATACAAACACACAAAGCGGTGAATCCCAGCTGTTGGATTTGGGCTTTCATAGCACACGTGGAACAATATCAATATCGGAATATTAGTGATTCTAATTTCTTAATTCAAGTGTATATGCCCATCTTATGGCCCACACTTGTACCTAGAAATATTAATTGTTTGTGCTTGGTCTTTTGGGATATTTTGATTGGCCCACACAATATTTCTAGGTACAAGCGTGGGTTGTAAGATGGGTATGCTTGAGCAATGAAATTAGAAGAAACACTAATCCGATATTTATATTGTTCCACGTTTTGAAATAATGTATTCATCTTGCTTCGACAACTCGGTAGGCAGACTATATGCTACAGGCTGGCATCAAAATTTTGACACTAGAGACTTTGCTGAGCTTTACAACCTCGGGCTACCAGCTACCGTAGTCTATTTCAACTTGCAAGAGGAGGAGGGGGTTGTGGTGAATGAAGGTAAATAGATTCTTTCATACAAAAATAAGATCAATCAATATGAATAATTTATATACATTTATATGTATATTTATATCTATCTTAACACACTAAAAACAGCATGCAAGTGTTTTATATGTTCATCCAAATTTTTGCTATAAACTAAAATATCATCAAAGTAAATTACCACAAGTTTACCTATGAAAGCACGCATGACATGATTCATTAACTTCATGAATGTACTAGGTGCATTAGTTAAATCAAAAGGCATTACTAACCACTCTTACAATCCATATTTAGTTTTAAATGTTGTTCTTTCATGCGAATTTGATAGTAGTCACTCTTTAAATCAATTTTAGAAAACAAACAAGTGAAGGGATGAGAGATCCATCCTATGGACGCCCAAAAGATTGCGGAATAAGAGGCGAATTTCAAAAATTTTTCTCTCCCTTCAACTGGGAATCGTATTCCCCATTTAGAAAATCATATTTTCAAGGATCAATTCTGAACCATAAACTGAACCAGATCTGAACGAAAAAGGAGTGGGAACGATTATACCTGATACAGAGAAATAATATCTCCCAACGAAAGTGTTCACACCCAATGAAGGATCCAAAGACTGCTCCCACTGAAGATGGCGCAGTGCAGGTGGAGCAGAATCAGTAGTGTTCTTCTCCAAGAACTCTGTCCTTCGCAAGAATCAGCAAGATGGTACGTGAGCACAGCTTCCTTTCAATCCTTTCTCAAAGGACTGATGTCAAGATCCAATCTTGACTTCTCCCACAAGTGGAGATCGAACTGGCAAATAGGGCGACAAGAATAGGGAGGTGGCAAGAGAGTATTTGCAGGGAGCAGAATTCTCTCTACTTGATTTCAGCACTAAAGAAAACCTGATGATCTGTGTGTGTATATCCTTTAGGCTGCCGCCCCCTTCTTCTTTTATAATCTTAAAGGGATCAGCTCCTAATCAGATTAAGAGTTGCTAATCCAAATCATATTTGGGTTAGAAGTCCCTTTAAGTGATAAGGGATAATCCTTATCTTATCTGGAGATCAGATCAGCCATCTCCTAATCTGATTAGGAGGTTTCCAGATCTAAATCTTATTTAGATCTTGGACTCTCTAAGTGGATAGGGTCTAAGCCCAATCCTATTAGCTGATCCACTTTAGATTTCGCCCCTTTATTAACTAAATAAACAGCCCAGTTCGAAATGGGCTTTAGGCCCATTAAGCTTATGTGCTCACTTAACCCTCTTAACTGCTGCCCAGTTGGGCTTCCTTGTATGGCGTGGGACCCAAGCATTGATCTACACATCAGCCACATGGGTTCGGCCCAGCCTTTGTTACAAGGCTTGGCCGAATACACTGTTAAAGACAGTGCACCCCCTGAAACCCATCAAATGGGCTTTACGGGCCCAACACTTACCCTAAGAGGTCCCTGGGCCAAGCCACCTTATAACACCCAGGGACTGTGGGCAGATGCAAGATTAGCCCATCAGGTATTATCCTCAATGGTCTTACACTTAACCTCTAAGCCCATAATGATCATACACTGCCCGACAAGAGGGGACCTCTCCCTCGGCTGCAAGGAACAGTGTTGCACTCTCCACTCACATGGATCCCGGGAATTAAAACCTTCTTGCAAACAATTTAGAAACCATATATATACTTTTATATCTTATATAAAAAATATTTTGCAAAACAAATCTCAACGGTTGAAATCAGCTGCCGGCAGTCTTGGTTTCCATCAGTGAGAGTGCATCCCCGATCATTACCTATGTCCGACAAAGGGGCTGATCCTGTCACTATGATCACCCACTCAGATGAATTCTCGGACTGTCCCAACATACCCAGGTTTTGACCCCCGCTAAGGATCTCACTGATTGGTACATCAAAGATAGCCCAATCTGACACCGAGTGCAGTATCATAATCGAGTCTAGGGGTTGGGTGTAACTTTCCAGTTTTGCCCATCAATCTCCATGGTCCAGGGCAATACTGGAAATCTGGTCCAGTTCAAAGATTCAATTAATCCTACATTGTATGTGCCTAGGGTCTCACCCTGGCAGCTGAGACAGGCCACCCCAACCGACTTGGTGGCACCACAGTGTCAGCCTTGTCAGGATAGGTCTCCCCAGACCGACCCACTGGCTGTGAACATTCTAAACTAACACGAGTCTCATTAAGTGTCCAGTTTAAGGGTATTACACAGAAACATACCAAGGGAACATGAATCAAATATGTATCTTTATTCATTTACAATAAACTCATAAAGTACATCATTCTGATTGAAGCTAAGGGCATACAATAAACTCATAAAGTACAATAAACTCATAAACTACAGAGCCTTTTGGGTAGCCTACAAATAGGCAACGGCTGGTCTTAGATTCCAACTTGTCTGCACTCGTTCTTTTAACGTGTGCTGGACAACCCCAAATCTTCAAGTGTCTGACACTTGGTTTCTTTCCGGTCCAAAGTTCATATGGAGTATTCGGAACCGATTTGGTTGGAACCCGATTCAGCACGTAAATCGCAGTCTCTAATGCGTAACCCCAAAAGGATGTGGGTAAGTCTGAGTGTATGAGAAGCGACCGGACCATATCTAATAAGGTCCTATTCCTCCTCTCTGAAACACCGTTAAGTTGTGGTGTAGCAGGAGGAGGTAATTGTGATACTATCCCATTGTCCTTTAAGTAGTCCCTTAATTCGTCAGAGAGATATTCGCCACCTCGATCTGATCGAAGGGCTTTAATTTCTCTCCCTAACTGTTTCTCGACCTCTTATCTAAACTCTTTGAACTTTTCAAAGGATTCAGACTTGTGTCTCATTAGGTTCACGTAACCATATCGTGAAAAATCATCTGTGAAGGTGATGAAATACACGTGTTGATTTCGTGTCCTAACACTCAGGGGACCACATACATCGGTATGTATTAGGTCAAGTGTGCCCGTACATCTTTCAGGCTTACCACTAGATGGCCGTTTCGTCATCTTGCCTTGTAGGCAAGGCTGACAGGTGGGAAGATCTTCTACAGCTAGAAAATCCAAAGGACCATCCTTTACCAACCTTGTGATTCGGTCAACACCGATGTGGCCAAGTCGGTAATGCCACAGACACGTGGGATTAACTGTATCACGGGCTCTCTTCTTGGGGTTTTCAACCGACGTAGTTTCGGTTATGTTAGTTTCTAGAGAAGGATGTAGAACATAGAGACCGTTCTCCAGTTCCCCGTATGCGATGAATCTGTTATTTCTTTTAATAGTAATCATATTACTAAAGAAGACAGAATAACCATCTGCACACAGTTTTGAGATAGAAATCAAATTTCTTCTTGAATTTTGTACATAAAGACAATCTTTCAGTACAATTATTCCTTCTCTAAAATATAATTCCACGGTTCCTATGGCCGCGGCTGCAACAGTTGCAGTAGTCCCCAAGTAGAGTGTGACTTCTCCTTCACTCAGCCTTCTGCTTACCTTGAACCCCTGCAGTGAGTTACATGCATGAGTTGAAGCCCCGGAGTCAATACACCAGGACGCAGAACCTACCAACAAATTGGTTTCTATAACACAAGTTTCGAAATTACCTTTCTTGGATTCCAGGTAGGCAGGACAATTCCTTTTCCAGTGGCCGGTCTTCTTGCAAAAATGACAGGCATCTGATGCCTTGTCCTTCCTCTGTTTCTTGGGTTTGGCAGCCTTTTTCTGAGGCTTTCTCTTCGCCTTCCTTTTCTTGCCCGATTTGCCAGTTTCAACAAGCATGGCAATGGGCTCATCCTTTTTAATCAATTCTTCGGCCCTCTGCAACATATTGCTGAGTTCCTGCAAGCTGACGTTCAGCTTGTTCATGTTGTAGTTCATGATGAATGGATTAAAGGATGGAGGCAGAGAGTTGAGAATAGCATCGATCTGAGTTACCAGATCCAACCCGGATCCAAGAGCCTCTAGTTCGTTGATATAGCCCATCATCCAGAGACAATGGTCGTGAACTTGTTGGCCCTTGGTCATCTGCGCGGTCATGAACTGTTTCAAGACCTTCTGCCAAGTAGAACGATTCTGCTCTTCGTACATTGTCCTTAGATTGTCCAATATGTCCTTAGCAAGTTCGATCTGATCGAACTGCCTCTGAATTGGATTGTTTAAGGAGGCAATGATATAGCAGCGGGCAAGGGAGTTTTTCTCCTCCCATTCTTGGTATTCTCTTCTTCGGGCCTCAGAAGCCCTATCTCCCGGATGATTCAGGGTAGGATTCTTTGCTACCTTGTCCAATTTCTCAGAGGTTAAGACCAACATAAGGTTCCTATACCAGTCAGCATAGTTTGGGCCCTTCAACTTGTTGTCATCAAGTAGCTTTGCACATGATCTGTTTGTCATTTTCTGATAAAAGAGCAAACATCAGTCCATGACCTAATTTGATTCATGTTCATTTCATAGATATGGATTTTAATCTACGATCCATTTCCATTTATTCGTCTCTGAGATTTCCCTCCTTTCTCAGTGACGGAGACTACGGGTTGTCTCTAGAAATGTGGGAAATCACATAGGGTGCATGAAGCCAACTGTTTCAGTTGCATAACCCCACCACCTTTCTGTGAAGGATCATATCCACTCATCATATGAGTTTTCCCTTTGGCCTCTGTCAGACAAGGTTCAGAGCCATTTTCAGGTAAACCTTTCTGTCCAGTGAGTGCTTACCCATCATATTCGTGAACGCCAAGGTACCGTGAGAGAGTTTCCATTTTCTGGTGAAGCCCCTCCCACATCGGTCTATGACGCCCTATCATCTTATGAAACACTTAGACAAGCCCAACAGCAAATGGATAGCCCATTTTCTGGTGCGTTTCCTCATTACTGAAGGACCCATCCTCATGCTAATGATGGAAGGCCTTTAGAGAGTTCATCATATGAATCTCCCTATCACATGCACTCATATTATCTGGAGGGAACAGATAATTACGCCCTAGTTCTATCTTTAGGTCAAACCAAAGTGGCTCCCACTGACTTTCATAAAGCCAGATTTTGGTGGGCCTAAATCGGCTAGGGTTTCGCACGAGACCTCATGATGAGGTGTGGGGCCCACCACTGAGGGAGGTCATCCAATGACCAAAAAGGGACACCATGGCAATGATGTGCATTAAGCCATGGTGTGCGAAAGAGCCACTGTCGATTGAGCATGGGCCAAGTACTTATGGCCCATGTACGTAGCACATCACACATCCATACATCACATGCAGGGATAAATTGATCCAATCAATTAATTATCTGTAAAGCCCATTTGAAGCCCATATTAAATCCATAATATTAACCATTAATATTATCTAGGTATATGGGTCGAACGGTTCAACCCATATAGCTTTATGTGTTAAGTGGGCTTTTAACAGTTTTAACTATTTAAAACTGGGCTTTTACAGGTTGGGCCGAATTAACCATTTAATTAAATATCATTCCTTAGGCCCATCAGTGGGAAAATTAGGGCTGACTTTCAGCCTTGATTAAACCCTAGATTCGGTCCAAACAGTTTGAACCAATCTTGGTTCGAATGGGTCTAGGGTTTGATCTTTAATTAAATCTTTAATTCAAGAAAATAATCTGAAATTAATTACTGATAAAAGAAAATCAAGAATCAGTAAATTAGGGCTGTTCGCACAATCCATCCTGCAAAACAGAGGTTAGATCACAGAATGCAGTTTCACAAACTGCAAATCGCAGATAGCGATTCTCCCATCTGTGAAATCTCCCTTTCTGCGCCGCCATCTTCGATCCAAAAATCAATTAAATAGAAATCCTATTTCTATTAATTATTACATCAGATCGAATACCTATACATTGAGTCTAGAAAATAAAAAAAATTATTTGCAGACCAAATGTAATAAATAAATCCAGAAACTGCAAATCTTGCAGGTTCCCTGCGCAAACCAAGATTTCGATCTCCTCTTGTACGAACAGCCCATAAATCAAGAAAATCATAAAGAACAATTCTAAATAATAATCAGATTTATATAAAATTAATTTCAGATTATTCGCCCATTAATTTTGGGAACAAATTTCCCAAAACCCATATCTGCACAAATTGGGTAGAACACCTTCTGCCCATTTGCGCAGGTTCAGATCTGAAACTAGATGGTTCAAGATTTGAACCATGGCTCTGATACCACTGAAGGGATGAGAGATCCATCCTATGGACGCCCAAAAGATTGCGGAATAAGGGGCGAATTTCAAAAATTTTTCTCTCCCTTCAACTGGGAATCGTATTCCCCATTTAGAAAATCATATTTTCAATGATCAATTCTGAACCATAAACTGAACCAGATCTGAACGAAAAAGGAGTGGGAAGGATTATACCTGATACGGAGAAATAATATCTCCCAACGAATGTGTTCACGCCCAAGGAAGGATCCAAAGACTGCTCCCACTGAAGATGGCGCAGTGCAGGTGGAGCAGAATTAGCAGTGTTCTTCTCCAAGAACTCTGTCCTTCGCAAGAATCAGCAAGATGGTACGTGAGCACAGCATCCTTTCAATCCTTTCTCAAAGGACTGATGTCAAGATCCAATCTTGACTTCTCCCACAAGTGGAGATCGAACTGGAAAATAGGGCGGCAAGAATAGGGAGGCGGCAAGAGAGTATTTGCAGGGAGCAGAATTCTCTCTTCTTGATTTCAGCACTAAAGAAAACCTGATGATCTGTGTGTGTATATCCTTTAGGCTGCCGCCCCCTTCTTCTTTTATAATCTTAAAGGGATCAGCTCCTAATCAGATTAGGAGTTGCTAATCCAAATCATATTTGGGTTAAAAGTCCCTTTAAGTGATAAGGGATAATCCTTATCTTATCTAGAGATCAGATCAGCCATCTCCTAATCTGATTAGGAGGTTTCCAGATCTAAATCTTATTTAGATCTTGGACTCTCTAAGTGGATTGGGTCTAAGCCCAATCCTATTAGCTGATCCACTTCAGATTTCGTCCCTTTATTAACTAAATAAACAGCCCAGTTCGAAATGGGCTTTAGGCCCATTAAGCTTATGTGCTCACTTAACCCTCTTAATTGCTGCCCAGTTGGGCTTCCTTGTATGGCGTGGGACCCAAGCATTGATCTACACATCAGCCACATGGGTTCGGCCCAGCCTTTGTTACAAGGCCTGGCCGAATACACTGTTAAAGACAGTGCACCCCCTGAAACCCATCAAATGGGCTCTACGGGCCCAACACATACCCTAAGAGGTCCCTGGGCCAAGCCACCTTATAACACCCAGGGACTATGGGCAGATGCAAGATTAGCCCATCAGGTATTATCCTCAATGGTCTTACACTTAACCTCTCAGCCCATAATGATCATACACTGCCCGACAAGAGAGGACCTCTCCCTCGGCTGCAAGGAACAGTGTTGCACTCTCCACTCACATGGATCCTGGGAATTAAAACCTTCTTGCAAACAATTTAGAAACCATATATATACTTTTATATCTTATATAAAAAATATTTTGCAAAAAAAATCTCAACGGTTGAAATCGGCTGCCGGCAGTCTTGGTTTCCATCAGTGAGAGTGCATCCCCGATCATTACCTATGTCCGACAAAGGGGCTGATCCTGTCACTATGATCACCCACTCAGATGAATTCTCAGACTGTCCCAACATACCCAGGTTTTGACCCCCGCTAAGGATCTCACTGATTGGTACATCAAAGATAGCCCAATCCGACACCTAGTGCAGTATCATAATCGAGTCTAGGGGTCGGGTGTAACTTTCCAGTTTTGCCCATCAATCTCCAAGGTCCAGGGCAATACTGGAAATCTGGTCCAGTTCAAAGATTCAATTAATCCTACACTGTATGTGCCTAGGGTCTCACCCTGGCAGCTGAGACAGGCCACCCCAACCGACTTGGTGGCACCACAGTGTCAGCCTTGTCAGGATAGGTCTCCCCAGACCGACCCACTGGCTGTGAACATTCTAAACTAACACGAGTCTCATTAAGTGTCCAGTTTAAGGGTTTTACACAGAAACATACCAAGGGAACATGAATCAAATATGTATCTTTATTCATTTACGATAAACTCATAAAGTACATCATTCTGATTGAAGCTAAGGGCATACAAAACTGTCTAACAACAAGAGCCATGAAATTCATCAAGCATATCATCAAATCTAGGGATAGGATGTCTATACTTAACAGTTATTTTGTTAATGTTAAGGTTAAAAGGTAGCACCAGCGGAGAATGTGGCAGACCCATTGACTAAGCCACCATAGAAAGTGTTTGAGAAACACGTGGAAAGTATGGGGCTTTAGCTTGTACTCGATTGAACCAAAGTGCAAGTGGGAGCTGTTAGATAGTGCATAATTGAATAAAGTGCATAATTGATTCATGTTATTTTGGTGTGTTTCTTTGTAATACCCTTAAACTGAACACTTATGAGACTTGTTTAGTTTAGAATCTTCATAGCTATTGGATAGATATGGGGAGATTTATCCTGCCAAGGCAGACACTAATGTGCTGCCAAGTGGGTTGGGATGGCTTGTCTCAGTTGCCAGGGTGAGACCTGAGGTACGTATAGTGTGGGTTTTCTTGAAACCCTAAACCGGGCCAAATTCTAATATTGTCCTGGACCTTGGAGACAGATGGGCAAAACCGGAATGTTACACTTGACCCCTAGACTCAGTTATGGTACTGCACTAGGTATCGGATTAGGCTGTCTTTGATATACCAATCAGTGGGATTTTTAGCAGGGGTCAAAACTTTCGTATGTTGGGGTAGTTTGAGAATTCACTTGAGTAGATGATCATAGTGACAAGATCAGCCCCTTTGTAAGACAAAGTGAATGATTGGGGAATGCACTATCTCTAATGGAAACCTAAACTACCAATTGTTGATTTCAAACTTGTTAAATTTTGTTTTGCAAAATATATTTGTATAGAGATATACTTATACATTATGGTTTCACAAAAATGTTTGCAAAATGTTTTAATTCCCAGGATCCATGTGAGTAGAGAGTGCAACACTATACCTTGCAACCGAAGGAAATGTCCTCTCTTGTTGGGCAGTGTTTGATCATTATGGGCTGAGAGGTTAAGTGTAAGATAAATTGAGGGTAATACCTGATGGGCTGATCTTGCAGCTGCCTACAATTCTTGGGCCTTCATAATGTGGCTTGACCCAAGGACCATTTAGTGTAAATGTTGGGCCCATTAAGAGCCCATACTGATGGACTTAGGGGTTCATTGTGTTATGCATTGAATTCCGCCAAGCCTTATAACAGAGTTTGGGCTGAACCCATGTGGCTGATGTGTAAATCATTGCTAGGGTCCCACGCCATACAAAGAGAGCCAAGTTAGCCAGCATTTAAAGGGAAAGTGAGGTATGTGACTAAATGGGCCTAAAGTAACTTAGATCTCACGTCTGAGAAATTAAACAAAATTGCCACCAACCTAGCACTAGAATGCCCCCTAATAGAGCCTCTGAGGCAAGAAGAAAGGAATATCAGGAATGGGAAGGGAAAAACTCTCTTGCCCGATGTTACGTCATTGCCTCGCTAGAAAACTCTATCCAAAGGCAGTTTGACAATGTAGAAAATTGCAAAGATATTCTGGAAGTCTAAAGACCATATATAAGGAGCATAATCGTTCAACAAGGCAAAAGGTCCTCAAATTGTTGATGACCACTAGGTAGGGGTGTCCCTGAAAAACTGAAAAACCGAAAAACCAACCGAACCGAGAAAACCAAACCGCAAAGTGCAGTTAATCGAACCGATCGGTTCGGTTTCAGTTTGGAATTTTTGAAAAACTGAAGGACCAGTTTGGTTTTCGATTAACCTATAAAAGACCGACGGTTAACCGAATTGACCAGTATATATATTTATATGTATATTTTATATATATTTTCAATATATGTCACATATTTTCTATGCATTTTATATAAATATATATTCATTATATGTAAATATATACTTATATTATATTTATAATGATCTATTTACAAATACATTATATATTTTTAAAATATTTATAATATATTATATATCATTTAGTATTTATAATATAATATTATACATATATTTATATAATATATATTATAAATATAAAAAACTGACAAACCGACAAACCGAACCGGTCAAAAACCAAAACTGGTGGTACCGGTTCGATTTCAGTTTGGCAAAATGAAAAAACCGGTACTACTAGTTTGGTTTACAAAAAAGGGCCATGGTTCGGTTAACAAAACTGTTGACACCCCTGCCACTAGGATGACTGAGAACCAACCGGTTCATGACCATGTCATGAAGATTATAGGTTAAATTAATGAAATGGAGGCTCTTGGTTCAAGATGGATGATGATACCAAGACTAATGCCATCTTAAACTCTCTTTTCACATCCTTCAATTAGTTTGTCATGAACTACAACATGAACAAGCTAACAACTTGCTTGCAAGAGCTCGGCAATATGATGTAGAGTTGAAGAATGAAGGTAATTTCAAAACTTAGGTCAAATAAACCAATATGTTTGTCACTTCTGCATCCTAGTGTATTAATTCTAGGACTTCTGCTCATGCATGTAACACATTGCAAGGGTTCAAGGAAAGTAGAAGGCTGAATGATGACAAGGTCATACTTTACTTAAGGACATCTACAACTATTGCAGCTACTGCTATAGGAGCAATAGATTTAATTTTTAGAGAAGGAACTATTATTTTAAAAGATTGTCTTTATGTTTTGTTACTTAGAAGAAATTTGCTTTTAGTTTCTAAGCTTTGTAAATATGGTTATTATATTTTATTTAGTAATGAGATTACAATTAAATTGAATAACAAATTTCTTACTCATGGAGAACTTGAGAATGGTCTTTATATTCTCCATCCCTCTCTAAAAACAAATGTGACCAAAACAATGACAAAACACTTCCAAGAAAAGAACAGAAACGATTAATCCCGCATACCTGTGGCATTACTGACTTGGCCATATAAACAAAGAACTAATCACAAGATTAATGAAGGACGTTCCTATAGATTTTCTCACAATAAAAGATCTACCAACTTGTGAACCTTGTCTTCAAGGCAAGATGGCAAGAGACCATTTACAGGTCTAAAAGAAGTACAAGTGCATTTGACCTTATATATATTGATGTATGTGGTTCCATGAATGTTAGGATACGGAACCAACACTCTTATTTTATGTGTACCTAATGATGCATAAATCTGAATTCTTTGAAAAGTTCAAGGAGTTTAGACATGAAGTCAAGAAACAATTGGCAAAAGAAATCAAAATCCTTTTGTCAGATTAAGGAAGTGAATATCTCTCTAATGAATTCAGGGACTACTTAAAGGACAATGGGATTATATCACAATTGTCTCCTCCTACTACACCATAATTAAATGGTGTACAAAGAGAAGAAATCAAACTTTATTGAGTATGGTCTGGTCTGGAGGTGTAAAACGGATTGTGCCTGAGTGGCCCACGCAAAGTGCGAGTTGTGTCATGCTGGCCCACAAGTTGTTCCGTTCTCCCCTGGGATTACTTGGGGGGGTCGACTCAACATGGCCCACGACCCAAGCCTCTGCAGGCCCGTACCATACCACAGACCAGGAGGGTCAGTGGACCAAGCCTTGGGCCAGGCTAAACTATGGACTGGGCCAAAGCTATTTATTTAAAAAATGAAAAAAGCTTAAAAATTTAATTTTATATGAATTTTGATGCATACAATTGCTTATGTATACAATAATTAAATAAATTAGTATAATAAAATTGGAAAATAATTATATGTTTTGGCTATGATCAAGAAAGTTAGTTGATAGAAGCATTGGACAACGAGGAAGATCCTGCAATATATATAGAAACTATGTTAGACATAGAATCCTTGAAGTGGGTAGATTCCATGAAAGTCAAGATGGACTTGATGAAAACCAATGGAGTCTAGACTCTCATAGGCCCACCTCCCGAGGTGAAAGCAATCGGTTAAAAATGGATTTATAAGAGGAAGAAGGGCCCTAATGGAAAGGTTGAGACCTACAAAACTCCGCTTGTAGCAAAAGGTTACACTTAGAAAGAATGAGTCAATTATGAGGGGATCTTTTCACTTGTGGTTATGCTCAAATCCATTAGGATACTATTAGCTACAGTTGTACACTACAACTATGAAATTTGGCAAATGGATGTAAAAACTTTGTTCCTTAATGGAGATTTTACTGAACATATCTATATGTAGCAACTAGAAGGCTTTGATGCCAAGGGTTAAGAACACATGATGTGTAAGCTGAATAGATCCATATATAGATTAAAACAAGCTTCTAGAAGTTGGAACATCTGGTTTGATTCAACAGTCAAACAATTTGATTTCGAGAAAAATTCAAATGAGCCTTGTATTTATAGAAAGATAGTGGGAGATAAGGTTACATTCTTTGTATTATATGTAGATGATATTCTATTCATTAGGAATGATGCAAGGATGTTAACCATATTGAAGGTATGGCTTTTACAACAATTCTTCATAAAGGATCTTAGAGAAGCCTTTTACATCTTATGACTCTAACTCTATAGAGATAAATCGAAGAAGCTAATTGGACTATCCCAATCTAATTATATTGACGATTTTCAAAAGACATAACATGCAGATTTCCAAGAGGAGATTCATTCCTTTCAGGCATGAAGTCACTCTCCAAAGGAATGTCACTTAAGACCCTTGAGGAGATAAAGGACATGAGAGAGGTTCCCTGTGCCTCAGTCATAGGGAGCATTATGTATGCTATGTTGTGCAATCAATCAAACATCGCTCAGGCAGTAAGTGTAGTAAGTAGATATCAATACAATCCAGGACAAAAGCAGTAGACAACTGTAAAGAACATACTAAAATACCTCAGAAAACCAAAGACTATTGTCTTGTCTTCAATGGTAGTTCACTCCAAAAGATCAGTTATACAGATGTCGACTTCCAGTCTGATCCAGATGATAGAAAGTCTGCATCTGGATATATCTTTTTTGATGGGGCCCTATGCAGTTAGTTGGAAAAGCAACAATCAAGGATCCACAACAAACTTCACGACCAAGACTGAGTACATTGCCACAAGTGAAGCTACCATGGAAGAACATTGGATGAAGAAATTCGTCGAGGAATTAGGAGTTGTACCATCTGGTACATCATCCATTCCATTGTTGTGTGACAACACTAGAGCCATTGCTCAAGCTAAGGAGCCTAGAGCTCACTCGAAGTCGAAGTACATCGTAAGGAAGCATCATATTCTACGTGAGATTGTTGGTAAAGGAGACATTTAGATTCAGAAGGTAGCATTGGTGGAAAATGTGGCAGACCCACTAACTAAGCCACTTACATAGAAAGTATTTGAAAAACACAGGGATAGTATGGGACTAAGGCTTATACCTAATTGGACCTAAGTGCAAGTGGGAGCTATTAGACAGTGTATGCCCTTAGCTCCATTCAGCTTGATGTACATGAGCATTTATTTGTAAATGAATAAAGTACATTGTTGTTTCATGTCAAAATTGGTATGTTTTTGTGCATTATCCATTAAACTAGACATTAAAGAGACTTGTGTTAGTTTAGAATGTTTTCAACCGTTTGATAGACTTGGGGAGTTTATCCTAATAAGGCTAACACTGGTGTGCTGCCAAGGAGTTGGAGCAATTGTCTCAATTGCTAGGGTTATACCCCAAGCACATCCAGCGGGTATTTATTAGAAGCGCTGAACCCGGACCAATTTCCAATTATGCTCTAGACCTTGGAGATAGATGGGAAAAACTAAAATTACACATAACCCCAAACTTGATTATGGTATTGCATTAGGTGTTGGACTAGGTTGTCTTTGATAAGTCAACTAGTGATAACCATTAAGGGTCAGATACTTAGCTATGTTGTGCCAGTCTAAGAATTTGCCTGGATGGGTGATCATAGTGATAGGATCAGCCCATTTGTCGGACAAAGTGAATATTAGGGTTTATACTCTTTATGATGGAAAACAAAGTTGCCGGCAGTGGATTTTATTTGTGTTTAAAATCTGATTTTGCAAAATATATTTATTTGTAATATAATTTTATTTTGTGAAAAATGTTTGCAAAAGGTTTTAATTCCAACATCCATCTGAGTAGAAAGTGTGGCACTACACCTTGCAAGCAAGGCAATGGTCCTTTCCTTTCGGGCAGTGTTTGATCATTATGGGCTGAGAAGTTAAGTGTAAGAGACCATTTCAGGGCTAATTACCTAATGGGATTTGTTTTACATGAGCCCATTATCCTTAGGTCTTTATAGGGTAGCTGAATCCAAGGATTATTGGGCCCAAACTGAACCAATGCTGATTGGGTCAGGCAATGAACCATCCTTGAAATTGTACAGGCAGTGAACCAATGCTGATCTTAACCTAGTACTAGATCTTATAACATTGATCATCGGCTGACATACCATCATTGAATATCCTAACATACATAGGTATTTGACCACAAAAGGATCTCACTGGTTGGCATATCAGAGACAAATAAATTTGATACTCAATCTGATATTAATATCAAATTTAGGGATTAAAAACAATTCTCAGTTGTTCAACTATTATATGGCATGATAGGTATCCATTGATTGTGATATAGACTTGATTTAAGTTTGTCAAAGACAGATAAACACTTACCCTTATAACTTAGGTCACAACCCGAGTAGTTGAGACCTAGTACTTTACTACCTTGGATAGTGTGATAATGACAATCTTATCAAGATAGACTTCCCTATATATATCCACTGATTGTGATGATTTAAGTTCATATTATGAAAATTATGTGGTCTCATACATAATGCTAATATGAACTAAGTGGATTTAGGAGAACAACTCGATGACACATGAAACAAATATTCTTTAATTCATAAGAAAGATATATACTAGATCAATTGGATATAAGGGCATATACATTATCTAACAGAATAAATTATTAAAAGCATGAATTTCATTCAATAACAAAAATGCAATTTGGGAATGTAATGTTGAGATCGCAGGCCTAAACCGATGAAATCAAACTTGAGTTGAGATCTACTATCAAGAGGAGGTTATTGCAACGTACAGAGAGTGGCAAGATCTCCTCATGAATGACAAGGGAGAAATTTTTAATGTATGGGAGAGTGGCTTGTTGGGATAGTGTTGGAAATGTTTTTATTAGTATCATATCTGCCCACCTAACTTTACAGTTTCGAAGGATGAAATTGGTATAGCATTTGGCATTAGAAAAAGGATAAAAAATACTAGCTTATGAATTTTATATAAAAAGAAAAAGCTTATGACTTTTGTATGCTTTTTGACACCGGTGGAATCCGGTACATCAATGGAAAGCCATAATATTTGTCATTTATTGGTCATAGAATCGCTATCAACTAACCTCAGCCACAAACTTCGCAGACCTTTTTTTTTTGACAAAAAAACTTGATTAGTAGACCATGTGTGGTTACAAACTTACAGTTTATTCTGAAGCATAAATTTACACGTAATGGTCTTATACTTAACTTGTCAGCCCATAATGTTCATACACTGTCCGACAAAAGAGGACCACTCCCTTGGCTGCAACGAACAATGTTGCACTCGACACTTATATGGATCCCGGGAATTAAAACCCTTTTGCAAACATTTGAGAAACCATAATATATATATACTTTTATATCTCATATAAAATATACTTTGCAAAACAAATCTCAACGGTTGAAATCGGCTGTCGGCAGTCTTGGTTTCCATTAGTAAGAGTGCATCCCCGATCATTACCTTTGTCCGACAAAGGGGCTGATCCTATCATTATGATCACCCACTCAGATGAATTCTCGGACTGTCCCAACATACCCAGGTTTTGACCCCCGCTAAGGATCTCACTGATTGGTATATCAAAGATAGCCCAATCCGACACCTAGTGCAGTATCATAATCGAGTCTAGGGGTCGGGTGTAATTTTCCAGTTTTGTCCATCAATCTCCAAGGTCTAGGGCAATACTAGAAATCTGGTCCAGTTCAAAAATTCAATTAATCCTACACTGTATGTGCTTAGGGTCTCACCCTGGCAGCTGAGACAGGCCACCCCAACCGACTTGGTGGCACCACAGTGTCGGCCATGTCAGGATATGTCTCCCCAGTCCGATCCACTAGCTATGAATATTCTAAACTAACACGAGTCTGATTAAGTGTCCAGTTTAAGGGTATTACACAGAAACATACCAAGGGAACATGAATCAAATATGCACTTTTATTCATTTACAATAAACTCATAAAGTACATCATTCTGATTGAAACTAAAGGTATACAAAACTGTCTAACATTTTATATAAAAAGAAAAAGCTTATGACTTTTGTATGCTTTTTGACACCGGTGGAATCCGGTACCCCAATGGAAAGGCATACTAAAGTACAAACAATATTTGTCTTTTTTTGGTCATATTATTAGAATCGCTATCAAGTAACCTCAGCCACAAACTTCGTAGTCCTTTTTTTTTGACAAAAAAACTTAATTAGTAGACCATGTGGGGTTACAAACTTACAGTTTATTCTGAAAGCATAAATTTACACGTAATAGCATTTTTCTCTTTTCTTTTTCTTTTTTTTTTTCATATAATCCACTTTTGCTACGATGAAATGACATCACAGTTAGCCTGAGGCGGCTAAACCTATATAAGTAGGCTACCTCTCAATTCTCAAAATAGTTATCTCGATTCCAAATTTGAGTATTAATTTACCCTTTTCTTCACCATTCACGTACCATGTGTAGGGTAAGAAGGGATCATTTGCTTGTTGGTTCGTGTAATGGGAGATGTGTTGGATCCCCTTGAACAATCCATATCTATTAAGATCATTCGGCAATTAAAGGATACGGGCTTTCGGCCATTAATGATATCAGGATCTTTGATTTACACGCTAGCTGGTGAGTCCCAATTCATCAATTCTATTTCCAAATTCTGTTTCTTTCTTTTTTTTCTTTTTTCTTTTTGTTATTCCTACCCTCTCCTGCATCTGCTGTGGTTGATGATCCTTAGATGCTTCAGTTGCTGTGTGATGAAGCGACGTTTAACTAATCTTCATCGTGTTATTGGGATTTTATTGCACTCAATAGTCAATATGTATGTAGCTTCAAGTGGGTTGTTTCATGCTGTAGGTAATATTCGACCCTGATGCTCCAAGCCCAAGTGATCCAAACCTCAGAGAACATTTGCACCAGTTCTCTCTCTCTTAAATTTTGAGCCTTTCAAATTAAATTGGAAACTTTTCTTGGATTTCAAAGCGTAAAACTATAAAATATAGATGGAAAAAACCCTGAAAGCTTAGTTTGGTTGCACTACGAATTTTGTTTATTAAATTCATGGGAGTGCAATTTGGCTGAGTATAAATCGTGGTTTATTTTATCGTTTTTGTACACTTTATTGGGAGTGTTATTTGTTGGGAGTATGGTAGGAAGCTAGATGATGTAATCCACACTTCATATGAGTGACATAGCAAGAAGGTGATGCAGATTTGGACTTTTAAAAGTGAGTGCAAATGAAACAAAAACTATATATTTGTATCAGGTGAGGGTTTAATTATAATTGAATTACAAATAAATAGATGCAAAATTGAACCAAATATAAAATTTATACTGGGTTTAAATTTGCACTGAAAACAGACAGATCCTTAAATATCTCCTATTCTGTTGTTAACTTAATAGAACGTGGGAAATATCAAAGATTCCCTTGTGAATCACCTGTTTTTAACATGGCTAAATTAATGGCTCTATAACAGAACAAACAATTCATATTCAAGCTCACCCTCTAAACATTCCGCGTGTAAATTTGGGCCCAATTAAAGGTTGCATGTAATCCAAAGTTTGTTGTCAATTATTACAAAACTTTAGGCTTTGGAAGGAGTATAAATACAAATATGTACAGTGCAAATACATACAAAATAATACAAAATACAAGATTTTGCATTCTATAAATTTGCATTTGTACTCCTTCCAAACTGAGCCTTAAGAACAAAAATTATTGGATGATGTATAAATAGTATGATGGATATTTTGGTGACTAATGTTTCAAATTAAAAATTAGATGGTGTGCCTATATGCACTTTCACTTTCCTTTTTTTGACTTGAGAAATAAAAATAGACTTTTAATGAACATTTACATATATTAAATGGAAAATTACTTAAACCATCCATGTGTTTTCTAATAAATTCTTAAACTTCCCCTGCATTTTGAACTTCGCAAAAAATTACTTTTCATGCTTCAAACAAATATGCAAACACACACCCCTAGATGGAAACACTACTATAACAATATAAAACTTCTATATCCCATTTTTTGTCCATGAAAAACTTTATTGGGATGAAGACTTGTTAAATTACTACCATAATATGATTAACAAGGAGTTCAGATTTTAGTAGACACACACTCACCCACCCACCAGTGAGCACATTGAATAAGTACTCAACAAGTATCCTGACACCTTTCATAAGAATTTACTTCTTTGTCATTTCATGGGTGGGCAGGGGGGACCCACGGAGAACAGGGGAGACATGGCCCCCTATGGCTCAGAAATCCCCACAGATATTACACTCTCCCATGTATAATTTCCCCCTCCTATTCCCCACCTCAATGGTTGCGCCCAAATGGCCCATCCATATTTGTTCTCTCACCACTCAGTCCACTTTATCTTTTGGCCCCCTCATAAAAAATTCTTAGCTCTACCTTTGTGTGTCGGCAGAGGCAGGTATTCACTCACAAGTGGGTTTCATCATTTGATTCACTAAGGTTATGTTTGGTTTAAAGGAAAAAATAGGGAAAGAAAGGGAAAGATAGGAAAATCTTTATAAACCTTGTATGGGTTTCCCTACTTATCCTTTCCTTTTCCTACTTTTTCCTTCAAACCAAACACAGCCTAAGTGAACACCAACAAAGGCTATGTTGGGCACAATAAAACAAAGGAAAAGAAAGGCCAAGATGGAATTGAACTTAAACCTCCTTTTTTGAAAGAGACTCGATATTCCGCAATCTAAAGAGAGAATAATAGTCTTCACTGTGGACATTCCTAAGGGCATAATTGTAATTTCAATGTCACTGCTACAGGATAATTAATGAAAGGGGTGTGTTTGCATATTTATTTTAAACGTGAGAGGCTTTTCCAAAGAGGTTAAAACATGGGAGATTTAAGTACTTGTTATAAAACACAAAGGAGAGGTTTAAATAATTATCCTATAATAAAACTAAGCTATAATGGGAATTTTAGCTAAATAGGAGCACCACTGGAATTCTAGAATGTAAATGTATATGAAATTACATGCTGACAGCAACTAACTTGAGATAAAAGAAGGATGGTATTTTTCTACCATGTCACTGCTTGTTTGCAATGCAAAATATCTGAATTGAATACAAATTGTGCACCCAATTCAGTTTTGCAATCTTTTGTATATAATTGTGATTGATTGCTCACTATGTGATACATAATTTGTAATTTTTGTCTCACTAGAATATATATTTTCAAAGTATGGTTCAATCAAATGACCTTGTTGGTTGGATTGATGACCTATTTGATCTGGTTAATGGGCCATAGATAAGATAGTTTTTTTTTTTTTTTTGTTTCATATTTTAACCATTTCCATGAATAATTCTCATATTTTATACATATTTTGTTTAATATAATGAATATATATATATATATATATGTATAATACTAAAGACATACCAAGGGAACATGAATCAAATATGTATCTTTATTCATTTACAATAAACTCATAAAGTACATCATTCTAATTGAAACTAAGGGCATACAAAACTGTCTAACAGCTCCCACTTGCACTTTGGTCCAATCAGGTACTAGCCGGAGTCCCAGACTTTCCATGTGTTTCATAAACACTTTCTGTGTCAGTGGATTAGTCAATGGGTCTGCCACATTCTCCGCTGCAGCTATCTCTCAACATCAACCTCCTGTTGTCACACAACAGTGGAATGGGTGATGTGCTGAATTCCAAATTCAGGAATGAACACTTTCATTCATAAGGCAGCCTCACTTACGGCAATGTGTTCGGCTTGGGTTGTGGACTATTTTAATTTGCTACTTAGGACCCCTGTTTGCTGACATTCAGAAAACAACACACGATCCTATCGTGAAAACATATCCAGATGTAGACTTTCTATCATCTGGGTCTGACTGGAAATCGGCATCTGTAAACCCCTAGATCTGTAGTGAGCTGCCGTCGAACACCAGACAAAACTCTTTTGTCCTTCGAAGGTACTTAAGTATGTTTTTCACAGCAGTCCAATGCTCCTGCCCTGGGTTGGCCTGAAATCTATTTACTACACTCACTACCTGAGCAATGTCAGGACGAGTGCACAGCATGGCATACATGATGCTCCCTACGGCAAAGGCATAGGGAACGTCTTTCATGGCATCTATCTCCTCAGAAGTCTTGGGAGACATCTTCTTGGAGAGAGTGACTCCGTGCCTGAAAGGAACATTTCCTTTCTTGGAGTTTTCCATGCTGTATTTCTTGACTATTTTATCAATGTAAGCAGATTGGGATAATCCTATTATCCGCTTCGATCTATCTCTATAGAGTCGAAGACCCAGTATATAGGAGGCTTCTCCAAGATCTTTCATGGAGAATTGCTGTGAAAGCCATACTTTCACCGTAGTTAACATTCCTACATCATTCCCAATGAGTAGAATGTCATCTACATACAGAACCAAGAAGGTAACCTTATCTCCACTGAACTTCCTGTAGACACAGGGTTCATCCGGATTCTGCTCGAAGTCAAACGATTTGACAGCAGAGTCAAAACGGATGTTCCAACTTCTAGAAGCTTGCTTAAGTCCATAAATGGATCTATTAAGTTTACATACCATGTTTTCCTGACCTACAGCAATGAAGCCTTGCGGCTGCTGCATATAGATATCTTCAGTAAGATCTCCATTCAGGATTGCAGTTTTGACATCCATCTGCCAAATCTCATAATCATGGTATGCTGCTACAGCTAGCAGGATCCTAATGGATTTAAGCATGGCCACAGGAGAAAAGGTTTCCTCATAATCGATGCCTTCTTTCTGAGTGTACCCTTTCGCCACTAGACGAGCCTTGAAGGTCTCAATCCTGCCATCGGGGCCCTTCTTCCTCTTGTAAATCCATTTGCAACCGATTGCTTTTACCCCGGAGGGTGGATCTACTAGAGTCCAGACTCCATTGGCCTCCATTGAGTCCATCTTTGCTCTCATGGCCTCCACCCACTTCTGGGAATCTATGTCCAACATAGCTTCCGCGTAAGTCACGGGATCCTCCTCACTAGTCAAGGTTTCCACCAGGTAACTATCCTGATCATAACCATAACGGATTGGTGGCCTGGATGCCCGAGTGGATCTTCTAAGTTGGTCACTACCTGGAACTTGTGGGACATCTCCCACTGCTCCTGAGCTCTCCTCATCAAGAACAACTTCCTGACGATGGGTGTCCAGGATATAGTCGGTTTCCAAGAATTGTGCATTTCGACTACAGAACACTTTCTGTTCACTTGGGTCATAGAAAAGGTAACCTACAGAGCCTTTTAGGTAGCCTACAAATAGGCAACGGCTGGTCTTAGATTCCAACTTGTCTGCACTCGTTCTTTTAACGTGTGCTGGACAACCCCAAATCTTCAAGTGTCTGACACTTGGTTTCTTTCCGGTCCAAAGTTCATATGGAGTATTCGGAACCGATTTGGTTGGAACCCGATTCAACACGTAAATCGCAGTTTCTAATGCGTAACCCCAAAAGGATGTGGGTAACTCTGAGTGTATGAGAAGCGACCGGACCATATCTAATAAGGTCCTATTCCTCCTCTCTGAAACACTGTTAAGTTGTGGTGTAGCAAGAGGAGCTAATTGTGATACTATCCCATTGTCCTTTAAGTAGTCCCTTAATTCGTCAGAGAGATATTCGCCACCTCGATCTGATCGAAGGGCTTTAATTTCTCTCCCTAACTGTTTCTCGACCTCTTGTCTAAACTCTTTGAACTTTTCAAAGGATTCAGATTTGTGTCTCATTAGGTACACATAACCATATCGTGAAAAATCATCTGTGAAGGTGATGAAATACACGTGTTGATTTCGTGTCCTAACACTCAGGGGACCACATACATCGGTATGTATTAGGTCAAGTGTGCCCGTACATCTTTCAGGCTTACCACTAGATGGCCGTTTCGTCATCTTGCCTTGTAGGCAAGGCTGACAGGTGGGAAGATCTTCTACAGCTAGAAAATCCAAAGGACCATCCTTTACCAACCTTGTGATTCGGTCAACACCGATGTGGCCAAGTCGGTAATGCCACAGACACGTGGGATTAACTGTATCACGGGCTCTCTTCTTGGGGTTTTCAACCGACGTAGTTTCGGTTATGTTAGTTTCTAGAGAAGGATGTAGAACATAGAAACCATTCTCCAGTTCCCCATATGCGATGAATCTGTTATTTCTTTTAATAGTAATCATATTACTAAAGAAGACAGAATAACCATCTGCACACAGTTCTGAGACAGAAATCAAATTTCTTCTTAAATTTTGTACATAAAGACAATCTTTCAGTACAATTATTCCTTCTCTAAAATATAATTCCACGGTTCCTATGGCCGCGGCTGCAACAGTTGCAATAGTCCCCGAGTAGAGTGTGACTTCTCCTTCACTCAGCCTTCTGCTTACCTTGAACCCCTGCAGTGAGTTACATGCATGAGTTGAAGCCCCGGAGTCAATACACCAGGATGCAGAAGCTACCAACAAATTGGTTTCTATAACACAAGTTTCGAAATTACATTTCTTGGATTCCAGGTAGGCAGGACAATTCCTTTTCCAGTGGCTGGTCTTCTTGCAAAAATGACAGGCATCTGATGCCTTGTCCTTCCTCTGTCTCTTGGGTTTGGCAGCCTTTTTCTGGGGCTTTCTCTCCGCCTTCCTTTTCTTGCCCGATTTGCTAGTTTCAACAAGCATGGCAATGGGCTCATCCTTTTTAATCAATTCTTCGGCCCTCTGCAACATATTGCTGAGTTCCTGCAAGCTGACGTTCAGCTTGTTCATGTTGTAGTTCATGATGAATAGATTAAAGGATGGAGGCAGAGAGTGGAGAATAGCATCGATCTGAGTTACCAGATCCAACCCGGATCCAAGAGCCTCTAGTTCGTTGATATAGCCCATCATCCGGAGACAATGGTCGTGAACTTGTTGGCCCTTGGTCACCTGTGCGGTCATGAACTGTTTCAAGACCTTCTGCCGAGTAGAACGATTATGCTCTTCGTACATTGTCCTAAGGCTGTCCAATACGTCCTTAGCAAGTTCGATCTGATCGAACTGCCTCTGAATTGGATTGTCTAAGGAGGCAATGATATAGCAGCGGGCAAGGGAGTTTTTCTCCTCCCATTTTTGGTATTCTCTTCTTCGGGCCTCAGAAGCCCTATCTCCCGGACGATCCGGGGCAGGATTCTTTGCTACCTTGTCCAATTTCTCAGAGGTTCAGACCAACATAAGGTTCCTATACCAGTCAGCATAGTTTGGGCCCTTCAACTTGTTGTCATCAAGTAGCTTTGCAAATGATTTGTTTGCCATTTTTTGATAAAAGAGCAAACATCAGTCAACGACCTAATTTGATTCATGTTCATTTCATAGATATGGATTTTAATCTACGATCCATTTCCATTTATTCGTCTCTGAGATTTCCCTCCTTTCTCAGTGACGGAGACTACGGGTTGTCTCTGGAAATGTGGGAAATCACATAGGGTGCATGAAGCCAACTGTTTCAGCTGCATAACCCTACCACCTTTCTGTGAAGGATCATATCCACTCATCATATGAGTTTTCCCTTTGGCCTCTGTCAGACAAGGTTCAGAGCCGTTTTCAGGTAAACCTTTCTGTCCAGTGAGTGCTTACCCATCATATTCGTGAACGCCAAGGTACCGTGAGAGAGTTCCCATTTTCTGGTGAAGCCCCTCCCACATCGGTCTATGATGCCCCTATCATCTTATGAAACACTTAGACAAGCCCAACAGCAAATGGATAGCCCACTTTCTGGTGCGTTTCCTCATTACTGAAAGACCCATCCTCATGCTAATGATGGAAGGCCTTTAGAGAGTTCATCATATGAATCTCCCTATCACATGCACTCATATTATCTGGAGGGAACAGATAATTACGCCCTAGTTCTATCTTTAGGTCAAACCAAAGTGGCTCCCACTGACTTTCATAAAGCCAGATTTTGGTGGGCCTAAATCAGCTAGGGTTCCGCACGAGACCTCATGATGAGGTGTGGGGCCCACCACTGAGGGAGGTCATCCAATGACCAAAAAGGGACACCATGGCAATGATGTGCATTCAGCCATGGTGTGCGAAAGAGCCACTGTCGATTGAGCATGGGCCAAGTACATATGGCCCATGTACGTAGCACATCACACATCCATACATCACATGCAGGGATAAATTGATCCAATCAATTAATTATCTGTAAAGCCCATTTGAAGCCCATATTAAATCCATAATATTAACCATTAATATTATCTAGGTATATGGGCCGAACGGTTCAACCCATATAGCTTTATGTGTTAAGTGGGCTTTTAGCAGTTTTAACTATTTAAAACTGGGCTTTTACAGGTTGGGCCGAATTAACCATTTAATTAAATATCATTCCTTAGGCCCATTAGTGGGAAAATTAGGGCTGACTTTCAGCCTTGATTAAACCCTAGATTCGGTCCAAACAGTTTGAACCAATCTTGGTTCGAATGGGTCTAGGGTTTGATCTTTAATTAAATCTTTAATTCAAGAAAATAATCTGAAATTAATTACTGATAAAAGAAAATCAAGAATCAGTAAATTAGGGTTGTTCGCACAATCCATCCTGCAAAACAGAGGTTAGATCACAGAATGCAGTTTCACAAACTGCAAATCGCAGATAGCGATTCTCCCATCTGCGAAATCTCCCTTTCTGTGCCGCCATCTTCGATCCAAAAATAAATTAAATAGAAATCCTATTTCTATTAATTATTACATCAGATCGAATACCTATACATTGAGTCTAGAAAATAAAAAAAATTATTTACAGACCAAATGTAATAAATAAATCCAGAAACTGCAAATCTTGCAGGTTCCCTGCGCAAACCAAGATTTCGATCTCCTCTTGTACGAACAACCCATAAATCAAGAAAATCATAAAGAACAATTCTAAATAATAATCAGATTTATATAAAATTAATTTCAGATTATTCGCCCATTAATTTTGGGAACAAATTTCCCAAAACCCATATCTGCGCAAATTGGGTAGAACACCTTCTGCCCATTTGCGCAGGTTCAGATCTGAAACTAGATGGTTCAAGATTTGAACCATGTCTCTGATACCACTGAAGGGATGAGAGATCCATCCTATGGACGCCCAAAAGATTGCGGAATAAGGGGCGAATTTCAAAAATTTTTCTCTCCCTTCAACTGGGAATCGTATTCCCCATTTAGAAAATCATATTTTCAAGGATCAATTCTGAACCATAAACTGAACCAGATCTGAACGAAAAAGGAGTGGGAAGGATTATACCTAATACGGAGAAATAATATCTCCCAACGAAGGTGTTCACGCCCAAGGAAGGATCCAAAGACTGCTCCCACTGAAGATGGTGCAGTGCAGGTGGAGCAGAATCAGCAGTGTTCTTCTCCAAGAACTCTGTCCTTCGCAAGAATCAGCAAGATGGTACGTGGGCACAGCTTCCTTTCAATCCTTTCTCAAAGGACTGATGTCAAGATCCAATCTTGACTTCTCCCACAAGTGGAGATCGAACTGGCAAATAGGGCGGCAAGAATAGGGAGGCGGCTAGAGAGTATTTGCAGGGAGCAGAATTCTCTCTTCTTGATTTCAGCACTAAAGAAAACCTGATGATCTGTGTGTGTATATCCTTTAGGCTGCCGCCCCCTTCTTCTTTTATAATCTTAAAGGGATCAGCTCCTAATCAGATTAGGAGTTGCTAATCCAAATCATATTTGGGTTAGAAGTCCCTTTAAGTGATAAGGGATAATCCTTATCTTATCTGGAGATCAGATCAGCCATCTCCTAGATTAGGAGGTTTCCAGATCTAAATCTTATTTAGATCTTGGACTCTCTAAGTGGATAGGGTCTAAGCCCAATCCTATTAGCTGATCCACTTCAGATTTCGCCCCTTTATTAACTAAATAAACAACCCAGTTCGAAATGGGCTTTAGGCCCATTATGCTTATGTGCTCACTTAACCCTCTTAACTGCTGCCCAGTTGGGCTTCCTTGTATGGCGTGGGACCCAAGCATTGATCTACACATCAGCCACATGGGTTCGGCCCAGCCTTTGTTACAAGGCCTGGCCGAATACATTGTTAAAGACAGTGCACCCCCTGAAACCCATCAAATGGGCTGTACAGGCCCAACACTTACCCTAAGAGGTCCCTGGGCCAAACCACCTTATAACACCCAGGGACTGTGGGCAGATGCAAGATTAGCCCATCAGGTATTATCCTCAATGGTCTTACACTTAACCTCTCAGCCCATAATGATCATGCACTGCCCGACAAGAGAGGACCTCTCCCTCGGCTGCAAGGAACAGTGTTGCACTCTCCACTCACATGGATCCCGGGAATTAAAACCTTCTTGCAAACAATTTAGAAACCATATATATACTTTTATATCTTATATAAAAAATATTTTGCAAAACAAATCTCAACGGTTGAAATCGGCTGCCGGCAGTCTTGGTTTCCATCAGTGAGAGTGCATCCCCGATCATTACCTATGTCCGACAAAGGGGCTGATCCTGTCACTATGATCACCCACTCAGATGAATTCTCGGACTGTCCCAACATACCCAGGTTTTGACCCCCGCTAAGGATCTCACTGATTGGTACATCAAAGATAGCCCAATCCGACACCTAGTGCAGTATCATAATCGAGTCTAGGGGTCGGGTGTAACTTTCCAGTTTTGCTCATCAATCTCCAAGGTCCAGGGCAATACTGGAAATCTGGTCTAGTTCAAAGATTCAATTAATCCTACACTGTATGTGCCTAGGGTCTCACCCTGGCAGCTGAGACAGGCCACCCCAACCGACTTGGTGGCACCACAGTGTCAGCCTTGTCAGGATAGGTCTCCCCAGACCGACCCACTGGCTGTGAACATTCTAAACTAACACGAGTCTCATTAAGTGTCCAGTTTAAGGGTATTACACAGAAACATACCAAGGGAACATGAATAAAATATGTATCTTTATTCATTTACAATAAACTCATAAAGTACATCATTCTGATTGAAGCTAAGGGCATACAAAACTGTCTAACAACAAGAGCCATGAAATTCATCAAGCATATCATCAAATCTAGGGATAGGATGTCTATACTTAACAGTTATTTTGTTAATGGCTCGGCAGTCCACACACATACACCGTGTTCCATCTTTCTTTGGGACTAAGATGACAGGAACCGAACATGGGCTAAGACTCTCCTTTACTAAAACCCTTTTGCACCAACTCATCCACTTACCTTTGTATCTCTTTTGTTTCCTCAGGATTAGCTCTATGAGCAGGTCAAACCTTATTCTTTTTTGGTATCAAATAAATCACCAGTTGTTGTCTCTGACAAAGAACTAAGCCTTGAAGTAAACTTGAGAACCTTGTCTTTTAAAACCATACTCATTCTTATTTGTTTGTGAGAAATAAGATAGGAAGTAAAATGTAGTCCCCATATGATCATACGAAAGATGATAGAGGTAGCAGGAAGGTGGTAAAAATTTTGGATGGATTCTTAAGATGGAAAATAAGCATTGTTAATGAGTGCAAATCTAGACTACTAAAAAAAGTGGGAATACATCCTCTTTGCTTTTGGACTATTTTCTTGACTAGAATATTTCTCTTTTTCAAATTGGTCCCTCTCTATTTGGAGCACAGAAATTGCAATCAGAATACTATTGTTCAATGTATTTTATTCCCTCTCATTAAGTCTCATATTTAAGGTATTAACTACTATTCTCTCTAATTAAATCCTGAATTTAAGCCATCATTGTTTCTTAACATTAAATTCTATTAATTAAATCTAGGAACGATAATTTTATAAAAAATAAAAAACATATATTTTTAAATTTGACCTGAAAATGAAACATATTTGGGTGGTAGGTAAGCAGTTCAAACTTATGAGTCCAACAGGTCAGCCCACAATTCTATAGAAAGCATATAAAGAGTTAAGTAATAAAATATTTAAAATAGAAAGCATACAAAGAGTAAATGAAAAATACAAAAAGTAGAAAACTTAGACATATCTCTAATAATATATATTAACCATATTAAACACAAAATAGGTGTGGTGAGCAAGAATTATTTTTTATAATGATGTAAATAAAAATAAATTAAAATATAAACAGATTTGAAAATGATATTGCTTTTCTTGTCTAGGTGGAAGGTTAACTATCCAACCTTCTCGATCAAATGGGCCATCCCATTATGTCATAATTACATAATAAATGTTTAAAATAAAGAAACATAAAAACTATAAAATGGTACATAAATTTTGTAGAAAAATTGAACACATCTCTAATATTATATATTCCTGATATTAAAGAAAAATAAGTGTGAGAAATAAGATATGATTTTAGTTAATACTAATGATAGAAATGGAATACTAAATTTAAAATTGAACCAAAAGGAAAATGAGTTTTCCATCCATGTGGTGGGTAAGTAGTTAACCATCTAAATCAAATGGGTTACCCCAAGATATCATAATTAAATACTAAAAATTTAAAAATAGACAAAAATATAAAAATTTGTTAAGACATAAAGAAATTTTGTGGAAAAATATGATGTCTCTCTAATATATATTATATTTTCATCATACTAAACTAATGTGCTAAAGTAAATAGGTCACCAAGTCAATCAGTTCAGCGGTTCAATTAAATAGGTCACCATGTTGTTTACCAAGTCAATTCTTTTCAAAAGTAGGCAAATAGTTTGGATGGGTTAACCAATTTGACCAGATGATTTGTTTATGGGATAGAAATAATTGATAAAATGTCAAATTTCTAAAAATTGGTTGGAACTGCATACATTTCTGTCTCAGTTAAACAACTTGTGGTTTTTATAAATTAAATTATAAAAAGTAATATAGAAAATATATAAATTTTGAACATGTCTTTAATATTATATATATATTCATTATATTAAACAAAATATGTATAAAATATGAGAATTATTGATGGAAATGCTTAAAATATGAAACAAAAAAAAATAATAAAAACTATCTTATCTATGGCCCAATAACCTGGTCAAATAGGTCATCAATTCAATCAATAAGGTCATTTGATTGAACCATACTTTGAAAATATATATTCTAGTGAGACAAAAATTACAAATTATGTATCACATAGTGAGCAATCAATTACAATTGTATACAAAAGATTGCAAAACTTAATTGGGTGCACAATTTGTATTCAATTCAGATATTTTGCATTGCAAACAAGCAGTGAAATGGTAGAAAAAATACCACCCTTCTTTTATCTCAAGTTAGTTGCTGTCAGCATGTAATTTCATATACATTTACATTCTAGAATTCCAGTGGTGCTCCTATTTAGCTAAAATTACCATCATAGCTTAGTTTTATTATAGGATAATTATTTAAACCTCTCCTTTGTGTTTTATAACAAATACTTAAATCTCCCATGTTTTAACCTCTTTGGAAAAGCCTCTCACGTTTAAAATAAATATGCAAACACACCCCTTCCATTAATTATCCTGTAGCAGTGACATTGAAATTACAATTATGCCCTTAGGAATGTCCACAGTGAAGACTATTATTCTCTCTTTAGATTGTTGAATATCGAGTCTCTTTCAAAAAAGGAGGTTTAAGTTCAATTCCATCTTGGCCTTTCTTTTCCGTTGTTTTATTGTGCCCAACATAGCCTTTGTTGGTGTTCACTTAGGCTGTGTTTGGTTTGAAGGAAAAAGTAGGAAAAGGAAAGGATAAGTAGGGAAACCCATACAAGGTTTATAAAGATTTCCCTATCTTTCCCTTTCTTTCCCTATTTTTTCTTTTAAACCAAACATAACCTTAGTGAACCACGATTTACACTCAGCCAAATTGCACTCCCATTAATTTAATAAACAAAATTCGTAGTGCAACCAAACTAAGCTTTCAGGGTCTTTTCCATCTATATTTTATAGTTTTACGCTTTGAAATCCAAGAAAAGTTTCCAATTTAATTTGAAAGGCTCAAAATTTAAGAGAGAGAGAGAGAACTGGTGCAAATGTTCTCTGAGGTTTGGATCACTTGGGCTTGGAGCATCAGGGTCGACTATTACCTACAGCATGAAACAACCCACTTGAAGCTACATACATATTGACTATTGAGTGCAAGAAAATCCCAATAACACGATGAAGATTAGTTAAACGTCGCTTCATCACACAGCAACTGAAGCATCTAAGGATCATCAACCACAGCAGATGCAGGAGAGGGTCGGAATAACAAAAAGAAAAAAGAAAAAAAAGAAAGAAACAGAATTTGGAAATAGAATTGATGAATTGGGACTCACCAGCTAGCGTGTAAATCAAAGATCCTGATATCATTAACGGCCGAAAGCCCGTATCCTTTAATTGCCGAATGATCTTAATAGATATGGATTGTTCAAGGGGATCCAACACATCTCCCATTACACGAACCAACAAGCAAATGATCCCTTCTTACCCTACACATGGTACGTGAATGGTGAAGAAAAGGGTAAATTAATACTCAAATTTGGAATCGAGATAACTATTTTGAGAATTGAGAGGTAGCCTACTTATATAGGTTTAGCCGCCTCAGGCTAACTGTGATGTCATTTCATCGTAGCAAAAGTGGATTATATGAAAAAAAAAAAGAAAAAGAAAAGAGGAAAATGCTATTACGTGTAAATTTATGATACTAATAAAAACATTTCCAACACTATCCCAACAAGCCACTCACCCATACATTAAAAATTTCTCCCTTGTCATTCATGAGGAGATCTTGCCACTCTCTGTACGAGATAATGTATATGCCCTTAGATCCAATTGATCTAGTATATATCTTTGTTATGAATTAAAGAATATTTGTTTCATGTGTCATCGAGTTGTTTTGCTAAATCCACTTAGTTCATATTAGCATTATGTATGAGACCACATAATTGTCATAATATGAACTTAAATCATCACAATTAGTGGATACATATAGGGAAGTCTATCTTGATAAGGTTGTCATTATCACACTTTCCAAGGTAGTAAAGTAATGGGTCTCAACTACTCGGGTTGTGACCTAAGTTATAAGGGTAAGTGTTTATCTGTCTTTGACAAACTTAAATCAAGTCTATATCAATAATCAATGGATACCTATCATGCCATATAATAGTTGAACAACTGAGAATTGTTTTTAATCCCCAAACTTGATATTAATATCAGATTGAGTATCAAACTTATTTGTCTCTGATATGCCAACCAGTGAGATCCTTTTGTGGTCAAATAACTATGTATGTTAGGATATTCAAGGATAATCAATGTTATAAGATCTACTACTAGGTTAAGACATAGAAAATACTTTGTACAACTTCAATGATGGTTGACTGCCTGACCCAATCAGCATTGGTCTAGTTTGGGCCAATAATCCTTGGATTCATCTACCCTATGAAGACCTAAGGATATTGGGCTCATGTAAGACAAATTCCATAAGGTAATTAGCCCTAAAATGGTCTCTTATACTTAACTTCTCGGCCCATAATGATCAAATACAGCCCGACAGAGAAGAACCATTGCCTTGCTTGCAAGGTGTAGTGCCACACTCTCTGCTCAAATGGATCTTGGAATTAAACCTTTTGTATACCTTTTTCACAAAATAAAAGTATATTACATATAAATATATTTTGCAAAATCAGATTTTAAACACGGATAAAATCCACTGCCGGCAACTTAGGTTTTCATCATAGAGAGTACAAACCTTCTGATATTCACTTTGTCTGACAAATGGGCTGATCCTATCACTATGATCAACCACTCAGGCGAATTCTTAGACTGGCCCAACATACCCAAGTATTTGACCCTTAATGGTTCTCACTAGTTGACTTATCAAACACAACCTAGTCCAACACCTAGTGCAGTACCATGATCAAGTTTGGGGTTATGTGTAATTTCAGTTTTTTCCATCTATCTCTAAGGTCTAGGGCATAACTAGAAATTGGTCCAAGTTCAGTGCTTCTAATAAATACCCACTGGATGTACTTAGGGTATAACCCTAGCAGCTGAGACAAGTTGCTCCAACTCCTTGGCAACACACCACTATAATATTTAATAGCTCTTACTTGCACTTAGGTCCAATTAGGTATAAGCCTTAGTCCTATATTATCCACGTGTTTTTCAAATACTTTCTATGTAAGTGGCTTAGTTAGTGGGTCTACCACATTTTCCACCAATGCTACCTTCTGAATCTAGATGTCTCCTTTACCAACAATCTCTCGTAGAATATGATACTTCCTTATGTGTGATGGAGATCGAAATCATTAATGGTGCCAAGATTAGCACACCCTACATTTTTCTATTCTATTATTTTGGTCTATAAATAATTTTTTTTTTATTTTTAGACAAAATGTATAAGATTTGATCTGATGTAATTAATAGAAAATTAGGGTTTTCTATTTCTTTTACATTGGAAGAAATGCTGGTTCGCATGGAGGGGAAGAAGACATTAAACAGATACAAGATCTGCAATCTGCGATTTGCAGATATTAAATTTGCTACCTACGATTAACCTTTGTTTTGCAGGTTTGCAGATTGTCCAAGAACATCACACTACAACCCTCTGATTTTTTTCTTACAGATCTTGATTGTATTTTCTGGCTATAATTAGTTTTTAGATCATGTTCTTGAAATTGCATTTTGTTTTAGACACCAAACACTAGGCCGAATTTGACAAAGGTTTGGTCCAATCTGATTGGACCCATGGTTCGATGGGGTAAGTTTTCTGACCCAAATTTGGTTATGGGCCAGGGGTTTGATGACCCATTACAAGATGCAATTCGTACCACCCCTGTAAAACTCAATTTTAATGAATTAAAACTACTTTAGCCCATTTTCAGCATAATTGCTATATGGGTTGAACTACCTTTTGCAGTTCAGCCCATATACCTAGATAATGTAATTTAATAATATTATGGGCTATAATGGGCTGATAATGTTTTAATTAATTAGGGTTTTACAGATGATTTAATTGATTGGATCAATTATCTGATTGTTTCATGCATGTGATGTATGATGTGTGATATGCTACGTACATGGGCCATAAGCACTTGGCCCATGTTAATTCGATAGTGGCTCTTTCGCACACCATGGCTGAATGCACATCATTGCCATGGTGTCCTTAAGATCATTGGATGATCTCCCTTCTTGATGGGCCCCGCATCAACTTCCTTCCCAAGAGGAACTATGCGGAACCCTAACCCATTTAGGGCCCATCTAAATATGACTTTAAGAAAGTCAGTGGAGCCAATTTGGTTTGACCTAAATAAGAACTAGGATGTAATTACTCATTCCTTCCAACAAAATATAAGTGCACGTGATAGGGAGATTCATATGATGAACTCTCTAAAGGCCTTCCATAATTAGCATGAAGATGGGCTTATCAGTAACGAGGAGATGCACCATAAAATTAGGCCATCCATTTGTTAGTGAATCTGTTGGATTGCTTCATAAGATGATAGGGGCGTCATAGACCAATGTGGGTGGGGTCTATCCTAAAATGGAAGATTCTCTCATGGTACCTTGACGTTCATGAATATGATGGGTAAGCACTTACTAGACAGAAAGGTTTAACCTAAAATGGCAATGAACCTTATCTTACAAAGGCCAAAGGGAAAGTTCATAAGATGAGTGGATATGATCATTCACAAAAGGTGGTGGGTTATGTAGCTGAAACAATTGGCTCCATGCACTATATGTGGTTTCCCATATTTCTAGAGACATACACCGTAGTTTTCATCACTGAGATGGGAGGGAAATCTCAGAGATGAACAAATAAAAATGGAACATAGAAAAATCCATTTCTATGTAATTAACATGAATCAACCTAGGTTGTGGACCAATAATCTACTTTGCCTTTATCAGAAATGGCAAACAGACAGTTTGCCAAATTGTTGAATGATAACAAGCTTAAGGGCCCAAATTATGCTGAATGGTTCCGTAACCTTATGCTAGTATTAACATCTGAGAAATTTGACAAGATTGCTAAAAACCCTACTTTGGATCGTCTGAGTGATAAGGCTTTTGAGGCCCATAGGAGAGAGTATCAAGAATGAGAAGAGAAAAATTCTCTTAACCGGTGTTATATCATAGCCTCCTTAGACAATCCGATACAAAGATAGTTCGATCAGATCGAAGTGTCCAATGATGTCTTGGATAGTCTGAGGACCATGTATAAAGAGCAGAATCGTTCTACTCGATAGAAGGTTTTAAAGTTGTTTAGGACCGCAAAAATGACTGAGAGCCAACAAGTTCATGACCATTGTGTAAAGATGATGGATTATTAATGAACAGGATGCTCTTGATTCAGGGCTTGATCATGACACTAAAATTGATGCCATCCTAAATTTCTTGCCTCCCTCCTTTAATCAGTTCATCATGAACTACAACATGAACAAGTTAAATGTTAGCCTTCAGGAACTCAACAATATATTGTAGAGGGCTGAAGAACTAATGAAGAAGGATAAGCCAATAGCCATGCTTGTTGAAGGTGGCAATTCGAGCAAGAAAAAGGGGAAGGCGAAAAGAAAGCCTCAGGAGAAGGGTAACAAGCCTAAAGAGCTAAAGAAGGACAAGACATTGGATGCCTGTCACTTTTGCAAACAGACCGACCACTAGAAAAGGAATTGTCCTTAGTACCTAGACACCAAGAATTAAGGTAATTTCAAATCTTTTGTCATAGAGACCAATTTGTTGGTCACTTTTGCTTCTTGGTGTATTGACTCTGGGGCTTCAAATGTAACACATTGCAGGGGTTCAAGACAA
The DNA here is from genome assembly GCF_055504915.1 of Nelumbo nucifera. Classification (NCBI taxonomy): domain Eukaryota; kingdom Viridiplantae; phylum Streptophyta; class Magnoliopsida; order Proteales; family Nelumbonaceae; genus Nelumbo; species Nelumbo nucifera. The sequence goes on along the minus strand of NC_142649.1, from coordinate 53,035,068 downwards.
GTAGAAGACTGAGTGACGGAGAAGTTATGCTCTACTTGGGGACTTCTGCAATAGTTGCAGCTACAGCCATAGGAACTGTAAAATTAGTTTTCAGAGAATGAATTATTGTACTTAAAGATTGTCTTTATGTACTGAACTTAAGAAGAAATTTGGTTTCTGTCTCAAAGTTGTGTTTGGATGGTTATTCTATTTTATTCAGTAATGTGATTACTATCAAATAGAATAACAAATTCCTCACTTACAGAGAATTGGAGAATGGTCTCTATGTTCTCCATCCTTCTATAAAAACAAACATAACCGAAATGTTGGAAATAATCCCCAATAAGAGAACACGTGAAACAGTTAATCCCACGTGCTTGTGGCATTACCGACTTGGTTACATTAACATAGATCGTATCACAAGGTTGGTAAAGGATGGTCCTTTAGATTTTTTAACTATAGAAGATCTTCCAACTTGTGAACCTTGCCTTCAAGATAAGATGATGAAATGGCTTTTTACAGGTATGCTTGAAAGATCTACAGGCATGCTAGACCTAATACATACTAATGTATATGGTTCCCTAAATGTTAGGATACGTAACCAGCATTTTTATTTCATAACATTTACCGATGATCATTCATAGTATGGTTACGTATATCTAATGAGACATAACTTTGAATCTTTTGAAATGTCCAAAGAGTTCAGACAAGAGGTCGAGAAACAGTTGGGGAGACAGATCAAAGCCCTTCGATCAGATCGAGGAGGTGAATATCTCTTCGATGAATTTAGGGATTACTTTAGGGACAATGGGATTGTTTCACAGTTAGCTCCTCCTGCTACACTGCAATTAAATGGTGTGTCAAAGAGGAGGAACCGGACTTTATTGGAAGTGGTCCGACTGAAGGGATGAGAGATCCATCATATGGATGGCCGAACCCTGTAGGAAGGTTGGGTGAAATTTCAAAAATTTCTCTTTCTCCCATCTAGGAATCGCATTCCCTATTTTAGAAAAATTGCATTTTCAATGATCAATCTTGAACCAAACCATACTAGATCTGAAATCAAAAGGGAGGAGAGGTATATACCTGATACAAAGTAGTAGTAACTTCCAATGAAGGTGTTAATGCCCAAGGAGAAAACCAAAACCCACTTCCACTGGAGATGACACAGTGTGGTGAAGCAAGATCAGTAGGATGGCTCTTCAGCAAAACCGAATTCTTCAACAAGAATGGAGTAGAGGGCTGGTGAGCACGACTTCAGATTGATTTTTCTACCAAGAAGCAATATCAAGAACAATTCTTGATCACTCCCACAAGTGGAGATCGAACTAGGTAGGGGCGGCAAGAACAGGGAAGAACTTTGTAGATTGCTGTGTTGTGTATAACTGAGGAATTCACCCCCTTTATTTATAGCCTTGTCAGGATCAGTTTCCTAATCCAATTAGGAGAGAGTTCCTTAATCCAAATCTGATATTTGGATTTGGACTCTTGAATGGATAACACTTACTTATCCTTCAGCTAATCCTAATCAGATTATAAATCCTATCTTGCCTCCTTTTAATTAACTGACTTAAGCCCAGTTCGAATTGGGCTTTAGGCCCATTAAGTTTATGTGCTCACTTAACCTTTTAACCTGCTACCCAATTGGCTCTCTTTCTATGGCGTGGGACCCAAACATTGATCTACACATTAGCCACATGGGTTCAACCCAACCTTTGTTACAAAGCCAGGCCGAATTCACTGTAGGACACAGTGAACCCCTGAGTCCATCACCATGGTCTCTTAATGGGCCCAACATTTACACTAAATGGTCCTTGGGTCCAGCTACCTTATAAAAACCCAAAAACTGTGCGTAGATGCAAGATTAGCCCATCAGCTATTACCCTCGATGGTCTTACACTTAACCTCTTAGCCCATAATGATCAAACATTACTTGACAAGAGAGGACCTCCCCCTCGGTTGCAAGGAATAGTATTGCACTCTCTATTCACAGGGATCCCGAAAATTAAAACCTTTTGCAAAACATTTTGAAACCATAATATATATATATATATATATAAATATATTTCGCAAAAATAAATTTCAACGGTTGAAATCAACTACCGGCAGTTTAAGTTTCCATCAGAGAGAGTGCATCCCCAATCATTCACTTTGTCCAACAAAGGGGCTGATCCTATCACTATGATCACCCACTCAGATGAATTCTCGGACTGTCCCAACATACCCAAGTTTTGACCCCTTCTAAGGATCTCACTGATTGGCATATCAAAGACAGCCTGATCTGACACCTAGTGCAGTACCATAATCAAGTCTAGGGGTTAGGTGTAACATTCCAGTTTTGCCCATCTATCTCCAAGGTCTAGGGCAATATTGGAATTTTGGTCTGGTTTAGGGTTTCAAGAAAACCCACACTGCCTGTACCTCAGGCCTCACCCTGGCAGCTGAGACAAGCCACCCCAACCAGCTTGGCGGCACATCAGCGTCAGCCTTGGTAGGATAAATCTCCCCAGATTTATCCAATGGTTGTGAAGATTCTAAACTAACACGAATCTCGTAAGTGTCCAGTTTAGGGGGATTACACATAAATACACCACAATGACATGAATCAATTATGTACTTTATTCATTTACAATAAATGTCAAAAAGATACATCAATCTGATTGGATCTAAGGGCATAACTGTCTAACACCGATCACTTCTCGTACACTCGGAGCTACCTACTTCCTTTTGGGGGTACGCATTAGAAACTGCAATATACGTGCTGAACCGGGTTCCAACCAAATCCGTTCCTAAGACTCCATATGAGTTATGGACTGATAAGAAATCAAGTGTAAGACACTTGAAGATTTGGGGTTGTCCAGCACATGTTAAAAGAATAAGTGCTAACAAATTAGAATCCAAGACCAGTCATTGCTTATTTGTAGGCTACCCCAAAGGCTTTATAGGATATTTCTTCTATGGCCCGAAAGAGCAAAAAGTGTTTTGTAGTCAAAATGTCCATTTCTTGGAAGAAGATTACATCCTGAACAATCATCATCAGGAAGTTGTTCTTGATGAGGAGAGCTCAGGGGTAGTGGGAGATGTCCTACAAGCTCCAGATAACAACCAACCTAAAAGGTCTACCTAAGTATTTAGGCCTCTAGTTTGTTACGGCTATGATCAAGAAAGTTACTTGATGGAAGCCAAGATTAGTGAGGAGGATCCCATGACTTATACGGAAGCTATGTTGGACATAGATTCCTTGAAGTGAGTAGATGCCATGAAAGCCGAGATGGACTCGATGGAGACCAATATGGTCTGGACTCTTGTAGACCCACCCCTAGGATGAAAGCAATTGGTTGCAAATGGATCTACAAGAGGAGGAAGGGCCCTGATGGTAAGATTATGACCTATAAAGCTCGTCTTGTGGCAAAAGGGTATCCTCAAAAAGAGGGAATCGACTATGAGTAAACCTTTTCGCTAGTGCCCATCCTCAAGTCCATTAGGATCCTGCTAGCTGTAGTAGCACATCATGATTACCAAATTTGGCAAATGGATGTCAAAATTGTATTTCTGAATGGAGATCTTACTGAAAATATCTACATGCAACAACAACAATGATTCATTTCTGTAGGTCAAGAAGACATGGTGTGCAAACTTACCCAATCGATATATGGACTTAAGCAAGCTTCTTGGATTTGGAACATCCGGTTTGACTCTACTGTCAAATAGTTTGACTTTGAGCAGAATCCGGATGAGCCCTGTATTTATAGGAAGACAGTGGGAAAGATGGTTACATTCTTGGTTTTGTATATAGATAACATCCTACTCATTGGAAATGATGTAGGGATGTTAACTACACTGAAAAGGTGGCTTTCATAACAATTCTTCATGAAAGATCTTGGAGAAGCCTCCTACATCTTGGGTCTTCGACTTTATAGAGATAGACAAAAAGGATAATAGGATTATCCCAGTCTACTTACATTGACAAGATTGTCAAAAGATACAGTATGGAGAACTCCAAGAAAGAAAATGCTTCTTCCAGGCACGAAGCCACTCTCTCCAAGGTTATGTCTCCTAAGACTCCCAAGGAGATTGAGGGCATGAGAGAGGTTCCCTATGCCTCAGCTGTAGGGAGCATCATGTATGTCATGCTATGCACTCAGCCTAACATTACTTAGGCAGTGAGTATGGTAAGTAGATATCAATCTAATCTAGGACAAGAGCACTGGACAACTATGAAAAACATACTGAAATACCTTCGAAGGACAAAAGGAGTTTTGTCGGGTATTCGATGGTAGTTCACTACAGATCATTGGGTATATTGATACTGGCTTCTAGTCAAACCCAGATGATAAAATGTCTACATCTGATTACATCTTCACGATGGGGTCCTGTGTAGTAAGAATAACAATCCACAACCCAAGCTGAGCACATTGCCGTAAGCGAGGCTGCCTAAGGTGTTCATTCTAGAATTTGAAATTCAGCACATCACCCATTTCACTATTGCGTGACAACACTGGATCTACGGGAGATTGAGGTTAAAAGGTAGCACCAGCGGAGAATGTGGCAGACCCATTGACTAAGCCACCATAGAAAGTGTTTGAGAAACACGTGGAAAGTATGGGGCTTTAGCTTGTACTCGATTGAACCAAAGTGCAAGTGGGAGCTGTTAGATAGTGCATAATTGAATAAAGTGCATAATTGATTCATGTTATTTTGGTGTGTTTCTGTGTAATACCCTTAAACTGAACACTTATGAGACTTGTTTAGTTTAGAATCTTCATAGCTATTGGATAGATATGGGGAGATTTATCCTGCCAAAGCAGACACTAATGTGCTGCCAAGTTGGTTGGGATGGCTTGTCTCAGTTGCCAGGGTGAGACCTGAGGTACGTATAGTGTGGGTTTTCTTGAAACCCTAAACCGGGCCAAATTCTAATATTGTCCTGGACCTTGGAGATAGATGGGCAAAACCGGAATGTTACACTTGACCCCTAGACTCAATTATGGTACTGCACTAGGTATCGGATTAGGCTGTCTTTGATATACCAATCAGTGAGATCTTTAGCAGGGGTCAAAACCTTGGTATGTTGGGGTAGTTTGAGAATTCACTTGAGTGGATGATCATAGTGACAAGATCAGCCCCTTTGTAAGACAAAGTGAATGATTGGGGAATGCACTATCTCTAATGGAAACCTAAACTACCAATAGTTGATTTCAAACTTGTTAAATTTTGTTTTGCAAAATATATTTGTATAGAGATATACTTATACATTATGGTTTCACAAAAATGTTTGCAAAATGTTTTAATTCCCAGGATCCATGTGAGTAGAGAGTGCAACACTATACCTTGCAACCGAAGGAAATGTCCTCTCTTGTTGGGTAGTGTTTGATCATTATGGGCTGAGAGGTTAAGTGTAAGATAATTGAGGGTAATACCTGATGGTCTTGCAGCTGCCTACAATTCTTGGGCCTTCATAATGTGGCTTGACCCAAGGACCATTTAGTGTAAATGTTGGGCCCATTAAGAGCCCATACTGATGGACTTAGGGGTTCATTGTGTTATGCATTGAATTCCGCCAAGCCTTATAACAGAGTTTGGGCTGAACCCATGTGGCTGATGTGTAAATCATTGCTAGGGTCCCACGCCATACAAAGAGAGCCAAGTTAGCCAGCATTTAAAGGGAAAGTGAGGTATGTGACTAAATGGGCCTAAAGCCTATTTCGAACTGGGCTTAAGTGAGTTAATTAAGAAGGGGGCGAATTCTGATTTATAATCTAATCAGGATTAGCTAAAGGATAAGAAGTCTTATCCATTTAAGAGTCTAGATCCAAATATCGGATTTGGATGAAGAAACTCTTTCCTAATTGGATTAGGAAGTTGATCCAAAGAAGGCTATAAATAGGGGGCGAATTCACCAGTTTTACACAATGAGCAATCTATAGAACTCTTCCCCAGTTCTTGCTGCCCCTACCCAGTTTGATCTCCACTCTTGGATATGATCAAGAATAGTTCTTAATATCGTTGCTTGCTAGAATAAACAATCTAAAATCGTGCTCACCAGCCCCTTGTGCGATTCTTGCTAAAGAATTAGGGTTCTTGCTAAAGAACCAATTTGCTGAACCTGCCTCACCATACGCTGTGTCATCTTCAGTGGAGGCGGGCTTTGGTCACCTCTTTGGGCGTGAACACCTACGTTGGGAGTTACTGTTATTCCTTATGAGTTACATCCGTACTTGCTTCCTTTCGGTTTCAGATTTGGTCCAGTATGTTTCAAGAACAAACCTCGAAAATGCAGTTTTCTAAATTAGGGAATAGGTTCCCGAATGGGAGGAAGAAATTTTTGAAATTTAGCCCAGCCACCTTGCATGGTTCGACCATCCATATAATGGATATCCCATCCCTTCACTTTCATCATTAGCATGAAAATTGGCTAAACTAGCGGGTGAAGATGCACTATAAAATTGTGCTATCTGTTTTATTGAGGTAGTTAGTGGGATTGCTTCATATGATGATAGGGGCATTATATACTAGTGGGAGAGGCCTATCATAAAATGGAAGGCTCTTTCACAATTCCTTAGGGCTCTCGATATGATGGGTCAGCACTTACCAGTTAGAAATGTTTATCCTAAAATGGAGGCCAAAGGGAAAGCTCACCAAATGGGTGGATACATGACCCTTTGCATAAGGTAATGGGGTTATGCAACTAAAACAGTTGGCCCCATGCATGTATGTGATTTCTCACATTTCCAGAGATATGAATAATGTCTTCGTCTCTGAGATAGAGGGAAACGGAATGTAGATAAAAGACCTTTCTATGATACTTAACATGAAACAACGATTAGGTTGCAAAATATTCGAGGTATTTGTCAGAAATGGCACACGGACAATTTGCTAAATTGTTAGAAGACAACAAACTCAAGGGACCAAACTACACAGACTAGATTCATAACCTTAACTTAGATCTCACGTCTGAGAAATTAAACAAAATTGCCACCAACCTAGCACTAGAATGCCCCCTAATAGAGCCTCTGAGGCAAGAAGAAAGGAATATCAGGAATGGGCAGGGAAAAACTCTCTTGCCCGATGTTACGTCATTGCCTCGCTAGAAAACTCTATCCAAAGGCAGTTTGACAATGTAGAAAATTGCAAAGATATTCTGGATAGTCTAAAGACCATATATAAGGAGCATAATCGTTCAACAAGGCAAAAGGTCCTCAAATTGTTGATGACCACTAGGTAGGGGTGTCCCTGAAAAACTGAAAAACCGAAAAACCAACCGAACCGAGAAAACTGAACCGCAAAGTGCAGTTAATCGAACCGATCGGTTCGGTTTCAGTTTGGAATTTTTGAAAAACTGAAGGACCAGTTCGGTTTTCGATTAACCTATAAAAGACCGTCGGTTAACCGAATTGACCAGTATATATATTTATATGTATATTTTATATATATTTTCAATATATGTCACATATTTTCTATGCATTTTATATAAATATATATTCATTATATATAAATATATACTTATATTATATTTATAATGATCTATTTACAAATACATTATATATTTTTAAAATATTTATAATATATTATATATCATTTAGTATTTATAATATAATATTATACATATATTTATATAATATATATTATAAATATAAAAAACTGACAAACCGACAAACCGAACCGGTCAAAAACCAAAACTGGTGGTACCGGTTCGATTTCAGTTTGGCAAAATGAAAAAACCGGTACTACTAGTTTGGTTTACAAAAAAGGGCCATGGTTCGGTTAACAAAACTGTTGACACCCCTACCACTAGGATGACTGAGAACCAACCGGTTCATGACCATGTCATGAAGATTATAGGTTAAATTAATGAAATGGAGGCTCTTGGTTCAAGATGGATGATGATACCAAGACTAATGCCATCTTAAACTCTCTTTTCACATCCTTCAATTAGTTTGTCATGAACTACAACATGAACAACCTAACAACTTGCTTGCAAGAGCTCGGCAATATGATGTAGAGTTGAAGAAGGAAGGTAATTTCAAAACTTAGGTCAAATAAACCAATATGTTTGTCACTTCTGCATCCTAGTGTATTAATTCTAGGACTTCTGCTCATGCATGTAACACATTGCAAGGGTTCAAGGAAAGTAGAATGCTGAATGATGACAAGGTCATACTTTACTTAAGGACATCTACAACTATTGCAGCTACTGCTATAGGAGCAATAGATTTAATTTTTAGAGAATGAACTATTATTTTAAAAGATTGTCTTTATGTTTTGTTACTTAGAAAAATTTGATTTTAGTTTCTAAGCTTTGTAAATATGGTTATTATATTTTATTTAGTAATGAGATTACAATTAAATTGAATAACAAATTTCTTACTCATGGAGAACTTGAGAATGGTCTTTATATTCTCCATCCCTCTCTAAAAACAAATGTGACCAAAACAATGACAAAACACTTCCAAGAAAAAAACAGAAATGATTAATCCCGCATACCTGTGGCATTACTGACTTGGCCATATAAACAAAGAACTAATCACAAGATTAATGAAGGACGTTCCTCTAGATTTTCTCACAATAAAAGATCTACCAACTTGTGAACCTTGTCTTCAAGGCAAGATGGCAAGAGACCATTTACAGGTCTAAAAGAAGTACAAGTGCATTTGACCTTATATATATTGATGTATGTGGTTCCATGAATGTTAGGATACGGAACCAACACTCTTATTTTATGTGTACCTAATGATGCATAAATCTGAATTCTTTGAAAAGTTCAAGGAGTTTAGACATGAAGTCAAGAAACAATTGGCACAAGAAATCAAAATCCTTTTGTCAGATTAAGGAAGTGAATATCTCCCTAATGAATTCAGGGACTACTTAAAGGACAATGGGATTATATCACAATTGTCTCCTCCTACTACACCATAATTAAATGGTGTACAAAGAGAAGAAATCAAACTTTATTGAGTATGGTCTGGTCTGGAGGTGTAAAACAGGTTGTGCCTGAGTGGCCCACGCAAAGTGCGAGTTGTGTCGTGCTGGCCCACAAGTTGTTCCGTTCTCCCCTGGGATTACTTGGGGGGGTCGACTCAACATGGCCCACGACCCAAGCCTCTACAGGCCCGTACCATACCACAGACCAGGAGGGTCAGTGGACCAAGCCCTGAACATCTGGTTTGATTCAACAGTCAAACAATTTGATTTCGAGAAAAATTCAAATGAGCCTTGTATTTATAGAAAGATAGTGGGAGATAAGGTTACATTCTTTGTATTATATGTAGATGAGATTCTATTCATTAGGAATGATGCAAGGATGTTAACCATAATGAAGGTATGGCTTTTACAACAATTCTTCATAAAGGATCTTAGAGTAGCCTTTTACATCTTATGACTCTAACTCTATAGAGATAAATCGAAGAAGCTAATTGGACTATCCCAACCTAATTATATTGACGATTTTCAAAAGATATAACATGCAGATTTCCAAGAGGAGATTCATTCCTTTCAGGCATGAAGTCACTCTCCAAAGGAATGTCACCTAAGACCCTTGAGGAGATAGAGGACATGATAGAGGTTCCCTATGCCTCAGTCATAGGGAGCATTATGTATGCTATGTTGTGCAATCAATCAAACATCGCTCAGGCAGTAAGTGTAGTAAGTAGATATCAATACAATCCAGGACAAAAGCACTAGACAACTGTAAAGAACATACTAAAATACCTCAGAAAACCAAAGACTATTGTCTTGTCTTCAATGGTAGTTCACTCCAAAAGATCAGTTATACAGATGTCGACTTTCAGTCTGATCCAGATGATAGAAAGTCTGCATCTGGATATATCTTTTTTGATGGGGCCCTATGCAGTTAGTTGGAAAAGCAACAATTAAGGATCCACAACAAACTTCACGACCAAGACTGAGTACATTGCCACAAGTGAAGCTACCATGGAAGAACATTGGATGAAGAAATTCGTCGAGGAATTAGGAGTTGTACCATCTGGTACATCATCCATTCCATTGTTGTGTGACAACACTAGAGCCATTGCTCAAGCTAAGGAGCCTAGAGCTCACTCGAAGTCGAAGTACATCGTAAGGAAGCATCATATTCTACGAGAGATTATTGGTAAAGGAGACATCTAGATTCAGAAGGTAGCATTGGTGGAAAATGTGGCAGACCCACTAACTAAGCCACTTACATAGAAAGTATTTGAAAAACACAGGGATAGTATGGGACTAAGGCTTATACCTAATTGGACCTAAGTGCAAGTGAGAGCTATTAGACAGTGTATGCCCTTAGCTCCAATCAGCTTGATGTACATGAGCATTTATTTGTAAATGAATAAAGTACATTGTTGTTTCATGTCAATATTGGTATGTTTTTGTGCATTATCCATTAAACTAGACATTAAAGAGACTCGTGTTAGCTTAGAATGTTGTCAACCGTTGGATAGACTTGGGGAGTTTATCCTAATAAGGCTAACACTGGTGTGCTGCCAAGGAGTTGGAGCAATTGTCTCAATTGCTAGGGTTATACCCCAAGCACATCCAGTGGGTATTTATTAGAATCGCTGAACCCGGACCAATTTCCAATTATGCTCTAGACCTTGGAGATAGATGGGAAAAACTAAAATTACACATAACCCCAAACTTGATTATGGTATTGCACTAGGTGTTGGACTAGGTTGTCTTTGATAAGTCAACTAGTGATAACCATTAAGGGTCAGATACTTAGCTATGTTGTGCCAGTCTAAGAATTTGCCTGGATGGGTGATCATAGTGATAGGATCAGCCCATTTGTCGGACAAAGTGAATATTAGGGTTTATACTCTTTATGATGGAAACCAAAGTTGCCGGCAGTAGATTTTATTTGTGTTTAAAATCTGATTTTGCAAAATATATTTATTTGTAATATAATTTTATTTTGTGAAAAAGGTTTGCAAAAGGTTTTAATTCCAAGATCCATCTGAGTAGAAAGTGTGGCACTACACCTTGCAAGCAAGGCAATGGTCCTTTCCTTTCGGGTAGTGTTTGATCATTATGGGCTGAGAAGTTAAGTGTAAGAGACCATTTCAGGGCTAATTACCTAATGGGATTTGTTTTACATGAGCCCATTATCCTTAGGTCTTTATAGGGTAGCTGAATCCAAAGATTATTGGGCCCAAACTGAACCAATGCTGATTGGGTCAGGCAATGAACCATCCTTGAAGTTGTACAGGCAGTGAACCAATGCTGATCTTAACCTAGTACTAGATCTTATAACATTGATCATCAGCTGACATACCATCATTGAATATCCTAACATACATAGGTATTTGACCACAAAAGGATCTCACTGGTTGGCATATCAGAGACAAATAAATTTGATACTCAATCTGATATTAATATCAAGTTTAGGGATTAAAAACAATTCTCAGTTGTTCAACTATTATATGGCATGATAGGTATCCATTGATTGTGATATAGACTTGATTTAAGTTTGTCAAAGACAGATAAACACTTACGCTTATAACTTAGGTCACAACCCGAGTAGTTGAGACCTAGTACTTTACTACCTTGGATAGTGTGATAATGACAATCTTATCAAGATAGACTTCCCTATATATATCCACTGATTGTGATGATTTAAGTTCATATTATGAAAATTATGTGGTCTCATACATAATGCTAATATGAACTAAGTGGATTTAGGAGAACAACTCGATGACACATGAAACAAATATTCTTTAATTCATAAGAAAGATATATACTAGATCAATTGGATATAAGGGCATATACATTATCTAACAGAATAAATTATTAAAAGCATGAATTTCATTCAATAACAAAAATGCAATTTGGGAATGTAATGTTGAGATCGCAGGCCTAAACCGATGAAATCAAACTTGAGTTGAGATCTACTATCAAGAGGAGGTTATTGCAACGTACAGAGAGTGGCAAGATCTCCTCATGAATGACAAGGGAGAAATTTTTAATGTATGGGTGAGTGGCTTGTTGGGATAGTGTTGGAAATGTTTTTGTTAGTATCATATCTGCCCACCTAACTTTACAGTTTCGAAGGATGAAATTGGTATAGCATTTGGCATTAGAAAAAGGATAAAAAATACTAGCTTATGAATTTTATATAAAAAGAAAAAGCTTATGACTTTTGTATGCTTTTTGACACCGGTGGAATCCGGTACATCAATGGAAAGCCATAATATTTGTCATTTATTGGTCATAGAATCGCTATCAACTAACCTCAGCCACAAACTTCGTAGACCTTTTTTTTTTTGACAAAAAAACTTGATTAGTAGACCATGTGTGGTTACAAACTTACAGTTTATTCTGAAGCATAAATTTACATGTAATGGTCTTATACTTAACTTGTCAGCCCATAATGTTCATACACTGCCCGACAAAAGAGGACCACTCCCTTGGCTACAACGAACAATGTTGCACTCGACACTTATATGGATCCCGGGAATTAAAACCCTTTTGCAAACATTTGAGAAACCATAATATATATATACTTTTATATCTCATATAAAATATACTTTGCAAAACAAATATCAACGGTTGAAATCGGCTGCCGGCAGTCTTGGTTTCCATCAGTGAGAGTGCATCCCCGATCATTACCTTTGTCCGACAAAGGGGCTGATTCTATCACTATGATCACCCACTCAGATGAATTCTCGGATTGTCCCAACATACCCAGGTTTTGACCCCAGCTAAAGATCTCACTGATTGGTAATATCAAAGACAGCCCAATCCGACACCTAGTGCAGTATCATAATCGAGTCTAGGGGTCGGGTGTAACTTTCCAGTTTTGTCCATCAATCTCCAAGGTCTAGGGCAATACTAGAAATCTGGTCCAGTTCAAAGATTCAATTAATCCTACACTGTATGTGCTTAGGGTCTCACCCTGGCAGCTGAGACAGGCCACCCCAACCGACTTTGTGGCACCACAGTGTCGGCCTTGTCAGGATAGGTCTCCCCAGACCGATCCACTAGCTATGAACATTCTAAACTAACACGAGTCTCATTAAGTGTCCAGTTTAAGGGTATTACACAGAAACATACCAAGGGAACATGAATCAAATATGCACTTTTATTCATATTTACAATAAACTCATAAAGTACATCATTCTGATTGAAACTAAAGGTATACAAAACTGTCTAACATTTTATATAAAAAGAAAAAGCTTATGACTTTTGTATGCTTTTTGACACCGGTGGAATCCGATACCCCAATGGAAATGCATACTAAAGTACAAACAATATTTGTCTTTTTTTGGTCATATTATTAGAATCGCTATCAAGTAACCTCAGCCACAAACTTCGTAGTCCTTTTTTTGTGACAAAAAAACTTAATTAGTAGACCATGTGGGGTTACAAACTTACAGTTTATTCTGAAAGCATAAATTTACACGTAATAGCATTTTCCTCTTTTCTTTTTCTTTTTTTTTTCATATAATCCACTTTTGCTACGATGAAATGACATCACAGTTAGCCTGAGGCGGCTAAACCTATATAAGTAGGCTACCTCTCAATTCTCAAAATAGTTATCTCGATTCCAAATTTGAGTATTAATTTACCCTTTTCTTCACCATTCACGTACCATGTGTAGGGTAAGAAGGGATCATTTGCTTGTTGGTTCGTGTAATGGGAGATGTGTTGGATCCCCTTGATCAATCCATATCTATTAAGATCATTCGGCAATTAAAGGATACGGGCTTTCGGCCGTTAATGATATCAGGATCTTTGATTTACACGCTAGCTGGTGAGTCCCAATTCATCAATTCTATTTCCAAATTCTGTTTCTTTCTTTTTTTTCTTTTTTCTTTTTGTTATTCCTACCCTCTCCTGCATCTGCTGTGGTTGATGATCCTTAGATGCCTCAGTTGCTGTGTGATGAAGCGACGTTTAACTAATCTTCATCGTGTTATTGGGATTTTCTTGCACTCAATAGTCAATATGTATGTAGCTTCAAGTGGGTTGTTTCATGCTGTAGGTAATAGTCGACCCTGATGCTCCAAGCCCAAGTGATCCAAACCTCAGAGAACATTTGCACCAGTTCTCTCTCTCTTAAATTTTGAGCCTTTCAAAGTAAATTGGAAACTTTTCTTGGATTTCAAAGCGTAAAACTATAAAATATAGATGGAAAAGACCCTGAAAGCTTAGTTTGGTTGCACTACGAATTTTGTTTATTAAATTAATGGGAGTGCAATTTGGCTGAGTGTAAATCGTGGTTCACTAAGGTTATGTTTGGTTTAAAAGAAAAAATAGGGAAAGAAAGGGAAAGATAGGGAAATCTTTATAAACCATGTATGGGTTTCCCTACTTATCCTTTCCTTTTCCTACTTTTTCCTTCAAACCAAACACAGCCTAAGTGAACACCAACAAAGGCTATGTTGGGCACAATAAAACAACGGAAAAGAAAGGCCAAGATGGAATTGAACTTAAACCTCCTTTTTTGAAAGAGACTCGATATTCAACAATCTAAAGAGAGAATAATAGTCTTCACTGTGGACATTCCTAAGGGCATAATTGTAATTTCAATGTCACTGCTACAGGATAATTAATGGAAGGGGTGTGTTTGCATATTTATTTTAAACGTGAGAGGCTTTTCCAAAGAGGTTAAAACATGGGAGATTTAAGTATTTGTTATAAAACACAAAGGAGAGGTTTAAATAATTATCCTATAATAAAACTAAGCTATAATGGGAATTTTAGCTAAATAGGAGCACCACTGGAATTCTAGAATGTAAATGTATATGAAATTACATGCTGACAGCAACTAACTTGAGATAAAAGAAGGGTGGTATTTTTTCTACCATTTCACTGCTTGTTTGCAATGCAAAATATCTGAATTGAATACAAATTGTGCACCCAATTCAGTTTTGCAATCTTTTGTATATAATTGTGATTGATTGCTCACTATGTGATACATAATTTGTAATTTTTGTCTCACTAGAATATATATTTTCAAAGTATGGTTCAAGCAAATGACCTTGTTGGTTGGATTGATGACCTATTTGATCTGGTTAATGGGCCATAGATAAGATAGTTTTTTTTTTTTTTTGTTTCATATTTTTACCATTTCCATCAATAATTCTCATATTTTATACATATTTTGTTTAATATAATGAATATATATATATATATATATAATACTAAAGACATGCTCAAAATTTATATATTTTCTATATTATTTTTTATAATTTAATTTATAAAAACCACAAGTTGTTTAACTGAGACAGAAATGTATGCAGTTCCAACCAATTTTTAGAAAATTGACATTTTATCAATTATTTCTATCCCATAAACAAATCATCTGGTCAAATTGGTTAATCCATCCAAACTATTTGCCTACTTTTGAAAAGAATTGACTTGGTAAACAACATGGTGACCTATTTAATTGAACCGCTGAACTGATTGACTTGGTGACCTATTTACTTTAGCACATTAGTTTAGTATGATGGAAATATAATATATATTAGAGAGACATCATATTTTTCCACAAAATTTCTTAATGTCTTAACAAATTTTTGTATTTTTTTTCTATTTTTAAATTTTTAGTATTTAATTATGATATCTTGGGGTAACCCATTTGATTTAGATGGTTAACTATTTACCCACCACATGGATGGAAAATTCATTTTCCTTTTGGTTCAATTTTAAATTTAGTATTCCATTTCTATCATTAGTATTAACTAAAATCATATCTTATTTCTCACACTTATTTTTCCCTAATATCGTGAATATATAATATTAGAGATGTGCTCAATTTTTCTACAAAATCTATGTACCTTTTTATAGATTTTATGTTTCTTTATTTTAAACATTTATTATGTAATTATGACATAATGGGATGACCCATTTGATCGAGAAGGTTGGATAATTAACCTTCCACCTAGACAAGAAAGCAATATCATTTTCAAATCAGTTTATATTTTAATTTATTTTTATTTACTTCATTATAAAAAATAATTCTTGCTCACCACACTTATTTTGTGTTTAATATGGTTAATATATATTATTAGAGATATGTCTAAGTTTTCTACTTTTTGTATTTTTCATTTACTCTTTGTATGCTTTCTATTTTAAATATTTTATTACTTAACTCTTTATATGCTTTCTATAGCATTGTGGGCTGACCTGTTGGACTCATAAGTTTGAACTGCTTACCTACCACCCAAATATGTTTCATTTTCAGGTCAATTTTAAAAATATATGTTTTTTATTTTTCATAAAATTATCATTCCTAGATTTAATTAATAGAATTTAATGTTAAGAAACAAGGATGGCTTAAATTCATGATTTAATTACAGAGAATAAAAGTTAATACCTTAAATATGAGACTTAATGAGAGGGAATAAAATACATTGAACAGTAGTATTCTGATTGCAATTTCTGTGCTCAAAATAGAGAGGGACCAATTTGAAAAAGAGGAATATTCTAGTCAAGAAAATAGTCCAAAAGCAAAGAGGATCTATTCCCACTTTTTTTAGTAGTCTAGATTTGCACTCATTAACAATGCTTATTTTCCATCTTAAGAATCCATTCAAACACCACCTTCCTGCTACCTCTATCATCTTTCATAGGATCAGATGAGGACTACATCATTTTACTTCCCATCTTAGAATCGCTATCAAGTAACCTCAGCCACAAACTTCGTAGTCCTTTTTTTTTTGACAAAAAAACTTAATTAGTAGACCATGTGGGGTTACAAACTTACAGTTTATTCTGAAAGCATAAATTTACACGTAATAGCATTTTTCTCTTTTCTTTTTCTTTTTTTTTTTCATATAATCCACTTTTGCTACGATGAAATGACATCACAGTTAGCCTGAGGCGGCTAAACCTATATAAGTAGGCTACCTCTCAATTCTCAAAATAGTTATCTCGATTCCAAATTTGAGTATTAATTTACCCTTTTCTTCACCATTCACGTACCATGTGTAGGGTAAGAAGGGATAGTTTGGGACTAAGGCTTATACCTAATTGGACCTAAGTGCAAGCTTATGACTTTTGTATGCTTTTTGACACTGGTGGAATCCGGTACCCCAATGGAAAGGCATACTAAAGTACAAACAATATTTGTCTTTTTTTGGTCATATTATTAGAATCGCTATCAAGTAACCTCAGCCACAAACTTCGTAGTCCTTTTTTTTTTGACAAAAAAACTTAATTAGTAGACCATGTGGGGTTACAAACTTACAGTTTATTCTGAAAGCATAAATTTACACGTAATAGCATTTTTCTCTTTTCTTTTTCTTTTTTTTTTTCATATAATCCACTTTTGCTACGATGAAATGACATCACAGTTAGCCTGAGGCGGCTAAACCTATATAAGTAGGCTACCTCTCAATTCTCAAAATAGTTATCTCGATTCCAAATTTGAGTATTAATTTACCCTTTTCTTCACCATTCACGTACCATGTGTAGGGTAAGAAGGGATCATTTGCTTGTTGGTTCGTGTAATGGGAGATGTGTTGGATCCCCTTGAACAATCCATATCTATTAAGATCATTTGGCAATTAAAGGATACGGGCTTTCCGCCGTTAATGATATCAGGATCTTTGATTTACACGCTAGCTGGTGAGTCCCAATTCATCAATTCTATTTCCAAATTCTGTTTCTTTCTTTTTTTTCTTTTTTCTTTTTGTTATTCCTACCCTCTCCTGCATCTGCTGTGGTTGATGATCCTTAGATGCTTCAGTTGCTGTGTGATGAAGCGACGTTTAATTAATCTTCATCGTGTTATTGGGATTTTCTTGCACTCAATAGTCAATATGTATGTAGCTTCAAGTGGGTTGTTTCATGCTGTAGGTAATATTCGACCCTGATGCTCCAAGCCCAAGTGATCCAAACCTCAGAGAACATTTGCACCAGTTCTCTCTCTCTTAAATTTTGAGCCTTTCAAATTAAATTGGAAATTTTTCTTGGATTTCAAAGCGTAAAACTATAAAATATAGATGGAAAAAACCCTGAAAGCTTAGTTTGGTTGCACTACGAATTTTGTTTATTAAATTCATGGGAGTGCAATTTGGCTGAGTATAAATCGTGGTTTATTTTATCGTTTTTGTACACTTTATTGGGAGTGTTATTTGTTGGGAGTATGGTAGGAAGCTAGATGATGTAATCCACACTTCATATGAGTGACATAGCAAGAAGGTGATGCAGATTTGGACTTTTAAAAGTGAGTGCAAATGAAACAAAAACTATATATTTGTATCAGGTGAGGGTTTAATTATAATTGAATTACAAACAAATAGATGCAAAATTGAACCAAATATAAAATTTATACTGGGTTTAAATTTGCACTGAAAACAGACAGATCCTTAAATATCTCCTATTCTGTTGTTAACTTAATAGAACGTGGGAAATATCAAAGATTCCCTTGTGAATCACCTGTTTTTAACATGGCTAAATTAATGGCTCTATAACAGAACAAACAATTCATATTCAAGCTCACCCTCTAAACATTCCGCGTGTAAATTTGGGCCCAATTAAAGGTTGCATGTAATCCAAAGTTTGTTGTCAATTATTACAAAACTTTAGGCTTTGGAAGGAGTATAAATACAAATATGTACAGTGCAAATACATATAAAATAATACAAAATACAAGATTTTGCATTCTATAAATTTGCATTTGTACTCCTTCCAAACTGAGCCTTAAGAACAAAAATTATTGGATGATGTATAAATAGTATGATGGATATTTTGGTGACTAATGTTTCAAGTTAAAAATTAGATGGTGTGCCTATATGCACTTTCACTTTCCTTTTTTTGACTTGAGAAATAAAAATAGACTTTTAATGAACATTTACATATATTAAATGGAAAATTACTTAAACCATCCATGTGTTTTCTAATAAATTCTTAAACTTCCCCTGCATTTTGAACTTCGCAAAAAATTACTTTTCATGCTTCAAACAAATATGCAAACACACACCCCTAGATGGAAACACTACTATAACAATATAAAACTTCTATATCCCATTTTTTGTCCATGAAAAACTTTATTGGGATGAAGACTTGTTAAATTACTACCATAATATGATTAACAAGGAGTTCAGATTTTAGTAGACACACACTCACCCACCCACCAGTGAGCACATTGAATAAGTACTCAACAAGTATCCTGACACCTTTCATAAGAATTTACTTCTTTGTCATTTCATGGGTGGGCAGGGGGGACCCACGGAGAACAGGGGAGACATGGCCCCCTATGGCTCAGAAATCCCCACAGATATTACACTCTCCCATGTATAATTTCCCCCTCCTATTCCCCACCTCAATGGTTGCGCCCAAATGGCCCATCCATATTTGTTCTCTCACCACTCAGTCCACTTTATCTTTTGGCCCCCCCATAAAAAATTCTTAGCTCTACTTTTGTGTGTCGGCAGAGGCAGGTATTCGCTCACAAGTGGGTTTCATCATTTGATTCACTAAGGTTATGCTTGGTTTAAAAGAAAAAATAGGGAAAGAAAGGGAAAGATAGGGAAATCTTTATAAACCTTGTATGGGTTTCCCTATTTATCCTTTCCTTTTCCTACTTTTTCCTTCAAACCAAACACAGCCTAAGTGAACACCAACAAAGGCTATATTGGGCACAATAAAACAAAGGAAAAGAAAGGCCAAGATGGAATTGAACTTAAACCTCCTTTTTTGAAAGAGACTCGATATTCAGCAATCTAAAGAGAGAATAATAGTCTTCACTGTGGACATTCCTAAGGGCATAATTGTAATTTCAATGTCACTGCTACAGGATAATTAATGAAAGGGGTGTGTTTGCATATTTATTTTAAACGTGAGAGGCTTTTCCAAAGAGGTTAAAACATGGGAGATTTAAGTATTTGTTATAAAACACAAAGGAGAGGTTTAAATAATTATCCTATAATAAAACTAAGCTATAATGGGAATTTTAGCTAAATAGGAGCACCACTGGAATTCTAGAATGTAAATGTATATGAAATTACATGCTGATAGCAACTAACTTGAGATAAAAGAAGGATGGTATTTTTCTACCATGTCACTGCTTGTTTGCAATGCAAAATATCTGAATTGAATACAAATTGTGCACCCAATTCAGTTTTGCAATCTTTTGTATATAATTGTGATTGATTGCTCACTATGTGATACATAATTTGTAATTTTTGTCTCACTAGAATATATATTTTCAAAGTATGGTTCAATCAAATGACCTTGTTGGTTGGATTGATGACCTATTTGATCTGGTTAATGGGCCATAGATAAGATAGTTTTTTTTTTTTTTGTTTCATATTTTAACCATTTCCATCAATAATTCTCATATTTTATACATATTTTGTTTAATATAATGAATATATATATATATATATATATATAATACTAAAGACATGTTCAAAATTTATATATTTTCTATATTATTTTTTATAATTTAATTTATAAAAACCACAAGTTGTTTAACTGAGACAGAAATGTATGCAGTTCCAACCAATTTTTAGAAAATTGACATTTTATCAATTATTTCTATCCCATAAACAAATCATCTGGTCAAATTGGTTAATCCATCCAAACTATTTGCCTACTTTTGAAAAGAATTGACTTGGTAAACAACATGGTGACCTATTTAATTGAACCGCTGAACTGATTGACTTGGTGACCTATTTACTTTAGCACATTAGTTTAGTATGATGGAAGTATAATATATATTAGAGAGACATCATATTTTTCCACAAAATTTCTTAATGTCTTAACAAATTTTTGTATTTTTTTTTTATTTTTAAATTTTTAGTATTTAATTATGATATCTTGGGGTAACCCATTTGATTTAGATGGTTAACTACTTACCCACCACATGGATGGAAAATTCATTTTCCTTTTGGTTCAATTTTAAATTTAGTATTCCATTTCTATCATTAGTATTAACTAAAATCATATCTTATTTCTCACACTTATTTTTCCCTAATATCGTGAATATATAATATTAGAGATGTGCTCAATTTTTCTACAAAATCTATGTACCTTTTTATAGATTTTATGTTTCTTTATTTTAAACATTTATTATGTAATTATGACATAATGGGATGACCCATTTGATCGAGAAGGTTGGATAATTAACCTTCCACCTAGACAAGAAAGCAATATCATTTTCAAATCAGTTTATATTTTAATTTATTTTTATTTACTTCATTATAAAAAATAATTCTTGCTCACCACACTTATTTTGTGTTTAATATGGTTAATATATATTATTAGAGATATGTCTAAGTTTTCTACTTTTTGTATTTTTCATTTACTCTTTGTATGCTTTCTATTTTAAATATTTTATTACTTAACTCTTTATATGCTTTCTATAGCATTGTGGGCTGACCTGTTGGACTCATAAGTTTGAACTGCTTACCTACCACCCAAATATGTTTCATTTTCAGGTCAATTTTAAAAATATATGTTTTTTATTTTTCATGAAATTATCATTCCTAGATTTAATTAATAGAATTTAATGTTAAGAAACAAGGATGGCTTAAATTTATGATTTAATTACAGAGAATAAAAGTTAATACCTTAAATATGAGACTTAATGAGAGGGAATAAAATACATTGAACAGTAGTATTCTGATTGCAATTTCTGTGCTCAAAATAGAGAGGGACCAATTTGAAAAAGAGGAATATTCTAGTCAAGAAAATAGTCCAAAAGCAAAGAGGATCTATTCCCACTTTTTTTAGTAGTCTAGATTTGCACTCATTAACAATGCTTATTTTCCATCTTAAGAATCCATTCAAACACCACCTTCCTGCTACCTCTATCATCTTTCATAGGATCAGATGAGGACTACATCATTTTACTTCCCATCTTATTTCTCACAAACAAATAAGAATGAGTATTGTTTTAAAAGACAAGGTTCTCAAGTTTACTTCAAGGGTTAGTTCTTTGTCAGAGACAACAACTGGTGATTTATTTGATACCAAAAAAGAAAAAGATTCTTTTGATGTTTTATTTTTTTTTGAAATTGACAACAACTATGCGGCAAATAAAAAGATTAAAATGAAAAGCTAATAGAGCAAATACAATTCCTATTTTCTCTTAGGCTATGTTTGGTTTGAAGGAAAAAGTAGGGAAAGGAAAGGAAAGGAAGTGAAACCTTTACAAATCTTGTATTGCATTTCCTTTCCTTTCCCTACTTTCTCCTTCAAACCAAACATAGCCTTAGGCAAGGTTCAAAATATCAATACGCCCGATATGTCAGTAGGGGCGTATCGGATGAATTGATACTGTTTTCTTTTTTTTTACTTTTTTTTATTATTTTTTTCTAAAACCGGTTCAGGTGGCAGTTTAGTGCTCCTCCACCCCCTGAACCGGTTAGACCCCCGATACACCCACTATAGGGGCATATCAGAGGGGTCCCAGAACGATACGTATTGATAATTTGAACCTTGGGCTTAGGGTTTCAAAAGAGTTAAATGGAACAAGGGCCTAGTAGAACCTTAATCATTCTCTCTGCATTCTTTGTTAAAGCAAGCGGGATTTTTTAGTTATTTCTTCTTTAATTTGAGTGATTAGAAATCTAATATCCTTAAATTTTCATTTTTTTTCTATTTTCTCCCCAAGAAAATCCTATCTACTCGAATGTTTCTTCCCAATTCTCTTAGTAATGGATTTCTTTTCCTTTTATCTTTTTGTTGCATAAATTAAACCAATTAAATTGTTTAGCTTCTTCCAAATTGTTGGATAACCAGAAATCCAACATCAATCAATTATATGGGTAACGCGATCTCATTAATGATGGAAACATTGACGATGGGTGCACAATTTTTGATAAATATATGATTCTTCTCTTGAACAATATGAGAAATTTGGATTTTGAAAGGTTAATGACTGTTAGTTGATTAATTTTTAGTCTATTGAATGTTAAAACTCTGGAATATATTACTTATAGAGTATAGGTTTCTATTTTATGAATCATTGTCAATTCTATTATTATACTAGTTTACAATATGTTCTTTTTATTATTTATAAATTCTTATGCCTTGATACGTTAGGCCTTACCTTTGTATTATTTACAAACTTTCAAATGATATTATTTTTGGTTGTAATACTCCTTTCATCATCTTTGTTTCCATTCTCTGTTATATGCAGTACTGTTTGTGCGAGCACTACCAAATTGTATTGGGCCACCTAACACATACAGTCTGCTTACCCAGTTGACGAAACAATACAAACACACAAAGCGGTGAATCCCAGCTGTTGGATTTGGGCTTTCATAGCACACGTGGAACAATATCAATATCGGAATATTAGTGATTCTAATTTCTTAATTCAAGTGTATATGCCCATCTTATGGCCCACACTTGTACCTAGAAATATTAATTGTTTGTGCTTGGTCTTTTGGGATATTTTGATTGGCCCACACAATATTTCTAGGTACAAAGCGTGGGTTGTAAGATGGGTATGCTTGAGCAATGAAATTAGAAGAAACACTAATCCGATATTTATATTGTTCCACGTTTTGAAATAATGTATTCATCTTGCTTCGACAACTCGGTAGGCAGACTATATGCTACAGGCTGGCATCAAAATTTTGACACTAGAGACTTTGCTGAGCTTTACAACCTCGGGCTACCAGCTACCGTAGTCTATTTCAACTTGCAAGAGGAGGAGGGGGTTGTGGTGAATGAAGGTAAATAGATTCTTTCATACAAAAATAAGATCAATCAATATGAATAATTTATATACATTTATATGTATATTTATATCTATCTTAACACACTAAAAACAGCATGCAAGTGTTTTATATGTTCATCCAAATTTTTGCTATAAACTAAAATATCATCAAAGTAAATTACCACAAGTTTCCCTATGAAAGCACGCATGACATGATTCATTAACTTCATGAATGTACTAGGTGCATTAGTTAAATCAAAAGGCATTACTAACCACTCTTACAATCCATATTTAGTTTTAAATGTTGTTCTTTCATGCGAATTTGATAGTAGTCATTCTTTAAATCAATTTTAGAAAACAAACAAGTGAAGGGATGAGAGATCCATCCTATGGACGCCCAAAAGATTGCGGAATAAGAGGCGAATTTCAAAAATTTTTCTCTCCCTTCAACTGGGAATCGTATTCCCCATTTAGAAAATCATATTTTCAAGGATCAATTCTGAACCATAAACTGAACCAGATCTGAACAAAAAAAGAGTGGGAACGATTATACCTGATACAGAGAAATAATATCTCCCAACGAAGGTGTTCACGCCCAAGGAAGGATCCAAAGACTGCTCCCACTGAAGATGGCGCAGTGCAGGTGGAGCAGAATCAGTAGTGTTCTTCTCCAAAAACTCTGTCCTTCGCAAGAATCAGCAAGATGGTACGTGAGCACAGCTTCCTTTCAATCCTTTCTCAAAGGACTGATGTCAAGATCCAATCTTGACTTCTCCCACAAGTGGAGATCGAACTGGCAAATAGGGCGGCAAGAATAGGGAGGTGGCAAGAGAGTATTTGCAGGGAGCAGAATTCTCTCTACTTGATTTCAGCACTAAAGAAAACCTGATGATCTGTGTGTGTATATCCTTTAGGCTGCCGCCCCCTTCTTCTTTTATAATCTTAAAGGGATCAGCTCCTAATCAGATTAGGAGATGCTAATCCAAATCATTAACGGCCGAAAGCCCGTATCCTTTAATTGCCGAATGATCTTAATAGATATGGATTGTTCAAGGGGATCCAACACATCTCCCATTACACGAACCAACAAGCAAATGATCCCTTCTTACCCTACACATGGTACGTGAATGGTGAAGAAAAGGGTAAATTAATACTCAAATTTGGAATCGAGATAACTATTTTGAGAATTGAGAGGTAGCCTACTTATATAGGTTTAGCCGCCTCAGGCTAACTGTGATGTCATTTCATCGTAGCAAAAGTGGATTATATGAAAAAAAAAAAGAAAAAGAAAAGAGAAAAATGCTATTACGTGTAAATTTATGCTTTCAGAATAAACTGTAAGTTTGTAACCCCACATGGTCTACTAATTAAGTTTTTTTGTCAAAAAAAAAAGGACTACGAAGTTTGTGGCTGAGGTTACTTGATAGCGATTCTAATAATATGACCAAAAAAAGACAAATATTGTTTGTACTTTAGTATGCCTTTCCATTGGGGTACCGGATTCCACCAGTGTCAAAAAGCATACAAAAGTCATAAGCTTGCACTTAGGTCCAATTAGGTATAAGCCTTAGTCCCATACTATCCCTTCTTACCCTACACATGGTACGTGAATGGTGAAGAAAAGGGTAAATTAATACTCAAATTTGGAATCGAGATAACTATTTTGAGAATTGAGAGGTAGCCTACTTATATAGGTTTAGCCGCCTCAGGCTAACTGTGATGTCATTTCATCGTAGCAAAAGTGGATTATATGAAAAAAAAAAGAAAAAGAAAAGAGGAAAATGCTATTACGTGTAAATTTATGATACTAACAAAAACATTTTCAACACTATCCCAACAAGCCACTCACCCATACATTAAAAATTTCTCCCTTGTCATTCATGAGGAGATCTTGCCACTCTCTGTACGAGATAATGTATATGCCCTTAGATCCAATTGATCTAGTATATATCTTTGTTATGAATTAAAGAATATTTGTTTCATGTGTCATTATCACACTTTCCAAGGTAGTAAAGTAATGGGTCTCAACTACTCGGGTTGTGACCTAAGTTATAAGGGTAAGTGTTTATCTGTCTTTGACAAACTTAAATCAAGTCTATATCAATAATCAATGGATATCTATCATGCCATATAACAGTTGAACAACTGAGAATTGTTTTTAATCCCTAAACTTGATATTAATATCAGATTGAGTATCAAACTTATTTGTCTCTGATATGCCAACCAGTGAGATCCTTTTGTGGTCAAATAACTATGTATGTTAGGATATTCAAGGATAATCAATGTTATAAGATCTACTACTAGGTTAAGACATAGAAAATACTTTGTACAACTTCAAGGATGGTTGACTGCCTGACCCAATCAGCATTGGTCTAGTTTGGGCCAATAATCCTTGGATTCATCTACCCTATGAAGACCTAAGGATATTGGGCTCATGTAAGACAAATTCCATAAGGTAATTAGCCCTAAAATGGTCTCTTATACTTAACTTCTCAGCCCATAATGATCAAATACTGCCCGACAGAGAAGAACCATTGCCTTGCTTGCAAAGTGTAGTGCCACACTCTCTGCTCAAATGGATCTTGGAATTATAACCTTTTGTATACCTTTTTCACAAAATAAAAGTATATTACATATAAATATATTTTGCAAAATCAGATTTTAAACACGGATAAAATCCACTGCCGGCAACTTAGGTTTTCATCATAGAGAGTACAAACCTTCTGATATTCACTTTGTCTGACAAATGGGTTGATCCTATCACTATGATCACCCACTCAGGCGAATTCTTAGACTGGCCCAATATACCCAAGTATTTGACCTTTAATGGTTCTCACTAGTTGACTTATCAAACACAACCTAGTCCAACACCTAGTGCAGTACCATAATCAAGTTTGGGGTTATGTGTAATTTCAGTTTTTTCCATCTATCTCCAAGGTCTAGGGCATAACTAGAAATTGGTCCAAGTTCAGTGCTTCTAATAAATACCCACTGGATGTACTTAGGGTATAACCCTAACAGCTGAGACAAGTTGCTCCAACTCCTTGGCAACACACCACTATAATATTTAATAGCTCTCACTTGCACTTAGGTCCAATTAGGTATAAGCCTTAGTCCCATATTATCCACGTGTTTTTCAAATACTTTTTATGTAAGTGGCTTAGTTAGTGGGTCTACCACATTTTCCACCAATGCTACCTTCTGAATCTAGATGTCTCCTTTACCAATAATCTCTCGTAGAATATGATACTTCCTTATGTGTGATGGAGATCAAAATCATTAATGGTGCCAAGATTATCACACCCTACATTTTTCTATTCTATTATTTTGGTCTGTAAATATTTTTTTTTTATTTTTAGACAAAATGTATAAGATTTGATCTGATGTAATTAATAGAAAATTAGGGTTTTCTATTTCTTTTACATTGGAAGAAGTGCTGGTTCGCATGGAGGGGAAGAAGACATTAAACAGATACAAGATCTGCAATCTGCGATTTGTAGATATTAAATTTGCTACCTACGATTAACCTTTGTTTTGCAGGTTTGCAGATTGTCCAAGAACATCACACTACAACCCTCTGATTTATTTCTTACAGATCTTGATTGTATTTTTTGGCTATAATTAGTTTTTAGATCATGTTCTTGAAATTGCATATTGTTTTAGACACCAAACACTAGGCCGAATTTGACAAAGGTTTGGTCCAATCTGATTGGACCCATTGTTCGATGGGGTAAGTTTTCTGACCGAAATTTGGTTATGGGCCAGGGGTTTGATGACCCATTACAAGATGCAATTCGTACCACCCCTGTAAAACTCAATTTTAATGAATTAAAACTACTTTAGCCCATTTTCAGCATAATTGCTATATGGGTTGAACTACCTTTTGCAGTTCAGCCCATATACCTAGATAATGTTATTTGATAATATTATGGGCTATAATGGGCTGATAATGTTTTAATTAATTAGGGTTTTACAGATGATTTAATTGATTGGATCAATTATCTGATTGTTTCATGCATGTGATGTATGATGTGTGATATGCTACGTACATGGGCCATAAGCACTTGGCCCATGTTAATTCGATAGTGGCTCTTTCGCACACCCTGGCTGAATGCACATCATTGCCATGGTGTCCTTAAGATCATTGGATGATCTCCCTTCTTGATGGGCCCCGCATCAACTTCCTTCCCAAGAGGAACTATGCGGAACCCTAACCCGTTTAGGGCCCATCTAAATATGACTTTAAGAAAGTCAGTGGAGCCAATTTGGTTTGACCTAAATAAGAACTAGGATGTAATTACTCATTCTTTCCAACAAAATATAAGTGCACGTGATAGGGATATTCATATGATGAACTCTCTAAAGGCCTTCCATAATTAGCACGAAGATGGGCTTATCAGTAACGAGGAGATGCACCATAAAATTAGGCCATCCATTTGTTAGTGAATCTGTTGGATTGCTTCATAAGATGATAGGGGCGTCATAGACCAATGTGGGAGGGGTCTATCCTAAAATGGAAGATTCTCTCATGGTACCTTGACGTTCATGAATATGATGGGTAAGCACTTAATAGACAGAAAGGTTTAACCTAAAATGGCAATGAACCTTATCTTACAAAGGCCAAAGGGAAAGTTCATAAGATGAGTGGATATGATCATTCACAAAAGGTGGTGGGTTATGTAGCTGAAACAGTTGGCTCCATGCACTATATGTGGTTTCCCATATTTCTAGAGACATACACCGTAGTTTTCATCACTGAGATGGGAGGGAAATCTCAGAGATGAACAAATAAAAATGGAACATAGAAAAATCCATTTCTATGTAATTAACATGAATCAACCTAGGTTGTGGACCAATAATCTACTTTGCCTTTATCAGAAATGGCAAACAGACAGTTTGCCAAATTGTTGAACGATAACAAGCTTAAGGGTCCAAATTATGCTGAATGGTTCTGTAACCTTATGCTAGTATTAACATCTGAGAAATTTGACAAGATTGCTAAAAACCCTACTTTGGATCGTCTGGGTGATAAGGCTTTTGAGGCCCATAGGAGAGAGTATCAAGAATGAGAAGAGAAAAATTCTCTTAACCGGTGTTATATCATAGCCTCCTTAGACAATCTGATACAAAGATAGTTCGATCAGATCGAAGTGTCCAATGATGTCTTGGATAGTCTGAGGACCATGTATAAAGAGCAGAATCGTTCTACTCGATAGAAGGTTTTAAAGTTGTTTTGGACCGCAAAAATGACTGAGAGCCAACAAGTTCATGACCATTGTCTAAAGATGATGGATTATTAATGAACAGGATGCTCTTGATTCAGGGCTTGATCATGACACTAAAATTGATGCCATCCTAAATTTCTTGCCTCCCTCCTTTAATCAGTTCATCATGAACTACAACATGAACAAGTTAAATGTTAGCCTTCAGGAACTCAACAATATATTGTAGAGGGCTGAAGAACTAATAAAGAAGGATAAGCCAATAGCCATGCTTGTTGAAGGTGGCAATTCGAGCAAGAAAAAGGGAAAGGCAAAAAGAAAGCCTCAGGAGAAGGGTAACAAGTCTAAAGAGCTAAAGAAGGACAAGACATCGTATGCCTGTCACTTTTGCAAACAGACCGACCACTAGAAAAGGAATTGTCCTTAGTACCTAGACACCAAGAATTAAGGTAATTTCAAATCTTTTGTCATAGAGACCAATTTGTTGGTCACTTTTGCTTCTTGGTGTATTGACTCTGGGGCTTCAAATGTAACACATTGCAGGGGTTCAAGACAAGTAGAAGACTGAGTGACGGAGAAGTTATGCTCTACTTGGGGACTTCTGCAATAGTTGCAGCTACAGCCATAGGAACTGTAAAATTAGTTTTCAGAGAAGGAATTATTATACTTAAAGATTGTCTTTATGTACTGAACTTAAGAAGAAATTTGGTTTCTGTCTCAAAGTTGTGTTTGGATGGTTATTCTATTTTATTCAGTAATGTGATTACTATCAAATAGAATAACAAATTCCTCACTTACAGAGAATTGGAGAATGGTCTCTATGTTCTCCATCCTTCTATAAAAACAAACATAACCGAAATGTTGGAAATAATCCCCAATAAGAGAACACGTGAAACAGTTAATCCCACGTGCTTGTGGCATTACTGACTTGGTAAAGGATGGTCCTTTAGATTTTTTAACTATAGAAGATCTTCCAACTTGTGAACCTTGCCTTCAAGATAAGATGATGAAATGGCTTTTTACAGGTATGCTTGAAAGATCTACAGGCACGCTAGACCTAATACATACTAATGTATATGGTTCCCTAAATGTTAGGATACGTAACCAGCATTTTTATTTCATAACATTTACCGATGATCATTCACAGTATGGTTACGTATATCTAATGAGACATAACTTTGAATCTTTTGAAATGTCCAAAGAGTTCAGACAAGAGGTCGAGAAACAGTTGGGGAGACAGATCAAAGCCCTTCGATCAGATCGAGGAGGTGAATATCTCTTCGACGAATTTAGGGACTACTTAAGGGACAATGGGATTGTTTCACAGTTAGCTCCTCCTGCTACACTGCAATTAAATGGTGTGTCAAAGAGGAGGAACCGGACTTTATTGGAAGTGGTCCGACTGAAGGGATGAGAGATCCATCATATGGATGGCCGAACCCTGTAGGAAGGTTGGGTGAAATTTCAAAAATTTCTCTTTCTCCCATCTAGGAATCGCATTCCCTATTTTAGAAAAATTGCATTTTCAATAATCAATCTTGAACCAAACCATACTAGATCTGAAATCAAAAGGGAGGAGAGGGATATACCTGATACAAAGTAGTAGTAACTTCCAATGAAGGTGTTCATGCCCAAGGAGAAAACCAAAACCCACTTCCACTGGAGATGACACAGTGTGTGGTGAAGCAAGATCAGTAGGATGGCTCTTCAGCAAGAACCGAATTCTTCAACAAGAATGGAGTAGAGGGCTGGTGAGCACGACTTCAGATTGCTTTTTCTACCAAGAAGCAATATCAAGAACAATTCTTGATCACTCCCACAAGTGGAGATCGAACTAGGTAGGGGCGGCAAGAACAGGGAAGAACTTTGTAGATTGCTGTGTTGTGTATAACTGAGAAATTCACCCCCTTTATTTATAGCCTTGTCAGGATCAGTTTCCTAATCCAATTAGGAGAGAGTTCCTTAATCCAAATCTGATATTTGGATTTGGACTCTTGAATGGATAACACTTACCTTATCCTTCAACTAATCCTAATCAGATTATAAATCCTATCTTGCCTCCTTTTAATTAACTGACTTAAGCCTAGTTCGAATTGGGCTTTAGGCCCATTAAGTTTATGTGCTCACTTAACCTTTTAACCTGCTACCCAATTGGCTCTCTTTCTATGGCATGGGACCCAAACATTGATCTACACATTAGCCACATGGGTTCAACCCAACCTTTGTTACAAAGCCAGACCGAATTCACTGTAGGACACAGTGAACCCCTTTGTCCATCACCATGGTCTCTTAATGGGCCCAACATTTACACTAAATGGTCCTTGGGTCCAGCTACCTTATAAAAACCCAAGAACTGTGCGCAGATGCAAGATTAGCCCCTCAGGTATTACCCTCGATGGTCTTACACTTAACCTCTTAGCCCATAATGATCAAACATTACTCGACAAGAGAGGACCTCCCCCTCGGCTGAAAGGAATAGTATTACACTCTCTATTCACATGGATCCCGAGAATTAAAACCTTTTGCAAAACATTTTGAAACCATAATATATATATATATAAATATATTTCGCAAAAACAAATTTCAACGGTTGAAATCAACTACCGGCAGTTTAAGTTTCCATCAGAGAGAGTGCATCCCCAATCATTCACTTTATCCAACAAAGGGGCTGATCCTGTCACTATGATCACCCACTCAGATGAATTCTCGGACTGTCCCAACATACCCAAGTTTTGACCCCTTCTAAGGATCTCACTGATTGGCATATCAAAGACAGCCCGATCTGACACCTAGTGCAGTACCATAATCAAGTCTAGGGGTTAGGTGTAACATTCCAGTTTTGCCCATCTATCTCCAAGGTCTAGGGCAATATTGGAATTTTGGTCTGGTTTAGGGTTTCAAGAAAACCCACACTGCCTGTACCTCAGGTCTCACCCTGGCAGCTGAGACAAGCCACCCCAACCAGCTTGGCGGCACATCAGTGTCAGCCTTGGTAGGGTAAATCTCCCCAGATTTATCCAATGGTTGTGAAGATTCTAAACTAACACGAATCTCATAAGTGTCCAGTTTAGGGGGATTACACATAAATACACCACAATGACATGAATCAATTATGTACTTTTTTCATTTACAATAAATGTCAAAACGATACATCAATCTGATTGGATCTAAGGGCATAACTGTCTAACACCGATCACTTCTCATACACTCGGAGCTACCTACTTCCTTTTGGGGGTACGCATTAAAAACTGCGATATACGTGCTGAACCGGGTTCCAACCAAATCCGTTCCTAAGACTCCATATGAGTTATGGACTGATAAGAAATCAAGTGTAAGACACTTGAAGATTTGGGGTTGTCCAGCACATGTTAAAAGAATAAGTGCTAACAAATTAGAATCCAAGACCAGTCATTGCTTATTTGTAGGCTACCCCAAAGGCTTTATAGGATATTTCTTCTATGGCCCAAAAGAGCAAAAAGTGTTTTGTAGTCAAAATGTATATTTCTTGGAAGAAGATTACATCCTGAACAATCATCATCAGGAAGTTGTTCTTGATGAGGAGAGCTCAGGGGTAGTGGGAGATGTCCTACAAGCTCCAGATAACAACCAACCTAAAAGGTCTACCTAGGTATTTAGGCCTCTAGTTTGTTACGGCTATGATCAAGAAAGTTACTTGATGGAAGCCAAGATTAGTGAGGAGGATCCCATGACTTATACGGAAGCTATGTTGGACATAGATTCCTTGAAGTGGGTAGATGCCATTAAAGCCGAGATGGACTCGATGGAGACCAATATGGTCTAGACTCTTGTAGACCCACCCCTAGGATGAAAGCAATTGGTTGCAAATGGATCTACAAGAGGAAGAAGGGCCCTGATGGTAAGATTATGACCTATAAAGCTCGTCTTGTGGCAAAAGGGTATCCTCAAAAAGAGGGAATCGACTATGAGTAAACCTTTTCGCTAGTGCCCATCCTCAAGTCCATTAGGATCCTACTAGCTGTAGTAGCACATCATGATTACCAAATTTGGCAAATGGATGTCAAAATTGTGTTTCTGAATGGAGATCTTACTGAAAATATCTACATGCAACAACAACAATGATTCATTTCTGTAGGTCAAGAAGACATGGTGTGCAAATTTACCCAATCGATATATGGACTTAAGCAAGCTTCTAGGAGTTGGAACATCCGGTTTGACACTACTGTCAAATAGTTTGACTTTGAGCAGAATCCGGATGAGCCCTGTATTTATAGGAAGACAGTGGGAAAGAAGGTTACATTCCTGGTTTTGTATATAGATGACATCCTACTCATTGGAAATGATGTAGGGATGTTAACTACACTGAAAAGGTGGCTTTCATAACAATTCTTCATGAAAGATCTTGGAGAAGCCTCCTACATCTTGGGTCTTCGACTTTATAGAGATAGACTAAAAGGATAATAGGATTATCCCAGTCTACTTACATTGACAAGATTGTCAAAAGATACAGTATGGAGAACTCCAAGAAAGAAAATGCTTCTTTCAGGCACGAAGCCACTCTCTCCAAGGTTATGTCTCCTAAGACTCCCAAGGAGATTGAGGGCATGAGAGAGGTTCCCTATGCCTCAGCTGTAGGGGGCATCATGTATGTCATGCTATGCACTCAGCCTAACATTACTTAGGTAGTGAGTATGGTAAGTAGATATCAATCTAATGTAGGACAAGAGCACTGGACAACTATGAAAAGCATACTGAAATACCTTCGAAGGACAAAAGGAGTTTTGTCGGGTATTCGATGGTAGTTCACTACAGATCATTGGGTATACTGGCTTCTAGTCAAACCCAGATGATAAAATGTCTACATCTGATTACATCTTCACGATGGGGTCCTGTGTAGTAAGAATAACAATCCACAACCCAAGCTGAGCACATTGCCGTAAGCGAGGCTGCCTATTGGATGAAGGTGTTCATTCTAGAATTTGAAATTCAGCACATCACCCATTTCACTATTGCGTGACAACACTGGATTTACAGGAGATTGAGGTTAAAAGGTAGCACCAGTGGAGAATGTGGCAGACCCATTGACTAAGCCACCATAGAAAGTGTTTGAGAAACACGTGGAAAGTATGGGGTTTAGCTTGTACTCGATTGAACCAAAGTGCAAGTGGGAGCTGTTAGATACTGCATAATTGAATAAAGTGCATAATTGATTCATGTTATTTTGGTGTGTTTCTGTGTAATACCCTTAAACTGAACACTTATGAGACTTGTTTAGTTTAAAATCTTCATAGCTATTGGATAGATATGGGGAGATTTATCCTGCCAAGGCAGACACTAATGTGCTGCCAAGTGGGTTGGGATGGCTTGTCTCAGTTGCCAGGGTGAGACTTGAGGTATGTATAGTGTGGGTTTTCTTGAAACCCTAAACCGGGCCAAATTCTAATATTGTCCTGGACCTTGGAGACAGATGGGCAAAACCGGAATGTTACACTTGACCCCTAGACTCAATTATAGTACTGCACTAGGTATCGGATTAGGCTGTCTTTGATATACCAATCAGTGAGATCTTTAGCAGGGGTCAAAACCTTGGTATGTTGGGGCAGTTTGAGAATTCACTTGAGTGGATGATCATAGTGACAAGATCAGCCCCTTTGTAAGACAAAGTGAATGATTGGGGAATGCACTATCTCTAATGGAAACCTAAACTACCAATAGTTGATTTCAAACTTGTTAAATTTTGTTTTGCAGAATATATTTGTATAGAGATATACTTATACATTATGGTTTCACAAAAATGTTTGCAAAATGTTTTAATTCCCAGGATCCATGTGAGTAGAGAGTGCAACACTATACCTTGCAACCGAAGGAAATGTCCTCTCTTGTTGGGCAGTATTTGATCATTATGGGCTGAGAGGTTAAGTGTAAGATAATTGAGGGTAATACCTGATGGGCTAATCTTGCAGCTGCCTACAATTCTTGGGCCTTCATAATGTGGCTTGACCCAAGGACCATTTAGTGTAAATGTTGGGCCCATTAAGAGCCCATACTGATGGACTTAGGGGTTCATTGTGTTATGCATTGAATTCCGCCAAGCCTTATAACAGAGTTTGGGCTGAACCCATGTGGCTGATGTGTAAATCATTGCTAGGGTCCCACGCCATACAAAGAGAGCCAAGTTAGCCAGCATTTAAAGGGAAAGTGAGGTATGTGACTAAATGGGCCTAAAGCCTATTTCGAACTGGGCTTAAGTGAGTTAATTAAGAAGGGGGCGAATTCTGATTTATAATCTAATCAGGATTAGCTAAAGGATAAGAAGTCTTATCCATTTAAGAGTCTAGATCCAAATATCGGATTTGGATCAAGAAACTCTTTCCTAATTGGATTAGGAAGTTGATCCAAAGAAGGCTATAAATAGGGGGCGAATTCACTAGTTTTACACAATGAGCAATCTATAGAACTCTTCCCCAGTTCTTGCTGCCCCTACCCAGTTCGATCTCCACTCTTGGATATGATCAAGAATAGTTCTTAATATCGTTGCTTGCTAGAATAAACAATCTAAAATCGTGCTCACCAGCCCCTTGTGTGATTCTTGCTAAAGAATTAGGGTTCTTGCTAAAGAACCAATTTGCTGAACCTGCCTCACCATACGCTGTGTCATCTTCAGTGGAGGCGGGCTTTGGTCACCTCTTTGGGCGTGAACACCTACGTTGGGAGTTACTGTTATTCCTTATGAGTTACATCCGTACTTGCTTCCTTTTGGTTTCAGATTTGGTCCGGTATGTTTCAATAACAAACCTCGAAAATGCAGTTCTCTAAATTAGGGAATAGGATTCCCGAATGGGAGGAAGAAATTTTTGAAATTTAGCCCAGCCACCTTGCATGGTTCGACCATTCATATAATGGATATCCCATCCCTTCACTTTCATCATTAGCATGAAAATTGGCTAAACTAGCGGGTGAAGATGCACTATAAAATTGTGCTATCTGTTTTACTGAGGTAGTTAGTGGGATTGCTTCATATGATGATAGGGGCATTATATACTAGTGGGAGAGGCCTATCATAAAATGGAAGGCTCTTTCACAATTCCTTAGGGCTCTCGATATGATGGGTCAGCACTTACCAGTTAGAAATGTTTATCCTAAAATGGAGGCTAAAGGGAAAGCTCACCAAATGGGTGGATACATGACCCTTTGCATAAAGTGATGGGGTTATGCAACTAAAACAGTTGGCCCCATGTATGTATGTGATTTCCCACATTTTCCAGAGATATGAATAATGTCTTCGTCTCTGAGATAGAGGGAAACGGAATGTAGATAAAAGACCTTTCTATGATACTTAACATGAAACAACGATTAGGTTGCAAAATATTCGAGGTATTTGTCAGAAATGGCACACGGACAATTTGCTAAATTGTTAGAAAACAACAAACTCAAGGGACCAAACTACACAGACTAGATTCATAACCTTAACTTAGATCTCACGTCTGAGAAATTAAACAAAATTGCCACCAACCTAGCACTAGAATGCCCCCTAATAGAGCATCTGAGGCAAGAAGAAAGGAATATCAGGAATGGGAAGGGAAAAACTCTCTTGCCCGATGTTACGTCATTGCCTCGCTAGAAAACTCTATCCAAAGGCAGTTTGACAATGTAGAAAATTGCAAAGATATTCTGGATAGTCTAAAGACCATATATAAGGAGCATAATCGTTCAATAAGGCAAAAGGTCCTCAAATTGTTGATGACCACTAGGTAGGGGTATCCCTGAAAAACTGAAAAACCGAAAAACCAACCGAACCGAGAAAACCGAACCGCAAAGTGCAGTTAATCGAACCGATCGGTTCGGTTTCAGTTTGGAATTTTTGAAAAACTGAAGGACCAGTTCGATTTTCGATTAACCTATAAAAGACCGACGGTTAACCGAATTGACCAGTATATATATTTATATGTATATTTTATATATATTTTCAATATATGTCACATATTTTCTATGCATTTTATATAAATATATATTCATTATATATAAATATATACTTATATTATATTTATAATGATCTATTTACAAATACATTATATATTTTTAAAATATTTATAATATATTATATATCATTTAGTATTTATAATATAATATTATACATATATTTATATAATATATATTATAAATATAAAAAATTGACAAACCGACAAACCGAACCGGTCAAAAACCAAAACCGGTTCGATTTCAGTTTGGCAAAATGAAAAAACCGGTACTACTACTTTGGTTTACAAAAAAGGGCCATGGTTCGGTTAACAAAACTATTGACACCCCTACCACTAGGATGACTGAGAACCAACCGGTTCATGACCATGTCATGAAGATTATAGGTTAAATTAATGAAATGCAGGCTCTTGGTTCAAGATGGATGATGATACCAAGACTAATGCCATCTTAAACTCTCTTTTCACATCCTTCAATTATGACTTTTGTATGCTTTTTGACACCGGTGGAATCCGGTACATCAATGGAAAGCCATAATATTTGTCATTTATTGGTCATAGAATCGCTATCAACTAACCTCAGCCACAAACTTCGTAGACCTTTTTTTTTTGACAAAAAAACTTGATTAGTAGACCATGTGTGGTTACAAACTTACAGTTTATTCTGAAGCATAAATTTACACGTAATGGTCTTATACTTAACTTGTCAGCCCATAATGTTCATACACTGCCCGACAAAAGAGGACCACTCCCTTGGCTGCAACGAACAATGTTGCACTCGACACTTATATGGATCCCGGTAATTAAAACCCTTTTGCAAACATTTGAGAAACCATAATATATATATACTTTTATATCTCATATAAAATATACTTTGCAAAACAAATCTCAACGGTTGAAATCGGCTGTCGGCAGTCTTGGTTTCCATTAGTGAGAGTGCATCCCCGATCATTACCTTTGTCCGACAAAGGGGCTGACCCTATCACTATGATCACCCACTCAGATGAATTCTCGGACTGTCCCAACATACCCAGGTTTTGACCCCCGCTAAGGATCTCACTGATTGGTATATCAAAGACAGCCCAATCCGACACCTAGTGCAATATCATAATCGAGTCTAGGGGTCGGGTGTAATTTTCCAGTTTTGTCCATCAATCTCCAAGGTCTAGGGCAATACTAGAAATCTGGTCCAGTTCAAAGATTCAATTAATCCTACACTGTATGTGCTTAGGGTCTCACCCTGGCAGCTGAGACAGGCCACCCCAACCAACTTGGTGGCACCACAGTGTCGGCCTTGTCAGGATAGGTCTCCCCAGACCGATGCACTAGCTATGAACATTCTAAAGTAACATGAGTCTCATTAAGTGTCCAGTTTAAGGGTATTACACAGAAACATACCAAGGGAACATGAATCAAATATGCACTTTTATTCATTTACAATAAACTCATAAAGTACATCATTCTGATTGAAACTAAATGTATACAAAACTGTCTAACATTTTATATAAAAAGAAAAAGCTTATGACTTTTGTATGCTTTTTGACACCGGTGGAATCCGGTACCCCAATGGAAAGGCATACTAAAGTACAAACAATATTTGTCTTTTTTTGGTCATATTATTAGAATCGCTATCAAGTAACCTCAGCCACAAACTTCGTAGTCCTTTTTTTTTTGACAAAAAAACTTAATTAGTAGACCATGTGGGGTTACAAACTTACAGTTTATTCTGAAAGCATAAATTTACACGTAATAGCATTTTTCTCTTTTCTTTTTCTTTTTTTTTTTCATATAATCCACTTTTGCTACGATGAAATGACATCACAGTTAGCCTGAGGCG
Source organism: Nelumbo nucifera (assembly GCF_055504915.1). NCBI lineage: Eukaryota > Viridiplantae > Streptophyta > Magnoliopsida > Proteales > Nelumbonaceae > Nelumbo > Nelumbo nucifera. Next base: position 52,996,461 of record NC_142649.1, on the reverse strand, counting down.
GCTAAACCAATATAAGTAGGCTACCTCTCAATTCTCAAAATAGTTATCTCGATTCCAAATTTGAGTATTAATTTACCCTTTTCTTCACCATTCACGTACCATGTGTAGGGTAAGAAGGGATCATTTGCTTGTTGGTTCGGCCGTTAAGTGGGAGATGTGTTGGATCCCCTTGAACAATCCATATCTATTAAGATCATTCGGCAATTAAAGGATACGGGCTTTCGGCCGTTAATGATATCAGGATCTTTGATTTACACGCTAGCTGGTGAGTCCCAATTCATCAATTCTATTTCCAAATTCTGTTTCTTTCTTTTTTTTCTTTTTTCTTTTTGTTATTCCTACCCTCTCTTGCATCTGCTGTGGTTGATGATCCTTAGATGCTTCAGTTGCTGTGTGATGAAGCGACGTTTAACTAATCTTCATCGTGTTATTGGGATTTTCTTGCACTCAATAGTCAATATGTATGTAGCTTCAAGTGGGTTGTTTCATGCTGTAGGTAATATTCGACCCTGATGCTCCAAGCCCAAGTGATCCAAACCTCAGAGAACATTTGCACCAGTTCTCCCTCTCTTAAATTTTGAGCCTTTCAAATTAAATTGGAAACTTTTCTTGGATTTCAAAGCGTAAAACTATAAAATATAGATGGAAAAAACCCTGAAAGCTTAGTTTGGTTGCACTACGAATTTTGTTTATTAAATTCATGGGAGTGCAATTTGGCTGAGTATAAATCGTGGTTTATTTTATCGTTTTTGTACACTTTATTGGGAGTGTTATTTGTTGGGAGTATGGTAGGAAACTAGATGATGTAATCCACACTTCATATGAGTGACATAGCAAGAAGGTGATGCAGATTTGGACTTTTAAAAGTGAGTGCAAATGAAACAAAAACTATATATTTGTATCAGGTGAGGGTTTAATTATAATTGAATTACAAACAAATAGATGCAAAATTGAACCAAATATAAAATTTATACTGGGTTTAAATTTGCACTGAAAACAGACAGATCCTTAAATATCTCCTATTCTGTTGTTAACTTAATAGAACGTGGGAAATATCAAAGATTCCCTTGTGAATCACCTATTTTTAACATGGCTAAATTAATGGCTCTATAACAGAACAAACAATTCATATTCAAGCTCACCCTCTAAACATTCCGCGTGTAAATTTGGGCCCAATTAAAGGTTGCATGTAATCCAAAGTTTGTTGTCAATTATTACAAAACTTTAGGCTTTGGAAGGAGTATAAATACAAATATGTACAGTGCAAATACATACAAAATAATACAAAATACAAGATTTTGCATTCTATAAATTTGCATTTGTACTCCTTCCAAACTGAGCCTTAAGAACAAAAATTATTGGATGATGTATAAATAGTATGATGGATATTTTGGTGACTAATGTTTCAAGTTAAAAATTAGATGGTGTGCCTATATGCACTTTCACTTTCCTTTTTTTGACTTGAGAAATAAAAATAGACTTTTAATGAACATTTACATATATTAAATGGAAAATTACTTAAACCATCCATGTGTTTTCTAATAAATTCTTAAACTTCCCCTGCACCCCCTGAAACCCATCAAATGGGCTCTATGGGCCCAACACTTACCCTAAGAGGTCCCTGGGCGAAGCCACCTTATAACACCCAGGGACTGTGGGCAGATGCAAGATTAGCCCATCAGGTATTATCCTCAATGGTCTTACACTTAACCTCTCAGCCCATAATGATCATACACTGCCCGACAAGAGAGGACCTCTCCTTCGGCTGCAAGGAACAGTGTTGCACTCTCCACTCACATGGATCCCGGGAATTAAAACCTTCTTGCAAACAATTTAGAAACCATATATATACTTTTATATCTTATATAAAAAATATTTTGCAAAACAAATCTCAACGGTTGAAATCGGCTGCCGGCAGTCTTGGTTTCCATCAATGAGAGTGCATCCCCGATCATTAGCTATGTCCGACAAAGGGGCTGATCCCAACATACCCAGGTTTTGACCCCCGCTAAGGATCTCACTGATTGGTACATCAAAGATAGCCCAATCTGACACCAAGTGCAGTATCATAATCGAGTCTAGGGGTCGGGTGTAACTTTCCAGTTTTGCCCATGAATCTCCAAGGTCCAGGGCAATACTGGAAATCTGGTCCAGTTCAAAGATTCAATTAATCCTACACTGTATGTGCCTAGGGTCTCACCCTGGCAGCTGAGACAGGCCACCCCAACCGACTTGGTGGCACCACAGTGTCAGCCTTGTCAGGGTAGGTCTCCCCAGACCGACCCACTGGCTGTGAACATTCTAAACTAACACGAGTCTCATTAAGTGTCCAGTTTAAGGGTATTACACAGAAACATACCAAGGGAACATGAATCAAATATGTATCTTTATTCATTTACAATAAACTCATAAAGTACATCATTCTGATTGAAGCTAAGGGCATACAATAAACTCAGGGCATACAATAAACTCATAAACTACAGAGCCTTTTGGGTAGCCTACAAATAGGCAACGGCTGGTCTTAGATTCCAACTTGTCTGCACTCGTTCTTTTAACATGTGCTGGACAACCCCAAATCTTCAAGTGTCTGACACTTGGTTTCTTTCCGGTCCAAAGTTCATATGGAGTATTCGGAACCGATTTGGTTGGAACCCGATTCAGCACGTAAATCGCAGTCTCTAATGCGTAACCCCAAAAGGATGTGGGTAACTTTGAGTGTATGAGAAGTGACCGGACCATATCTAATAAGGTCCTATTCCTCCTCTCTGAAACACCGTTAAGTTGTGGTGTAGCAGGAGGATCTAATTGTGATACTATCCCATTGTCCTTTAAGTAGTCCCTTAATTCGTCAGAGAGATATTCGCCACCTCGATCTGATCGAAGGGCTTTAATTTCTCTCCCTAACTGTTTCTCGACCTCTTGTCTAAACTCTTTGAACTTTTCAAAGGATTCAGACTTGTGTCTCATTAGGTACACGTAACCATATCGTGAAAAATCATCTGTGAAGGTGATGAAATACACGTGTTGATTTCGTGTCCTAACACTCAGGGGACCACATACATCGGTATGTATTAGGTCAAGTGTGCCCGTACATCTTTCAGGCTTACCACTAGATGGTCGTTTCGTCATCTTGCCTTGTAGGCAAGGCTGACAGGTGGGAAGATCTTCTACAGCTAGAAAATCCAAAGGACCATCCTTTACCAACCTTGTGATTCGGTCAACACCAATGTGGCCAAGTCGGTAATGCCACAGACACGTGGGATTAACTATATCACGGGCTCTCTTCTTGGGGTTTTCAACCGACGTAGTTTCGGTTATGTTAGTTTCTAGAGAAGGATGTAGAACATAGAGACCGTTCTCCAGTTCCCCGTATGTGATGAATCTGTTATTTCTTTTAATAGTAATCATATTACTAAAGAAGACAGAATAACCATCTGCACACAGTTTTGAGACAGAAATCAAATTTCTTCTTAAATTTTGTACATAAAGACAATCTTTCAGTACAATTATTCCTTCTCTAAAATATAATTCCACGGTTCCTATGGCCGCGGCTGCAACAGTTGCAGTAGTCCCCAAGTAGAGTGTGACTTCTCCTTCACTCAGCCTTCTGCTTACCTTGAACCCCTGCAGTGAGTTACATGCATGAGTTGAAGCCCCGGAGTCAATACACTAGGACGCAGAAGCTACCAACAAATTGGTTTCTATAACACAAGTTTCGAAATTACCTTTCTTGGATTCCAGGTAGGCAGGACAATTCCTTTTCCAGTGGCCGGTCTTCTTGCAAAAATGACAGGCATCTGATGCCTTGTCCTTCCTCTGTTTCTTGGGTTTGGCAGCCTTTTTCTGGGGCTTTCTCTTCGCCTTCCTTTTTTTGCCCGATTTGCCAGTTTCAACAAGCATGGCAATGGGCTCATCCTTTTTAATCAATTCTTCGGCCCTCTGCAACATATTGCTGAGTTCCTGCAAGCTGACGTTCAGCTTGTTCATGTTGTAGTTCATGATGAATGGATTAAAGGATGGAGGCAGAGAGTTGAGAATAGCATCGATCTGAGTTACCAGATCCAACCCGGATCCAAGAGCCTCTAGTTCGCTGATATAGCCCATCATCCAGAGACAATGGTCGTGAACTTGTTGGCCCTTGGTCATCTGCGCGGTCATGAACTGTTTCAAGACCTTCTGCCGAGTAGAACGATTCTGCTCTTCGTACATTGTCCTAAGACTGTCCAATACATCCTTAGCAAGTTCGATCTGATCGAACTGCCTCTGAATTGGATTGTTTAAGGAGGCAATGATATAGCAGCGGGCAAGGGAGTTTTTCTCCTCCCATTCTTGGTATTCTCTTCTTCGGGCCTCAGAAGCCCTATCTCCCGGGTGATCCGGGGTAGGATTCTTTGCTACCTTGTCCAATTTCTCAGAGGTTAAGACCAACATAAGGTTCCTATACCAGTCAGCATAGTTTGGGCCCTTCAACTTGTTGTCATCAAGTAGCTTTGCAAATGATCTGTTTGCCATTTTCTGATAAAAGAGCAAACATCAGTCCACGACCTAATTTGATTCATGTTCATTTAATAGATATGGATTTTAATCTACGATCCATTTCCATTTATTCGTCTCTGAGATTTCCCTCCTTTCTCAGTGATGGAGACTACGGGTTGTCTCGGGAAATGTGGGAAATCACATAGGGTGCATGAAGCCAACTGTTTCAGCTGCATAACCCCACCACCTTTCTGTGAAGGATCATATCCACTCATCATATGAGTTTTCCCTTTGGCCTCTGTCAGACAAGGTTCAGTGCCGTTTTCAGGTAAACCTTTCTGTCCAGTGAGTGCTTACCCATCATATTCGTGAACGCCAAGGTACCGTGAGAGAGTTCCCATTTTCTGGTGAAGCCCCTCCCACATCGGTCTATGACGCCCCTATCATCTTACGAAACACTTAGACAAGCCCAACAGCAAATGGATAGCCCATTTTCTGGTGCATTTCCTCATTACTGAAGGACCCATCCTCATGCTAATGATGGAAGGCCTTTAGAGAGTTCATCATATGAATCTCCCTATCACATGCACTCATATTATCTGGAGGGAACAGATAATTATGCCCTAGTTCTATCTTTAGGTCAAACCAAAGTGGCTCCCACTGACTTTCATAAAGCCAGATTTTGGTGGGCCTAAATCGGCTAGGGTTTCGCACGAGACCTCATGATGAGGTGTGGGGCCCACCACTGAGGGAGGTCATCCAATGACCAAAAAGGGACACCATGGCAATGATGTGCATTCAGCCATGGTGTGCGAAAGAGCCACTGTCGATTGAGCATGGGCCAAGTACTTATGGCCCATGTACGTAGCACATCACACATCCATACATCACATGCAGGGATAAATTGATCCAATCAATTAATTATCTGTAAAGCCTATTTGAAGCCCATATTAAATCCATAATATTAACCATTAATATTATCTAGGTATATGGGCCGAACGGTTCAACCCATATAGCTTTATGTGTTAAGTGGGATTTTAGCAGTTTTAACTATTTAAAACTGGGCTTTTACAGGTTGGGCCGAATTAACCATTTAATTAAATATCATTCCTTAGGCCCATCAGTGGGAAAATTAGGGCTGACTTTCAGCCTTGATTAAACCCTAGATTCGGTCCAAACAGTTTGAACCAATCTTGGTTCGAATGGGTCTAGGGTTTGATCTTTAATTAAATCTTTAATTCAAGAAAATAATCTGAAATTAATTACTGATAAAAGAAAATCAAGAATCAGTAAATTAGGGCTGTTCGCACAATCCATCCTGCAAAACAGAGGTTAGATCACAGAATGTAGTTTCACAAACTGCAAATCGCAGATAGCGATTCTCCCATCTGCGAAATCTCCCTTTCTGTGCCGCCATCTTCGATCCAAAAATCAATTAAATAGAAATCCTATTTCTATTAATTATTACATCAGATCGAATACCTATACATTGAGTCTAGAAAATAAAAAAAATTATTTGCAGACCAAATGTAATAAATAAATCCAGAAACTGCAAATCTTGCAGGTTCCCTGCGCAAACCAAGATTTCGATCTCCTCTTGTACGAACAGCCCATAAATCAAGAAAATCATAAAGAACAATTCTAAATAATAATCAGATTTATATAAACTTAATTTCAGATTATTCGCCCATTAATTTTGGGAACAAATTTCCCAAAACCCATATCTGCGCAAATTGGGTAGAACACCTTCTGCCCATTTGCGCAGGTTCAGATCTGAAACTAGATGGTTCAAGATTTGAACCATGGCTCTGATACCACTGAAGGGATGAGAGATCCATCCTATGGATGCCCAAAAGATTGCGGAATAAGGGGCGAATTTCAAAAATTTTTCTCTCCCTTCAACTGGGAATCGTATTCCCCATTTAGAAAATCATATTTTCAAGGATCAATTCTGAACCATAAACTGAACCAGATCTGAACAAAAAAAGAGTGGGAACGATTATACCTGATACAGAGAAATAATATCTCCCAACGAAGGTGTTCACGCCCAAGGAAGGATCCAAAGACTGCTCCCACTGAAGATGGCGCAGTGCAGGTGGAGCAGAATTAGCAGTGTTCTTCTCCAAGAACTCTGTCCTTCGCAAGAATCAGCAAGATGGTACGTGAGCACAGCTTCCTTTCAATCCTTTCTCAAAGGACTGATGTCAAGATCCAATCTTGACTTCTCCCACAAGTGGAGATCGAACTGGCAAATAGGGAGGCAAGAATAGGGAGGCGGCAAGAGAGTATTTGCAGGGAGCAGAATTCTCTCTTCTTGATTTCAGCACTAAAGAAAACCTGATGATCTATGTGTGTATATCCTTTAGGCTGCCGCCTCCTTCTTCTTTTATAATCTTAAAGGGATCAGCTCCTAATCAGATTAGGAGTTGCTAATCGAAATCATATTTGGGTTAGAAGTCCCTTTAAGTGATAAGGGATAATCCTTATCTTATCTGGAGATCAGATCAGCCATCTTCTAATCTGATTAGGAGGTTTCCAGATCTAAATCTTATTTAGATCTTGGACTCTCTAAGTGGATAGGGTCTAAGCCCAATCCTATTAGCTGATCCACTTCAGATTTCGCCCCTTTATTAACTAAATAAACAGCCCAGTAAGAAATGGGCTTTAGGCCCATTAAGCTTATGTGCTCACTTAACCCTCTTAACTGCTGCCCAGTTTGGCTTCCTTGTATGGCGTGGGACCCAAGCATTGATCTACACATCAGCCACATGGGTTCGGCCCAGCCTTTGTTACAAGGCCTGGCCGAATACACTATTAAAGACAGTGCACCCCCTGAAACCCATCAAATGGGCTCTACGGGCCCAACACATACCCTAAGAGGTCCCTGGGCCAAGCCACCTTATAACACCCAGGGACTATGGGCAGATGCAAGATTAGCCCATCAGGTATTATCCTCAATGGTCTTACACTTAACCTCTCAGCCCATAATGATCATACACTGCCCGACAAGAGAGGACCTCTCCCTCGGCTGCAAGGAACAGTGTTGCACTCTCCACTCACATGGATCCCGGGAATTAAAACCTTCTTGCAAACAATTTAGAAACCATATATATACTTTTATATCTTATATAAAAAATAATTTGCAAAACAAATCTCAACGGTTGAAATCGGCTGCCGGCAGTCTTGGTTTCCATCAGTGAGAGTGCATCCCCCATCATTACCTATGTCCGACAAAGGGGCTGATCCTGTCACTATGATCACCCACTCAGATGAATTCTCGGACTGTCCTAACATACCCAGGTTTTGACCCCCGCTAAGGATCTCACTGATTGGTACATCAAAGATAGCCCAATCCGACACCTAGTGCAATATCATAATCGAGTCTAGGGGTCGGGTGTAACTTTCCAGTTTTGCCCATCAATCTCCAAGGTCCAGGGCAATACTGGAAATCTGGTCCAGTTCAAAGATTCAATTAATCCTACACTGTATGTGCCTAGGGTCTCACCCTGGCAGCTGAGACAGGCCACCCCAACCGACTTGGTGGCACCACAGTGTCAGCCTTGTCAGGATAGGTCTCCCCAGACCGACCCACTGGCTGTGAACATTCTAAACTAACACGAGTCTCATTAAGTGTCCAGTTTAAGGGTATTACACAGAAACATAGTAAGGGAACATGAATCAAATATGTATCTTTATTCATTTACAATAAACTCATAAAGTACATCATTCTGATTTAAGCTAAGAGCATACAAAACTGTCTAACAACAAGAGCCATGAAATTCATCATGCATATCATCAAATCTAGGGATAGGATGTCTATACTTAACTGTTATTTTGTTAATGGCTCGGCAGTCCACACACATACACCGTGTTCCATCTTTCTTTGGGACTAAGATGACAGGAACCGAACATGGGCTAAGACTCTCCCTTACTAAAACCCTTTTGCACCAACTCATCCACTTACCTTTGTATCTCCTTTGTTTCCTCAGGATTAGCTCTATGAGCAGGTCAAATCTTGTTCTTTTTTGGTATCAAATAAATCACCAGTTGTTGTCTCTGACAAAGAACTAAGCCTTGAAGTAAACTTGAGAACCTTGTCTTTTAAAACCATACTCATTCTTATTTGTTTGTGAGAAATAAGATAGGAAGTAAAATGTAGTCCCCATATGATCATACGAAAGATGATAGAGGTAGCAGGAAGGTGGTAAAAATTTTGGATGGATTCTTAAGATGGAAAATAAGCATTGTTAATGAGTGCAAATCTAGACTACTAAAAAAAGTGGGAATACATCCTCTTTGCTTTTGGACTATTTTCTTGACTAGAATATTTCTCTTTTTCAAATTGGTCCCTCTCTATTTGGAGCACAGAAATTGCAATCAGAATACTATTGTTCAATGTATTTTATTCCCTCTCATTAAGTCTCATATTTAAGGTATTAACTACTATTCTCTCTAATTAAATCCTGAATTTAAGCCATCCTTGTTTCTTAACATTAAATTCTATTAATTAAATCTAGGAACGATAATTTTATAAAAAATAAAAAACATATATTTTTAAATTTGACCTGAAAATGAAACATATTTGGGTGGTAGGTAAGCAGTTCAAACTTATGAGTCCAATAGGTCAGCCCACAATTCTATAGAAAGCATATAAAGAGTTAAGTAATAAAATATTTAAAATAGAAAGCATACAAAGAGTAAATGAAAAATACAAAAAGTAGAAAACTTAGACATATCTCTAATAATATATATTAACCATATTAAACACAAAATAGGTGTGGTGAGCAAGAATTATTTTTTATAATGATGTAAATAAAAATAAATTAAAATATAAACAGATTTGAAAATGATATTGCTTTTCTTGTCTAGGTGGAAGGTTAACTATCCAACCTTCTCGATCAAATGGGCCATCCCATTATGTCATAATTACATAATAAATGTTTAAAATAAAGAAACATAAAAACTATAAAATGGTACATAAATTTTGTAGAAAAATTGAACACATCTCTGATATTATATATTCCTGATATTAAAGAAAAATAAGTGTGAGAAATAAGATATGATTTTAGTTAATACTAATGATAGAAATGGAATACTAAATTTAAAATTGAACCAAAAGGAAAATGAGTTTTCCATCCATGTGGTGGGTAAGTAGTTAACCATCTAAATCAAATGGGTTACCCCAAGATATCATAATTAAATACTAAAAATTTAAAAATAGACAAAAATATAAAAATTTGTTAAGACATAAAGAAATTTTGTGGAAAAATATGATGTCTCTCTAATATATATTATATTTTCATCATACTAAACTAATGTGCTAAAGTAAATAGGTCACCAAGTCAATCAGTTCAGCGGTTCAATTAAATAGGTCACCATGTTGTTTACCAAGTCAATTCTTTTCAAAAGTAGGCAAATAGTTTGGATGGATTAACCAATTTGACCAGATGATTTGTTTATGGGATAGAAATAATTGATAAAATGTCAAATTTCTAAAAATTGGTTGGAACTGCATACATTTCTGTCTCAGTTAAACAACTTGTGGTTTTTATAAATTAAATTATAAAAAGTAATATAGAAAATATATAAATTTTGAACATGTCTTTAATATTATATATATATTCATTATATTAAACAAAATATGTATAAAATATGAGAATTATTGATGGAAATGCTTAAAATATGAAACAAAAAAAAATAATAAAAACTATCTTATCTATGGCCCATTAACCTGGTCAAATAGGTCATCAATTCAATCAATAAGGTCATTTGATTGAACCATCCTTTGAAAATATATATTCTTGTGAGACAAAAATTACAAATTATGTATCACATAGTGAGCAATCAATTACAATTGTATACAAAAGATTGCAAAACTTAATTGGGTGCACAATTTGTATTCAATTCAGATATTTTGCATTGCAAACAAGCAGTGAAATGGTAGAAAAAATACCACCCTTCTTTTATCTCAAGTTAGTTGCTGTCAGCATGTAATTTCATATACATTTACATTCTAGAATTCCAGTGGTGCTCCTATTTAGCTAAAATGCCCATTATAGCTTAGTTTTATTATAGGATAATTATTTAAACCTCTCCTTTGTGTTTTATAACAAATACTTAAATCTCCCATGTTTTAACCTCTTTGGAAAAGCCTCTCACGTTTAAAATAAATATGCAAACACACCCCTTCCATTAATTATCCTGTAGCAGTGACATTGAAAATACAATTATGCCCTTAGGAATCTCCACAGTGAAGACTATTATTCTCTCTTTAGATTGTTGAATATCGAGTCTCTTTAAAAAAAGGAGGTTTAAGTTCAATTCCATCTTGGCCTTTCTTTTCCGTTGTTTTATTGTGCCCGACATAGCCTTTGTTGTTGTTCACTTAGGCTGTGTTTGGTTTGAAGGAAAAAGTTGGAAAAGGAAAGGATAAGTAGGGAAACCCATACAAGGTTTATAAAGATTTCCCTATCTTTCCCTATTTTTTCCTTTAAACCAAACATAACCTTAGTGAATCACGATTTACACTCAGCCAAATTGCACTCCCATGAATTTAATAAACAAAATTCGTAGTGCAACCAAACTAAGCTTTCAGGGTCTTTTCCATCTATATTTTATAGTTTTACGCTTTGAAATCCAAGAAAAGTTTCCAATTTACTTTGAAAGGCTCAAAATTTAAGAGAGAGAGAGAGAACTGGTGCAAATGTTCTCTGAGGTTTGGATCACTTGGGCTTGGAGCATCAGGGTCGACTATTACCTACAGCATGAAACAACCCACTTGAAGCTACATACATATTGACTATTGAGTGCAAGAAAATCCCAATAACACGATGAAGATTAGTTAAACGTCGCCTCATCACACAGCAACTGAAGCATCTAAGGATCATCAACCACAGCAGATGCAGGAGAGGGTCGGAATAACAAAAAGAAAAAAGAAAAAAAAGAAAGAAGCAGAATTTGGAAATAGAATTGATGAATTGGGACTCACCAGCTAGCGTGTAAATCAAAGATCCTGATATCATTAACGGCCGAAAGCCCGTATCCTTTAATTGCCGAATGATCTTAATAGATATGGATTGTTCAAGGGGATCCAACACATCTCCCATTACACGAACCAACAAGCAAATTTCTTACCCTACACATGGTACGTGAATGGTGAAGAAAAGGGTAAATTAATACTCAAATTTGGAATCGAGATAACTATTTTGAGAATTGAGAGGTAGCCTTCTTATATAGGTTTAGCCGCCTCAGGCTAACTGTGATGTCATTTCATCGTAGCAAAAGTGGATTATATGAAAAAAAAAAGAAAAAGAAAAGAGGAAAATGCTATTACGTGTAAATTTATGATACTAACAAAAACATTTCCAACACTATCCCAACAAGCCACTCACCCATACATTAAAAATTTCTCCCTTGTCATTCATGAGGAGATCTTGCCACTCTCTGTACGAGATAATGTATATGCCCTTAGATCCAATTGATCTAGTATATATCTTTGTTATGAATTAAAGAATATTTGTTTCATGTGTCATCGAGTTGTTCTGCTAAATCCACTTAGTTCATATTAGCATTATGTGTGAGACCACATAATTGTCATTATATGAACTTAAATCATCACAATTAGTGGATACATATAGGGAAGTCTATCTTGATAAGGTTGTCATTATCACACTTTCCAAGGTAGTAAAGTAATGGGTCTCAACTACTCGGGTTGTGACCTAAGTTATAAGGGTAAGTGTTTATCTGTCTTTGACAAACTTAAATCAAGTCTATATCAATAATCAATGGATACCTATCATGCCATATACTAGTTGAACAACTGAGAATTGTTTTTAATCCCTAAACTTGATATTAATATCAGATTGAGTATCAAACTTATTTGTCTCTGATATGCCAACCAGTGAGATCCTTTTGTGGTCAAATAACTATGTATGTTAGGATATTTAAGGATAATCAATGTTATAGGATCTACTACTAGGTTAAGACATAGAAAATACTTTGTACAACTTCAAGGATGGTTGACTGCCTGACCCAATCAGCATTGGTCTAGTTTGGGCCAATAATCCTTGGATTCATCTACCCTATGAAGACTTAAGGATATTGGGCTCATGTAAGACAAATTCCATAAGGTAATTAGCCCTAAAATGGTCTCTTATACTTAACTTCTCGGCCCATAATGATCAAATACTGCCCGACAGAGAATAACCATTGCCTTGCTTGCAAGGTGTAGTGCCACACTCTCTGCTCAAATGGATCTTGGAATTAAAACCTTTTGTATACCTTTTTCACAAAATAAAAGTATATTACATATAAATATATTTTGCAAAATCAGATTTTAAACACGGATAAAATCCACTGCCGGCAACTTAGGTTTTCATCATAGAGAGTACAAACCTTCTGATATTCACTTTGTCTGACAAATGGGTTGATCCTATCACTATGATCACCCACTCAGGCGAATTCTTAGACTGGCCCAATATACCCAAATATTTGACCCTTAATGGTTCTCACTAGTTGACTTATCAAAGAAAACCTAGTCCAACACCTAGTGCAGTACCATAATCAAGTTTGGGGTTATGTGTAATTTCAGTTTTTTCCATCTATCTCCAAGGTCTAGGGCATAACTAGAAATTGGTCCAAGTTCAATGCTTCTAATAGATACCCACTGGATGTACTTAGGGTATAACCCTAGCAGCTGAGACAAGTTGCTCCAACTCCTTGGCAACACACCACTATAATATTTAATAGCTCTCACTTGTACTTAGGTCCAATTAGGTATAAGCCTTAGTCCCATATTATCCACGTGGTTTTCAAATACTTTCTATGTAAGTGGCTTAGTTAGTGGGTCTACCACATTTTCCACCAATGCTACCTTCTGAATCTAGATGACTCCTTTACCAACAATCTCTCATAGAATATGATACTTCCTTATGTGTGATGGAGATCGAAATCATTAATGGTGCCAAGATTAGCACACCCTACATTTTTCTATTCTATTATTTTGGTCTGTAAATAATTTTTTTTTTATTTTTAGACAAAATGTATAAGATTTGATCTGATGTAATTAATAGAAAATTAGGGTTTTCTATTTCTTTTACATTGGAAGAAGTGCTGGTTCGCATGGAGGGGAAGAAGACATTAAACAGATACAAGATCTGCAATCTGCGATTTGCAGATATTAAATTTGCTACCTACGATTAACCTTTGTTTTGCAGGTTTGCAGATTGTCCAAGAACATCACACTACAACCCTCTTATTTATTTCTTACAGATCTTGATTGTATTTTTTGGCTATAATTAGTTTTTAGATCATGTTCTTGAAATTGCATATTGTTTTAGACACCAAACACTAGGCCGAATTTGACAAAGGTTTGGTCCAATCTGATTGGACCCATGGTTCGATGGGGTAAGTTTTCTGACCAAAATTTGGTTATGGGCCAGGGGTTTGATGACCCATTACAAGATGCAATTCGTACCACCCCTGTAAAACTCAATTTTAATGAATTAAAACTACTTTAGCCCATTTTCAGCATAATTGCTATATGGGTTGAACTACCTTTTGCAGTTCAGCCCATATACCTAGATAATGTTATTTGATAATATTATGGGCTATAATGGGCTGATAATGTTTTAATTAATTAGGGTTTTACAGATGATTTAATTGATTGGATCAATTATCTGATTGTTTCATGCTTGTGATGTATGATGTGTGATATGCTACGTACATGGGCCATAAGCACTTGGCCCATGATAATTCGATAGTGGCTCTTTCGCACACCATGGCTGAATGCACATCATTGCCATGGTGTCCTTATGATCATTGGATGATCTCCCTTCTTGATGGGCCCCGCATCAACTTCCTTCCCAAGAGGAACTATGCGGAACCCTAACCCGTTTAGGGCCCATCTAAATATGACTTTAAGAAAGTCAGTGGAGCCAATTTGGTTTGACCTAAATAAGAACTAGGATGTAATTACTCATTCCTTCCAACAAAATATAAGTGCACGTGATAGGGAGATTCATATGATGAACTCTCTAAAGGCCTTCCATAATTAGCAGGAAGATGGGCTTATCAGTAACGAGGAGATGCATCATAAAATTAGGCCATCCATTTGTTTGTGAATCTGTTGGATTGCTTCATAAGATGATAGGGGCGTCATAGACCAATGTGGGAGGGGTCTATCCTAAAATGGAAGATTCTCTCATGGTACCTTGACGTTCATGAATATGATGGGTAAGCACTTACTAGACAGAAAGGTTTAACCTAAAATGGCAATGAACCTTATCTTACAAAGGCCAAAGGGAAAGTTCATAAGATGAGTGGATATGATCATTCACAAAAGGTGGTGGGTTATGTAGCTGAAACAGTTGGCTCCATGCACTATATGTGGTTTCCCATATTTCTAGAGACATACACCGTAGTTTTCATCACTGAGATGGGAGGGAAATCTCAGAGATGAACAAATAAAAATGGAACATAGAAAAATCCATTTCTATGTAATTAACATGAATCAACCTAGGTTGTGGACCAATAATCTACTTTGCCTTTATCAGAAATGGCAAACAGACAGTTTGCCAAATTGTTGAACGATAACAAGCTTAAGGGCCCAAATTATGCTGAATGGTTCCGTAACCTTATGCTAGTATTAACATCTGAGAAATTTGACAAGATTGCTAAAAACCCTACTTTGGATCGTCTGGGTGATAAGGCTTTTGAGGCCCATAGGAGAGAGTATCAAGAATGAGAAGAGAAAAATTCTCTTAACCGGTGTTATATCATAGCCTCCTTAGACAATCCGATACAAAGATAGTTCGATCAGATCGAAGTGTCCAATGATGTCTTGGATAGTCTGAGGACCATGTATAAAGAGCAGAATCGTTCTACTCGATAGAAGGTTTTAAAGTTGTTTAGGACCGCAAAAATGACTGAGAGCCAACAAGTTCATGACCATTGTCTAAAGATGATGGATTATTAATGAACAGGATGCTCTTGATTCAGGGCTTGATCATGACACTAAAATTGATGCCATCCTAAATTTCTTGCCTCCCTCCTTTAATCAGTTCATCATGAACTACAACATGAACAAGTTAAATGTTAGCCTTCAGGAACTCAACAATATATTGTAGAGGGCTGAAGAACTAATAAAGAAGGATAAGCCAATAGCCATGCTTGTTGAAGGTGGCAATTCGAGCAAGAAAAAGGGGAAGGCGAAAAGAAATCCTCAGGAGAAGGGTAACAAGCCTAAAGAGCTAAAAAGGACAAGACATCGGATGCCTGTCACTTTTGCAAACAGACCGACCACTAGAAAAGGAACTGTCCTTAGTACCTAGACACCAAGAATTAAGGTAATTTCAAATCTTTTGTCATAGAGACCAATTTGTTGGTCACTTTTGCTTCTTGGTGTATTGACTCTGGGGCTTCAAATGTAATACATTGCAGGGGTTCAAGACAAGTAGAAGACTGAGTGACGGAGAAGTTATGCTGTACTTGGGGACTTCTGCAATAGTTGCAGCTACAGCCATAGGAACTGTAAAATTAGTTTTCAGAGAAGGAATTATTGTACTTAAAGATTGTCTTTATGTACTGAATTTAAGAAGAAATTTGGTTTCTGTCTCAAAGTTGTGTTTGGATGGTTATTCTATTTTATTCAGTAATGTGATTACTATCAAATAGAATAACAAATTCCTCACTTACAAAGAATTGGAGAATGGTCTCTATATTCTCCATCCTTCTATAAAAACAAACATAACCGAAATGTTGGAAATAATCCCCAATAAGAGAACACGTGAAACAGTTAATCCCACGTGCTTGTGGCATTATCGACTTGGTCACATTAACATAGATCGTATCACAAGGTTGGTAAAGGATGGTCCTTTAGATTTTTTAACTATAGAAGATCTTCCAACTTGTGAACCTTGCCTTCAAGATAAGATGATGAAATGGCTTTTTACAGGTATGCTTGAAAGATCTACAGGCACGCTTGACCTAATGCATACTAATGTATATGGTTCCCTAAATGTTAGGATACGTAACCAGCATTTTTATTTCATAACATTTACCGATGATCATTCACAGTATGGTTACGTATATCTAATGAGACATAACTTTGAATCTTTTGAAATGTCCAAAGAGTTTAGACAAGAGATCGAGAAACAGTTGGGGAGACAGATCAAAGCCCTTCGATTAGATCGAGGAGGTGAATATCTCTTCGACGAATTTAGGGACTACTTAAGGGACAATGGGATTGTTTCACAGTTAGCTCCTCCTGCTACACCGCAATTAAATGGTGTGTCAAAGAGGAGGAACCAGACTTTATTGGAAGTGGTCCGACTGAAGGGATGAGAGATCCATCATATGGATGGCCGAACCCTGCAGGAAGGTTGGGTGAAATTTCAAAAATTTCTCTTTCTCCCATCTAGGAATCGCATTCCCTATTTTAGAAAATTGCATTTTGAATGATCAATCTTGAACCAAACCATACTAGATCTGAAATCAAAAGGGAGGAGAGGGATATACCTGATACAAAGTAGTAGTAACTTCCAATGAAGGTGTTAATGCCCAAGGAGAAAACCAAAACCCACTTCCACTGGAGATGACACAGTGTGTGGTGAAGCAAGATCAGTAGGATGGCTCTTCAGCAAGAACCGAATTCTTCAACAAGAATGGAGTAGAGGGCTGGTGAGCACGACTTCAGATTGCTTTTTCTACCAAAAAGCAATATTAAGAACAATTCTTGATCACTCCCACAAGTGGAGATCAAACTAAGTAGGGGCGGCAAGAACAGGGAAGAACTTTGTAGATTGCTGTGTTGTGTATAACTGAGGAATTCACCCCCTTTATTTATAGCCTTGTCAGGATCAGTTTCCTAATCCAATTAGGAGAGAGTTCCTTAATCCAAATTTGATATTTGGATTTGGACTCTTGAATGGATAACACTTACCTTATCCTTCAGCTAATCCTAATCAGATTATAAATCCTATCTTGCCTCCTTTTAATTAACTGACTTAAGCCCAGTTCGAATTGGGCTTTCTTTCTATGGCGTGGGACCCAAACATTGATCTACACATTAGCCACATGGGTTCAACCCATCCTTTGCAACAAAGCTAGGCCGAATTCACTGTAGGACACAGTGAACCCCTGAGTCCATCACCATGGTCTCTTAATGGGCCCAACATTTACACTAAATGGTCCTTGGGTCCAGCTACCTTATAAAAACCCAAGAACTGTGCGCAGATGCAAGATTAGCCCATCAGGTATTACCCTCGATGGTCTTACACTTAACCTCTTAGCCCATAATGATCAAACATTACTCGACAAGAGAGGACCTCCCCCTCGGCTGCAAGGAATAGTATTGCACTCTCTATTCACATGGATCCCGAGAATTAAAACCTTTTGCAAAACATTTTGAAACCATAATATATATATATATATATAAATATATTTCGCAAAAACAAATTTCAACGGTTGAAATCAACTACCGGCAGTTTAAGTTTCCATCAGAGAGAGTGCATCCCCAATCATTCACTTTGTCCAACAATGGGGCTGATCCTGTCACTATGATCACCCACTCAGATGAATTCTCGGACTATCCCAACATACCCAAGTTTTGACCCCTTCTAAGGATCTCACTGATTGGCATATCAAAGACAGCCCGATCCGACACCTAGTGCAGTACCATAATCAAGTCTAGGGGTTAGGTGTAACATTCCAGTTTTGCCCATCTATCTCCAAGGTCTTGGGCAATATTGGAATTTTGGTCTGGTTTAGGGTTTCAAGAAAACCCACACTGCCTGTACCTCAGGTCTCACCCTGGCAGCTGAGACAAGCCACCTCAACCAGCTTGGCGGCACATCAGTGTCAGCCTTGGTAGGATAAATCTCCCCAGATTTATCCAATGGTTGTGAAGATTCTAAACTAACACGAATGTCATAAGTGTCCAGTTTAGGGGGATTACACATAAATACACCACAATGACATGAATCAATTATGTATTTTATTCATTTACAATAAATGTCAAAAAGATACATCAATCTGATTGGATCTAAGGGCATAACTGTCTAACACCGATCACTTCTCGTACACTCGGAGCTACCTACTTCCTTTTGGGGGTACGCATTAGAAACTGCGATATACGTGCTGAACCGGGTTCCAACCAAATCCGTTCCTAAGACTCCATATGAGTTATGGACTGATAAGAAATCAAGTGTAAGACACTTGAAGATTTGGGGTTGTCCAGCACATGTTAAAAGAATAAGTGCTAACAAATTAGAATCCAAGACCAGTCATTGCTTATTTGTAGGCTACCCCAAAGGCTTTATAGGATATTTCTTCTATGGCCCAAAAGAGCAAAAAGTGTTTTGTAGTCAAAATGTCCATTTCTTGGAAGAAGATTACATCCTGAACAATCATCATCAGGAAGTTGTTCTTGATGAGGAGAGCTCAGGGGTAGTGGGAGATGTCCTACAAGCTCCAGATAACAACCAACCTAAAAGGTCTACCTAGGTATTTAGGCCTCTAGTTTGTTACGGCTATGATCAAGAAAGTTACTTGATGGAAGCCAAGATTAGTGAGGAGGATCCCATGACTTATACGGAAGCTATGTTGGACATAGATTCCTTGAAGTGGGTAGATGCCATGAAAGCCGAGATGGACTCGATGGAGACCAATATGGTCTGGACTCTTGTAGACCCACCCCTAGGATGAAAGCAATTGGTTGCAAATGGATCTACAAGTTGAAGAAGGGCCCTGATGGTAAGATTATGACCTATAAAGCTCGTCTTGTGGCAAAAGGGTATCCTCAAAAAGAAGGAATCGACTATGAGTAAACCATTTCGTTAGTGCCCATCCTCAAGTCCATTAGGATCCTGCTAGCTGTAGTAGCACATCATGATTACCAAATTTGGCAAATGGATGTCAAAATTGTGTTTCTGAATGGAGATCTTACTGAAAATATCTACATGCAACAACAACAATGATTCATTTCTGTAGGTCAAGAAGACATGGTGTGCAAACTTACCCAATCGATATATGGACTTAAGCAAGCTTCTAGGAGTTGGAACATCCGGTTTGACTCTACTGTCAAATAGTTTGACTTTGAGCAGAATCCAGATGAGCCCTGTATTTATAGGAAGACAGTGGGAAAGAAGGTTACATTCCTGGTTTTGTATATAGATGACATCCTACTCATTGGAAATGATGTAGGGATGTTAACTACACTGAAAAGTTGGCTTTCATAACAATTCTTCATGAAAGATCTTGGAGAAGCCTCCTACATCTTGGGTCTTCGACTTTATAGAGATAGACAAAAAGGATAATAGGATTATCCCAGTCTACTTACATTGACAAGATTGTCAAAAGATACAGTATGAAGAACTCCAAGAAAGAAAATGCTTCTTTCAGGCACGAAGCCACTCTCTCCAAGGTTATGTCTCCTAAGACTCCCAAGGAGATTGAGGGCATGAGAGAGGTTCCCTATGCCTCAGCTGTAGGGAGCATCATGTATGTTATGCTATGCACTCAGCCTAACATTACTTAGGCAGTGAGTATGGTAAGTAGATATCAATCTAATCTAGGACAAGAGCACTGGACAACTATGAAAAGCATACTGAAATACCTTCGAAGGACAAAAGGAGTTTTGTCGGGTATTCGATGGTAGTTCACTACAGATCATTGGGTATATTGATACTGGCTTCTAGTCAAACCCAGATGATAAAATGTCTACATCTGATTACATCTTCACGATGGGGTCCTGTGTAGTAAGAATAACAATCTACAACCCAAGCTGAGCACATTGCCGTAAGCGAGGCTGCCTAATGGATGAATGTGTTCATTTTAGAATTTGAAATTCAGCACATCACCCATTTCACTATTGCGTGACAACACTGGATCTACGGGAGATTGAGGTTAAAAGGTAGCACCAGCGGAGAATGTGGCAGACCCATTGACTAAGCCACCATAGAAAGTGTTTGAGAAACACGTGGAAAGTATGGGGCTTTAGCTTGTACTCGATTGAACCAAAGTGCAAATGGGAGCTGTTAGATAGTGCATAATTGAATAAAGTGCATAATTGATTCATGTTATTTTGGTGTGTTTCTGTGTAATACCCTTAAACTGAACACTTATGAGACTTGTTTAGTTTAGAATCTTCATAGCTATTGGATAGATATGGGGAGATTTATCCTGCCAAGGCAGACACTAATGTGCTGCCAAGTGCGTTGGGATGGCTTGTCTCAGTTGCCAGGGTGAGACCTGAGGTACGTATAGTGTGGGTTTTCTTGAAACCCTAAACCGGGCCAAATTCTAATATTGTCCTGGACCTTGGAGACAGATGGGCAAAACCGGAATGTTACACTTGACCCCTAGACTCAATTATGGTACTGCACTAGGTATCGGATTAGGCTGTCTTTGATATACCAATCAGTGAGATCTTTAGCAGGGGTCAAAACCTTGGTATGTTGGGGCAGTTTGAGAATTCACTTGAGTGGATGATCATAGTGACAAGATCAGCCCCTTTGTAAGACAAAGTGAATGATTGGGGAATGCACTATCTCTAATGGAAACCTAAACTACCAATAGTTGATTTCAAACTTGTTAAATTTTGTTTTGCAAAATATATTTGTATAGAGATATACTTATACATTATGGTTTCACAAAAATGTTTGCAAAATGTTTTAATTCCCAGGATCCATGTTAGTAGAGAGTGCAACATTATACCTTGCAACCGAAGGAAATGTCCTCTATTGTTGGGCAGTGTTTGATGATTATGGGCTGAGAGGTTAAGTGTAAGATAATTGAGGGTAATACCTGATGGGCTAATCTTGCAGCTGCCTACAATTCTTGGGCCTTTATAATGTGGCTTGACCCAAGGACCATTTAGTGTAAATGTTGGGCCCATTAAGAGCCCATACTGATGGACTTAGGGGTTCATTGTGTTATGCATTGAATTCCGCCAAGCCTTATAACAGAGTTTGGGCTGAACCCATGTGGCTGATGTGTAAATCATTGCTAGGGTCCCACGCCAAACAAAGAGAGCCAAGTTAGCCAGCATTTAAAGGGAAAGTGAGGTATGTGACTAAATGGGCCTAAAGCCTATTTCGAACTGGGCTTAAGTGAGTTAATTAAGAAGGGGGCAAATTCTGATTTATAATCTAATCAGGATTAGCTAAAGGATAAGAAGTCTTATCCATTTAAGAGTCTAGATCCAAATATTGGATTTGGATCAAGAAACTCTTTCCTAATTGGATTAGGAAGTTGATCCAAAGAAGGCTATAAATAGGGGGCGAATTCACCAGTTTTACACAATGAGCAATCTATAGAACTCTTCCCCAGTTCTTGCTGCCCCTACCCAGTTCGATCTCCACTCTTGGATATGATCAAGAATAGTTCTTAATATCGTTGCTTGCTAGAATAAACAATCTAAAATCGTGCTCACCAGCCCCTTGTGCGATTCTTGCTAAAGAATTAGGGTTCTTGCTAAAGAACCAATTTGTTGAACCTGCCTCACCATACGCTGAGAAGTTAAGTGTAAGAGACCATTTCAGGGCTAATTACCTAATGGGATTTGTTTTACATGAGCCCATTATCCTTAGGTCTTTATAGGGTAGCTGAATCCAAGGATTATTGGGCCCAAACTGAACCAATGCTGATTGCGTCAGGCAATGAACCATCCTTGAAGTTGTACAGGCAGTGAACCAATGCTGATCTTAACCTAGTACTAGATCTTATAACATTGATCATCAGCTGACATACCATCATTGAATATCCTAACATACATAGGTATTTGACCACAAAAGGATCTCACTGGTTGGCTTATCAGAGACAAATAAATTTGATACTCAATCTGATATTAATATCAAGTTTAGGGATTAAAAACAATTCTCAGTTGTTCAACTATTATATGGCATGATAGGTATCCATTGATTGTGATATAGACTTGATTTAAGTTTGTCAAAGACAGATAAACACTTACGCTTATAACTTAGGTCACAACCCGAGTAGTTGAGACCTAGTACTTTACTACCTTGGATAGTGTGATAATGACAATCTTATCAAGATAGACTTCCCTATATATATCCACTGATTGTGATGATTTAAGTTCATATTATGAAAATTATGTGGTCTCATACATAATGCTAATATGAACTAAGTGGATTTAGGAGAACAACTCGATGACACATGAAACAAATATTCTTTAATTCATAAGAAAGATATATACTAGATCAATTGGATATAAGGGCATATACATTATCTAACAGAATAAATTATTAAAAGCATGAATTTCATTCAATAACAAAAATGCAATTTGGGAATGTAATGTTGAGATCGCAGGCCTAAACCGATGAAATCAAACTTGAGTTGAGATCTACTATCAAGAGGAGGTTATTGCAACGTACAGAGAGTGGCAAGATCTCCTCATGAATGACAAGGGAGAAATTTTTAATGTATGGGTGAGTGGCTTGTTGGGATAGTGTTGGAAATGTTTTTGTTAGTATCATATCTGCCCACCTAACTTTACAGTTTCGAAGGATGAAATTGGTATAGCATTTGGCATTAGAAAAAGGATAAAAAATACTAGCTTATGAATTTTATATAAAAAGAAAAAGCTTATGACTTTTGTATGCTTTTTGACACCGGTGGAATCCGGTACATCAATGGAAAGCCATAATATTTGTCATTTATTGGTCATAGAATCGCTATCAACTAACCTCAGCCACAAACTTCGTAGACCTTTTTTTTTTTTGACAAAAAAACTTGATTAGTAGACCATGTGTGGTTACAAACTTACAGTTTATTCTGAAGCATAAATTTACACGTAGTGGTCTTATACTTAACTTGTCAGCCCATAATGTTCATACACTGCCCGACAAAAGAGGACCACTCCCTTGGCTGCAACGAACAATGTTGCACTCGACACTTATATGGATCCCGGTAATTAAAACCCTTTTGCAAACATTTGAGAAACCATAATATATATATACTTTTATATCTCATATAAAATATACTTTGCAAAACAAATCTCAACGGTTGAAATCGGCTGTCGGCAGTCTTGGTTTCCATTAGTGAGAGTGCATCCCCGATCATTACCTTTGTCCGACAAAGGGGCTGATCCTATCACTATGATCACCCACTCAGATGAATTCTCGGACTGTCCCAACATACCCAGGTTTTGACCCCCGCTAAGGATCTCACTGATTGGTATATCAAAGACAGCCCAATCTGACACCTAGTGCAGTATCATAATCGAGTCTAGGGGTCGGGTGTAACTTTCCAGTTTTGTCCATCAATCTCCAAGGTCTAGGGCAATACTAGAAATCTGGTCCAGTTCAAAGATTCAATTAATCCTACACTGTATGTGCTTAGGGTCTCACCCTGGCAGCTGAGACAGGCCACCCCAACCAACTTGGTGGCACCACAGTGTCGGCCTTGTCAGGATAGGTCTCCCCAGACCGATGCACTAGCTATGAACATTCTAAAGTAACATGAGTCTCATTAAGTGTCCAGTTTAAGGGTATTACACAGAAACATACCATGGGAACATGAATCAAATATGCACTTTTATTCATATTTACAATAAACTCATAAAGTACATCATTCTGATTGAAACTAAAGGTATACAAAACTGTCTAACATTTTATATAAAAAGAAAAAGCTTATGACTTTTGTATGCTTTTTGACACCGATGGAATCCGGTACCCCAATGGAAAGGCATACTAAAGTACAAACAATATTTGTCTTTTTTTGGTCATATTATTAGAATCGCTATCAAGTAACCTCAGCCACAAACTTCGTAGTCCTTTTTTTTTGACAAAAAAACTTAATTAGTAGACCATGTGGGGTTACAAACTTACAGTTTATTCTAAAAGCATAAATTTACACGTAATAGCATTTTTCTCTTTTCTTTTTCTTTTTTTTTTCATATAATCCACTTTTGCTACGATGAAATGACATCACAGTTAGCCTGAGGCGGCTAAACCTATATAAGTAGGCTACCTCTCAATTCTCAAAATAGTTATCTCGATTCCAAATTTGAGTATTAATTTACCCTTTTCTTCACCATTCACGTACCATGTGTAGGGTAAGAAGGGATCATTTGCTTGTTGGTTCGTGTAATGGGAGATGTGTTGGATCCCCTTGAACAATCCATATCTATTAAGATCATTCGGCAATTAAAGGATACGGGCTTTCGGCCGTTAATGATATCAGGATCTTTGATTTACACGCTAGCTGGTGAGTCCCAATTCATCAATTCTATTTCCAAATTCTGTTTCTTTCTTTTTTTTCTTTTTTCTTTTTGTTATTCCTACCCTCTCCTGCATCTGCTGTGGTTGATGATCCTTAGATGCTTCAGTTGCTGTGTGATGAAGCGACGTTTAACTAATCTTCATCGTGTTATTGGGATTTTATTGCACTCAATAGTCAATATGTATGTAGCTTCAAGTGGGTTGTTTCATGCTGTAGGTAATATTCGACCCTGATGCTCCAAGCCCAAGTGATCCAAACCTCAGAGAACATTTGCACCAGTTCTCTCTCTCTTAAATTTTGAGCCTTTCAAATTAAATTGGAAACTTTTCTTGGATTTCAAAGCGTAAAACTATAAAATATAGATGGAAAAAACCCTGAAAGCTTAGTTTGGTTGCACTATGAATTTTGTTTATTAAATTCATGGGAGTGCAATTTGGCTGAGTATAAATCGTGGTTTATTTTATCGTTTTTGTACACTTTATTGGGAGTGTTATTTGTTGGGAGTATGGTAGGAAGCTAGATGATGTAATCCACACTTCATATGAGTGACATAGCAAGAAGGTGATGCAGATTTGGACTTTTAAAAGTGAGTGCAAATGAAACAAAAACTATATATTTGTATCAGGTGAGGGTTTAATTATAATTGAATTACAAATAAATAGATGCAAAATTGAACCAAATATAAAATTTATACTGGGTTTAAATTTGCACTGAAAACAGACAGATCCTTAAATATCTCCTATTCTGTTGTTAACTTAATAGAACGTGGGAAATATCAAAGATTCCCTTGTGAATCACCTGTTTTTAACATGGCTAAATTAATGGCTCTATAACAGAACAAACAATTCCTATTCAAGCTCACCCTCTAAACATTCCGCGTGTAAATTTGGGCCCAATTAAAGGTTGCATGTAATCCAAAGTTTGTTGTCAATTATTACAAAACTTTAGGCTTTGGAAGGAGTATAAATACAAATATGTACAGTGCAAATACATACAAAATAATACAAAATACAAGATTTTGCATTCTATAAATTTGCATTTGTACTCCTTCCAAACTGAGCCTTAAGAACAAAAATTATTGGATGATGTATAAATAGTATGATGGATATTTTGGTGACTAATGTTTCAAGTTAAAAATTAGATGGTGTGCCTATATGCACTTTCACTTTCCTTTTTTTGACTTGAGAAATAAAAATAGACTTTTAATGAACATTTACATATATTAAATGGAAAATTACTTAAACCATCCATGTGTTTTCTAATAAATTCTTAAACTTCCCCTGCATTTTGAACTTCGCAAAAAATTACTTTTCATGCTTCAAACAAATATGCAAACACACACCCCTAGATGGAAACACTACTATAACAATATAAAACTTCTATATCCCATTTTTTGTCCATGAAAAACTTTATTGGGATGAAGACTTGTTAAATTACTACCATAATATGATTAACAAGGAGTTCAGATTTTAGTAGACACACACTCACCCACCCACCAGTGAGCACATTGAATAAGTACTCAACAAGTATCCTGACACCTTTCATAAGAATTTACTTGTTTGTCATTTCATGGGTGGGCAGGGGGGACCCACGGAGAACAGGGGAGACATGGCCCCCTATGGCTCAGAAATCCCCACAGATATTACACTCTCCCATGTATAATTTCCCCCACCTATTCCCCACCTCAATGGTTGCGCCCAAATGGCCCATCCATATTTGTTCTCTCACCACTCAGTCCACTTTATCTTTTGGCCCCCTCATAAAAAATTCTTAGCTCTACCTTTGTGTGTCGGCAGAGACAGGTATTCGCTTACAAGTGGGTTTCATCATTTGATTCACTAAGGTTATGTTTGGTTTAAAGGAAAAAATAGGGAAAGAAAGGGAAAGATAGGAAAATCTTTATAAACCTTGTATGGGTTTCCCTACTTATCCTTTCCTTTTCCTACTTTTTCCTTCAAACCAAACACAGCCTAAGTGAACACCAACAAAGGCTATGTTGGGCACAATAAAACAAAGGAAAAGAAAGGCCAAGATGGAATTGAACTTAAACCTCCTTTTTTGAAAGAGACTCGATATTCAGCAATCTAAAGAGAGAATAATAGTCTTCACTGTGGACATTCCTAAGGGCATAATTGTAATTTCAATGTCACTGCTACAGGATAATTAATGAAAGGGGTGTGTTTGCATATTTATTTTAAACGTGAGAGGCTTTTCCAAAGAGGTTAAAACATGGGAGATTTAAGTATTTGTTATAAAACACAAAGGAGAGGTTTAAATAATTATCCTATAATAAAACTAAGCTATAATGGGAATTTTAGCTAAATAGGAGCACCACTGGAATTCTAGAATGTAAATGTATATGAAATTACATGCTGACAGCAACTAACTTGAGATAAAAGAAGGATGGTATTTTTCTACCATGTCACTGCTTGTTTGCAATGCAAAATATCTGAATTGAATACAAATTGTGCACCCAATTCAGTTTTGCAATCTTTTGTATATAATTGTGATTGATTGCTCACTATGTGATACATAATTTGTAATTTTTGTCTCACTAGAATATATATTTTCAAAGTATGGTTCAATCAAATGACCTTGTTGGTTGGATTGATGACCTATTTGATCTGGTTAATGGGCCATAGATAAGATAGTTTTTTTTTTTTTTTTGTTTCATATTTTAACCATTTCCATCAATAATTCTCATATTTTATACATATTTTGTTTAATATAATGAATATATATATATATATATATAATACTAAAGACATACCAAGGGAACATGAATCAAATATGTATCTTTATTCATTTACAATAAACTCATAAAGTACATCATTCTAATTGAAACTAAGGGCATACAAAACTGTCTAACAGCTCCCACTTGCACTTAGGTCCAATCAGGTACTAGCCGGAGTCCCAGACTTTCCATGTGTTTCATAAACACTTTCTGTGTCAGTGGATTAGTCAATGGGTCTGCCACATTCTCCGCTGCAGCTACCTCTCAACATCAACCTCCTGTTGTCACACAACAGTGGAATGGGTGATGTGCTGAATTCCAAATTCAGGAATGAACACTTTCATTCATAAGGCAGCCTCACTTACGGCAATGTGTTCGGCTTGGGTTGTGGACTATTTTAATTTGCTACTTAGGACCCCTGTTTGCTGACATTCAGGAAACAACACACGATCCTATCGTGAAAACATATCCAGATGTAGACTTTCTATCATCTGGGTCTGACTGGAAATCGGCATCTATAAACCCCTAGATCTGTAGTGAGCTACCGTCGAACACCAGACAAAACTCTTTTGTCCTTCGAAGGTACTTAAGTATGTTTTTCACAGCAGTCCAATGCTCCTGCCCTGGGTTGGCCTGAAATCTATTTACTACACTCACTACCTGAGCAATGTCAGGACGAGTGCACAGCATGGCATACATGATGCTCCCTACGGCAAAGGCATAGGGAACGTCTTTCATGGCATCTATCTCCACAGAAGTCTTGGGAGACATCTTCTTGGAGAGAGTGACTCCGTGCCTGAAAGGAACATTTCCTTTCTTGGAGTTTTCCATGTTGTATTTCTTGACTATTTTATCAATGTAAACAGATTGGGATAATCCTATTATCCGCTTCGATCTATCTCTATAGAGTCGAAGACCCAGTATATAGGAGGCTTCTCCAAGATCTTTCATGGAGAATTGCTGCGAAAGCCATACTTTCACCGTAGTTAACATTCCCACACCATTCCCAATGAGTAGAATGTCATCTACATACAGAACCAAGAAGGTAACCTTATCTCCACTGAACTTCCTGTAGACACAGGGTTCATCCGGATTCTGCTCGAAGTCAAACGATTTGACAGCAGAGTCAAAACGAATGTTCCAACTTCTAGAAGTTGGACCTAAGTGCAAGCTTATGACTTTTGTATGCTTTTTGACACTGGTGGAATCCGGTACCCCAATGGAAAGGCATACTAAAGTACAAACAATATTTGTCTTTTTTTGGTCATATTATTAGAATCGCTATCAAGTAACCTCAGCCACAAACTTCGTAGTCCTTTTTTTTTTGACAAAAAAACTTAATTAGTAGACCATGTGGGGTTACAAACTTACAGTTTATTCTGAAAGCATAAATTTACACGTAATAGCATTTTTCTCTTTTCTTTTTCTTTTTTTTTTTCATATAATCCACTTTTGCTACGATGAAATGACATCACAGTTAGCCTGAGGCGGCTAAACCTATATAAGTAGGCTACCTCTCAATTCTCAAAATAGTTATCTCGATTCCAAATTTGAGTATTAATTTACCCTTTTCTTCACCATTCACGTACCATGTGTAGG
This sequence comes from Nelumbo nucifera, assembly GCF_055504915.1. NCBI lineage: Eukaryota > Viridiplantae > Streptophyta > Magnoliopsida > Proteales > Nelumbonaceae > Nelumbo > Nelumbo nucifera. Next base: position 52,967,411 of record NC_142649.1, on the reverse strand, counting down.
GTAAGAAGGGATCATTTGCTTGTTGGTTCGTGTAATGGGAGATGTGTTGGATCCCCTTGAACAATCCATATCTATTAAGATCATTCGGCAATTAAAGGATACGGGCTTTCGGCCGTTAATGATATCAGGATCTTTGATTTACACGCTAGCTGGTGAGTCCCAATTCATCAATTCTATTTCCAAATTCTGTTTCTTTCTTTTTTTTCTTTTTTCTTTTTGTTATTCCTACCCTCTCCTGCATCTGCTGTGGTTGATGATCCTTAGATGCTTCAGTTGCTGTGTGATGAAGCGACGTTTAATTAATCTTCATCGTGTTATTGGGATTTTCTTGCACTCAATAGTCAATATGTATGTAGCTTCAAGTGGGTTGTTTCATGCTGTAGGTAATATTCGACCCTGATGCTCCAAGCCCAAGTGATCCAAACCTCAGAGAACATTTGCACCAGTTCTCTCTCTCTTAAATTTTGAGCTTTTCAAATTAAATTGGAAATTTTTCTTGGATTTCAAAGCGTAAAACTATAAAATATAGATGGAAAAAACCCTGAAAGCTTAGTTTGGTTGCACTACGAATTTTGTTTATTAAATTCATGGGAGTGCAATTTGGCTGAGTATAAATCGTGGTTTATTTTATCGTTTTTGTACACTTTATTGGGAGTGTTATTTGTTGGGAGTATGGTAGGAAGCTAGATGATGTAATCCACACTTCATATGAGTGACATAGCAAGAAGGTGATGCAGATTTGGACTTTTAAAAGTGAGTGCAAATGAAACAAAAACTATATATTTGTATCAGGTGAGGGTTTAATTATAATTGAATTACAAACAAATAGATGCAAAATTGAACCAAATATAAAATTTATACTGGGTTTAAATTTGCACTGAAAACAGACAGATCCTTAAATATCTCCTATTCTGTTGTTAACTTAATAGAACGTGGGAAATATCAAAGATTCCCTTGTGAATCACCTGTTTTTAACATGGCTAAATTAATGGCTCTATAACAGAACAAACAATTCATATTCAAGCTCACCCTCTAAACATTCCGCGTGTAAATTTGGGCCCAATTAAAGGTTGCATGTAATCCAAAGTTTGTTGTCAATTATTACAAAACTTTAGGCTTTGGAAGGAGTATAAATACAAATATGTACAGTGCAAATACATATAAAATAATACAAAATACAAGATTTTGCATTCTATAAATTTGCATTTGTACTCCTTCCAAACTGAGCCTTAAGAACAAAAATTATTGGATGATGTATAAATAGTATGATGGATATTTTGGTGACTAATGTTTCAAGTTAAAAATTAGATGGTGTGCCTATATGCACTTTCACTTTCCTTTTTTTGACTTGAGAAATAAAAATAGACTTTTAATGAACATTTACATATATTAAATGGAAAATTACTTAAACCATCCATGTGTTTTCTAATAAATTCTTAAACTTCCCCTGCATTTTGAACTTCGCAAAAAATTACTTTTCATGCTTCAAACAAATATGCAAACACACACCCCTAGATGGAAACACTACTATAACAATATAAAACTTCTATATCCCATTTTTTGTCCATGAAAAACTTTATTGGGATGAAGACTTGTTAAATTACTACCATAATATGATTAACAAGGAGTTCAGATTTTAGTAGACACACACTCACCCACCCACCAGTGAGCACATTGAATAAGTACTCAACAAGTATCCTGACACCTTTCATAAGAATTTACTTGTTTGTCATTTCATGGGTGGGCAGGGGGGACCCACGGAGAACAGGGGAGACATGGCCCCCTATGGCTCAGAAATCCCCACAGATATTACACTCTCCCATGTATAATTTCCCCCTCCTATTCCCCACCTCAATGGTTGCGCCCAAATGGCCCATCCATATTTGTTCTCTCACCACTCAGTCCACTTTATCTTTTGGCCCCCCCATAAAAAATTCTTAGCTCTACTTTTGTGTGTCGGCAGAGGCAGGTATTCGCTCACAAGTGGGTTTCATCATTTGATTCACTAAGGTTATGCTTGGTTTAAAAGAAAAAATAGGGAAAGAAAGGGAAAGATAGGGAAATCTTTATAAACCTTGTATGGGTTTCCCTATTTATCCTTTCCTTTTCCTACTTTTTCCTTCAAACCAAACACAGCCTAAGTGAACACCAACAAAGGCTATATTGGGCACAATAAAACAAAGGAAAAGAAAGGCCAAGATGGAATTGAACTTAAACCTCCTTTTTTGAAAGAGACTCGATATTCAGCAATCTAAAGAGAGAATAATAGTCTTCACTGTGGACATTCCTAAGGGCATAATTGTAATTTCAATGTCACTGCTACAGGATAATTAATGAAAGGGGTGTGTTTGCATATTTATTTTAAACGTGAGAGGCTTTTCCAAAGAGGTTAAAACATGGGAGATTTAAGTATTTGTTATAAAACACAAAGGAGAGGTTTAAATAATTATCCTATAATAAAACTAAGCTATAATGGGAATTTTAGCTAAATAGGAGCACCACTGGAATTCTAGAATGTAAATGTATATGAAATTACATGCTGATAGCAACTAACTTGAGATAAAAGAAGGATGGTATTTTTCTACCATGTCACTGCTTGTTTGCAATGCAAAATATCTGAATTGAATACAAATTGTGCACCCAATTCAGTTTTGCAATCTTTTGTATATAATTGTGATTGATTGCTCACTATGTGATACATAATTTGTAATTTTTGTCTCACTAGAATATATATTTTCAAAGTATGGTTCAATCAAATGACCTTGTTGGTTGGATTGATGACCTATTTGATCTGGTTAATGGGCCATAGATAAGATAGTTTTTTTTTTTTTGTTTCATATTTTAACCATTTCCATCAATAATTCTCATATTTTATACATATTTTGTTTAATATAATGAATATATATATATATATATATATATATAATACTAAAGACATGTTCAAAATTTATATATTTTCTATATTATTTTTTATAATTTAATTTATAAAAACCACAAGTTGTTTAACTGAGACAGAAATGTATGCAGTTCCAACCAATTTTTAGAAAATTGACATTTTATCAATTATTTCTATCCCATAAACAAATCATCTGGTCAAATTGGTTAATCCATCCAAACTATTTGCCTACTTTTGAAAAGAATTGACTTGGTAAACAACATGGTGACCTATTTAATTGAACCGCTGAACTGATTGACTTGGTGACCTATTTACTTTAGCACATTAGTTTAGTATGATGGAAGTATAATATATTTACTTCGGCCGTTAATGATATCAGGATCTTTGATTTACACGCTAGCTGGTGAGTCCCAATTCATCAATTCTATTTCCAAATTCTGTTTCTTTCTTTTTTTTCTTTTTTCTTTTTGTTATTCCGACCCTCTCCTGCATCTGCTGTGGTTGATGATCCTTAGATGCTTCAGTTGATGTGTGATGAAGCGACGTTTAACTAATCTTCATCGTGTTATTGGGATTTTCTTGCACTCAATAGTCAATATGTATGTAGCTTCAAGTGGGTTGTTTCATGCTGTAGGTAATAGTCGACCCTGATGCTCCAAGCCCAAGTGATCCAAACCTCAGAGAACATTTGCACCAGTTCTCTCTCTCTCTCTTAAATTTTGAGCCTTTCAAATTAAATTGGAAACTTTTCTTGGATTTCAAAGCGTAAAACTATAAAATATAGATGGAAAAGACCCTGAAAGCTTAGTTTGGTTGCACTACGAATTTTGTTTATTAAATTAATGGGAGTGCAATTTGGCTGAGTGTAAATCGTGGTTCACTAAGGTTATGTTTGGTTTAAAAGAAAAAATAGGGAAAGAAAGGGAAAGATAGGGAAATCTTTATAAACCTTGTATGGGTTTCCCTACTTATCCTTTCCTTTTCCTACTTTTTCCTTCAAACCAAACACAGCCTAAGTGAACACCAACAAAGGCTATGTTGGGCACAATAAAACAACGGAAAAGAAAGGCCAAGATGGAATTGAACTTAAACCTCCTTTTTTGAAAGAGACTCGATATTCAACAATCTAAAGAGAGAATAATAGTCTTCACTGTGGACATTCCTAAGGGCATAATTGTAATTTCAATGTCACTGCTACAGGATAATTAATGGAAGGGGTGTATTTGCATATTTATTTTAAACGTGAGAGGCTTTTCCAAAGAGGTTAAAACATGGGAGATTTAAGTATTTGTTATAAAACACAAAGGAGAGGTTTAAATAATTATCCTATAATAAAACTAAGCTATAATGGGAATTTTAGCTAAATAGGAGCACCACTGGAATTCTAGAATGTAAATGTATATGAAATTACATGCTGACAGCAACTAACTTGAGATAAAAGAAGGGTGGTATTTTTTCTACCATTTCACTGCTTGTTTGCAATGCAAAATATCTGAATTGAATACAAATTGTGCACCCAATTCAGTTTTGCAATCTTTTGTATATAATTGTGATTGATTGCTCACTATGTGATACATAATTTGTAATTTTTGTCTCACTAGAATATATATTTTCAAAGTATGGTTCAATCAAATGACCTTGTTGGTTGGATTGATGACCTATTTGATCTGGTTAATGGGCCATAGATAAGATAGTTTTTTCTTTTTTTTGTTTCATATTTTAACCATTTCCATCAATAATTCTCATATTTTATACATATTTTGTTTAATATAATGAATATATATATATATATATATAATACTAAAGACATGTTCAAAATTTATATATTTTCTATATTATTTTTTATAATTTAATTTATAAAAACCACAAGTTGTTTAACTGAGACAGAAATGTATGCAGTTCCAACCAATTTTTAGAAAATTGACATTTTATCAATTATTTCTATCCCATAAACAAATCATCTGGTCAAATTGGTTAATCCATCCAAACTATTTGCCTACTTTTGAAAAGAATTGACTTGGTAAACAACATGGTGACCTATTTAATTGAACCGCTGAACTGATTGACTTGGTGACCTATTTACTTTAGCACATTAGTTTAGTATGATGGAAGTATAATATATATTAGAGAGACATCATATTTTTCCACAAAATTTCTTAATGTCTTAACAATTTTTGTATTTTTTTTCTATTTTTAAATTTTTAGTATTTAATTATGATATCTTGGGGTAACCCATTTGATTTAGATGGTTAACTACTTACCCACCACATGGATGGAAAATTCATTTTCCTTTTGGTTCAATTTTAAATTTAGTATTCCATTTCTATCATTAGTATTAACTAAAATCATATCTTATTTCTCACACTTATTTTTCCCTAATATCGTGAATATATAATATTAGAGATGTGCTCAATTTTTCTACAAAATCTATGTACCTTTTTATAGATTTTATGTTTCTTTATTTTAAACATTTATTATGTAATTATGACATAATGGGATGACCCATTTGATCGAGAAGGTTGGATAATTAACCTTCCACCTAGACAAGAAAGCAATATCATTTTCAAATCAGTTTATATTTTAATTTATTTTTATTTACTTCATTATAAAAAATAATTCTTGCTCACCACACTTATTTTGTGTTTAATATGGTTAATATATATTATTAGAGATATGTCTAAGTTTTCTACTTTTTGTATTTTTCATTTACTCTTTGTATGCTTTCTATTTTAAATATTTTATTACTTAACTCTTTATATGCTTTCTATAGCATTGTGGGCTGACCTGTTGGACTCATAAGTTTGAACTGCTTACCTACCACCCAAATATGTTTCATTTTCAGGTCAATTTTAAAAATATATGTTTTTTATTTTTCATGAAATTATCATTCCTAGATTTAATTAATATAATTTAATGTTAAGAAACAAGGATGGCTTAAATTTATGATTTAATTACAGAGAATAAAAGTTAATACCTTAAATATGAGACTTAATGAGAGGGAATAAAATACATTGAACAGTAGTATTCTGATTGCAATTTCTGTGCTCAAAATAGAGAGGGACCAATTTGAAAAAGAGGAATATTCTAGTCAAGAAAATAGTCCAAAAGCAAAGAGGATCTATTCCCACTTTTTTTAGTAGTCTAGATTTGCACTCATTAACAATGCTTATTTTCCATCTTAAGAATCCATTCAAACACCACCTTCCTGCTACCTCTATCATCTTTCATAGGATCAGATGAGGACTACATCATTTTACTTCCCATCTTATTTCTCACAAACAAATAAGAATGAGTATTGTTTTAAAAGACAAGGTTCTCAAGTTTACTTCAAGGGTTAGTTCTTTGTCAGAGACAACAACTGGTGATTTATTTGATACCAAAAAAGAAAAAGATTCTTTTGATGTTTTATTTTTTTTTGAAATTGACAACAACTATGCGGCAAATAAAAAGATTAAAATGAAAAGCTAATAGAGCAAATACAATTCCTATTTTCTCTTAGGCTATGTTTGGTTTGAAGGAAAAAGTAGGGAAAGGAAAGGAAAGGAAGTGAAACCTTTACAAATCTTGTATTGCATTTCCTTTCCTTTCCCTACTTTCTCCTTCAAACCAAACATAGCCTTAGGCAAGGTTCAAAATATCAATACGCCCGATATGTCAGTAGGGGCGTATCGGATGAATTGATACTGTTTTCTTTTTTTTTACTTTTTTTTATTATTTTTTTCTAAAACCGGTTCAGGTGGCAGTTTAGTGCTCCTCCACCCCCTGAACCGGTTAGACCCCCGATACACCCACTATAGGGGCATATCAGAGGGGTCCCAGAACGATACGTATTGATAATTTGAACCTTGGGCTTAGGGTTTCAAAAGAGTTAAATGGAACAAGGGCCTAGTAGAACCTTAATCATTCTCTCTGCATTCTTTGTTAAAGCAAGCGGGATTTTTTAGTTATTTCTTCTTTAATTTGAGTGATTAGAAATCTAATATCCTTAAATTTTCATTTTTTTTCTATTTTCTCCCCAAGAAAATCCTATCTACTCGAATGTTTCTTCCCAATTCTCTTAGTAATGGATTTCTTTTCCTTTTATCTTTTTGTTGCATAAATTAAACCAATTAAATTGTTTAGCTTCTTCCAAATTGTTGGATAACCAGAAATCCAACATCAATCAATTATATGGGTAACGCGATCTCATTAATGATGGAAACATTGACGATGGGTGCACAATTTTTGATAAATATATGATTCTTCTCTTGAACAATATGAGAAATTTGGATTTTGAAAGGTTAATGACTGTTAGTTGATTAATTTTTAGTCTATTGAATGTTAAAACTCTGGAATATATTACTTATAGAGTATAGGTTTCTATTTTATGAATCATTGTCAATTCTATTATTATACTAGTTTACAATATGTTCTTTTTATTATTTATAAATTCTTATGCCTTGATACGTTAGGCCTTACCTTTGTATTATTTACAAACTTTCAAATGATATTATTTTTGGTTGTAATACTCCTTTCATCATCTTTGTTTCCATTCTCTGTTATATGCAGTACTGTTTGTGCGAGCACTACCAAATTGTATTGGGCCACCTAACACATACAGTCTGCTTACCCAGTTGACGAAACAATACAAACACACAAAGCGGTGAATCCCAGCTGTTGGATTTGGGCTTTCATAGCACACGTGGAACAATATCAATATCGGAATATTAGTGATTCTAATTTCTTAATTCAAGTGTATATGCCCATCTTATGGCCCACACTTGTACCTAGAAATATTAATTGTTTGTGCTTGGTCTTTTGGGATATTTTGATTGGCCCACACAATATTTCTAGGTACAAAGCGTGGGTTGTAAGATGGGTATGCTTGAGCAATGAAATTAGAAGAAACACTAATCCGATATTTATATTGTTCCACGTTTTGAAATAATGTATTCATCTTGCTTCGACAACTCGGTAGGCAGACTATATGCTACAGGCTGGCATCAAAATTTTGACACTAGAGACTTTGCTGAGCTTTACAACCTCGGGCTACCAGCTACCGTAGTCTATTTCAACTTGCAAGAGGAGGAGGGGGTTGTGGTGAATGAAGGTAAATAGATTCTTTCATACAAAAATAAGATCAATCAATATGAATAATTTATATACATTTATATGTATATTTATATCTATCTTAACACACTAAAAACAGCATGCAAGTGTTTTATATGTTCATCCAAATTTTTGCTATAAACTAAAATATCATCAAAGTAAATTACCACAAGTTTCCCTATGAAAGCACGCATGACATGATTCATTAACTTCATGAATGTACTAGGTGCATTAGTTAAATCAAAAGGCATTACTAACCACTCTTACAATCCATATTTAGTTTTAAATGTTGTTCTTTCATGCGAATTTGATAGTAGTCATTCTTTAAATCAATTTTAGAAAACAAACAAGTGAAGGGATGAGAGATCCATCCTATGGACGCCCAAAAGATTGCGGAATAAGAGGCGAATTTCAAAAATTTTTCTCTCCCTTCAACTGGGAATCGTATTCCCCATTTAGAAAATCATATTTTCAAGGATCAATTCTGAACCATAAACTGAACCAGATCTGAACAAAAAAAGAGTGGGAACGATTATACCTGATACAGAGAAATAATATCTCCCAACGAAGGTGTTCACGCCCAAGGAAGGATCCAAAGACTGCTCCCACTGAAGATGGCGCAGTGCAGGTGGAGCAGAATCAGTAGTGTTCTTCTCCAAAAACTCTGTCCTTCGCAAGAATCAGCAAGATGGTACGTGAGCACAACTTCCTTTCAATCCTTTCTCAAAGGACTGATGTCAAGATCCAATCTTGACTTCTCCCACAAGTGGAGATCGAACTGGCAAATAGGGCGGCAAGAATAGGGAGGTGGCAAGAGAGTATTTGCAGGGAGCAGAATTCTCTCTACTTGATTTCAGCACTAAAGAAAACCTGATGATCTGTGTGTGTATATCCTTTAGGCTGCCGCCCCCTTCTTCTTTTATAATCTTAAAGGGATCAGCTCCTAATCAGATTAGGAGATGCTAATCCAAATCATTAACGGCCGAAAGCCCGTATCCTTTAATTGCCGAATGATCTTAATAGATATGGATTGTTCAAGGGGATCCAACACATCTCCCATTACACGAACCAACAAGCAAATGATCCCTTCTTACCCTACACATGGTACGTGAATGGTGAAGAAAAGGGTAAATTAATACTCAAATTTGGAATCGAGATAACTATTTTGAGAATTGAGAGGTAGCCTACTTATATAGGTTTAGCCGCCTCAGGCTAACTGTGATGTCATTTCATCGTAGCAAAAGTGGATTATATGAAAAAAAAAAAGAAAAAGAAAAGAGAAAAATGCTATTACGTGTAAATTTATGCTTTCAGAATAAACTGTAAGTTTGTAACCCCACATGGTCTACTAATTAAGTTTTTTTGTCAAAAAAAAAAGGACTACGAAGTTTGTGGCTGAGGTTACTTGATAGCGATTCTAATAATATGACCAAAAAAAGACAAATATTGTTTGTACTTTAGTATGCCTTTCCATTGGGGTACCGGATTCCACCAGTGTCAAAAAGCATACAAAAGTCATAAGCTTGCACTTAGGTCCAATTAGGTATAAGCCTTAGTCCCATACTATCCCTTCTTACCCTACACATGGTACGTGAATGGTGAAGAAAAGGGTAAATTAATACTCAAATTTGGAATCGAGATAACTATTTTGAGAATTGAGAGGTAGCCTACTTATATAGGTTTAGCCGCCTCAGGCTAACTGTGATGTCATTTCATCGTAGCAAAAGTGGATTATATGAAAAAAAAAAGAAAAAGAAAAGAGGAAAATGCTATTACGTGTAAATTTATGATACTAACAAAAACATTTTCAACACTATCCCAACAAGCCACTCACCCATACATTAAAAATTTCTCCCTTGTCATTCATGAGGAGATCTTGCCACTCTCTGTACGAGATAATGTATATGCCCTTAGATCCAATTGATCTAGTATATATCTTTGTTATGAATTAAAGAATATTTGTTTCATGTGTCATTATCACACTTTCCAAGGTAGTAAAGTAATGGGTCTCAACTACTCGGGTTGTGACCTAAGTTATAAGGGTAAGTGTTTATCTGTCTTTGACAAACTTAAATCAAGTCTATATCAATAATCAATGGATATCTATCATGCCATATAACAGTTGAACAACTGAGAATTGTTTTTAATCCCTAAACTTGATATTAATATCAGATTGAGTATCAAACTTATTTGTCTCTGATATGCCAACCAGTGAGATCCTTTTGTGGTCAAATAACTATGTATGTTAGGATATTCAAGGATAATCAATGTTATAAGATCTACTACTAGGTTAAGACATAGAAAATACTTTGTACAACTTCAAGGATGGTTGACTGCCTGACCCAATCAGCATTGGTCTAGTTTGGGCCAATAATCCTTGGATTCATCTACCCTATGAAGACCTAAGGATATTGGGCTCATGTAAGACAAATTCCATAAGGTAATTAGCCCTAAAATGGTCTCTTATACTTAACTTCTCAGCCCATAATGATCAAATACTGCCCGACAGAGAAGAACCATTGCCTTGCTTGCAAAGTGTAGTGCCACACTCTCTGCTCAAATGGATCTTGGAATTATAACCTTTTGTATACCTTTTTCACAAAATAAAAGTATATTACATATAAATATATTTTGCAAAATCAGATTTTAAACACGGATAAAATCCACTGCCGGCAACTTAGGTTTTCATCATAGAGAGTACAAACCTTCTGATATTCACTTTGTCTGACAAATGGGTTGATCCTATCACTATGATCACCCACTCAGGCGAATTCTTAGACTGGCCCAATATACCCAAGTATTTGACCTTTAATGGTTCTCACTAGTTGACTTATCAAACACAACCTAGTCCAACACCTAGTGCAGTACCATAATCAAGTTTGGGGTTATGTGTAATTTCAGTTTTTTCCATCTATCTCCAAGGTCTAGGGCATAACTAGAAATTGGTCCAAGTTCAGTGCTTCTAATAAATACCCACTGGATGTACTTAGGGTATAACCCTAACAGCTGAGACAAGTTGCTCCAACTCCTTGGCAACACACCACTATAATATTTAATAGCTCTCACTTGCACTTAGGTCCAATTAGGTATAAGCCTTAGTCCCATATTATCCACGTGTTTTTCAAATACTTTTTATGTAAGTGGCTTAGTTAGTGGGTCTACCACATTTTCCACCAATGCTACCTTCTGAATCTAGATGTCTCCTTTACCAATAATCTCTCGTAGAATATGATACTTCCTTATGTGTGATGGAGATCAAAATCATTAATGGTGCCAAGATTATCACACCCTACATTTTTCTATTCTATTATTTTGGTCTGTAAATATTTTTTTTTTATTTTTAGACAAAATGTATAAGATTTGATCTGATGTAATTAATAGAAAATTAGGGTTTTCTATTTCTTTTACATTGGAAGAAGTGCTGGTTCGCATGGAGGGGAAGAAGACATTAAACAGATACAAGATCTGCAATCTGCGATTTGTAGATATTAAATTTGCTACCTACGATTAACCTTTGTTTTGCAGGTTTGCAGATTGTCCAAGAACATCACACTACAACCCTCTGATTTATTTCTTACAGATCTTGATTGTATTTTTTGGCTATAATTAGTTTTTAGATCATGTTCTTGAAATTGCATATTGTTTTAGACACCAAACACTAGGCCGAATTTGACAAAGGTTTGGTCCAATCTGATTGGACCCATTGTTCGATGGGGTAAGTTTTCTGACCGAAATTTGGTTATGGGCCAGGGGTTTGATGACCCATTACAAGATGCAATTCGTACCACCCCTGTAAAACTCAATTTTAATGAATTAAAACTACTTTAGCCCATTTTCAGCATAATTGCTATATGGGTTGAACTACCTTTTGCAGTTCAGCTGGGAATCGTATTCCCCATTTAGAAAATCATATTTTCAAGGATCAATTCTGAACCATAAACTGAACCAGATCTGAACAAAAAAAGAGTGGGAACGATTATACCTGATACAGAGAAATAATATCTCCCAACGACAGTGTTCACACCCAATGAAGGATCCAAAGACTGCTCCCACTGAAGATGGCGCAGTGCAGGTGGAGCAGAATCAGTAGTGTTCTTCTCCAAGAACTCTGTCCTTCGCAAGAATCAGCAAGATGGTACGTGAGCACAGCTTCCTTTCAATCCTTTCTCAAAGGACTGATGTCAAGATCCAATCTTGACTTCTCCCACAAGTGGAGATCGAACTGGCAAATAGGGCGGCAAGAATACGGAGGTGGCAAGAGAGTATTTGCAGGGAGCAGAATTCTCTCTACTTGATTTCAGCACTAAAGAAAACCTGATGATCTGTGTGTGTATATCCTTTAGGCTGCCGCCCCCTTCTTCTTTTATAATCTTAAAGGGATCAGCTCCTAATCAGATTAAGAGTTGCTAATCCAAATCATATTTGGGTTAGAAGTCCCTTTAAGTGATAAGGGATAATCCTTATCTTATCTGGAGATCAGATCAGCCATCTCCTAATCTGATTAGGAGGTTTCCAGATCTAAATCTTATTTAGATCTTGGACTCTCTAAGTGGATAGGGTCTAAGCCCAATCCTATTAGCTGATCCACTTTAGATTTCGCCCCTTTATTAACTAAATAAACAGCCCAGTTCGAAATGGGCTTTAGGCCCATTAAGCTTATGTGCTCACTTAACCCTCTTAACTGCTGCCCAGTTGGGCTTCCTTGTATGGCGTGGGACCCAAGCATTGATCTACACATCAGTCACATGGGTTCGGCCCAGCCTTTGTTACAAGGCCTGGCCGAATACACTGTTAAAGACAGTGCACCCCCTGAAACCCATCAAATGGGCTTTACGGGCCCAACACTTACCCTAAGAGGTCCCTGAGCCAAGCCACCTTATAACACCCAGGGACTGTGGGCAGATGCAAGATTAGCCCATCAGGTATTATCCTCAATGGTCTTACACTTAACCTCTAAGCCCATAATGATCATACACTGCCCGACAAGAGAGGACCTCTCCCTCGGCTGCAAGGAACAGTGTTGCACTCTCCACTCACATGGATCCCGGGAATTAAAACCTTCTTGCAAACAATTTAGAAACCATATATATACTTTTATATCTTATATAAAAAATATTTTGCAAAACAAATCTCAACGGTTGAAATCAGCTGCCGGCAGTCTTGGTTTCCATCAGTGAGAGTGCATCCCCAATCATTACCTATGTCCGACAAAGGGGCTGATCCTGTCACTATGATCACCCACTCAGATGAATTCTCGGACTGTCCCAACATACCCAGGTTTTGACCCCCGCTAAGGATCTCACTGATTGGTACATCAAAGATAGCCCAATCTGACACCGAGTGCAGTATCATAATCGAGTCTAGGGGTCGGGTGTAACTTTCCAGTTTTGCCCATCAATCTCCATGGTCCAGGGCAATACTGGAAATCTGGTCCAGTCTTGCCCATCAATCTCCATGGTCCTAGGGTCTCACCCTGGCAGCTGAGACAGGCCACCCCAACCGACTTGGTGGCACCACAGTGTCAGCCTTGTCAGGATAGGTCTCCCCAGACCGACCCACTGGCTGTGAACATTCTAAACTAACACGAGTCTCATTAAGTGTCCAGTTTAAGGGTATTACACAGAAACATACCAAGGGAACATGAATCAAATATGTATCTTTAATCATTTACAATAAACTCATAAAGTACATCATTCTGATTGAAGCTAAGGGCATACAATAAACTCATAAAGTACAATAAACTCATAAACTACAGAGCCTTTTGGGTAGCCTACAAATAGGCAACGGCTGGTCTTAGATTCCAACTTGTCTGCACTCGTTCTTTTAACGTGTGCTGGACAACCCCAAATCTTCAAGTGTCTGACACTTGGTTTCTTTCCGGTCCAAAGTTCATATGGAGTATTCGGAACCGATTTGGTTGGAACCCGATTCAGCACGTAAATCGCAGTCTCTAATGCGTAACCCCAAAAGGATGTGGGTAAGTCTGAGTGTATGAGAAGCGACCGGACCATATCTAATAAGGTCCTATTCCTCCTCTCTGAAACACCGTTAAGTTGTGGTGTAGCAGGAGGAGCTAATTGTGATACTATCCCATTGTCCTTTAAGTAGTCCCTTAATTCGTCAGAGAGATATTCGCCACCTCGATCTGATCGAAGGGCTTTAATTTCTCTCCCTAACTGTTTCTCGACCTCTTATCTAAACTCTTTGAACTTTTCAAAGGATTCAGACTTGTGTCTCATTAGGTTCACGTAACCATATCGTGAAAAATCATCTGTGAAGGTGATGAAATACACGTGTTGATTTCGTGTCCTAACACTCAGGGGACCACATACATCGGTATGTATTAGGTCAAGTGTGCCCGTACATCTTTCAGGCTTACCACTAGATGGCCGTTTCGTCATCTTGCCTTGTAGGCAAGGCTGACAGGTGGGAAGATCTTCTACAGCTAGAAAATCCAAAGGACCATCCTTTACCAACCTTGTGATTCGGTCAACACCGATGTGGCCAAGTCGGTAATGCCACAGACACGTGGGATTAACTGTATCACGGGCTCTCTTCTTGGGGTTTTCAACCGACGTAGTTTCGGTTATGTTAGTTTCTAGAGAAGGATGTAGAACATAGAGACCGTTCTCCAGTTCCCCGTATGCGATGAATCTGTTATTTCTTTTAATAGTAATCATATTACTAAAGAAGACAGAATAACCATCTGCACACAGTTTTGAGATAGAAATCAAATTTCTTCTTGAATTTTGTACATAAAGACAATCTTTCAGTACAATTATTCCTTCTCTAAAATATAATTCCACGGTTCCTATGGCCGCGGCTGCAACAGTTGCAGTAGTCCCCAAGTAGAGTGTGACTTCTCCTTCACTCAGCCTTCTGCTTACCTTGAACCCCTGCAGTGAGTTACATGCATGAGTTGAAGCCCCGGAGTCAATACACCAGGACGCAGAACCTACCAACAAATTGGTTTCTATAACACAAGTTTCGAAATTACCTTTCTTGGATTCCAGGTAGGCAGGACAATTCCTTTTCCAGTGGCCGGTCTTCTTGCAAAAATGACAGGCATCTGATGCCTTGTCCTTCCTCTGTTTCTTGGGTTTGGCAGCCTTTTTCTGAGGCTTTCTCTTCGCCTTCCTTTTCTTGCCCGATTTGCCAGTTTCAACAAGCATGGCAATGGGCTCATCCTTTTTAATCAATTCTTCGGCCCTCTGCAACATATTGCTGAGTTCCTGCAAGCTGACGTTCAGCTTGTTCATGTTGTAGTTCATGATGAATGGATTAAAGGATGGAGGCA
The DNA here is from genome assembly GCF_055504915.1 of Nelumbo nucifera. Lineage (NCBI taxonomy): Eukaryota > Viridiplantae > Streptophyta > Magnoliopsida > Proteales > Nelumbonaceae > Nelumbo > Nelumbo nucifera. The sequence continues at coordinate 52,952,130 of NC_142649.1, read as the reverse complement.
GAGAGTTGAGAATAGCATCGATCTGAGTTACCAGATCCAACCCGGATCCAAGAGCCTCTAGTTCGTGGATATAGCCCATCATCCAGAGACAATGGTCGTGAACTTGTTGGCCCTTGGTCATCTGCGCGGTCATGAACTGTTTCAAGACCTTCTGCCAAGTAGAACGATTCTGCTCTTCGTACATTGTCCTAAGATTGTCCAATATGTCCTTAGCAAGTTCAATCTGATCGAACTGCCTCTGAATTGGATTGTTTAAGGAGGCAATGATATAGCAGCGGGCAAGGGAGTTTTTCTCCTCCCATTCTTGGTATTCTCTTCTTCGGGCCTCAGAAGCCCTATCTCCCGGATGATCCGGGGTAGGATTCTTTGCTACCTTGTCCAATTTCTCAGAGGTTAAGACCAACATAAGGTTCCTATACCAGTCAGCATAGTTTGGGCCCTTCAACTTGTTGTCATCAAGTAGCTTTGCAAATGATCTGTTTGTCATTTTCTGATAAAAGAGCAAACATCAGTCCATGACCTAATTTGATTCATGTTCATTTCATAGATATGGATTTTAATCTATGATCCATTTCCATTTATTCGTCTCTGAGATTTCCCTCCTTTCTCAGTGACAGAGACTACGGGTTGTCTCTAGAAATGTGGGAAATCACATAGGGTGCATGAAGCCAACTGTTTCAGCTGCATAACCCCACCACCTTTCTGTGAAGGATCATATCCACTCATCATATGAGTTTTCCCTTTGGCCTCTGTCAGACAAGGTTCAGAGCCGTTTTCAGGTAAACCTTTCTGTCCAGTGAGTGCTTACCCATCATATTCGTGAACGCCAAGGTACCGTGAGAGAGTTTCCATTTTCTGGTGAAGCCCCTCCCACATCGGTCTATGACGCCCTATCATCTTATGAAACACTTAGACAAGCCCAACAGCAAATGGATAGCCCATTTTCTGGTGCGTTTCCTCATTACTGAAGGACCCATCCTCATGCTAATGATGGAAGGCCTTTAGAGAGTTCATCATAAGAATCTCCCTATCACATGCACTCATATTATCTGGAGGGAACAGATAATTACGCCCTAGTTCTATCTTTAGGTCAAACCAAAGTGGCTCCCACTGACTTTCATAAAGCCAGATTTTGGTGGGCCTAAATCGGCTAGGGTTTCGCACGAGACCTCATGATGAGGTGTGGGGCCCACCACTGAGGGAGGTCATCCAATGACCAAAAAGGGACACCATGGCAATGATGTGCATTCAGCCATGGTGTGCGAAAGAGCCACTGTCGATTGAGCATGGGCCAAGTACTTATGGCCCATGTACGTAGCACATCACACATCCATACATCACATGCAGGGATAAATTGATCCAATCAATTAATTATCTGTAAAGCCCATTTGAAGCCCATATTAAATCCATAATATTAACCATTAATATTATCTAGGTATATGGGTCGAACGGTTCAACCCATATAGCTTTATGTGTTAAGTGGGCTTTTAACAGTTTTAACTATTTAAAACTGGGCTTTTACAGGTTGGGCCGAATTAACCATTTAATTAAATATCATTCCTTAGGCCCATCAGTGGGAAAATTAGGGCTGACTTTCAGCCTTGATTAAACCCTAGATTCGGTCCAAACAGTTTGAACCAATCTTGGTTCGAATGGGTCTAGGGTTTGATCTTTAATTAAATCTTTAATTCAAGAAAATAATCTGAAATTAATTACTGATAAAAGAAAATCAAGAATCAGTAAATTAGGGCTGTTCGCACAATCCATCCTGCAAAACAGAGGTTAGATCACAGAATGCAGTTTCACAAACTGCAAATCGCAGATAGCGATTCTCCCATCTGTGAAATCTCCCTTTCTGCGCTGCCATCTTCGATCCAAAAATCAATTAAATAGAAATCCTATTTCTATTAATTATTACATCAGATCGAATACCTATACATTGAGTCTAGAAAATAAAAAAAATTATTTGCAGACCAAATGTAATAAATAAATCCAGAAACTGCAAATCTTGCAGGTTCCCTGCGCAAACCAAGATTTCGATCTCCTCTTGTACGAACAGCCCATAAATCAAGAAAATCATAAAGAACAATTCTAAATAATAATCAGATTTATATAAAATTAATTTCAGATTATTCGCCCATTAATTTTGGGAACAAATTTCCCAAAACCCATATCTGCACAAATTGGGTAGAACACCTTCTGCCCATTTGCGCAGGTTCAGATCTGAAACTAGATGGTTCAAGATTTGAACCATGGCTCTGATACCACTGAAGGGATGAGAGATCCATCCTATGGACGCCCAAAAGATTGCGGAATAAGGGGCGAATTTCAAAAATTTTTCTCTCCCTTCAACTGGGAATCGTATTCCCCATTTAGAAAATCATATTTTCAATGATCAATTCTGAACCATAAACTGAACCAGATCTGAACGAAAAAGGAGTGGGAAGGATTATACCTGATACGGAGAAATAATATCTCCCAACGAATGTGTTCACGCCCAAGGAAGGATCCAAAGACTGCTCCCACTGAAGATGGCGCAGTGCAGGTGGAGCAGAATTAGCAGTGTTCTTCTCCAAGAACTCTGTCCTTCGCAAGAATCAGCAAGATGGTACGTGAGCACAGCATCCTTTCAATCCTTTCTCAAAGGACTGATGTCAAGATCCAATCTTGACTTCTCCCACAAGTGGAGATCGAACTGGAAAATAGGGCGGCAAGAATAGGGAGGCGGCAAGAGAGTATTTGCAGGGAGCAGAATTCTCTCTTTTTGATTTCAGCACTAAAGAAAACCTGATGATCTGTGTGTGTATATCCTTTAGGCTGCCGCCCCCTTCTTCTTTTATAATCTTAAAGGGATCAGCTCCTAATCAGATTAGGAGTTGCTAATCCAAATCATATTTGGGTTAAAAGTCCCTTTAAGTGATAAGGGATAATCCTTATCTTATCTAGAGATCAGATCAGCCATCTCCTAATCTGATTAGGAGGTTTCCAGATCTAAATCTTATTTAGATCTTGGACTCTCTAAGTGGATTGGGTCTAAGCCCAATCCTATTAGCTGATCCACTTCAGATTTCGTCCCTTTATTAACTAAATAAACAGCCCAGTTCGAAATGGGCTTTAGGCCCATTAAGCTTATGTGCTCACTTAACCCTCTTAATTGCTGCCCAGTTGGGCTTCCTTGTATGGCGTGGGACCCAAGCATTGATCTACACATCAGCCACATGGGTTCGGCCCAGCCTTTGTTACAAGGCCTGGCCGAATACACTGTTAAAGACAGTGCACCCCCTGAAACCCATCAAATGGGCTCTACGGGCCCAACACATACCCTAAGAGGTCCCTGGGCCAAGCCACCTTATAACACCCAGGGACTATGGGCAGATGCAAGATTAGCCCATCAGGTATTATCCTCAATGGTCTTACACTTAACCTCTCAGCCCATAATGATCATACACTGCCCGACAAGAGAGGACCTCTCCCTCGGCTGCAAGGAACAGTGTTGCACTCTCCACTCACATGGATCCTGGGAATTAAAACCTTCTTGCAAACAATTTAGAAACCATATATATACTTTTATATCTTATATAAAAAATATTTTGCAAAACAAATCTCAACGGTTGAAATCGGCTGCCGGCAGTCTTGGTTTCCATCAGTGAGAGTGCATCCCCGATCATTACCTATGTCCGACAAAGGGGCTGATCCTGTCACTATGATCACCCACTCAGATGAATTCTCGGACTGTCCCAACATACCCAGGTTTTGACCCCCGCTAAGGATCTCACTGATTGGTACATCAAAGATAGCCCAATCCGACACCTAGTGCAGTATCATAATCGAGTCTAGGGGTCGGGTGTAACTTTCCAGTTTTGCCCATCAATCTCCAAGGTCCAGGGCAATACTGGAAATCTGGTCCAGTTCAAAGATTCAATTAATCCTACACTGTATGTGCCTAGGGTCTCACCCTGGCAGCTGAGACAGGCCACCCCAACCGACTTGGTGGCACCACAGTGTCAGCCTTGTCAGGATAGGTCTCCCCAGACCGACCCACTGGCTGTGAACATTCTAAACTAACACGAGTCTCATTAAGTGTCCAGTTTAAGGGTTTTACACAGAAACATACCAAGGGAACATGAATCAAATATGTATCTTTATTCATTTACGATAAACTCATAAAGTACATCATTCTGATTGAAGCTAAGGGCATACAAAACTGTCTAACAACAAGAGCCATGAAATTCATCAAGCATATCATCAAATCTAGGGATAGGATGTCTATACTTAACAGTTATTTTGTTAATGTTAAGGTTAAAAGGTAGCACCAGCGGAGAATGTGGCAGACCCATTGACTAAGCCACCATAGAAAGTGTTTGAGAAACACGTGGAAAGTATGGGGCTTTAGCTTGTACTCGATTGAACCAAAGTGCAAGTGGGAGCTGTTAGATAGTGCATAATTGAATAAATTGCATAATTGATTCATGTTATTTTGGTGTGTTTCTGTGTAATACCCTTAAACTGAACACTTATGAGACTTGTTTAGTTTAGAATCTTCATAGCTATTGGATAGATATGGGGAGATTTATCCTGCCAAGGCAGACACTAATGTGCTGCCAAGTGGGTTGGGATGGCTTGTCTCAGTTGCCAGGGTGAGACCTGAGGTACGTATAGTGTGGGTTTTCTTGAAACCCTAAACCGGGCCAAATTCTAATATTGTCCTGGACCTTGGAGACAGATGGGCAAAACCGGAATGTTACACTTGACCCCTAGACTCAATTATGGTACTGCACTAGGTATCGGATTAGGCTGTCTTTGATATACCAATCAGTGGGATCTTTAGCAGGGGTCAAAACTTTCGTATGTTGGGGTAGTTTGAGAATTCACTTGAGTAGATGATCATAGTGACAAGATCAGCCCCTTTGTAAGACAAAGTGAATGATTGGGGAATGCACTATCTCTAATGGAAACCTAAACTACCAATTGTTGATTTCAAACTTGTTAAATTTTGTTTTGCAAAATATATTTGTATAGAGATATACTTATACATTATGGTTTCACAAAAATGTTTGCAAAATGTTTTAATTCCCAGGATCCATGTGAGTAGAGAGTGCAACACTATACCTTGCAACCGAAGGAAATGTCCTCTCTTGTTGGGCAGTGTTTGATCATTATGGGCTGAGAGGTTAAGTGTAAGATAATTGAGGGTAATACCTGATGGGCTGATCTTGCAGCTGCCTACAATTCTTGGGCCTTCATAATGTGGCTTGACCCAAGGACCATTTAGTGTAAATGTTGGGCCCATTAAGAGCCCATACTGATGGACTTAGGGGTTCATTGTGTTATGCATTGAATTCCGCCAAGCCTTATAACAGAGTTTGGGCTGAACCCATGTGGCTGATGTGTAAATCATTGCTAGGGTCCCACGCCATTCAAAGAGAGCCAAGTTAGCCAGCATTTAAAGGGAAAGTGAGGTATGTGACTAAATGGGCCTAAAGTAACTTAGATCTCACGTCTGAGAAATTAAACAAAATTGCCACCAACCTAGCACTAGAATGCCCCCTAATAGAGCCTCTGAGGCAAGAAGAAAGGAATATCAGGAATGGGAAGGGAAAAACTCTCTTGCCCGATGTTACGTCATTGCCTCGCTAGAAAACTCTATCCAAAGGCAGTTTGACAATGTAGAAAATTGCAAAGATATTCTGGAAGTCTAAAGACCATATATAAGGAGCATAATCGTTCAACAAGGCAAAAGGTCCTTAAATTGTTGATGACCACTAGGTAGGGGTGTCCCTGAAAAACTGAAAAACCGAAAAACCAACCGAACCGAGAAAACCAAACCGCAAAGTGCAGTTAATCGAACCGATCGGTTCGGTTTCAGTTTGGAATTTTTGAAAAACTGAAGGACCAGTTTGGTTTTCGATTAACCTATAAAAGACCGACGGTTAACCGAATTGACCAGTATATATATTTATATGTATATTTTATATATATTTTCAATATATGTCACATATTTTCTATGCATTTTATATAAATATATATTCATTATATGTAAATATATACTTATATTATATTTATAATGATCTATTTACAAATACATTATATATTTTTAAAATATTTATAATATATTATATATCATTTAGTATTTATAATATAATATTATGCATATATTTATATAATATATATTATAAATATAAAAAACTGACAAACCGACAAACCGAACCGGTCAAAAACCAAAACTGGTGGTACCGGTTCGATTTCAGTTTGGCAAAATGAAAAAACCGGTACTACTAGTTTGGTTTACAAAAAAGGGCCATGGTTCGGTTAACAAAACTGTTGACACCCCTGCCACTAGGATGACTGAGAACCAACCGGTTCATGACCATGTCATGAAGATTATAGGTTAAATTAATGAAATGGAGGCTCTTGGTTCAAGATGGATGATGATACCAAGACTAATGCCATCTTAAACTCTCTTTTCACATCCTTCAATTAGTTTGTCATGAACTACAACATGAACAAGCTAACAACTTGCTTGCAAGAGCTCGGCAATATGATGTAGAGTTGAAGAAGGAAGGTAATTTCAAAACTTAGGTCAAATAAACCAATATGTTTGTCACTTCTGCATCCTAGTGTATTAATTCTAGGACTTCTGCTCATGCATGTAACACATTGCAAGGGTTCAAGGAAAGTAGAAGGCTGAATGATGACAAGGTCATACTTTACTTAAGGACATCTACAACTATTGCAGCTACTGCTATAGGAGCAATAGATTTAATTTTTAGAGAAGGAACTATTATTTTAAAAGATTGTCTTTATGTTTTGTTACTTAGAAGAAATTTGCTTTTAGTTTCTAAGCTTTGTAAATATGGTTATTATATTTTATTTAGTAATGAGATTACAATTAAATTGAATAACAAATTTCTTACTCATGGAGAACTTGAGAATGGTCTTTATATTCTCCATCCCTCTCTAAAAACAAATGTGACCAAAACAATGACAAAACACTTCCAAGAAAAGAACAGAAACGATTAATCCCGCATACCTGTGGCATTACTGACTTGGCCATATAAACAAAGAACTAATCACAAGATTAATGAAGGACGTTCCTATAGATTTTCTCACAATAAAAGATCTACCAACTTGTGAACCTTGTCTTCAAGGCAAGATGGCAAGAGACCATTTACAGGTCTAAAAGAAGTACAAGTGCATTTGACCTTATATATATTGATGTATGTGGTTCCATGAATGTTAGGATACGGAACCAACACTCTTATTTTATGTGTACCTAATGATGCATAAATCTGAATTCTTTGAAAAGTTCAAGGAGTTTAGACATGAAGTCAAGAAACAATTGGCAAAAGAAATCAAAATCCTTTTGTCAGATTAAGGAAGTGAATATCTCTCTAAAGAATTCAGGGACTACTTAAAGGACAATGGGATTATATCACAATTGTCTCCTCCTACTACACCATAATTAAATGGTGTACAAAGAGAAGAAATCAAACTTTATTGAGTATGGTCTGGTCTGGAGGTGTAAAACGGATTGTGCCTGAGTGGCCCACGCAAAGTGCGAGTTGTGTCATGCTGGCCCACAAGTTGTTCCGTTCTCCCCTGGGATTACTTGGGGGGGTCGACTCAACATGGCCCACGACCCAAGCCTCTGCAGGCCCGTACCATACCACAGACCAGGAGGGTCAGTGGACCAAGCCTTGGGCCAGGCTAAACTATGGACTGGGCCAAAGCTATTTATTTAAAAAATGAAAAAAGCTTAAAAATTTAATTTTATATGAATTTTGATGCATACAATTGCTTATGTATACAATAATTAAATAAATTAGTATAATAAAATTGGAAAATAATTATATGTTTTGGCTATGATCAAGAAAGTTAGTTGATAGAAGCAATGGACAACGAGGAAGATCCTGCAACTTATACAGAAACTATGTTAGACATAGAATCCTTGAAGTGGGTAGATTCCATGAAAGTCAAGATGGACTTGATGAAAACCAATGGAGTCTAGACTCTCATAGGCCCACCTCCCGAGGTGAAAGCAATCGGTTAAAAATGGATTTATAAGAGGAAGAAGGGCCCTAATGGAAAGGTTGAGACCTACAAAACTCCGCTTGTAGCGAAAGGTTACACTTAGAAAGAATGAGTCAATTATGAGGGGATCTTTTCACTTGTGGTTATGCTCAAATCCATTAGGATACTATTAGCTACAGTTGTACACTACAACTATGAAATTTGGCAAATGGATGTAAAAACTTTGTTCCTTAATGGAGATTTTACTGAACATATCTATATGTAGCAACTAGAAGGCTTTGATGCCAAGGGTTAAGAACACATGATGTGTAAGCTGAATAGATCCATATATAGATTAAAACAAGCTTCTAGAAGTTGGAACATCTGGTTTGATTCAACAGTCAAACAATTTGATTTCGAGAAAAATTCAAATGAGCCTTGTATTTATAGAAAGATAGTGGGAGATAAGGTTACATTCTTTGTATTATATGTAGATGACATTCTATTCATTAGGAATGATGCAAGGATGTTAACCATATTGAAGGTATGGCTTTTACAACAATTCTTCATAAAGGATCTTAGAGAAGCCTTTTACATCTTATGACTCTAACTCTATAGAGATAAATCGAAGAAGCTAATTGGACTATCCCAATCTAATTATATTGACGATTTTCAAAAGACATAACATGCAGATTTCCAAGAGGAGATTCATTCCTTTCAGGCATGAAGTCACTCTCCAAAGGAATGTCACTTAAGACCCTTGAGGAGATAAAGGACATGAGAGAGGTTCCCTGTGCCTCAGTCATAGGGAGCATTATGTATGCTATGTTGTGCAATCAATCAAACATCGCTCAGGCAGTAAGTGTAGTAAGTAGATATCAATACAATCCAGGACAAAAGCACTAGACAACTGTAAAGAACATACTAAAATACCTCAGAAAACCAAAGACTATTGTCTTGTCTTCAATGGTAGTTCACTCCAAAAGATCAGTTATACAGATGTCGACTTCCAGTCTGATCCAGATGATAGAAAGTCTGCATCTGGATATATCTTTTTTGATGGGGCCCTATGCAGTTAGTTGGAAAAGCAACAATCAAGGATCCACAACAAACTTCACGACCAAGACTGAGTACATTGCCACAAGTGAAGCTACCATGGAAGAACATTGGATGAAGAAATTCGTCAAGGAATTAGGAGTTGTACCATCTGGTACATCATCCATTCCATTGTTGTGTGACAACACTAGAGCCATTGCTCAAGCTAAGGAGCCTAGAGCTCACTCGAAGTCGAAGTACATCGTAAGGAAGCATCATATTCTACGTGAGATTGTTGGTAAAGGAGACATTTAGATTCAGAAGGTAGCATTGGTGGAAAATGTGGCAGACCCACTAACTAAGCCACTTACATAGAAAGTATTTGAAAAACACAGGGATAGTATGGGACTAAGGCTTATACCTAATTGGACCTAAGTGCAAGTGGGAGCTATTAGACAGTGTATGCCCTTAGCTCCATTCAACTTGATGTACATGAGCATTTATTTGTAAATGAATAAAGTACATTGTTGTTTCATGTCAAAATTGGTATGTTTTTGTGCATTATCCATTAAACTAGACATTAAAGAGACTTGTGTTAGTTTAGAATGTTTTCAACCGTTTGATAGACTTGGGGAGTTTATCCTAATAAGGCTAACACTGGTGTGCTGCCAAGGAGTTGGAGCAATTGTCTCAATTGCTAGGGTTATACCCCAAGCACATCCAGTGGGTATTTATTAGAAGCGCTGAACCCGGACCAATTTCCAATTATGCTCTAGACCTTGGAGATAGATGGGAAAAACTAAAATTACACATAACCCCAAACTTGATTATGGTATTGCATTAGGTGTTGGACTAGGTTGTCTTTGATAAGTCAACTAGTGATAACCATTAAGGGTCAGATACTTAGCTATGTTGTGCCAGTCTAAGAATTTGCCTGGATGGGTGATCATAGTGATAGGATCAGCCCATTTGTCGGACAAAGTGAATATTAGGGTTTATACTCTTTATGATGGAAAACAAAGTTGCCGGCAGTGGATTTTATTTGTGTTTAAAATCTGATTTTGCAAAATATATTTATTTGTAATATAATTTTATTTTGTGAAAAATGTTTGCAAAAGGTTTTAATTCCAACATCCATCTGAGTAGAAAGTGTGGCACTACACCTTGCAAGCAAGGCAATGGTCCTTTCCTTTCGGGCAGTGTTTGATCATTATGGGCTGAGAAGTTAAGTGTAAGAGACCATTTCAGGGCTAATTACCTAATGGGATTTGTTTTACATGAGCCCATTATCCTTAGGTCTTTATAGGGTAGCTGAATCCAAGGATTATTGGGCCCAAACTGAACCAATGCTGATTGGGTCAGGCAATGAACCATCCTTGAAATTGTACAGGCAGTGAACCAATGCTGATCTTAACCTAGTACTAGATCTTATAACATTGATCATCGGCTGACATACCATCATTGAATATCCTAACATACATAGGTATTTGACCACAAAAGGATCTCACTGGTTAGCATATCAGAGACAAATAAATTTGATACTCAATCTGATATTAATATCAAATTTAGGGATTAAAAACAATTCTCAGTTGTTCAACTATTATATGGCATGATAGGTATCCATTGATTGTGATATAGACTTGATTTAAGTTTGTCAAAGACAGATAAACACTTACCCTTATAACTTAGGTCACAACCCGAGTAGTTGAGACCTAGTACTTTACTACCTTGGATAGTGTGATAATGACAATCTTATCAAGATAGACTTCCCTATATATATCCACTGATTGTGATGATTTAAGTTCATATTATGAAAATTATGTGGTCTCATACATAATGCTAATATGAACTAAGTGGATTTAGGAGAACAACTCGATGACACATGAAACAAATATTCTTTAATTCATAAGAAAGATATATACTAGATCAATTGGATATAAGGGCATATACATTATCTAACAGAATAAATTATTAAAAGCATGAATTTCATTCAATAACAAAAATGCAATTTGGGAATGTAATGTTGAGATCGCAGGCCTAAACCGATGAAATCAAACTTGAGTTGAGATCTACTATCAAGAGGAGGTTATTGCAACGTACAGAGAGTGGCAAGATCTCCTCATGAATGACAAGGGAGAAATTTTTAATGTATGGGAGAGTGGCTTGTTGGGATAGTGTTGGAAATGTTTTTATTAGTATCATATCTGCCCACCTAACTTTACAGTTTCGAAGGATGAAATTGGTATAGCATTTGGCATTAGAAAAAGGATAAAAAATACTAGCTTATGAATTTTATATAAAAAGAAAAAGCTTATGACTTTTGTATGCTTTTTGACACCGGTGGAATCCGGTACATCAATGGAAAGCCATAATATTTGTCATTTATTGGTCATAGAATCGCTATCAACTAACCTCAGCCACAAACTTCGCAGACCTTTTTTTTTTGACAAAAAAACTTGATTAGTAGACCATGTGTGGTTACAAACTTACAGTTTATTCTGAAGCATAAATTTACACGTAATGGTCTTATACTTAACTTGTCAGCCCATAATGTTCATACACTGTCCGACAAAAGAGGACCACTCCCTTGGCTGCAACGAACAATGTTGCACTCGACACTTATATGGATCCCGGGAATTAAAACCCTTTTGCAAACATTTGAGAAACCATAATATATATATACTTTTATATCTCATATAAAATATACTTTGCAAAACAAATCTCAACGGTTGAAATCGGCTGTCGGCAGTCTTGGTTTCCATTAGTAAGAGTGCATCCCCGATCATTACCTTTGTCCGACAAAGGGGCTGATCCTATCATTATGATCACCCACTCAGATGAATTCTCGGATTGTCCCAACATACCCAGGTTTTGACCCCCGCTAAGGATCTCACTGATTGGTATATCAAAGATAGCCCAATCCGACACCTAGTGCAGTATCATAATCGAGTCTAGGGGTCGGGTGTAATTTTCCAGTTTTGTCCATCAATCTCCAAGGTCTAGGGCAATACTAGAAATCTGGTCCAGTTCAAAAATTCAATTAATCCTACACTGTATGTGCTTAGGGTCTCACCCTGGCAGCTGAGACAGGCCACCCCAACCGACTTGGTGGCACCACAGTGTCGGCCATGTCAGGATATGTCTCCCCAGTCCGATCCACTAGCTATGAATATTCTAAACTAACACGAGTCTGATTAAGTGTCCAGTTTAAGGGTATTACACAGAAACATACCAAGGGAACATGAATCAAATATGCACTTTTATTCATTTACAATAAACTCATAAAGTACATCATTCTGATTGAAACTAAAGGTATACAAAACTGTCTAACATTTTATATAAAAAGAAAAAGCTTATGACTTTTGTATGCTTTTTGACACCGGTGGAATCCGGTACCCCAATGGAAAGGCATACTAAAGTACAAACAATATTTGTCTTTTTTTGGTCATATTATTAGAATCGCTATCAAGTAACCTCAGCCACAAACTTCGTAGTCCTTTTTTTTTGACAAAAAAACTTAATTAGTAGACCATGTGGGGTTACAAACTTACAGTTTATTCTGAAAGCATAAATTTACACGTAATAGCATTTTTCTCTTTTCTTTTTCTTTTTTTTTTTCATATAATCCACTTTTGCTACGATGAAATGACATCACAGTTAGCCTGAGGCGGCTAAACCTATATAAGTAGGCTACCTCTCAATTCTCAAAATAGTTATCTCGATTCCAAATTTGAGTATTAATTTACCCTTTTCTTCACCATTCACGTACCATGTGTAGGGTAAGAAGGGATCATTTGCTTGTTGGTTCGTGTAATGGGAGATGTGTTGGATCCCCTTGAACAATCCATATCTATTAAGATCATTCGGCAATTAAAGGATACGGGCTTTCGGCCGTTAATGATATCAGGATCTTTGATTTACACGCTAGCTGGTGAGTCCCAATTCATCAATTCTATTTCCAAATTCTGTTTCTTTCTTTTTTTTCTTTTTTCTTTTTGTTATTCCTACCCTCTCCTGCATCTGCTGTGGTTGATGATCCTTAGATGCTTCAGTTGCTGTGTGATGAAGCGACGTTTAACTAATCTTCATCGTGTTATTGGGATTTTATTGCACTCAATAGTCAATATGTATGTAGCTTCAAGTGGGTTGTTTCATGCTGTAGGTAATATTCGACCCTGATGCTCCAAGCCCAAGTGATCCAAACCTCAGAGAACATTTGCACCAGTTCTCTCTCTCTTAAATTTTGAGCCTTTCAAATTAAATTGGAAACTTTTCTGGGATTTCAAAGCGTAAAACTATAAAATATAGATGGAAAAAACCCTGAAAGCTTAGTTTGGTTGCACTACGAATTTTGTTTATTAAATTCATGGGAGTGCAATTTGGCTGAGTATAAATCGTGGTTTATTTTATCGTTTTTGTACACTTTATTGGGAGTGTTATTTGTTGGGAGTATGGTAGGAAGCTAGATGATGTAATCCACACTTCATATGAGTGACATAGCAAGAAGGTGATGCAGATTTGGACTTTTAAAAGTGAGTGCAAATGAAACAAAAACTATATATTTGTATCAGGTGAGGGTTTAATTATAATTGAATTACAAATAAATAGATGCAAAATTGAACCAAATATAAAATTTATACTGGGTTTAAATTTGCACTGAAAACAGACAGATCCTTAAATATCTCCTATTCTGTTGTTAACTTAATAGAACGTGGGAAATATCAAAGATTCCCTTGTGAATCACCTGTTTTTAACATGGCTAAATTAATGGCTCTATAACAGAACAAACAATTCATATTCAAGCTCACCCTCTAAACATTCCGCGTGTAAATTTGGGCCCAATTAAAGGTTGCATGTAATCCAAAGTTTGTTGTCAATTATTACAAAACTTTAGGCTTTGGAAGGAGTATAAATACAAATATGTACAGTGCAAATACATACAAAATAATACAAAATACAAGATTTTGCATTCTATAAATTTGCATTTGTACTCCTTCCAAACTGAGCCTTAAGAACAAAAATTATTGGATGATGTATAAATAGTATGATGGATATTTTGGTGACTAATGTTTCAAGTTAAAAATTAGATGGTGTGCCTATATGCACTTTCACTTTCCTTTTTTTGACTTGAGAAATAAAAATAGACTTTTAATGAACATTTACATATATTAAATGGAAAATTACTTAAACCATCCATGTGTTTTCTAATAAATTCTTAAACTTCCCCTGCATTTTGAACTTCGCAAAAAATTACTTTTCATGCTTCAAACAAATATGCAAACACACACCCCTAGATGGAAACACTACTATAACAATATAAAACTTCTATATCCCATTTTTTGTCCATGAAAAACTTTATTGGGATGAAGACTTGTTAAATTACTACCATAATATGATTAACAAGGAGTTCAGATTTTAGTAGACACACACTCACCCACCCACCAGTGAGCACATTGAATAAGTACTCAACAAGTATCCTAACACCTTTCATAAGAATTTACTTCTTTGTCATTTCATGGGTGGGCAGGGGGGACCCACGGAGAACAGGGGAGACATGGCCCCCTATGGCTCAGAAATCCCCACAGATATTACACTCTCCCATGTATAATTTCCCCCTCCTATTCCCCACCTCAATGGTTGCGCCCAAATGGCCCATCCATATTTGTTCTCTCACCACTCAGTCTACTTTATCTTTTGGCCCCCTCATAAAAAATTCTTAGCTCTACCTTTGTGTGTCGGCAGAGGCAGGTATTCGCTCACAAGTGGGTTTCATCATTTGATTCACTAAGGTTATGTTTGGTTTAAAGGAAAAAATAGGGAAAGAAAGGGAAAAATAGGAAAATCTTTATAAACCTTGTATGGGTTTCCCTACTTATCCTTTCCTTTTCCTACTTTTTCCTTCAAACCAAACACAGCCTAAGTGAACACCAACAAAGGCTATGTTGGGCACAATAAAACAAAGGAAAAGAAAGGCCAAGATGGAATTGAACTTAAACCTCCTTTTTTGAAAGAGACTCGATATTCCGCAATCTAAAGAGAGAATAATAGTCTTCACTGTGGACATTCCTAAGGGCATAATTGTAATTTCAATGTCACTGCTACAGGATAATTAATGAAAGGGGTGTGTTTGCATATTTATTTTAAACGTGAGAGGCTTTTCCAAAGAGGTTAAAACATGGGAGATTTAAGTACTTGTTATAAAACACAAAGGAGAGGTTTAAATAATTATCCTATAATAAAACTAAGCTATAATGGGAATTTTAGCTAAATAGGAGCACCACTGGAATTCTAGAATGTAAATGTATATGAAATTACATGCTGACAGCAACTAACTTGAGATAAAAGAAGGATGGTATTTTTCTACCATGTCACTGCTTGTTTGCAATGCAAAATATCTGAATTGAATACAAATTGTGCACCCAATTCAGTTTTGCAATCTTTTGTATATAATTGTGATTGATTGCTCACTATGTGATACATAATTTGTAATTTTTGTCTCACTAGAATATATATTTTCAAAGTATGGTTCAATCAAATGACCTTGTTGGTTGGATTGATGACCTATTTGATCTGGTTAATGGGCCATAGATAAGATAGTTTTTTTTTTTTTTTGTTTCATATTTTAACCATTTCCATGAATAATTCTCATATTTTATACATATTTTGTTTTATATAATGAATATATATATATATATATATATATATATATATGTATAATACTAAAGACATACCAAGGGAACATGAATCAAATATGTATCTTTATTCATTTACAATAAACTCATAAGGTACATCATTCTAATTGAAACTAAGGGCATACAAAACTGTCTAACAGCTCCCACTTGCACTTTGGTCCAATCAGGTACTAGCCGGAGTCCCAGACTTTCCATGTGTTTCATAAACACTTTCTGTGTCAGTGGATTAGTCAATGGGTCTGCCACATTCTCCGCTGCAGCTATCTCTCAACATCAACCTCCTGTTGTCACACAACAGTGGAATGGGTGATGTGCTGAATTCCAAATTCAGGAATGAACACTTTCATTCATAAGGCAGCCTCACTTACGGCAATGTGTTCGGCTTGGGTTGTGGACTATTTTAATTTGCTACTTAGGACCCCTGTTTGCTGACATTCAGAAAACAACACACGATCCTATCGTGAAAACATATCCAGATGTAGACTTTCTATCATCTGGGTCTGACTGGAAATCGGCATCTGTAAACCCCTAGATCTGTAGTGAGCTACCGTCGAACACCAGACAAAACTCTTTTGTCCTTCGAAGGTACTTAAGTATGTTTTTCACAGCAGTCCAATGCTCCTGCCCTGGGTTGGCCTGAAATCTATTTACTACACTCACTACCTGAGCAATGTCAGGACGAGTGCACAGCATGGCATACATGATGCTCCCTACGGCAAAGGCATAGGGAACGTCTTTCATGGCATCTATCTCCTCAGAAGTCTTGGGAGACATCTTCTTGGAGAGAGTGACTCCGTGCCTGAAAGGAACATTTCCTTTCTTGGAGTTTTCCATGCTGTATTTCTTGACTATTTTATCAATGTAAGCAGATTGGGATAATCCTATTATCCGCTTCGATCTATCTCTATAGAGTCGAAGACCCAGTATATAGGAGGCTTCTCCAAGATCTTTCATGGAGAATTGCTGTGAAAGCCATACTTTCACCGTAGTTAACATTCCTACATCATTCCCAATGAGTAGAATGTCATCTACATACAGAACCAAGAAGGTAACCTTATCTCCACTGAACTTCCTGTAGACACAGGGTTCATCCGGATTCTGCTCGAAGTCAAACGATTTGACAGCAGAGTCAAAACGGATGTTCCAACTTCTAGAAGCTTGCTTAAGTCCATAAATGGATCTATTAAGTTTACATACCATGTTTTCCTGACCTACAGCAATGAAGCCTTGCGGCTGCTGCATATAGATATCTTCAGTAAGATCTCCATTCAGGATTGTAGTTTTGACATCCATCTGCCAAATTTCATAATCATGGTATGCTGCTACAGCTAGCAGGATCCTAATGGATTTAAGCATGGCCACAGGAGAAAAGGTTTCCTCATAATCGATGCCTTCTTTCTGAGTGTACCCTTTCGCCACTAGACGAGCCTTGAAGGTCTCAATCCTGCCATCGGGGCCCTTCTTCCTCTTGTAAATCCATTTGCAACCGATTGCTTTTACCCCGGAGGGTGGATCTACTAGAGTCCAGACTCCATTGGCCTCCATTGAGTCCATCTTTGCTCTCATGGCCTCCACCCACTTCTGGGAATCTATGTCCAACATAGCTTCCGCGTAAGTCACGGGATCCTCCTCACTAGTCAAGGTTTCCACCAGGTAACTATCCTGATCATAACCATAACGGATTGGTGGCCTGGATGCCCGAGTGGATCTTCTAAGTTGGTCACTACCTGGAACTTGTGGGACATCTCCCACTGCTCCTGAGCTCTCCTCATCAAGAACAACTTCCTGACGATGGGTGTCCAGGATATAGTCGGTTTCCAAGAATTGTGCATTTCGACTACAGAACACTTTCTGTTCACTTGGGTCATAGAAAAGGTAACCTACAGAGCCTTTTAGGTAGCCTACAAATAGGCAACGGCTGGTCTTAGATTCCAACTTGTCTGCACTCGTTCTTTTAACGTGTGCTGGACAACCCCAAATCTTCAAGTGTCTGACACTTGGTTTCTTTCCGGTCCAAAGTTCATATGGAGTATTCGGAACCGATTTGGTTGGAACCCGATTCAACACGTAAATCGCAGTTTCTAATGCGTAACCCCAAAAGGATGTGGGTAACTCTGAGTGTATGAGAAGCGACCGGACCATATCTAATAAGGTCCTATTCCTCCTCTCTGAAACACCGTTAAGTTGTGGTGTAGCAAGAGGAGCTAATTGTGATACTATCCCATTGTCCTTTAAGTAGTCCCTTAATTCGTCAGAGAGATATTCGCCACCTCGATCTGATCGAAGGGCTTTAATTTCTCTCCCTAACTGTTTCTCGACCTCTTGTCTAAACTCTTTGAACTTTTCAAAGGATTCAGATTTGTGTCTCATTAGGTACACATAACCATATCGTGAAAAATCATCTGTGAAGGTGATGAAATACACGTGTTGATTTCGTGTCCTAACACTCAGGGGACCACATACATCGATATGTATTAGGTCAAGTGTGCCCGTACATCTTTCAGGCTTACCACTAGATGGCCGTTTCGTCATCTTGCCTTGTAGGCAAGGCTGACAGGTGGGAAGATCTTCTGCAGCTAGAAAATCCAAAGGACCATCCTTTACCAACCTTGTGATTCGGTCAACACCGATGTGGCCAAGTCGGTAATGCCACAGACACGTGGGATTAACTGTATCACGGGCTCTCTTCTTGGGGTTTTCAACCGACGTAGTTTCGGTTATGTTAGTTTCTAGAGAAGGATGTAGAACATAGAAACCATTCTCCAGTTCCCCATATGCGATGAATCTGTTATTTCTTTTAATAGTAATCATATTACTAAAGAAGACAGAATAACCATCTGCACACAGTTTTGAGACAGAAATCAAATTTCTTCTTAAATTTTGTACATAAAGACAATCTTTCAGTACAATTATTCCTTCTCTAAAATATAATTCCACGGTTCCTATGGCCGCGGCTGCAACAGTTGCAATAGTCCCCGAGTAGAGTGTGACTTCTCCTTCACTCAGCCTTCTGCTTACCTTGAACCCCTGCAGTGAGTTACATGCATGAGTTGAAGCCCCGGAGTCAATACACCAGGATGCAGAAGCTACCAACAAATTGGTTTCTATAACACAAGTTTCGAAATTACATTTCTTGGATTCCAGGTAGGCAGGACAATTCCTTTTCCAGTGGCTGGTCTTCTTGCAAAAATGACAGGCATCTGATGCCTTGTCCTTCCTCTGTCTCTTGAGTTTGGCAGCCTTTTTCTGGGGCTTTCTCTCCGCCTTCCTTTTCTTGCCCGATTTGCTAGTTTCAACAAGCATGGCAATGGGCTCATCCTTTTTAATCAATTCTTCGGCCCTCTGCAACATATTGCTGAGTTCCTGCAAGCTGACGTTCAGCTTGTTCATGTTGTAGTTCATGATGAATAGATTAAAGGATGGAGGCAGAGAGTGGAGAATAGCATCGATCTGAGTTACCAGATCCAACCCGGATCCAAGAGCCTCTAGTTCGTTGATATAGCCCATCATCCGGAGACAATGGTCGTGAACTTGTTGGCCCTTGGTCACCTGTGCGGTCATGAACTGTTTCAAGACCTTCTGCCGAGTAGAACGATTATGCTCTTCGTACATTGTCCTAAGGCTGTCCAATACGTCCTTAGCAAGTTCGATCTGATCGAACTGCCTCTGAATTGGATTGTCTAAGGAGGCAATGATATAGCAGCGGGCAAGGGAGTTTTTCTCCTCCCATTCTTGGTATTCTCTTCTTCGGGCCTCAGAAGCCCTATCTCCCGGACGATCCGGGGCAGGATTCTTTGCTACCTTGTCCAATTTCTCAGAGGTTCAGACCAACATAAGGTTCCTATACCAGTCAGCATAGTTTGGGCCCTTCAACTTGTTGTCATCAAGTAGCTTTGCAAATGATTTGTTTGCCATTTTTTGATAAAAGAGCAAACATCAGTCAACGACCTAATTTGATTCATGTTCATTTCATAGATATGGATTTTAATCTACGATCCATTTCCATTTATTCGTCTCTGAGATTTCCCTCCTTTCTCAGTGACGGAGACTACGGGTTGTCTCTGGAAATGTGGGAAATCACATAGGGTGCATGAAGCCAACTGTTTCAGCTGCATAACCCTACCACCTTTCTGTGAAGGATCATATCCACTCATCATATGAGTTTTCCCTTTGGCCTCTGTCAGACAAGGTTCAGAGCCGTTTTCAGGTAAACCTTTCTGTCCAGTGAGTGCTTACCCATCATATTCGTGAACGCCAAGGTACCGTGAGAGAGTTCCCATTTTCTGGTGAAGCCCCTCCCACATCGGTCTATGACGCCCCTATCATCTTATGAAACACTTAGACAAGCCCAACAGCAAATGGATAGCCCACTTTCTGGTGCGTTTCCTCATTACTGAAGGACCCATCCTCATGCTAATGATGGAAGGCCTTTAGAGAGTTCATCATATGAATCTCCCTATCACATGCACTCATATTATCTGGAGGGAACAGATAATTACGCCCTAGTTCTATCTTTAGGTCAAACCAAAGTGGCTCCCACTGACTTTCATAAAGCCAGATTTTGGTGGGCCTAAATCAGCTAGGGTTCCGCACGAGACCTCATGATGAGGTGTGGGGCCCACCACTGAGGGAGGTCATCCAATGACCAAAAAGGGACACCATGGCAATGATGTGCATTCAGCCATGGTGTGCGAAAGAGCCACTGTCGATTGAGCATGGGCCAAGTACATATGGCCCATGTACGTAGCACATCACACATCCATACATCACATGCAGGGATAAATTGATCCAATCAATTAATTATCTGTAAAGCCCATTTGAAGCCCATATTAAATCCATAATATTAACCATTAATATTATCTAGGTATATGGGCCGAACGGTTCAACCCATATAGCTTTATGTGTTAAGTGGGCTTTTAGCAGTTTTAACTATTTAAAACTGGGCTTTTACAGGTTGGGCCGAATTAACCATTTAATTAAATATCATTCCTTAGGCCCATTAGTGGGAAAATTAGGGCTGACTTTCAGCCTTGATTAAACCCTAGATTCGGTCCAAACAGTTTGAACCAATCTTGGTTCGAATGGGTCTAGGGTTTGATCTTTAATTAAATCTTTAATTCAAGAAAATAATCTGAAATTAATTACTGATAAAAGAAAATCAAGAATCAGTAAATTAGGGTTGTTCGCACAATCCATCCTGCAAAACAGAGGTTAGATCACAGAATGCAGTTTCACAAACTGCAAATCGCAGATAGCGATTCTCCCATCTGCGAAATCTCCCTTTCTGTGCCGCCATCTTCGATCCAAAAATAAATTAAATAGAAATCCTATTTCTATTAATTATTACATCAGATCGAATACCTATACATTGAGTCTTGAAAATAAAAAAAATTATTTACAGACCAAATGTAATAAATAAATCCAGAAACTGCAAATCTTGCAGGTTCCCTGCGCAAACCAAGATTTTGATCTCCTCTTGTACGAACAACCCATAAATCAAGAAAATCATAAAGAACAATTCTAAATAATAATCAGATTTATATAAAATTAATTTCAGATTATTCGCCCATTAATTTTGGGAACAAATTTCCCAAAACCCATATCTGCGCAAATTGGGTAGAACACCTTCTGCCCATTTGCGCAGGTTCAGATCTGAAATAGATGGTTCAAGATTTGAACCATGTCTCTGATACCACTGAAGGGATGAGAGATCCATCCTATGGACGCCCAAAAGATTGCGGAATAAGGGGCGAATTTCAAAAATTTTTCTCTCCCTTCAACTGGGAATCGTATTCCCCATTTAGAAAATCATATTTTCAAGGATCAATTCTGAACCATAAACTGAACCAGATCTGAACGAAAAAGGAGTGGGAAGGATTATACCTAATACGGAGAAATAATATCTCCCAACGAAGGTGTTCACGCCCAAGGAAGGATCCAAAGACTGCTCCCACTGAAGATGGTGCAGTGCAGGTGGAGCAGAATCAGCAGTGTTCTTCTCCAAGAACTCTGTCCTTCGCAAGAATCAGCAAGATGGTACGTGGGCACAACTTCCTTTCAATCCTTTCTCAAAGGACTGATGTCAAGATCCAATCTTGACTTCTCCCACAAGTGGAGATCGAACTGGCAAATAGGGCGGCAAGAATAGGGAGGCGGCAAGAGAGTATTTGCAGGGAGCAGAATTCTCTCTTCTTGATTTCAGCACTAAAGAAAACCTGATGATCTGTGTGTGTATATCCTTTAGGCTGCCGCCCCCTTCTTCTTTTATAATCTTAAAGGGATCAGCTCCTAATCAGATTAGGAGTTGCTAATCCAAATCATATTTGGGTTAGAAGTCCCTTTAAGTGATAAGGGATAATCCTTATCTTATCTGGAGATCAGATCAGCCATCTCCTAATCTGATTAGGAGGTTTCCAGATCTAAATCTTATTTAGATCTTGGACTCTCTAAGTGGATAGGGTCTAAGCCCAATCCTATTAGCTGATCCACTTCAGATTTCGCCCCTTTATTAACTAAATAAACAACCCAGTTCGAAATGGGCTTTAGGCCCATTATGCTTATGTGCTCACTTAACCCTCTTAACTGCTGCCCAGTTGGGCTTCCTTGTATGGCGTGGGACCCAAGCATTGATCTACACATCAGCCACATGGGTTCGGCCCAGCCTTTGTTACAAGGCCTGGCCGAATACATTGTTAAAGACAGTGCACCCCCTGAAACCCATCAAATGGGCTGTACGGGCCCAACACTTACCCTAAGAGGTCCCTGGGCCAAACCACCTTATAACACCCAGGGACTGTGGGCAGATGCAAGATTAGCCCATCAGGTATTTTCCTCAATGGTCTTACACTTAACCTCTTAGCCCATAATGATCATGCACTGCCCGACAAGAGAGGACCTCTCTCTCGGCTGCAAGGAACAGTGTTGCACTCTCCACTCACATGGATCCCGGGAATTAAAACCTTCTTGCAAACAATTTAGAAACCATATATATACTTTTATATCTTATATAAAAAATATTTTGCAAAACAAATCTCAACGGTTGAAATCGGCTGCCGGCAGTCTTGGTTTCCATCAGTGAGAGTGCATCCCCGATCATTACCTATGTCCGACAAAGGGGCTGATCCTGTCACTATGATCACCCACTCAGATGAATTCTCGGACTGTCCCAACATACCCAGGTTTTGACCCCCGCTAAGGATCTCACTGATTGGTACATCAAAGATAGCCCAATCCGACACCTAGTGCAGTATCATAATCGAGTCTAGGGGTCGGGTGTAACTTTCCAGTTTTGCTCATCAATCTCCAAGGTCCAGGGCTATACTGGAAATCTGGTCTAGTTCAAAGATTCAATTAATCCTACACTGTATGTGCCTAGGGTCTCACCCTGGCAGCTGAGACAGGCCACCCCAACCGACTTGGTGGCACCACAGTGTCAGCCTTGTCAGGATAGGTCTCCCCAGACCGACCCACTGGCTGTGAACATTCTAAACTAACACGAGTCTCATTAAGTGTCCAGTTTAAGGGTATTACACAGAAACATACCAAGGGAACATGAATCAAATATGTATCTTTATTCATTTACAATAAACTCATAAAGTACATCATTCTGATTGAAGCTAAGGGCATACAAAACTGTCTAACAACAAGAGCCATGAAATTCATCAAGCATATCATTAAATCTAGGGATAGGATGTCTATACTTAACAGTTATTTTGTTAATGGCTCGGCAGTCCACACACATACACCGTGTTCCATCTTTCTTTGGGACTAAGATGACAGGAACCGAACATGGGCTAAGACTCTCCTTTACTAAAACCCTTTTGCACCAACTCATCCACTTACCTTTGTATCTCTTTTGTTTCCTCAGGATTAGCTCTATGAGCAGGTCAAACCTTATTCTTTTTTGGTATCAAATAAATCACCAGTTGTTGTCTCTGACAAAGAACTAAGCCTTGAAGTAAACTTGAGAACCTTGTCTTTTAAAACCATACTCATTCTTATTTGTTTGTGAGAAATAAGATAGGAAGTAAAATGTAGTCCCCATATGATCATACGAAAGATGATAGAGGTAGCAGGAAGGTGGTAAAAATTTTGGATGGATTCTTAAGATGGAAAATAAGCATTGTTAATGAGTGCAAATCTAGACTACTAAAAAAAGTGGGAATAAGCATTGTTAATTAAATCTAGGAACGATAATTTTATAAAAAATAAAAAACATATATTTTTAAATTTGACCTGAAAATGAAACATATTTGGGTGGTAGGTAAGCAGTTCAAACTTATGAGTCCAACAGGTCAGCCCACAATTCTATAGAAAGCATATAAAGAGTTAAGTAATAAAATATTTAAAATAGAAAGCATACAAAGAGTAAATGAAAAATACAAAAAGTAGAAAACTTAGACATATCTCTAATAATATATATTAACCATATTAAACACAAAATAGGTGTGGTGAGCAAGAATTATTTTTTATAATGATGTAAATAAAAATAAATTAAAATATAAACAGATTTGAAAATGATATTGCTTTTCTTGTCTAGGTGGAAGGTTAACTATCCAACCTTCTCGATCAAATGGGCCATCCCATTATGTCATAATTACATAATAAATGTTTAAAATAAAGAAACATAAAAACTATAAAATGGTACATAAATTTTGTAGAAAAATTGAACACATCTCTAATATTATATATTCCTGATATTAAAGAAAAATAAGTGTGAGAAATAAGATATGATTTTAGTTAATACTAATGATAGAAATGGAATACTAAATTTAAAATTGAACCAAAAGGAAAATGAGTTTTCCATCCATGTGGTGGGTAAGTAGTTAACCATCTAAATCAAATGGGTTACCCCAAGATATCATAATTAAATACTAAAAATTTAAAAATAGACAAAAATATAAAAATTTGTTAAGACATAAAGAAATTTTGTGGAAAAATATGATGTCTCTCTAATATATATTATATTTTCATCATACTAAACTAATGTGCTAAAGTAAATAGGTCACCAAGTCAATCAGTTCAGCGGTTCAATTAAATAGGTCACCATGTTGTTTACCAAGTCAATTCTTTTCAAAAGTAGGCAAATAGTTTGGATGGGTTAACCAATTTGACCAGATGATTTGTTTATGGGATAGAAATAATTGATAAAATGTCAAATTTCTAAAAATTGGTTGGAACTGCATACATTTCTGTCTCAGTTAAACAACTTGTGGTTTTTATAAATTAAATTATAAAAAGTAATATAGAAAATATATAAATTTTGAACATGTCTTTAATATTATATATATATTCATTATATTAAACAAAATATGTATAAAATATGAGAATTATTGATGGAAATGCTTAAAATATGAAACAAAAAAAAATAATAAAAACTATCTTATCTATGGCCCATTAACCTGGTCAAATAGGTCATCAATTCAATCAATAAGGTCATTTGATTGAACCATACTTTGAAAATATATATTCTAGTGAGACAAAAATTACAAATTATGTATCACATAGTGAGCAATCAATTACAATTGTATACAAAAGATTGCAAAACTTAATTGGGTGCACAATTTGTATTCAATTCAGATATTTTGCATTGCAAACAAGCAGTGAAATGGTAGAAAAAATACCACCCTTCTTTTATCTCAAGTTAGTTGCTGTCAGCATGTAATTTCATATACATTTACATTCTAGAATTCCAGTGGTGCTCCTATTTAGCTAAAATTACCATCATAGCTTAGTTTTATTATAGGATAATTATTTAAACCTCTCCTTTGTGTTTTATAACAAATACTTAAATCTCCCATGTTTTAACCTCTTTGGAAAAGCCTCTCACGTTTAAAATAAATATGCAAACACACCCCTTCCATTAATTATCCTGTAGCAGTGACATTGAAATTACAATTATGCCCTTAGGAATGTCCACAGTGAAGACTATTATTCTCTCTTTAGATTGTTGAATATCGAGTCTCTTTCAAAAAAGGAGGTTTAAGTTCAATTCCATCTTGGCCTTTCTTTTCCGTGGTTTTATTGTGCCCAACATAGCCTTTGTTGGTGTTCACTTAGGCTGTGTTTGGTTTGAAGGAAAAAGTAGGAAAAGGAAAGGATAAGTAGGGAAACCCATACAAGGTTTATAATGATTTCCCTATCTTTCCCTTTCTTTCCCTATTTTTTCTTTTAAACCAAACATAACCTTAGTGAACCACGATTTACACTCAGCCAAATTGCACTCCCATTAATTTAATAAACAAAATTCGTAGTGCAACCAAACTAAGCTTTCAGGGTCTTTTCCATCTATATTTTATAGTTTTACGCTTTGAAATCCAAGAAAAGTTTCCAATTTAATTTGAAAGGCTCAAAATTTAAGAGAGAGAGAGAGAGAACTGGTGCAAATGTTCTCTGAGGTTTGGATCACTTGGGCTTGGAGCATCAGGGTCGACTATTACCTACAGCATGAAACAACCCACTTGAAGCTACATACATATTGACTATTGAGTGCAAGAAAATCCCAATAACACGATGAAGATTAGTTAAACGTCGCTTCATCACACAGCAACTGAAGCATCTAAGGATCATCAACCACAGCAGATGCAGGAGAGGGTCGGAATAACAAAAAGAAAAAAGAAAAAAAAGAAAGAAACAGAATTTGGAAATAGAATTGATGAATTGGGACTCACCAGCTAGCGTGTAAATCAAAGATCCTGATATCATTAACGGCCGAAAGCCCGTATCCTTTAATTGCCGAATGATCTTAATAGATATGGATTGTTCAAGGGGATCCAACACATCTCCCATTACACGAACCAACAAGCAAATGATCCCTTCTTACCCTACACATGGTACGTGAATGGTGAAGAAAAGGGTAAATTAATACTCAAATTTGGAATCGAGATAACTATTTTGAGAATTGAGAGGTAGCCTACTTATATAGGTTTAGCCGCCTCAGGCTAACTGTGATGTCATTTCAACGTAGCAAAAGTGGATTATATGAAAAAAAAAAAGAAAAAGAAAAGAGGAAAATGCTATTACGTGTAAATTTATGATACTAATAAAAACATTTCCAACACTATCCCAACAAGCCACTCACCCATACATTAAAAATTTCTCCCTTGTCATTCATGAGGAGATCTTGCCACTCTCTGTACGAGATAATGTATATGCCCTTAGATCCAATTGATCTAGTATATATCTTTGTTATGAATTAAAGAATATTTGTTTCATGTGTCATCGAGTTGTTTTGCTAAATCCACTTAGTTCATATTAGCATTATGTATGAGACCACATAATTGTCATAATATGAACTTAAATCATCACAATTAGTGGATACATATAGGGAAGTCTATCTTGATAAGGTTGTCATTATCACACTTTCCAAGGTAGTAAAGTAATGGGTCTCAACTACTCGGGTTGTGACCTAAGTTATAAGGGTAAGTGTTTATCTGTCTTTGACAAACTTAAATCAAGTCTATATCAATAATCAATGGATACCTATCATGCCATATAATAGTTGAACAACTGAGAATTGTTTTTAATCCCTAAACATGATATTAATATCAGATTGAGTATCAAACTTATTTGTCTCTGATATGCCAACCAGTGAGATCCTTTTGTGGTCAAATAACTATGTATGTTAGGATATTCAAGGATAATCAATGTTATAAGATCTACTACTAGGTTAAGACATAGAAAATACTTTGTACAACTTCAATGATGGTTGACTGCCTGACCCAATCAGCATTGGTCTAGTTTGGGCCAATAATCCTTGGATTCATCTACCCTATGAAGACCTAAGGATATTGGGCTCATGTAAGACAAATTCCATAAGGTAATTAGCCCTAAAATGGTCTCTTATACTTAACTTCTCGGCCCATAATGATCAAATACAGCCCGACAGAGAAGAACCATTGCCTTGCTTGCAAGGTGTAGTGCCACACTCTCTGCTCAAATGGATCTTGGAATTAAACCTTTTGTATACCTTTTTCACAAAATAAAAGTATATTACATATAAATATATTTTGCAAAATCAGATTTTAAACACGGATAAAATCCACTGCCGGCAACTTAGGTTTTCATCATAGAGAGTACAAACCTTCTGATATTCACTTTGTTTGACAAATGGGCTGATCCTATCACTATGATCAACCACTCAGGCGAATTCTTAGACTGGCCCAACATACCCAAGTATTTGACCCTTAATGGTTCTCACTAGTTGACTTATCAAACACAACCTAGTCCAACACCTAGTGCAGTACCATAATCAAGTTTGGGGTTATGTGTAATTTCAGTTTTTTCCATCTATCTCTAAGGTCTAGGGCATAACTAGAAATTGGTCCAAGTTCAGTGCTTCTAATAAATACCCACTGGATGTACTTAGGGTATAACCCTAGCAGCTGAGACAAGTTGCTCCAACTCCTTGGCAACACACCACTATAATATTTAATAGCTCTTACTTGCACTTAGGTCCAATTAGGTATAAGCCTTAGTCCTATATTATCCACGTGTTTTTCAAATACTTTCTATGTAAGTGGCTTAGTTAGTGGGTCTACCACATTTTCCACCAATGCTACCTTCTGAATCTAGATGTCTCCTTTACCAACAATCTCTCGTAGAATATGATACTTCCTTATGTGTGATGGAGATCGAAATCATTAATGGTGCCAAGATTAGCACACCCTACATTTTTCTATTCTATTATTTTGGTCTATAAATAATTTTTTTTTTATTTTTAGACAAAATGTATAAGATTTGATCTGATGTAATTAATAGAAAATTAGGGTTTTCTATTTCTTTTACATTGGAAGAAATGCTGGTTCGCATGGAGGGGAAGAAGACATTAAACAGATACAAGATCTGCAATCTGCGATTTGCAGATATTAAATTTGCTACCTACGATTAACCTTTGTTTTGCAGGTTTGCAGATTGTCCAAGAACATCACACTACAACCCTCTGATTTTTTTCTTACAGATCTTGATTGTATTTTCTGGCTATAATTAGTTTTTAGATCATGTTCTTGAAATTGCATTTTGTTTTAGACACCAAACACTAGGCCGAATTTGACAAAGGTTTGGTCCAATCTGATTGGACCCATGGTTCGATGGGGTAAGTTTTCTGACCCAAATTTGGTTATGGGCCAGGGGTTTGATGACCCATTACAAGATGCAATTCGTACCACCCCTGTAAAACTCAATTTTAATGAATTAAAACTACTTTAGCCCATTTTCAGCATAATTGCTATATGGGTTGAACTACCTTTTGCAGTTCAGCCCATATACCTAGATAATGTAATTTAATAATATTATGGGCTATAATGGGCTGATAATGTTTTAATTAATTAGGGTTTTACAGATGATTTAATTGATTGGATCAATTATCTGATTGTTTCATGCATGTGATGTATGATGTGTGATATGCTACGTACATGGGCCATAAGCACTTGGCCCATGTTAATTCGATAGTGGCTCTTTCGCACACCATGGCTGAATGCACATCATTGCCATGGTGTCCTTAAGATCATTGGATGATCTCCCTTCTTGATGGGCCCCGCATCAACTTCCTTCCCAAGAGGAACTATGCGGAACCCTAACCCATTTAGGGCCCATCTAAATATGACTTTAAGAAAGTCAGTGGAGCCAATTTGGTTTGACCTAAATAAGAACTAGGATGTAATTACTCATTCCTTCCAACAAAATATAAGTGCACGTGATAGGGAGATTCATATGATGAACTCTCTAAAGGCCTTCCATAATTAGCATGAAGATGGGCTTATCAGTAACGAGGAGATGCACCATAAAATTAGGCCATCCATTTGTTAGTGAATCTGTTGGATTGCTTCATAAGATGATAGGGGCGTCATAGACCAATGTGGGTGGGGTCTATCCTAAAATGGAAGATT
Source organism: Nelumbo nucifera (assembly GCF_055504915.1). Classification (NCBI taxonomy): domain Eukaryota; kingdom Viridiplantae; phylum Streptophyta; class Magnoliopsida; order Proteales; family Nelumbonaceae; genus Nelumbo; species Nelumbo nucifera. The sequence continues at coordinate 52,922,507 of NC_142649.1, read as the reverse complement.
CTCTCATGGTACCTTGACGTTCATGAATATGATGGGTAAGCACTTACTAGACAGAAAGGTTTAACCTAAAATGGCAATGAACCTTATCTTACAAAGGCCAAAGGGAAAGTTCATAAGATGAGTGGATATGATCATTCACAAAAGGTGGTGGGTTATGTAGCTGAAACAATTGGCTCCATGCACTATATGTGGTTTCCCATATTTCTAGAGACATACACCGTAGTTTTCATCACTGAGATGGGAGGGAAATCTCAGAGATGAACAAATAAAAATGGAACATAGAAAAATCCATTTCTATGTAATTAACATGAATCAACCTAGGTTGTGGACCAATAATCTACTTTGCCTTTATCAGAAATGGCAAACAGACAGTTTGCCAAATTGTTGAATGATAACAAGCTTAACGGCCCAAATTATGCTGAATGGTTCCGTAACCTTATGCTAGTATTAACATCTGAGAAATTTGACAAGATTGTTAAAAACCCTACTTTGGATCGTCTGAGTGATAAGGCTTTTGAGGCCCATAGGAGAGAGTATCAAGAATGAGAAGAGAAAAATTCTCTTAACCGGTGTTATATCATAGCCTCCTTAGACAATCCGATACAAAGATAGTTCGATCAGATCGAAGTGTCCAATGATGTCTTGGATAGTCTGAGGACCATGTATAAAGAGCAGAATCGTTCTACTCGATAGAAGGTTTTAAAGTTGTTTAGGACCGCAAAAATGACTGAGAGCCAACAAGTTCATGACCATTGTGTAAAGATGATGGATTATTAATGAACAGGATGCTCTTGATTCAGGGCTTGATCATGACACTAAAATTGATGCCATCCTAAATTTCTTGCCTCCCTCCTTTAATCAGTTCATCATGAACTACAACATGAACAAGTTAAATGTTAGCCTTCAGGAACTCAACAATATATTGTAGAGGGCTGAAGAACTAATGAAGAAGGATAAGCCAATAGCCATGCTTGTTGAAGGTGGCAATTCGAGCAAGAAAAAGGGAAAGGCGAAAAGAAAGCCTCAGGAGAAGGGTAACAAGCCTAAAGAGCTAAAGAAGGACAAGACATTGGATGCCTGTCACTTTTGCAAACAGACCGACCACTAGAAAAGGAATTGTCCTTAGTACCTAGACACCAAGAATTAAGGTAATTTCAAATCTTTTGTCATAGAGACCAATTTGTTGGTCACTTTTGCTTCTTGGTGTATTGACTCTGGGGCTTCAAATGTAACACATTGCAGGGGTTCAAGACAAGTAGAAGACTGAGTGACGGAGAAGTTATGCTCTACTTGGGGACTTCTGCAATAGTTGCAGCTACAGCCATAGGAACTGTAAAATTAGTTTTCAGAGAATGAATTATTGTACTTAAAGATTGTCTTTATGTACTGAACTTAAGAAGAAATTTGGTTTCTGTCTCAAAGTTGTGTTTGGATGGTTATTCTATTTTATTCAGTAATGTGATTACTATCAAATAGAATAACAAATTCCTCACTTACAGAGAATTGGAGAATGGTCTCTATGTTCTCCATCCTTCTATAAAAACAAACATAACCGAAATGTTGGAAATAATCCCCAATAAGAGAACACGTGAAACAGTTAATCCCACGTGCTTGTGGCATTACCGACTTGGTTACATTAACATAGATCGTATCACAAGGTTGGTAAAGGATGGTCTTTTAGATTTTTTAACTATAGAAGATCTTCCAACTTGTGAACCTTGCCTTCAAGATAAGATGATGAAATGGCTTTTTACAGGTATGCTTGAAAGATCTACAGGCATGCTAGACCTAATACATACTAATGTATATGGTTCCCTAAATGTTAGGATACGTAACCAGCATTTTTATTTCATAACATTTACCGATGATCATTCACAGTATGGTTACGTATATCTAATGAGACATAACTTTGAATCTTTTGAAATGTCCAAAGAGTTCAGACAAGAGGTCGAGAAACAGTTGGGGAGACAGATCAAAGCCCTTCGATCAGATCGAGGAGGTGAATATCTCTTCGATGAATTTAGGGATTACTTTAGGGACAATGGGATTGTTTCACAGTTAGCTCCTCCTGCTACACTGCAATTAAATGGTGTGTCAAAGAGGAGGAACCGGACTTTATTGGAAGTGGTCCGACTGAAGGGATGAGAGATCCATCATATGGATGGCCGAACCCTGTAGGAAGGTTGGGTGAAATTTCAAAAATTTCTCTTTCTCCCATCTAGGAATCGCATTCCCTATTTTAGAAAAATTGCATTTTCAATGATCAATCTTGAACCAAACCATACTAGATCTGAAATCAAAAGGGAGGAGAGGTATATACCTGATACAAAGTAGTAGTAACTTCCAATGAAGGTGTTAATGCCCAAGGAGAAAACCAAAACCCACTTCCACTGGAGATGACACAGTGTGGTGAAGCAAGATCAGTAGGATGGCTCTTCAGCAAAACCGAATTCTTCAACAAGAATGGAGTAGAGGGCTGGTGAGCACGACTTCAGATTGATTTTTCTACCAAGAAGCAATATCAAGAACAATTCTTGATCACTCCCACAAGTGGAGATCGAACTAGGTAGGGGCGGCAAGAACAGGGAAGAACTTTGTAGATTGCTGTGTTGTGTATAACTGAGGAATTCACCCCCTTTATTTATAGCCTTGTCAGGATCAGTTTCCTAATCCAATTAGGAGAGAGTTCCTTAATCCAAATCTGATATTTGGATTTGGACTCTTGAATGGATAACACTTACCTTATCCTTCAGCTAATCCCAATCAGATTATAAATCCTATCTTGCCTCCTTTTAATTAACTGACTTAAGCCTAGTTCGAATTGGGCTTTAGGCCCATTAAGTTTATGTGCTCACTTAACCTTTTAACCTGCTACCCAATTGGCTCTCTTTCTATGGCGTGGGACCCAAACATTGATCTACACATTAGCCACATGGGTTCAACCCAACCTTTGTTACAAAGCCAGGCCGAATTCACTGTAGGACACAGTGAACCCCTGAGTCCATCACCATGGTCTCTTAATGGGCCCAACATTTACACTAAATGGTCCTTGGGTCCAGCTACCTTATAAAAACCCAAAAACTGTGCGTAGATGCAAGATTAGCCCATCAGCTATTACCCTCGATGGTCTTACACTTAACCTCTTAGCCCATAATGATCAAACATTACTTGACAACAGAGGACCTCCCCCTCGGTTGCAAGGAATAGTATTGCACTCTCTATTCACATGGATCCCGAAAATTAAAACCTTTTGCAAAACATTTTGAAACCATAATATATATATATATATATAAATATATTTCACAAAAATAAATTTCAACGGTTGAAATCAACTACCGGCAGTTTAAGTTTCCATCAGAGAGAGTGCATCCCCAATCATTCACTTTGTCCAACAAAGGGGCTGATCCTATCACTATGATCACCCACTCAGATGAATTCTCGGACTGTCCCAACATACCCAAGTTTTGACCCCTTCTAAGGATCTCACTGATTGGCATATCAAAGACAGCCCGATCTGACACCTAGTGCAGTACCATAATCAAGTCTAGGGGTTAGGTGTAACATTCCAGTTTTGCCCATCTATCTCCAAGGTCTAGGGCAATATTGGAATTTTGGTCTGGTTTAGGGTTTCAAGAAAACCCACACTGCCTGTACCTCAGGTCTCACCCTGGCAGCTGAGACAAGCCACCCCAACCAGCTTGGCGGCACATCAGTGTCAGCCTTGGTAGGATAAATCTCCCCAGATTTATCCAATGGTTGTGAAGATTCTAAACTAACACGAATCTCGTAAGTGTCCAGTTTAGGGGGATTACACATAAATACACCACAATGACATGAATCAATTATGTACTTTATTCATTTACAATAAATGTCAAAAAGATACATCAATCTGATTGGATCTAAGGGCATAACTGTCTAACACCGATCACTTCTCGTACACTCGGAGCTACCTACTTCCTTTTGGGGGTACGCATTAGAAACTGCAATATACGTGCTGAACCGGGTTCCAACCAAATCCGTTCCTAAGACTCCATATGAGTTATGGACTGATAAGAAATCAAGTGTAAGACACTTGAAGATTTGGGGTTGTCCAGCACATGTTAAAAGAATAAGTGCTAACAAATTAGAATCCAAGACCAGTCATTGCTTATTTGTAGGCTACCCCAAAGGCTTTATAGGATATTTCTTCTATGGCCCGAAAGAGCAAAAAGTGTTTTGTAGTCAAAATGTCCATTTCTTGGAAGAAGATTACATCCTGAACAATCATCATCAGGAAGTTGTTCTTGATGAGGAGAGCTCAGGGGTAGTGGGAGATGTCCTACAAGCTCCAGATAACTACCAACCTAAAAGGTCTACCTAAGTATTTAGGCCTCTAGTTTGTTACGGCTATGATCAAGAAAGTTACTTGATGGAAGCCAAGATTAGTGAGGAGGATCACATGACTTATACGGAAGCTATGTTGGACATAGATTCCTTGAAGTGAGTAGATGCCATGAAAGCCGAGATGGACTCGATGGAGACCAATATGGTCTGGACTCTTGTAGACCCACCCCTAGGATGAAAGCAATTGGTTGCAAATGGATCTACAAGAGGAGGAAGGGCCCTGATGGTAAGATTATGACCTATAAAGCTCGTCTTGTAGCAAAAGGGTATCCTCAAAAAGAGGGAATCGACTATGAGTAAACCTTTTCGCTAGTGCCCATCCTCAAGTCCATTAGGATCCTGCTAGCTGTAGTAGCACATCATGATTACCAAATTTGGCAAATGGATGTCAAAATTGTATTTCTGAATGGAGATCTTACTGAAAATATCTACATGCAACAACAACAATGATTCATTTCTGTAGGTCAAGAAGACATGGTGTGCAAACTTACCCAATCGATATATGGACTTAAGCAAGCTTCTTGGAGTTGGAACATCCGGTTTGACTCTACTGTCAAATAGTTTGACTTTGAGCAGAATCCGGATGAGCCCTGTATTTATAGGAAGACAGTGGGAAAGAAGGTTACATTCTTGGTTTTGTATATAGATAACATCCTACTCATTGGAAATGATGTAGGGATGTTAACTACACTGAAAAGGTGGCTTTCATAACAATTCTTCATGAAAGATCTTGGAGAAGCCTCCTACATCTTGGGTCTTCGACTTTATAGAGATAGACAAAAAGGATAATAGGATTATCCCAGTCTACTTACATTGACAAGATTGTCAAAAGATACAGTATGGAGAACTCCAAGAAAGAAAATGCTTCTTCCAGGCACGAAGCCACTCTCTCCAAGGTTATGTCTCCTAAGACTCCCAAGGAGATTGAGGGCATGAGAGAGGTTCCCTATGCCTCAGCTATAGGGAGCATCATGTATGTCATGCTATGCACTCAGCCTAACATTACTTAGGCAGTGAGTATGGTAAGTAGATATCAATCTAATCTAGGACAAGAGCACTGGACAACTATGAAAAGCATACTGAAATACCTTCGAAGGACAAAAGGAGTTTTGTCGGGTATTCGATGGTAGTTCACTACAGATCATTGGGTATATTGATACTGGCTTCTAGTCAAACCCAGATGATAAAATGTCTACATCTGATTACATCTTCACGATGGGGTCCTGTGTAGTAAGAATAACAATCCACAACCCAAGCTGAGCACATTGCCGTAAGCGAGGCTGCCTAAGGTGTTCATTCTAGAATTTGAAATTCAGCACATCACCCATTTCACTATTGCGTGACAACACTGGATCTACGGGAGATTGAGGTTAAAAGGTAGCACCAGCGGAGAATGTGGCAGACCCATTGACTAAGACACCATAGAAAGTGTTTGAGAAACACGTGGAAAGTATGGGGCTTTAGCTTGTACTCGATTGAACCAAAGTGCAAGTGGGAGCTGTTAGATAGTGCATAATTGAATAAAGTGCATAATTGATTCATGTTATTTTGGTGTGTTTCTGTGTAATACCCTTAAACTGAACACTTATGAGACTTGTTTAGTTTAGAATCTTCATAGCTATTGGATAGATATGGGGAGATTTATCCTGCCAAAGCAGACACTAATGTGCTGCCAAGTTGGTTGGGATGGCTTGTCTCAGTTGCCAGGGTGAGACCTGAGGTACGTATAGTGTGGGTTTTCTTGAAACCCTAAACCGGGCCAAATTCTAATATTGTCCTGGACCTTGGAGATAGATGGGCAAAACCGGAATGTTACACTTGACCCCTAGACTCAATTATGGTACTGCACTAGGTATCGGATTAGGCTGTCTTTGATATACCAATCAGTGAGATCTTTAGCAGGGGTCAAAACCTTGGTATGTTGGGGTAGTTTGAGAATTCACTTGAGTGGATGATCATAGTGACAAGATCAGCCCCTTTGTAAGACAAAGTGAATGATTGGGGAATGCACTATCTCTAATGGAAACCTAAACTACCAATAGTTGATTTCAAACTTGTTAAATTTTGTTTTGCAAAATATATTTGTATAGAGATATACTTATACATTATGGTTTCACAAAAATGTTTGCAAAATGTTTTAATTCCCAGGATCCATGTGAGTAGAGAGTGCAACACTATACTTTGCAACCGAAGGAAATGTCCTCTCTTGTTTGGTAGTGTTTGATCATTATGGGCTGAGAGGTTAAGTGTAAGATAATTGAGGGTAATACCTGATGGGCTAATCTTGCAGCTGCCTACAATTCTTGGGCCTTCATAATGTGGCTTGACCCAAGGACCATTTAGTGTAAATGTTGGGCCCATTAAGAGCCCATACTGATGGACTTAGGGGTTCATTGTGTTATGCATTGAATTCCGCCAAGCCTTATAACAGAGTTTGGGCTGAACCCATGTGGCTGATGTGTAAATCATTGCTAGGGTCCCACGCCATACAAAGAGAGCCAAGTTAGCCAGCATTTAAAGGGAAAGTGAGGTATGTGACTAAATGGGCCTAAAGCCTATTTCGAACTGGGCTTAAGTGAGTTAATTAAGAAGGGGGCGAATTCTGATTTATAATCTAATCAGGATTAGCTAAAGGATAAGAAGTCTTATCCATTTAAGAGTCTAGATCCAAATATCGGATTTGGATGAAGAAACTCTTTCCTAATTGGATTAGGAAGTTGATCCAAAGAAGGCTATAAATAGGGGGCGAATTCACCAGTTTTACACAATGAGCAATCTATAGAACTCTTCCCCAGTTCTTGCTGCCCCTACCCAATTCGATCTCCACTCTTGGATATGATCAAGAATAGTTCTTAATATCGTTGCTTGCTAGAATAAACAATCTAAAATCGTGCTCACCAGCCCCTTGTGCGATTCTTGCTAAAGAATTAGGGTTCTTGCTAAAGAACCAATTTGCTGAACCTGCCTCACCATACGCTGTGTCATCTTCAGTGGAGGCGGGCTTTGGTCACCTCTTTGGGCGTGAACACCTACGTTGGGAGTTACTGTTATTCCTTATGAGTTACATCCGTACTTGCTTCCTTTCGGTTTCAGATTTGGTCCAGTATGTTTCAAGAACAAACCTCGAAAATGCAGTTTTCTAAATTAGGGAATAGGTTCCCGAATGGGAGGAAGAAATTTTTGAAATTTAGCCCAGCCACCTTGCATGGTTCGACCATCCATATAATGGATATCCCATCCCTTCACTTTCATCATTAGCATGAAAATTGGCTAAACTAGCGGGTGAAGATGCACTATAAAATTGTGCTATCTGTTTTATTGAGGTAGTTAGTGGGATTGCTTCATATGATGATAGGGGCATTATATACTAGTGGGAGAGGCCTATCATAAAATGGAAGGCTCTTTCACAATTCCTTAGGGCTCTCGATATGATGGGTCAGCACTTACCAGTTAGAAATGTTTATCCTAAAATGGAGGCTAAAGGGAAAGCTCACCAAATGGGTGGATACATGACCCTTTGCATAAGGTAATGGGGTTATGCAACTAAAACAGTTGGCCCCATGCATGTATGTGATTTCTCACATTTCCAGAGATATGAATAATGTCTTCGTCTCTGAGATAGAGGGAAACGGAATGTAGATAAAAGACCTTTCTATGATACTTAACATGAAACAACGATTAGGTTGCAAAATATTCGAGGTATTTGTCAGAAATGGCACACGGACAATTTGCTAAATTGTTAGAAGACAACAAACTCAAGGGACCAAACTACACAGACTAGATTCATAACCTTAACTTAGATCTCACGTCTGAGAAATTAAACAAAATTGCCACCAACCTAGCACTAGAATGCCCCCTAATAGAGCCTCTGAGGCAAGAAGAAAGGAATATCAGGAATGGGCAGGGAAAAACTCTCTTGCCCGATGTTACGTCATTGCCTCGCTAGAAAACTCTATCCAAAGGCAGTTTGACAATGTAGAAAATTGCAAAGATATTCTGGAGAGTCTAAAGACCATATATAAGGAGCACAATCGTTCAACCAGGCAAAAGGTCCTCAAATTGTTGATGACCACTAGGTAGGGGTGTCCCTGAAAAACTGAAAAACCGAAAAACCAACCGAACCGAGAAAACTGAACCGCAAAGTGCAGTTAATCGAACCGATCGGTTCGGTTTCAGTTTGGAATTTTTGAAAAACTGAAGGACCAGTTCGGTTTTCGATTAACCTATAAAAGACCGGCGGTTAACCGAATTGACCAGTATATATATTTATATGTATATTTTATATATATTTTCAATATATGTCACATATTTTCTATGCATTTTATATAAATATATATTCATTATATATAAATATATACTTATATTATATTTATAATGATCTATTTACAAATACATTATATATTTTTAAAATATTTATAATATATTATATATCATTTAGTATTTATAATATAATATTATACATATATTTATATAATATATATTATAAATATAAAAAACTGACAAACCGACAAACCGAACCGGTCAAAAACCAAAACTGGTGGTACCGGTTCGATTTCAGTTTGGCAAAATGAAAAAACCGGTACTACTAGTTTGGTTTACAAAAAAGGGCCATGGTTCGGTTAACAAAACTGTTGACACCCCTACCACTAGGATGACTGAGAACCAACCGGTTCATGACCATGTCATGAAGATTATAGGTTAAATTAATGAAATGGAGGCTCTTGGTTCAAGATGGATGATGATACCAAGACTAATGCCATCTTAAACTCTCTTTTCACATCCTACAATTAGTTTGTCATGAACTACAACATGAACAACCTAACAACTTGCTTGCAAGAGCTCGGCAATATGATGTAGAGTTGAAGAAGGAAGGTAATTTCAAAACTTAGGTCAAATAAACCAATATGTTTGTCACTTCTGCATCCTAGTGTATTAATTCTAGGACTTCTGCTCATGCATGTAACACATTGCAAGGGTTCAAGGAAAGTAGAATGCTGAATGATGACAAGGTCATACTTTACTTAAGGACATCTACAACTATTGCAGCTACTGCTATAGGAGCAATAGATTTAATTTTTAGAGAATGAACTATTATTTTAAAAGATTGTCTTTATGTTTTGTTACTTAGAAAAATTTGATTTTAGTTTCTAAGCTTTGTAAATATGGTTATTATATTTTATTTAGTAATGAGATTACAATTAAATTGAATAACAAATTTCTTACTCATGGAGAACTTGAGAATGGTCTTTATATTCTCCATCCCTCTCTAAAAACAAATGTGACCAAAACAATGACAAAACACTTCCAAGAAAAAAACAGAAATGATTAATCCCGCATACCTGTGGCATTACTGACTTGGCCATATAAACAAAGAACTAATCACAAGATTAATGAAGGACGTTCCTCTAGATTTTCTCACAATAAAAGATCTACCAACTTGTGAACCTTGTCTTCAAGGCAAGATGGCAAGAGACCATTTACAGGTCTAAAAGAAGTACAAGTGCATTTGACCTTATATATATTGATGTATGTGGTTCCATGAATGTTAGGATACGGAACCAACACTCTTATTTTATGTGTACCTAATGATGCATAAATCTGAATTCTTTGAAAAGTTCAAGGAGTTTAGACATGAAGTCAAGAAACAATTGGCACAAGAAATCATAATCCTTTTGTCAAATTAAGGAAGTGAATATCTCCCTAATGAATTCAGGGACTACTTAAAGGACAATGGGATTATATCACAATTGTCTCCTCCTACTACACCATAATTAAATGGTGTACAAAGAGAAGAAATCAAACTTTATTGAGTATGGTCTGGTCTGGAGGTGTAAAACAGGTTGTGCCTGAGTTGCCCACGCAAAGTGCGAGTTGTGTCGTGCTGGCCCACAAGTTGTTCCGTTCTCCCCTGGGATTACTTGGGGGGGTCGACTCAACATGGCCCACGACCCAAGCCTCTACAGGCCCGTACCATACCACAGACCAGGAGGGTCAGTGGACCAAGCCCTGAACATCTGGTTTGATTCAACAGTCAAACAATTTGATTTCGAGAAAAATTCAAATGAGCCTTGTATTTATAGAAAGATAGTGGGAGATAAGGTTACATTCTTTGTATTATATGTAGATGAGATTCTATTCATTAGGAATGATGCAAGGATGTTAACCATAATGAAGGTATGGCTTTTACAACAATTCTTCATAAAGGATCTTAGAGTAGCCTTTTACATCTTATGACTCTAACTCTATAGAGATAAATCGAAGAAGCTAATTGGACTATCCCAACCTAATTATATTGACGATTTTCAAAAGATATAACATGCAGATTTCCAAGAGGAGATTCATTCCTTTCAGGCATGAAGTCACTCTCCAAAGGAATGTCACCTAAGACCCTTGAGGAGATAGAGGACATGATAGAGGTTCCCTGTGCCTCAGTCATAGGGAGCATTATGTATGCTATGTTGTGCAATCAATCAAACATCGCTCAGGCAGTAAGTGTAGTAAGTAGATATCAATACAATCCAGGACAAAAGCACTAGACAACTGTAAAGAACATACTAAAATACCTCAGAAAACCAAAGACTATTGTCTTGTCTTCAATGGTAGTTCACTCCAAAAGATCAGTTATACAGATGTCGACTTCCAGTCTGATCCAGATGATAGAAAGTCTGCATCTGGATATATCTTTTTTGATGGGGCCCTATGCAGTTAGTTGGAAAAGCAACAATTAAGGATCCACAACAAACTTCACGACCAAGACTGAGTACATTGCCACAAGTGAAGCTACCATGGAAGAACATTGGATGAAGAAATTCGTCGAGGAATTAGGAGTTGTACCATCTGGTACATCATCCATTCCATTGTTGTGTGACAACACTAGAGCCATTGCTCAAGCTAAGGAGCCTAGAGCTCACTCGAAGTCGAAGTACATCGTAAGGAAGCATCATATTCTACGAGAGATTATTGGTAAAGGAGACATCTAGATTCAGAAGGTAGCATTGGTGGAAAATGTGGCAGACCCACTAACTAAGCCACTTACATAGAAAGTATTTGAAAAACACAGGGATAGTATGGGACTAAGGCTTATACCTAATTGGACCTAAGTGCAAATGAGAGCTATTAGACAGTGTATGCCCTTAGCTCTAATCAGCTTGATGTACATGAGCATTTATTTGTAAATGAATAAAGTACATTGTTGTTTCATGTCAATATTGGTATGTTTTTGTGCATTATCCATTAAACTAGACATTAAAGAGACTCGTGTTAGCTTAGAATGTTGTCAACCGTTGGATAGACTTGGGGAGTTTATCCTAATAAGGCTAACACTGGTGTGCTGCCAAGGAGTTGGAGCAATTGTCTCAATTGCTAGGGTTATACCCCAAGCACATCCAGTGGGTATTTATTAGAATCGCTGAACCCGGACCAATTTCCAATTATGCTCTAGACCTTGGAGATAGATGGGAAAAACTAAAATTACACATAACCCCAAACTTGATTATGGTATTGCACTAGGTGTTGGACTTGGTTGTCTTTGATAAGTCAACTAGTGATAACCATTAAGGGTCAGATACTTAGCTATGTTGTGCCAGTCTAAGAATTTGCCTGGATGGGTGATCATAGTGATAGGATCAGCCCATTTGTCGGACAAAGTGAATATTAGGGTTTATACTCTTTATGATGGAAACCAAAGTTGCCGGCAGTAGATTTTATTTGTGTTTAAAATCTGATTTTGCAAAATATATTTATTTGTAATATAATTTTATTTTGTGAAAAAGGTTTGCAAAAGGTTTTAATTCCAAGATCCATCTGAGTAGAAAGTGTGGCACTACACCTTGCAAGCAAGGCAATGGTCCTTTCCTTTCGGGTAGTGTTTGATCATTATGGGCTGAGAAGTTAAGTGTAAGAGACCATTTCAGGGCTAATTACCTAATGGGATTTGTTTTACATGAGCCCATTATCCTTAGGTCTTTATAGGGTAGCTGAATCCAAAGATTATTGGGCCCAAACTGAACCAATGCTGATTGGGTCAGGCAATGAACCATCCTTGAAGTTGTACAGGCAGTGAACCAATGCTGATCTTAACCTAGTACTAGATCTTATAACATTGATCATCAGCTGACATACCATCATTGAATATCCTAACATACATAGGTATTTGACCACAAAAGGATCTCACTGGTTGGCATATCAGAGACAAATAAATTTGATACTCAATCTGATATTAATATCAAGTTTAGGGATTAAAAACAATTCTCAGTTGTTCAACTATTATATGGCATGATAGGTATCCATTGATTGTGATATAGACTTGATTTAAGTTTGTCAAAGACAGATAAACACTTACGCTTATAACTTAGGTCACAACCCGAGTAGTTGAGACCTAGTACTTTACTACCTTGGATAGTGTGATAATGACAATCTTATCAAGATAGACTTCCCTATATATATCCACTGATTGTGATGATTTAAGTTCATATTATGAAAATTATGTGGTCTCATACATAATGCTAATATGAACTAAGTGGATTTAGGAGAACAACTCGATGACACATGAAACAAATATTCTTTAATTCATAAGAAAGATATATACTAGATCAATTGGATATAAGGGCATATACATTATCTAACAGAATAAATTATTAAAAGCATGAATTTCATTCAATAACAAAAATGCAATTTGGGAATGTAATGTTGAGATCGCAGGCCTAAACCGATGAAATCAAACTTGAGTTGAGATCTACTATCAAGAGGAGGTTATTGCAACGTACAGAGAGTGGCAAGATCTCCTCATGAATGACAAGGGAGAAATTTTTAATGTATGGGTGAGTGGCTTGTTGGGATAGTGTTGGAAATGTTTTTGTTAGTATCATATCTGCCCACCTAACTTTACAGTTTCGAAGGATGAAATTGGTATAGCATTTGGCATTAGAAAAAGGATAAAAAATACTAGCTTATGAATTTTATATAAAAAGAAAAAGCTTATGACTTTTGTATGCTTTTTGACACCGGTGGAATCCGGTACATCAATGGAAAGCCATAATATTTGTCATTTATTGGTCATAGAATCGCTATCAACTAACCTCAGCCACAAACTTCGTAGACCTTTTTTTTTTTGACAAAAAAACTTGATTAGTAGACCATGTGTGGTTACAAACTTACAGTTTATTCTGAAGCATAAATTTACATGTAATGGTCTTATACTTAACTTGTCAGCCCATAATGTTCATACACTGCCCGACAAAAGAGGACCACTCCCTTGGCTACAACGAACAATGTTGCACTCAACACTTATATGGATCCCGGGAATTAAAACCCTTTTGCAAACATTTGAGAAACCATAATATATATATACTTTTATATCTCATATAAAATATACTTTGCAAAACAAATATAAACGGTTGAAATCGGCTGCCGGCAGTCTTGGTTTCCATCAGTGAGAGTGCATCCCCGATCATTACCTTTGTCCGACAAAGGGGCTGATTCTATCACTATGATCACCCACTCAGATGAATTCTCGGACTGTCCCAACATACCCAGGTTTTGACCCCAGCTAAAGATCTCACTGATTGGTAATATCAAAGACAGCCCAATCCGACACCTGGTGCAGTATCATAATCGAGTCTAGGGGTCGGGTGTAACTTTCCAGTTTTGTCCATCAATCTCCAAGGTCTAGGGCAATACTAGAAATCTGGTCCAGTTCAAAGATTCAATTAATCCTACACTGTATGTGCTTAGGGTCTCACCCTGGCAGCTGAGACAGGCCACCCCAACCGACTTTGTGGCACCACAGTGTCGGCCTTGTCAGGATAGGTCTCCCCAGACCGATCCACTAGCTATGAACATTCTAAACTAACACGAGTCTCATTAAGTGTCCAGTTTAAGGGTATTACACAGAAACATACCAAGGGAACATGAATCAAATATGCACTTTTATTCATATTTACAATAAACTCATAAAGTACATCATTCTGATTGAAACTAAAGGTATACAAAACTGTCTAACATTTTATATAAAAAGAAAAAGCTTATGACTTTTGTATGCTTTTTGACACCGGTGGAATCCGATACCCCAATGGAAATGCATACTAAAGTACAAACAATATTTGTCTTTTTTTGGTCATATTATTAGAATCGCTATCAAGTAACCTCAGCCACAAACTTCGTAGTCCTTTTTTTGTGACAAAAAAACTTAATTAGTAGACCATGTGGGGTTACAAACTTACAGTTTATTCTGAAAGCATAAATTTACACGTAATAGCATTTTCCTCTTTTCTTTTTCTTTTTTTTTTCATATAATCCACTTTTGCTACGATGAAATGACATCACAGTTAGCCTGAGGCGGCTAAACCTATATAAGTAGGCTACCTCTCAATTCTCAAAATAGTTATCTCGATTCCAAATTTGAGTATTAATTTACCCTTTTCTTCACCATTCACGTACCATGTGTAGGGTAAGAAGGGATCATTTGCTTGTTGGTTCGTGTAATGGGAGATGTGTTGGATCCCCTTGATCAATCCATATCTATTAAGATCATTCGGCAATTAAAGGATACGGGCTTTCGGCCGTTAATGATATCAGGATCTTTGATTTACACGCTAGCTGGTGAGTCCCAATTCATCAATTCTATTTCCAAATTCTGTTTCTTTCTTTTTTTTCTTTTTTCTTTTTGTTATTCCTACCCTCTCCTGCATCTGCTGTGGTTGATGATCCTTAGATGCCTCAGTTGCTGTGTGATGAAGCGACGTTTAACTAATCTTCATCGTGTTATTGGGATTTTCTTGCACTCAATAGTCAATATGTATGTAGCTTCAAGTGGGTTGTTTCATGCTGTAGGTAATAGTCGACCCTGATGCTCCAAGCCCAAGTGATCCAAACCTCAGAGAACATTTGCACCAGTTCTCTCTCTCTTAAATTTTGAGCCTTTCAAAGTAAATTGGAAACTTTTCTTGGATTTCAAAGCGTAAAACTATAAAATATAGATGGAAAAGACCCTGAAAGCTTAGTTTGGTTGCACTACGAATTTTGTTTATTAAATTAATGGGAGTGCAATTTGGCTGAGTGTAAATCGTGGTTCACTAAGGTTATGTTTGGTTTAAAAGAAAAAATAGGGAAAGAAAGGGAAAGATAGGGAAATCTTTATAAACCTTGTATGGGTTTCCCTACTTATCCTTTCCTTTTCCTACTTTTTCCTTCAAACCAAACACAGCCTAAGTGAACACCAACAAAGGCTATGTTGGGCACAATAAAACAACGGAAAAGAAAGGCCAAGATGGAATTGAACTTAAACCTCCTTTTTTGAAAGAGACTCGATATTCAACAATCTAAAGAGAGAATAATAGTCTTCACTGTGGACATTCCTAAGGGCATAATTGTAATTTCAATGTCACTGCTACAGGATAATTAATGGAAGGGGTGTATTTGCATATTTATTTTAAACGTGAGAGGCTTTTCCAAAGAGGTTAAAACATGGGAGATTTAAGTATTTGTTATAAAACACAAAGGAGAGGTTTAAATAATTATCCTATAATAAAACTAAGCTATAATGGGAATTTTAGCTAAATAGGAGCACCACTGGAATTCTAGAATGTAAATGTATATGAAATTACATGCTGACAGCAACTAACTTGAGATAAAAGAAGGGTGGTATTTTTTCTACCATTTCACTGCTTGTTTGCAATGCAAAATATCTGAATTGAATACAAATTGTGCACCCAATTCAGTTTTGCAATCTTTTGTATATAATTGTGATTGATTGCTCACTATGTGATACATAATTTGTAATTTTTGTCTCACTAGAATATATATTTTCAAAGTATGGTTCAATCAAATGACCTTGTTGGTTGGATTGATGACCTATTTGATCTGGTTAATGGGCCATAGATAAGATAGTTTTTTTTTTTTTTTGTTTCATATTTTTACCATTTCCATCAATAATTCTCATATTTTATACATATTTTGTTTAATATAATGAATATATATATATATATATAATACTAAAGACATGTTCAAAATTTATATATTTTCTATATTATTTTTTATAATTTAATTTATAAAAACCACAAGTTGTTTAACTGAGACAGAAATGTATGCAGTTCCAACCAATTTTTAGAAAATTGACATTTTATCAATTATTTCTATCCCATAAACAAATCATCTGGTCAAATTGGTTAATCCATCCAAACTATTTGCCTACTTTTGAAAAGAATTGACTTGGTAAACAACATGGTGACCTATTTAATTGAACCGCTGAACTGATTGACTTGGTGACCTATTTACTTTAGCACATTAGTTTAGTATGATGGAAATATAATATATATTAGAGAGACATCATATTTTTCCACAAAATTTCTTAATGTCTTAACAAATTTTTGTATTTTTTTTCTATTTTTAAATTTTTAGTATTTAATTATGATATCTTGGGGTAACCCATTTGATTTAGATGGTTAACTATTTACCCACCACATGGATGGAAAATTCATTTTCCTTTTGGTTCAATTTTAAATTTAGTATTCCATTTCTATCATTAGTATTAACTAAAATCATATCTTATTTCTCACACTTATTTTTCCCTAATATCGTGAATATATAATATTAGAGATGTGCTCAATTTTTCTACAAAATCTATGTACCTTTTTATAGATTTTATGTTTCTTTATTTTAAACATTTATTATGTAATTATGACATAATGGGATGACCCATTTGATCGAGAAGGTTGGATAATTAACCTTCCACCTAGACAAGAAAGCAATATCATTTTCAAATCAGTTTATATTTTAATTTATTTTTATTTACTTCATTATAAAAAATAATTCTTGCTCACCACACTTATTTTGTGTTTAATATGGTTAATATATATTATTAGAGATATGTCTAAGTTTTCTACTTTTTGTATTTTTCATTTACTCTTTGTATGCTTTCTATTTTAAATATTTTATTACTTAACTCTTTATATGCTTTCTATAGCATTGTGGGCTGACCTGTTGGACTCATAAGTTTGAACTGCTTACCTACCACCCAAATATGTTTCATTTTCAGGTCAATTTTAAAAATATATGTTTTTTATTTTTCATAAAATTATCATTCCTAGATTTAATTAATAGAATTTAATGTTAAGAAACAAGGATGGCTTAAATTCATGATTTAATTACAGAGAATAAAAGTTAATACCTTAAATATGAGACTTAATGAGAGGGAATAAAATACATTGAACAGTAGTATTCTGATTGCAATTTCTGTGCTCAAAATAGAGAGGGACCAATTTGAAAAAGAGGAATATTCTAGTCAAGAAAATAGTCCAAAAGCAAAGAGGATCTATTCCCACTTTTTTTAGTAGTCTAGATTTGCACTCATTAACAATGCTTATTTTCCATCTTAAGAATCCATTCAAACACCACCTTCCTGCTACCTCTATCATCTTTCATAGGATCAGATGAGGACTACATCATTTTACTTCCCATCTTAGAATCGCTATCAAGTAACCTCAGCCACAAACTTCGTAGTCCTTTTTTTTTTGACAAAAAAACTTAATTAGTAGACCATGTGGGGTTATAAACTTACAGTTTATTCTGAAAGCATAAATTTACACGTAATAGCATTTTTCTCTTTTCTTTTTCTTTTTTTTTTTCATATAATCCACTTTTGCTACGATGAAATGACATCACAGTTAGCCTGAGGCGGCTAAACCTATATAAGTAGGCTACCTCTCAATTCTCAAAATAGTTATCTCGATTCCAAATTTGAGTATTAATTTACCCTTTTCTTCACCATTCACGTACCATGTGTAGGGTAAGAAGGGATAGTATGGGACTAAGGCTTATACCTAATTGGACCTAAGTGCAAGCTTATGACTTTTGTATGCTTTTTGACACTGGTGGAATCCGGTACCCCAATGGAAAGGCATACTAAAGTAAAAACAATATTTGTCTTTTTTTGGTCATATTATTAGAATCGCTATCAAGTAACCTCAGCCACAAACTTCGTAGTCCTTTTTTTTTTGACAAAAAAACTTAATTAGTAGACCATGTGGGGTTACAAACTTACAGTTTATTCTGAAAGCATAAATTTACACGTAATAGCATTTTTCTCTTTTCTTTTTCTTTTTTTTTTTCATATAATCCACTTTTGCTACGATGAAATGACATCACAGTTAGCCTGAGGCGGCTAAACCTATATAAGTAGGCTACCTCTCAATTCTCAAAATAGTTATCTCGATTCCAAATTTGAGTATTAATTTACCCTTTTCTTCACCATTCACGTACCATGTGTAGGGTAAGAAGGGATCATTTGCTTGTTGGTTCGTGTAATGGGAGATGTGTTGGATCCCCTTGAACAATCCATATCTATTAAGATCATTCGGCAATTAAAGGATACGGGCTTTCAGCCGTTAATGATATCAGGATCTTTGATTTACACGCTAGCTGGTGAGTCCCAATTCATCAATTCTATTTCCAAATTCTGTTTCTTTCTTTTTTTTCTTTTTTCTTTTTGTTATTCCTACCCTCTCCTGCATCTGCTGTGGTTGATGATCCTTAGATGCTTCAGTTGCTGTGTGATGAAGCGACGTTTAATTAATCTTCATCGTGTTATTGGGATTTTCTTGCACTCAATAGTCAATATGTATGTAGCTTCAAGTGGGTTGTTTCATGCTGTAGGTAATATTCGACCCTGATGCTCCAAGCCCAAGTGATCCAAACCTCAGAGAACATTTGCACCAGTTCTCTCTCTATTAAATTTTGAGCCTTTCAAATTAAATTGGAAATTTTTCTTGGATTTCAAAGCGTAAAACTATAAAATATAGATGGAAAAAACCCTGAAAGCTTAGTTTGGTTGCACTACGAATTTTGTTTATTAAATTCATGGGAGTGCAATTTGGCTGAGTATAAATCGTGGTTTATTTTATCGTTTTTGTACACTTTATTGGGAGTGTTATTTGTTGGGAGTATGGTAGGAAGCTAGATGATGTAATCCACACTTCATATGAGTGACATAGCAAGAAGGTGATGCAGATTTGGACTTTTAAAAGTGAGTGCAAATGAAACAAAAACTATATATTTGTATCAGGTGAGGGTTTAATTATAATTGAATTACAAACAAATAGATGCAAAATTGAACCAAATATAAAATTTATACTGGGTTTAAATTTGCACTGAAAACAGACAGATCCTTAAATATCTCCTATTCTGTTGTTAACTTAATAGAACGTGGGAAATATCAAAGATTCCCTTGTGAATCACCTGTTTTTAACATGGCTAAATTAATGGCTCTATAACAGAACAAACAATTCATATTCAAGCTCACCCTCTAAACATTCCGCGTGTAAATTTGGGCCCAATTAAAGGTTGCATGTAATCCAAAGTTTGTTGTCAATTATTACAAAACTTTAGGCTTTGGAAGGAGTATAAATACAAATATGTACAGTGCAAATACATACAAAATAATACAAAATACAAGATTTTGCATTCTATAAATTTGCATTTGTACTCCTTCCAAACTGAGCCTTAAGAACAAAAATTATTGGATGATGTATAAATAGTATGATGGATATTTTGGTGACTAATGTTTCAAGTTAAAAATTAGATGGTGTGCCTATATGCACTTTCACTTTCCTTTTTTTGACTTGAGAAATAAAAATAGACTTTTAATGAACATTTACATATATTAAATGGAAAATTACTTAAACCATCCATGTGTTTTCTAATAAATTCTTAAACTTCCCCTGCATTTTGAACTTCGCAAAAATTACTTTTCATGCTTCAAACAAATATGCAAACACACACCCCTAGATGGAAACACTACTATAACAATATAAAACTTCTATATCCCATTTTTTGTCCATGAAAAACTTTATTGGGATGAAGACTTGTTAAATTACTACCATAATATGATTAACAAGGAGTTCAGATTTTAGTAGACACACACTCACCCACCCACCAGTGAGCACATTGAATAAGTACTCAACAAGTATCCTGACACCTTTCATAAGAATTTACTTCTTTGTCATTTCATGGGTGGGCAGGGGGGACCCACGGAGAACAGGGGAGACATGGCCCCCTATGGCTCAGAAATCCCCACAGATATTACACTCTCCCATGTATAATTTCCCCCTCCTATTCCCCACCTCAATGGTTGCGCCCAAATGGCCCATCCATATTTGTTCTCTCACCACTCAGTCCACTTTATCTTTTGGCCCCCCCATAAAAAATTCTTAGCTCTACTTTTGTGTGTCGGCAGAGGCAGGTATTCGCTCACAAGTGGGTTTCATCATTTGATTCACTAAGGTTATGCTTGGTTTAAAAGAAAAAATAGGGAAAGAAAGGGAAAGATAGGGAAATCTTTATAAACCTTGTATGGGTTTCCCTATTTATCCTTTCCTTTTCCTACTTTTTCCTTCAAACCAAACACAGCCTAAGTGAACACCAACAAAGGCTATATTGGGCACAATAAAACAAAGGAAAAGAAAGGCCAAGATGGAATTGAACTTAAACCTCCTTTTTTGAAAGAGACTCGATATTCAGCAATCTAAAGAGAGAATAATAGTCTTCACTGTGGACATTCCTAAGGGCATAATTGTAATTTCAATGTCACTGCTACAGGATAATTAATGAAAGGGGTGTGTTTGCATATTTATTTTAAACGTGAGAGGCTTTTCCAAAGAGGTTAAAACATGGGAGATTTAAGTATTTGTTATAAAACACAAAGGAGAGGTTTAAATAATTATCCTATAATAAAACTAAGCTATAATGGGAATTTTAGCTAAATAGGAGCACCACTGGAATTCTAGAATGTAAATGTATATGAAATTACATGCTGATAGCAACTAACTTGAGATAAAAGAAGGATGGTATTTTTCTACCATGTCACTGCTTGTTTGCAATGCAAAATATCTGAATTGAATACAAATTGTGCACCCAATTCAGTTTTGCAATCTTTTGTATATAATTGTGATTGATTGCTCACTATGTGATACATAATTTGTAATTTTTGTCTCACTAGAATATATATTTTCAAAGTATGGTTCAATCAAATGACCTTGTTGGTTGGATTGATGACCTATTTGATCTGGTTAATGGGCCATAGATAAGATAGTTTTTTTTTTTTTTTGTTTCATATTTTTACCATTTCCATCAATAATTCTCATATTTTATACATATTTTGTTTAATATAATGAATATATATATATATATATAATACTAAAGACATGTTCAAAATTTATATATTTTCTATATTATTTTTTATAATTTAATTTATAAAAACCACAAGTTGTTTAACTGAGACAGAAATGTATGCAGTTCCAACCAATTTTTAGAAAATTGACATTTTATCAATTATTTCTATCCCATAAACAAATCATCTGGTCAAATTGGTTAATCCATCCAAACTATTTGCCTACTTTTGAAAAGAATTGACTTGGTAAACAACATGGTGACCTATTTAATTGAACCGCTGAACTGATTGACTTGGTGACCTATTTACTTTAGCACATTAGTTTAGTATGATGGAAATATAATATATATTAGAGAGACATCATATTTTTCCACAAAATTTCTTAATGTCTTAACAAATTTTTGTATTTTTTTTCTATTTTTAAATTTTTAGTATTTAATTATGATATCTTGGGGTAACCCATTTGATTTAGATGGTTAACTATTTACCCACCACATGGATGGAAAATTCATTTTCCTTTTGGTTCAATTTTAAATTTAGTATTCCATTTCTATCATTAGTATTAACTAAAATCATATCTTATTTCTCACACTTATTTTTCCCTAATATCGTGAATATATAATATTAGAGATGTGCTCAATTTTTCTACAAAATCTATGTACCTTTTTATAGATTTTATGTTTCTTTATTTTAAACATTTATTATGTAATTATGACATAATGGGATGACCCATTTGATCGAGAAGGTTGGATAATTAACCTTCCACCTAGACAAGAAAGCAATATCATTTTCAAATCAGTTTATATTTTAATTTATTTTTATTTACTTCATTATAAAAAATAATTCTTGCTCACCACACTTATTTTGTGTTTAATATGGTTAATATATATTATTAGAGATATGTCTAAGTTTTCTACTTTTTGTATTTTTCATTTACTCTTTGTATGCTTTCTATTTTAAATATTTTATTACTTAACTCTTTATATGCTTTCTATAGCATTGTGGGCTGACCTGTTGGACTCATAAGTTTGAACTGCTTACCTACCACCCAAATATGTTTCATTTTCAGGTCAATTTTAAAAATATATGTTTTTTATTTTTCATAAAATTATCATTCCTAGATTTAATTAATAGAATTTAATGTTAAGAAACAAGGATGGCTTAAATTCATGATTTAATTACAGAGAATAAAAGTTAATACCTTAAATATGAGACTTAATGAGAGGGAATAAAATACATTGAACAGTAGTATTCTGATTGCAATTTCTGTGCTCAAAATAGAGAGGGACCAATTTGAAAAAGAGGAATATTCTAGTCAAGAAAATAGTCCAAAAGCAAAGAGGATCTATTCCCACTTTTTTTAGTAGTCTAGATTTGCACTCATTAACAATGCTTATTTTCCATCTTAAGAATCCATTCAAACACCACCTTCCTGCTACCTCTATCATCTTTCATAGGATCAGATGAGGACTACATCATTTTACTTCCCATCTTATTTCTCACAAACAAATAAGAATGAGTATTGTTTTAAAAGACAAGGTTCTCAAGTTTACTTCAAGGGTTAGTTCTTTGTCAGAGACAACAACTGGTGATTTATTTGATACGAAAAAAGAAAAAGATTCTTTTGATGTTTTATTTTTTTTTGAAATTGACAACAACTATGCGGCAAATAAAAAGATTAAAATGAAAAGCTAATAGAGCAAATACAATTCCTATTTTCTCTTAGGCTATGTTTGGTTTGAAGGAAAAAGTAGGGAAAGGAAAGGAAAGGAAGTGAAACCTTTACAAATCTTGTATTGCATTTCCTTTCCTTTCCCTACTTTCTCCTTCAAACCAAACATAGCCTTAGGCAAGGTTCAAAATATCAATACGCCCGATATGTCAGTAGGGGCGTATCGGATGAATTGATACTGTTTTCTTTTTTTTTACTTTTTTTTATTATTTTTTTCTAAAACCGGTTCAGGTGGTAGTTTAGTGCTCCTCCACCCCCTGAACCGGTTAGACCCCCGATACACCCACTATAGGGGCATATCAGAGGGGTCCCAGAACGATACGTATTGATAATTTGAACCTTGGGCTTAGGGTTTCAAAAGAGTTAAATGGAACAAGGGCCTAGTAGAACCTTAATCATTCTCTCTGCATTCTTTGTTAAAGCAAGCGGGATTTTTTAGTTATTTCTTCTTTAATTTGAGTGATTAGAAATCTAATATCCTTAAATTTTCATTTTTTTTCTATTTTCTCCCCAAGAAAATCCTATCTACTCGAATGTTTCTTCCCAATTCTCTTAGTAATGGATTTCTTTTCCTTTTATCTTTTTGTTGCATAAATTAAACCAATTAAATTGTTTAGCTTCTTCCAAATTGTTGGATAACCAGAAATCCAACATCAATCAATTATATGGGTAACGCGATCTCATTAATGATGGAAACATTGACGATGGGTGCACAATTTTTGATAAATATATGATTCTTCTCTTGAACAATATGAGAAATTTGGATTTTGAAAGGTTAATGACTGTTAGTTGATTAATTTTTAGTCTATTGAATGTTAAAACTCTGGAATATATTACTTATAGAGTATAGGTTTCTATTTTATGAATCATTGTCAATTCTATTATTATACTAGTTTACAATATGTTCTTTTTATTATTTATAAATTCTTATGCCTTGATACGTTAGGCCTTACCTTTGTATTATTTACAAACTTTCAAATGATATTATTTTTGGTTGTAATACTCCTTTCATCATCTTTGTTTCCATTCTCTGTTATATGCAGTACTGTTTGTGCGAGCACTACCAAATTGTATTGGGCCACCTAACACATACAGTCTGCTTACCCAGTTGACGAAACAATACAAACACACAAAGCGGTGAATCCCAGCTGTTGGATTTGGGCTTTCATAGCACACGTGGAACAATATCAATATCGGAATATTAGTGATTCTAATTTCTTAATTCAAGTGTATATGCCCATCTTATGGCCCACACTTGTACCTAGAAATATTAATTGTTTGTGCTTGGTCTTTTGGGATATTTTGATTGGCCCACACAATATTTCTAGGTACAAAGCGTGGGTTGTAAGATGGGTATGCTTGAGCAATGAAATTAGAAGAAACACTAATCCGATATTTATATTGTTCCACGTTTTGAAATAATGTATTCATCTTGCTTCGACAACTCGGTAGGCAGACTATATGCTACAGGCTGGCATCAAAATTTTGACACTAGAGACTTTGCTGAGCTTTACAACCTCGGGCTACCAGCTACCGTAGTCTATTTCAACTTGCAAGAGGAGGAGGGGGTTGTGGTGAATGAAGGTAAATAGATTCTTTCATACAAAAATAAGATCAATCAATATGAATAATTTATATACATTTATATGTATATTTATATCTATCTTAACACACTAAAAACAGCATGCAAGTGTTTTATATGTTCATCCAAATTTTTGCTATAAACTAAAATATCATCAAAGTAAATTACCACAAGTTTCCCTATGAAAGCACGCATGACATGATTCATTAACTTCATGAATGTACTAGGTGCATTAGTTAAATCAAAAGGCATTACTAACCACTCTTACAATCCATATTTAGTTTTAAATGTTGTTCTTTCATGCGAATTTGATAGTAGTCATTCTTTAAATCAATTTTAGAAAACAAACAAGTGAAGGGATGAGAGATCCATCCTATGGACGCCCAAAAGATTGCGGAATAAGAGGCGAATTTCAAAAATTTTTCTCTCCCTTCAACTGGGAATCGTATTCCCCATTTAGAAAATCATATTTTCAAGGATCAATTCTGAACCATAAACTGAACCAGATCTGAACAAAAAAAGAGTGGGAACGATTATACCTGATACAGAGAAATAATATCTCCCAACGAAGGTGTTCACGCCCAAGGAAGGATCCAAAGACTGCTCCCACTGAAGATGGCGCAGTGCAGGTGGAGCAGAATCAGTAGTGTTCTTCTCCAAAAACTCTGTCCTTCGCAAGAATCAGCAAGATGGTACGTGAGCACAGCTTCCTTTCAATCCTTTCTCAAAGGACTGATGTCAAGATCCAATCTTGACTTCTCCCACAAGTGGAGATCGAACTGGCAAATAGGGCGGCAAGAATAGGGAGGTGGCAAGAGAGTATTTGCAGGGAGCAGAATTCTCTCTACTTGATTTCAGCACTAAAGAAAACCTGATGATCTGTGTGTGTATATCCTTTAGGCTGCCGCCCCCTTCTTCTTTTATAATCTTAAAGGGATCAGCTCCTAATCAGATTAGGAGATGCTAATCCAAATCATATTTGGGTTAGAAGTCCCTTTAAGTGATAAGGGATAATCCTTATCTTATCTGGAGATCAGATCAGTCATCTCCTAATCTGATTAGGAGGTTTCCAGATCTAAATCTTATTTAGATCTTGGACTCTCTAAGTGGATAGGGTCTAAGCCCAATCCTATTAGCTGATCCACTTTAGATTTCGCCCCTTTATTAACTAAATAAACAGCCCAGTTCGAAATGGGCTTTAGGCCCATTAAGCTTATGTGCTCACTTAACCCTCTTAACTGCTGCCCAGTTGGGCTTCCATGTATGGCGTGGGACCCAAGCATTGATCTACACATCAGCCACATGGGTTCGGCCCAGCCTTTGTTACAAGGCCTGGCCGAATACACTGTTAAAGACAGTGCACCCCCTGAAACCCATCAAATGGGTTCTACGGGCCCAACACATACCCTAAGAGGTCCCTGGGCCAAGCCACCTTATAACACCCAGGGACTATGGACAGATGCAAGATTAGCCCATCAGGTATTATCCTCAATGGTCTTACACTTAACCTCTCAGCCCATAATGATCATACACTGCCCGACAAGAGAGGACCTCTCCCTCGGCTGCAAGGAACAGTGTTGCACTCTCCACTCACATGGATCCCGGGAATTAAAACCTTCTTGCAAACAATTTAGAAACCATATATATACTTTTATATCTTATATAAAAAATATTTTGCAAAACAAATCTCAACGGTTGAAATCGGCTGCCGGCAGTCTTGGTTTCCATCAGTGAGAGTGCATCCCCGATCATTACCTATGTCCGACAAAGGGGCTGATCCTGTCACTATGATCACCCACTCAGATGAATTCTCGGACTGTCCCAACATACCCAGGTTTTGACCCCCGCTAAGGATCTCACTGATTGGTACATCAAAGATAGCCCAATCTGACACCTAGTGCAGTATCATAATCGAGTCTAGGGGTCGGGTGTAACTTTCCAGTTTTGCCCATCAATCTCCAAGGTCCAGGGCAATACTGGAAATCTGGTCCAGTTCAAAGATTCAATTAATCCTACACTGTATGTGCCTAGGGTCTCACCCTGGCAACTGAGACAGGCCACCCCAACCGACTTGGTGGCACCACAGTGTCAGCCTTGTCAGGATAGGTCTCCCCAGACCGACCCACTGGCTGTGAACATTCTAAACTAACACGAGTCTCATTAAGTGTCCAGTTTAAGGGTATTACACAGAAACATACCAAGGGAACATGAATCAAATATGTATCTTTATTCATTTACAATAAACTCATAAAGTACATCATTCTGATTGAAGCTAAGGGCATACAATAAACTCATAAAGTACAATAAACTCATAAACTACAGAGCTTTTTGGGTAGCCTACAAATAGGCAACGGCTGGTCTTAGATTCCAATTTGTCTGCACTCGTTCTTTTAACGTGTGCTAGACAACCCCAAATCTTCAAGTGTCTGACACTTGGTTTCTTTCCGGTCCAA
Source organism: Nelumbo nucifera (assembly GCF_055504915.1). Classification (NCBI taxonomy): domain Eukaryota; kingdom Viridiplantae; phylum Streptophyta; class Magnoliopsida; order Proteales; family Nelumbonaceae; genus Nelumbo; species Nelumbo nucifera. Next base: position 52,895,196 of record NC_142649.1, on the reverse strand, counting down.
AGTTCATATGGAGTATTCAGAACCGATTTGGTTGGAACCCGATTCAGCACGTAAATCGCAGTCTCTAATGCGTAACCCCAAAAGGATGTGGGTAAGTCTGAGTGTATGAGAAGCGACCGGACCATATCTAATAAGGTCCTATTCCTCCTCTCTGAAACACCGTTAAGTTGTGGTGTAGCAGGAGGAGCTAATTGTGATACTATCCCATTGTCCTTTAAGTAGTCCCTTAATTCGTCAGAGAGATATTCGCCACCTCGATCTGATCGAAGGGCTTTAATTTTTCTCCGTAACTGTTTCTCGACCTCTTGTCTAAACTCTTTGAACTTTTCAAAGGATTCAGACTTGTGTCTCATTAGGTACACGTAACCATATCGTGAAAAATCATCTGTGAAGGTGATGAAATACACGTGTTGATTTCGTGTCCTAACACTCAGGGGACCACATACATCGGTATGTATTAGGTCAAGTGTGCCCGTACATCTTTCAGGCTTACCACTAGATGGCCGTTTCGTCATCTTGCCTTGTAGGCAAGGCTGACAGGTGGGAAGATCTTCTACAGCTAGAAAATCCAAAGGACCATCCTTTACCAACCTTGTGATTCGGTCAACACCGATGTGGCCAAGTCGGTAATGCCACAGACACGTGGGATTAAATGTATCACGGGCTCTCTTCTTGGGGTTTTCAACCGACGTAGTTTCGGTTATGTTAGTTTCTAGAGAAGGATGTAGAACATAGAGACCGTTCTCCAGTTCCCCGTATGCGATGAATCTGTTATTTCTTTTAATAGTAATCATATTACTAAAGAAGACAGAATAACCATCTGCACACAGTTTTGAGATAGAAAATCAAATTTCTTCTTAAATTTTGTACATAAAGACAATCTTTCAGTACAATTATTCCTTCTCTAAAATATAATTCCACGGTTCCTATGGCCGCGGCTGCAACAGTTGCAGTAGTCCCCAAGTAGAGTGTGACTTCTCCTTCACTCAGCCTTCTGCTTACCTTGAACCCCTGCAGTGAGTTACATGCATGAGTTGAAGCCCCGGAGTCAATACACCAGGACGCAGAAGCTACCAACAAATTGGTTTCTATAACACAAGTTTCGAAATTACCTTTCTTGGATTCCAGGTAGGCAGGACAATTCCTTTTCCAGTGGCCGGTCTTCTTGCAAAAATGACAGGCATCTGATGCCTTGTCCTTCCTCTGTTTCTTGGGTTTGGCAGCCTTTTTCTGAGGCTTTCTCTTCGCCTTCCTTTTCTTGCCCGATTTGCCAGTTTCAACAAGCATGGCAATGGGCTCATCCTTTTTAATCAATTCTTCGGCCCTCTGCAACATATTGTTGAGTTCCAGCAAGCTGACGTTCAGCTTGTTCATGTTGTAGTTCATGATGAATGGATTAAAGGATGGAGGCAGAGAGTTGAGAATAGCATCGATCTGAGTTACCAGATCCAACCCGGATCCAAGAGCCTCTAGTTCGTTGATATAGCCCATCATCCAGAGACAATGGTCGTGAACTTGTTGGCCCTTGGTCATCTGCGCGGTCATTAACTGTTTCAAGACCTTCTGCCGAGTAGAACGATTCTGCTCTTCGTACATTGTCCTAAGATTGTCCAATATCTCCTTAGCAAGTTCGATCTGATCGAACTGCCTCTGAATTGGATTGTTTAAGGAGGCAATGATATAGCAGCGGGCAAGGGAGTTTTTCTCCTCCCATTCTTGGTATTCTCTTCTTCGGGCCTCAGAAGCCCTATCTCCCGGATGATCCGGGGCAGGATTCTTTGCTACCTTGTCCAATTTCTTAGAGGTTAAGACCAACATAAGGTTCCTATACCAGTCAGCATAGTTTGGGCCCTTCAACTTGTTGTCATCAAGTAGCTTTGCAAATGATCTGTTTGCCATTTTCTGATAAAAGAGCAAACATCAGTCCACGACCTAATTTGATTCATGTTCATTTCATAGATATGGATTTTAATCTACGATCCATTTCCATTTATTCGTCTCTGAGATTTCCCTCCTTTCTCAGTGACGGAGACTACGGGTTGTCTCTGGAAATGTGGGAAATCACATAGGGTGCATGAAGCCAACTGTTTCAGCTGCATAACCCCACCACTTTTCTGTGAAGGATCATATCCACTCATCATATGAGTTTTCCCTTTGGCCTCTGTCAGACAAGGTTCAGTGCCGTTTTCAGGTAAACCTTTCTGTCCAGTGAGTGCTTACCCATCATATTCGTGAACGCCAAGGTACCGTGAGAGAGTTCCCATTTTCTGGTGAAGCCCCTCCCACATCGGTCTATGACGCCCCTATCATCTTATGAAACACTTAGACAAGCCCAACAACAAATGGATAGCCCATTTTCTGGTGCGTTTCCTCATTACTTAAGGACCCATCCTCATGCTAATGATGGAAGGCCTTTAGAGAGTTCATCATATGAATCTCCCTATCACATGCACTCATATTATCTGGAGGGAACAGATAATTACGCCCTAGTTCTATCTTTAGGTCAAACCAAAGTGGCTCCCACTGACTTTCATAAAGCCAGATTTTGGTGGGCCTAAATCGGCTAGGGTTTCGCACGAGACCTCATGATGAGGTGTGGGGCCCACCACTGAGGGAGGTCATCCAATGACCAAAAAGGGACACCATGGCAATGATGTGCATTCAGCCATGGTGTGCGAAAGAGCCACTGTCGATTGAGCATGGGCCAAGTACTTATGGCCCATGTACGTAGCACATCACACATCCATACATCACATGCAGGGATAAATTGATCCAATCAATTAATTATCTGTAAAGCCCATTTGAAGCCCATATTAAATCCATAATATTAACCATTAATATTATCTAGGTATATGGGTCGAACGGTCCAACCCATATAGCTTGATGTGTTAAGTGGGCTTTTAACAGTTTTAACTATTTAAAACTGGGCTTTTACGGGTTGGGCCGAATTAACCATTTAATTAAATATCATTCCTTAGGCCCATCAGTGGGAAAATTAGGGCTGACTTTCAGCCTTGATTAAACCCTAGATTCGGTCCAAACAGTTTGAACCAATCTTGGTTCGAATGGGTCTAGGGTTTGATCTTTAATTAAATCTTTAATTCAAGAAAATAATCTGAAATTAATTACTGATAAAAGAAAATCAAGAATCAGTAAATTAGGGCTGTTTGCACAATCCATCCTGCAAAACAGAGGTTAGATCACAGAATGCAGTTTCACAAACTGCAAATCGCAGATAGCGATTCTCCCATCTGCGAAATCTCCTTTTCTGCGCCGCCATCTTCGATCCAAAAATCAATTAAATAGAAATCCTATTTCTATTAATTATTACATCAGATCGAATACCTATACATTGAGTCTAGAAAATAAAAAAAATTATTTGCAGACCAAATGTAATAAATAAATCCAGAAACTGCAAATCTTGCAGGTTCCCTGCGCAAACCAAGATTTCGATCTCCTCTTGTACAAACAGCCCATAAATCAAGAAAATCATAAAGAACAATTCTAAATAATAATCAGATTTATATAAAATTAATTTCAGATTATTCGCCCATTAATTTTGGGAACAAATTTCCCAAAACACATATCTGCACAAATTGGGTAGAACACCTTCTGCCCATTTGCGCAGGTTCAGATCTGAAACTAGATGGTTCAAGATTTGAACCATGGCTCTGATACCACTGAAGGGATGAGAGATCCATCCTATGGACGCCCAAAAGATTGCGGAATAAGGGGCGAATTTCAAAAATTTTTCTCTCCCTTCAACTGGGAATCGTATCCCCCATTTAGAAAATCATATTTTCATGGATCAATTCTGAACCATAAACTGAACCAGATCTGAACGAAAAAGGAGTGGGAAGGATTATACCTGATACGGAGAAATAATATCTCCCAACGAAGGTGTTCACGCCCAAGGAAGGATCCAAAGACTGCTCCCACTGAAGATGGCGCAGTGCAGGTGGAGCAGAATTAGCAGTGTTCTTCTCCAAGAACTCTGTCCTTCGCAAGAATCAGCAAGATGGTACGTGAGCACAGCTTCCTTTCAATCCTTTCTCAAAGGACTGATGTCAAGATCCAATCTTGACTTCTCCCACAAGTGGAGATCGAACTGGAAAATAGGGTGGCAAGAATAGGGAGGCGGCATGAGAGTATTTGCAGGGAGCAGAATTCTCTCTACTTGATTTCAGCACTAAAGAAAACTTGATGATCTGTGTGTGTATATCCTTTAGGCTGCCGCCCCCTTCTTCTTTTATAATCTTAAAGGGATCAGCTCCTAATCAGATTTGGAGTTGCTAATCCAAATCATATTTGGGTTAGAAGTCCCTTTCAGTGATAAGGGATAATCCTTATCTTATCTGGAGATCAGATCAGCCATTTCCTAATCTGATTAGGAGGTTTCCAGATCTAAATCTTATTTAGATCTTGGACTCTCTGAGTGGATTGGGTCTAAGCCCAATCCTATTAGCTGATCCACTTCAGATTTCGTCCCTTTATTAACTAAATAAACAGCCCAGTTCGAAATGGGGTTTAGGCCCATTAAGCTTATGTGCTCACTTAACCCTCTTAACTGCTGCCCAGTTGGGCTTCCTTGTATGGCGTGGGACCCAAGCATTGATCTACACATCAGCCACATGGGTTCGGCCCAGCCTTTGTTACAAGGGCTGCAAGCCACCTGGGCCAAGCCACCTTATAACACCCAGGGACTATGGGCAGATGCAAGATTAGCCCATCAGGTATTATCCTCAATGGTCTTACACTTAACCTCTCAGCCCATAATGATCATACACTGCCCGACAAGAGAGGACCTCTCCCTCGGCTGCAAGGAACAGTGTTGCACTCTCCACTCACATGGATCCCGGGAATTAAAACCTTCTTGCAAACAATTTAGAAACCATATATATACTTTTATATCTTATATAAAAAATATTTTGCAAAACAAATCTCAACGGTTGAAATCGGCTGCCGGCAGTCTTGGTTTCCATCAGTGAGAGTGCATCCCCGATCATTACCTATGTCCGACAAAGGGGCTGATCCTATCACTATGATCACCCACTCAGATGAATTCTCAGACTGTCCCAACATACCCAGGTTTTGACCCCCGCTAAGGATCTCACTGATTGGTACATCAAATGGGCCATCCCATTATGTCATAATTACATAATAAATGTTTAAAATAAAGAAACGTAAAAACTATAAAATGGTAATAAATTTTGTAGAAAAATTGAACACATCTCTAATATTATATATTCCTGATATTAAAGAAAAATAAGTGTGAGAAATAAGATATGATTTTAGTTAATACTAATGATAGAAATGGAATACTAAATTTAAAATTGAACCAAAAGGAAAATGAGTTTTCCATCCATGTGGTGGGTAAGTAGTTAACCATCTAAATCAAATGGGTTACCCCAAGATATCATAATTAAATACTAAAAATTTAAAAATAGACAAAAATATAAAAATTTGTTAAGACATAAAGAAATTTTGTGGAAAAATATGATGTCTCTCTAATATATATTATATTTTCATCATACTAAACTAATGTGCTAAAGTAAATAGGTCACCAAGTCAATCAGTTCAGCGGTTCAATTAAATAGGTCACCATGTTGTTTACCAAGTCAATTCTTTTCAAAAGTAGGCAAATAGTTTGGATGGATTAACCAATTTGACCAGATGATTTGTTTATGGGATAGAAATAATTGATAAAATGTCAAATTTCTAAAAATTGGTTGGAACTGCATACATTTCTGTCTCAGTTAAACAGCTTGTGGTTTTTATAAATTAAATTATAAAAAGTAATATAGAAAATATATAAATTTTGAACCTGTCTTTAATATTATATATATATTCATTATATTAAACAAAATATGTATAAAATATGAGAATTATTGATGGAAATACTTAAAATATGAAACAAAAAAAAATAATAAAAACTATCTTATCTATGGCCCATTAACCTGGTCAAATAGGTCATCAATTCAATCAATAAGGTCATTTGATTGAACCATACTTTGAAAATATATATTCTAGTGAGACAAAAATTACAAATTATGTATCACATAGTGAGCAATCAATTACAATTGTATACAAAAGATTGCAAAACTTAATTGGGTGCACAATTTGTATTCAATTCAGATATTTTGCATTGCAAACAAGCAGTGAAATGGTAGAAAAAATACCACCCTTCTTTTATCTCAAGTTAGTTGCTGTCAGCATGTAATTTCATATACATGTACATTCTAGAATTCCATTGGTGCTCCTATTTAGCTAAAATTCCCATTATAGCTTAGTTTTATTATAGGATAATTATTTAAACCTCTCCTTTGTGTTTTATAACAAATACTTAAATCTCCCATGTTTTAACCTCTTTGGAAAAGCCTCTCACGTTTAAAATAAATATGCAAACACACCCCTTTCATTAATTATCCTGTAGCAGTGACATTGAAATTACAATTATGCCCTTAGGAATGTCCACAGTGAAGACTATTATTCTCTCTTTAGATTGCGGAATATCGAGTCTCTTTCAAAAAAGGAGGTTTAAGTTCAATTCCATCTTGGCCTTTCTTTTCCTTTGTTTTATTGTGCCCAACATAGCTTTTGTTGGTGTTCACTTAGGTTGTGTTTGGTTTGAAGGAAAAAGTAGGAAAAGGAAAGGATAAGTAGGGAAACCCATACAAGGTTTATAAAGATTTTCCTATCTTTCCCTTTCTTTCCCTATTTTTTCCTTTAAACCAAACATAACCTTAGTGAATCAAATGATGAAACCCACTTGTGAGCGAATACCTGCCTCTGCCGACACACAAAGGTAGAGCTAAGAATTTTTTATGAGGGGGCCAAAAGATAAAGTGGACTGAGTGGTGAGAGAACAAATATGGATGGGCCATTTGGGCGCAACCATTGAGGTGGGGAATAGGAGGGGGAAATTATACATGGGAGAGTGTAATATCTGTGGGGATTTCTGAGCCATAGAGGGCCATGTCTCCCCTGTTCTCCGTGGGTCCCCCCTGCCCACCCATGAAATGACAAAGAAGTAAATTCTTATGAAAGGTGTCAGGATACTTGTTGAGTACTTATTCAATGTGCTCACTGGTGGGTGGGTGAGTGTGTGTCTACTAAAATCTGAACTCCTTGTTAATCATATTATGGTAGTAATTTAACAAGTCTTCATCCCAATAAAGTTTTTCATGGACAAAAAATGGGATATAGAAGTTTTATATTGTTATAGCAGTGTTTCCATCTAGGGGTGTGTGTTTGCATATTTGTTTGAAGCATGAAAAGTAATTTTTTGCGAAGTTCAAAATGCAGGGGAAGTTTAAGAATTTATTAGAAAACACATGGATGGTTTAAGTAATTTTCCATTTAATATATGTAAATGTTCATTAAAAGTCTATTTTTATTTCTCAAGTCAAAAAAAGGAAAGTGAAAGTGCATATAGGCACACCATCTAATTTTTAACTTGAAACATTAGTCACCAAAATATCCATCATACTATTTATACATCATCCAATAATTTTTGTTCTTAAGGCTCAGTTTGGAAGGTGTACAAATGCAAATTTATAGAATGCAAAATCTTGTATTTTGTATTATTTTGTATGTATTTGCACTGTACATATTTGTATTTATACTCCTTCCAAAGCCTAAAGTTTTGTAATAATTGACAACAAACTTTGGATTACATGCAACCTTTAATTGGGCCCAAATTTACACGCGGAATGTTTAGAGGGTGAGCTTGAATATGAATTGTTTGTTCTGTTATAGAGCCATTAATTTAGCCATGTTAAAAACAGGTGATTCACAAGGGAATCTTTGATATTTCCCACGTTCTATTAAGTTAACAACAGAATAGGAGATATTTAAGGATCTGTCTGTTTTCAGTGCAAATTTAAACCCAGTATAAATTTTATATTTGGTTCAATTTTGCATCTATTTATTTGTAATTCAATTATAATTAAACCCTCACCTGATACAAATATATAGTTTTTGTTTCATTTGCACTCACTTTTAAAAGTCCAAATCTGCATCACCTTCTTGCTATGTCACTCATATGAAGTGTGGATTACATCATCTAGCTTCCTACCATACTCCCAACAAATAACACTCCCAATAAAGTGTACAAAAACGATAAAATAAACCACGATTTATACTCAGCCAAATTGCACTCCCATGAATTTAATAAACAAAATTCGTAGTGCAACCAAACTAAGCTTTCAGGGTTTTTTCCATCTATATTTTATAGTTTTACGCTTTGAAATCCAAGAAAAGTTTCCAATTTAATTTGAAAGGCTCAAAATTTAAGAGAGAGAGAACTGGTGCAAATGTTCTCTGAGGTTTGGATCACTTGGGCTTGGAGCATCAGGGTCGAATATTACCTACAGCATGAAACAACCCACTTGAAGCTACATACATATTGACTATTGAGTGCAATAAAATCCCAATAACACGATGAAGATTAGTTAAACGTCGCTTCATCACACAGCAACTGAAGCATCTAAGGATCATCAACCACAGCAGATGCAGGAGAGGGTAGGAATAACAAAAAGAAAAAAGAAAAAAAAGAAAGAAACAGAATTTGGAAATAGAATTGATGAATTGGGACTCACCAGCTAGCGTGTAAATCAAAGATCCTGATATCATTAACGGCCGAAAGCCCGTATCCTTTAATTGCCGAATGATCTTAATAGATATGGATTGTTCAAGGGGATCCAACACATCTCCCATTACACGAACCAACAAGCAAATGATCCCTTCTTACCCTACACATGGTACGTGAATGGTGAAGAAAGGGGTAAATTAATACTCAAATTTGGAATCGAGATAACTATTTTGAGAATTGAGAGGTAGCCTACTTATATAGGTTTAGCCGCCTCAGGCTAACTGTGATGTCATTTCATCGTAGCAAAAGTGGATTATATGAAAAAAAAAAGAAAAAGAAAAGAGGAAAATGCTATTACGTGTAAATTTATGATACTAACAAAAACATTTTCAACACTATCCCAACAAGCCACTCACCCATACATTAAAAATTTCTCCCTTGTCATTCATGAGGAGATCTTGCCACTCTCTGTACGAGATAATGTATATGCCCTTAGATCCAATTGATCTAGTATATATCTTTGTTATGAATTAAAGAATATTTGTTTCATGTGTCATTATCACACTTTCCAAGGTAGTAAAGTAATGGGTCTCAACTACTCGGGTTGTGACCTAAGTTATAAGGGTAAGTGTTTATCTGTCTTTGACAAACTTAAATCAAGTCTATATCAATAATCAATGGATATCTATCATGCCATATAACAGTTGAACAACTGAGAATTGTTTTTAATCCCTAAACTTGATATTAATATCAGATTGAGTATCAAACTTATTTGTCTCTGATATGCCAACCAGTGAGATCCTTTTGTGGTCAAATAACTATGTATGTTAGGATATTCAAGGATAATCAATGTTATAAGATCTACTACTAGGTTAAGACATAGAAAATACTTTGTACAACTTCAAGGATGGTTGACTGCCTGACCCAATCAGCATTGGTCTAGTTTGGGCCAATAATCCTTGGATTCATCTACCCTATGAAGACCTAAGGATATTGGGCTCATGTAAGACAAATTCCATAAGGTAATTAGCCCTAAAATGGTCTCTTATACTTAACTTCTCGGCCCATAATGATCAAATACTGCCCGACAGAGAAGAACCATTGCCTTGCTTGCAAAGTGTAGTGCCACACTCTCTGCTCAAATGGATCTTGGAATTATAACCTTTTGTATACCTTTTTCACAAAATAAAAGTATTTTACATATAAATATATTTTGCAAAATCAGATTTTAAACACGGATAAAATCCACTGCCGGCAACTTAGGTTTTCATCATAGAGAGTACAAACCTTCTGATATTCACTTTGTCTGACAAATGGGTTGATCCTATCACTATGATCACCCACTCAGGCGAATTCTTAGACTGGCCCAATATACCCAAGTATTTGACCTTTAATGGTTCTCACTAGTTGACTTATCAAACACAACCTAGTCCAACACCTAGTGCAGTACCATAATCAAGTTTGGGGTTATGTGTAATTTCAGTTTTTTCCATCTATCTCCAAGGTCTAGGGCATAACTAGAAATTGGTCCAAGTTCAGTGCTTCTAATAAATACCCACTGGATGTACTTAGGGTATAACCCTAACAGCTGAGACAAGTTGCTCCAACTCCTTGGCAACACACCACTATAATATTTAATAGCTCTCACTTGCACTTAGGTCCAATTAGGTATAAGCCTTAGTCCCATATTATCCACGTGTTTTTCAAATACTTTTTATGTAAGTGGCTTAGTTAGTGGGTCTACCACATTTTCCACCAATGCTACCTTCTGAATCTAGATGTCTCCTTTACCAATAATCTCTCGTAGAATATGATACTTCCTTATGTGTGATGGAGATCAAAATCATTAATGGTGCCAAGATTAGCACACCCTACATTTTTCTATTCTATTATTTTGGTCTGTAAATATTTTTTTTTTATTTTTAGACAAAATGTATAAGATTTGATCTGATGTAATTAATAGAAAATTAGGGTTTTCTATTTCTTTTACATTGGAAGAAGTGCTGGTTCGCATGGAGGGGAAGAAGACATTAAACAGATACAAGATCTGCAATCTGCGATTTGTAGATATTAAATTTGCTACCTACGATTAACCTTTGTTTTGCAGGTTTGCAGATTGTCCAAGAACATCACACTACAACCCTCTGATTTATTTCTTACAGATCTTGATTGTATTTTTTGGCTATAATTAGTTTTTAGATCATGTTCTTGAAATTGCATATTGTTTTAGACACCAAACACTAGGCCGAATTTGACAAAGGTTTGGTCCAATCTGATTGGACCCATGGTTCGATGGGGTAAGTTTTCTGACCGAAATTTGGTTATGGGCCAGGGGTTTGATGACCCATTACAAGATGCAATTCGTACCACCCCTGTAAAACTCAATTTTAATGAATTAAAACTACTTTAGCCCATTTTCAGCATAATTGCTATATGGGTTGAACTACCTTTTGCAGTTCAGCCCATATACCTAGATAATGTTATTTGATAATATTATGGGCTATAATGGGCTGATAATGTTTTAATTAATTAGGGTTTTACAGATGATTTAATTGATTGGATCAATTATCTGATTGTTTCATGCATGTGATGTATGATGTGTGATATGCTACGTACATGGGCCATAAGCACTTGGCCCATGTTAATTCGATAGTGGCTCTTTCGCACACCATGGCTGAATGCACATCATTGCCATGGTGTCCTTAAGATCATTGGATGATCTCCCTTCTTGATGGGCCCCGCATCAACTTCCTTCCCAAGAGGAACTATGCGGAACCCTAACCCGTTTAGGGCCCATCTAAATATGACTTTAAGAAAGTCAGTGGAGCCAATTTGGTTTGACCTAAATAAGAACTAGGATGTAATTACTCATTCTTTCCAACAAAATATAAGTGCATGTGATAGGGATATTCATATGATGAACTCTCTAAAGGCCTTCCATAATTAGCACGAAGATGGGCTTATCAGTAACGAGGAGATGCACCATAAAATTAGGCCATCCATTTGTTAGTGAATCTGTTGGATTGCTTCATAAGATGATAGGGGCGTCATAGACCAATGTGGGAGGGGTCTATCCTAAAATGGAAGATTCTCTCATGGTACCTTGACGTTCATGAATATGATGGGTAAGCACTTAATAGACAGAAAGGTTTAACCTAAAATGGCAATGAACCTTATCTTACAAAGGCCAAAGGGAAAGTTCATAAGATGAGTGGATATGATCATTCACAAAAGGTGGTGGGTTATGTAGCTGAAACAGTTGGCTCCATGCACTATATGTGGTTTCCCATATTTCTAGAGACATACACCGTAGTTTTCATCACTGAGATGGGAGGGAAATCTCAGAGATGAACAAATAAAAATGGAACATAGAAAAATCCATTTCTATGTAATTAACATGAATCAACCTAGGTTGTGGACCAATAATCTACTTTGCCTTTATCAGAAATGGCAAACAGACAGTTTGCCAAATTGTTGAACGATAACAAGCTTAAGGGTCCAAATTATGCTGAATGGTTCTGTAACCTTATGCTAGTATTAACATCTGAGAAATTTGACAAGATTGCTAAAAACCCTACTTTGGATCGTCTGGGTGATAAGGCTTTTGAGGCCCATAGGAGAGAGTATCAAGAATGAGAAGAGAAAAATTCTCTTAACCGGTGTTATATCATAGCCTCCTTAGACAATCTGATACAAAGATAGTTCGATCAGATCGAAGTGTCCAATGATGTCTTGGATAGTCTGAGGACCATGTATAAAGAGCAGAATCGTTCTACTCGATAGAAGGTTTTAAAGTTGTTTAGGACCGCAAAAATGACTGAGAGCCAACAAGTTCATGACCATTGTCTAAAGATGATGGATTATTAATGAACAGGATGCTCTTGATTCAGGGCTTGATCATGACACTAAAATTGATGCCATCCTAAATTTCTTGCCTCCCTCCTTTAATCAGTTCATCATGAACTACAACATGAACAAGTTAAATGTTAGCCTTCAGGAACTCAACAATATATTGTAGAGGGCTGAAGAACTAATAAAGAAGGATAAGCCAATAGCCATGCTTGTTGAAGGTGGCAATTCGAGCAAGAAAAAGGGGAAGGCGAAAAGAAAGCCTCAGGAGAAGGGTAACAAGTCTAAAGAGCTAAAGAAGGACAAGACATCGTATGCCTGTCACTTTTGCAAACAGACCGACCACTAGAAAAGGAATTGTCCTTAGTACCTAGACACCAAGAATTAAGGTAATTTCAAATCTTTTGTCATAGAGACCAATTTGTTGGTCACTTTTGCTTCTTGGTGTATTGACTCTGGGGCTTCAAATGTAACACATTGCAGGGGTTCAAGACAAGTAGAAGACTGAGTGACGGAGAAGTTATGCTCTACTTGGGGACTTCTGCAATAGTTGCAGCTACAGCCATAGGAACTGTAAAATTAGTTTTCAGAGAAGGAATTATTGTACTTAAAGATTGTCTTTATGTACTGAACTTAAGAAGAAATTTGGTTTCTGTCTCAAAGTTGTGTTTGGATGGTTATTCTATTTTATTCAGTAATGTGATTACTATCAAATAGAATAACAAATTCCTCACTTACAGAGAATTGGAGAATGGTCTCTATGTTCTCCATCCTTCTATAAAAACAAACATAACCGAAATGTTGGAAATAATCCCCAATAAGAGAACACGTGAAACAGTTAATCCCACGTGCTTGTGGCATTACCGACTTGGTTACATTAACATAGATCGTATCACAAGGTTGGTAAAGGATGGTCCTTTAGATTTTTTAACTATAGAAGATCTTCCAACTTGTGAACCTTGCCTTCAAGATATGATGATGAAATGGCTTTTTACAGGTATGCTTGAAAGATCTACAGGCACGCTAGACCTAATACATACTAATGTATATGGTTCCCTAAATGTTAGGATACGTAACCAGCATTTTTATTTCATAACATTTACCGATGATCATTCACAGTATGGTTACGTATATCTAATGAGACATAACTTTGAATCTTTTGAAATGTCCAAAGAGTTCAGACAAGAGGTCGAGAAACAGTTGGGGAGACAGATCAAAGCCCTTCGATCAGATCGAGGAGGTGAATATCTCTTCGACGAATTTAGGGACTACTTAAGGGACAATGGGATTGTTTCACAGTTAGCTCCTCCTGCTACACTGCAATTAAATGGTGTGTCAAAGAGGAGGAACCGGACTTTATTGGAAGTGGTCCGACTGAAGGGATGAGAGATCCATCATATGGATGGCCGAACCCTGTAGGAAGGTTGGGTGAAATTTCAAAAATTTCTCTTTCTCCCATCTAGGAATCGCATTCCCTATTTTAGAAAAATTGCATTTTCAATAATCAATCTTGAACCAAACCATACTAGATCTGAAATTAAAAGGGAGGAGAGGGATATACCTGATACAAAGTAGTAGTAACTTCCAATGAAGGTGTTCATGCCCAAGGAGAAAACCAAAACCCACTTCCACTGGAGATGACACAGTGTGTGGTGAAGCAAGATCAGTAGGATGGCTCTTCAGCAAGAACCGAATTCTTCAACAAGAATGGAGTAGAGGGCTGGTGAGCACGACTTCAGATTGCTTTTTCTACCAAGAAGCAATATCAAGAACAATTCTTGATCACTCCCACAAGTGGAGATCGAACTAGGTAGGGGCGGCAAGAACAGGGAAGAACTTTGTAGATTGCTGTGTTGTGTATAACTGAGAAATTCACCCCCTTTATTTATAGCCTTGTCAGGATCAGTTTCCTAATCCAATTAGGAGAGAGTTCCTTAATCCAAATCTGATATTTGGATTTGGACTCTTGAATGGATAACACTTACCTTATCCTTCAGCTAATCCTAATCTGATTATAAATCCTATCTTGCCTCCTTTTAATTAACTGACTTAAGCCTAGTTCGAATTGGGCTTTAGGCCCATTAAGTTTATGTGCTCACTTAACCTTTTAACCTGCTACCCAATTGGCTCTCTTTCTATGGCATGGGACCCAAACATTGATCTACACATTAGCCACATGGGTTCAACCCAACCTTTGTTACAAAGCCAGACCGAATTCACTGTAGGACACAGTGAACCCCTTTGTCCATCACCATGGTCTCTTAATGGGCCCAACATTTACACTAAATGGTCCTTGGGTCCAGCTACCTTATAAAAACCCAAGAACTGTGCGCAGATGCAAGATTAGCCCCTCAGGTATTACCCTCGATGGTCTTACACTTAACCTCTTAGCCCATAATGATCAAACATTACTCGACAAGAGAGGACCTCCCCCTCGGCTGCAAGGAATAGTATTGCACTCTCTATTCACATGGATCCCGAGAATTAAAACCTTTTGCAAAACATTTTGAAACCATAATATATATATATATATAAATATATTTCGCAAAAACAAATTTCAACGGTTGAAATCAACTACCGGCAGTTTAAGTTTCCATCAGAGAGAGTGCATCCCCAATCATTCACTTTATCCAACAAAGGGGCTGATCCTGTCACTATGATCACCCACTCAGATGAATTCTCGGACTGTCCCAACATACCCAAGTTTTGACCCCTTCTAAGGATCTCACTGATTGGCATATCAAAGACAGCCCGATCTGACACCTAGTGCAGTACCATAATCAAGTCTAGGGGTTAGGTGTAACATTCCAGTTTTGCCCATCTATCTCCAAGGTCTAGGGCAATATTGGAATTTTGGTCTGGTTTAGGGTTTCAAGAAAACCCACACTGCCTATACCTCAGGTCTCACCCTGGCAGCTGAGACAAGCCACCCCAACCAGCTTGGCGGCACATCAGTGTCAGCCTTGGTAGGGTAAATCTCCCCAGATTTATCCAATGGTTGTGAAGATTCTAAACTAACACGAATCTCATAAGTGTCCAGTTTAGGGGGATTACACATAAATACACCACAATGACATGAATCAATTATGTACTTTTTTCATTTACAATAAATGTCAAAACGATACATCAATCTGATTGGATCTAAGGGCATAACTATCTAACACCGATCACTTCTCATACACTCGGAGCTACCTACTTCCTTTTGGGGGTACGCATTAAAAACTGCGATATACGTGCTGAACCGGGTTCCAACCAAATCCGTTCCTAAGACTCCATATGAGTTATGGACTGATAAGAAATCAAGTGTAAGACTCCCAAGGAGATTGAGGGCATGAGAGAGGTTCCCTATGCCTCAGCTGTAGGGGGCATCATGTATGTCATGCTATGCACTCAGCCTAACATTACTTAGGTAGTGAGTATGGTAAGTAGATATCAATCTAATGTAGGACAAGAGCACTGGACAACTATGAAAAGCATACTGAAATACCTTCGAAGGACAAAAGGAGTTTTGTCGGGTATTCGATGGTAGTTCACTACAGATCATTGGGTATATTGATACTGGCTTCTAGTCAAACCCAGATGATAAAATGTCTACATCTGATTACATCTTCACGATGGGGTCCTGTGTAGTAAGAATAACAATCCACAACCCAAGCTGAGCACATTGCCGTAAGCGAGGCTGCCTATTGGATGAAGGTGTTCATTCTAGAATTTGAAATTCAGCACATCACCCATTTCACTATTGCGTGACAACACTGGATTTACAGGAGATTGAGGTTAAAAGGTAGCACCAGTGGAGAATGTGGCAGACCCATTGACTAAGCCACCATAGAAAGTGTTTGAGAAACACGTGGAAAGTATGGGGTTTAGCTTGTACTCGATTGAACCAAAGTGCAATTGGGAGCTGTTAGATACTGCATAATTGAATAAAGTGCATAATTGATTCATGTTATTTTGGTGTGTTTCTGTGTAATACCCTTAAACTGAACACTTATGAGACTTGTTTAGTTTAAAATCTTCATAGCTATTGGATAGATATGGGGAGATTTATCCTGCCAAGGCAGACACTAATGTGCTGCCAAGTGGGTTGGGATGGCTTGTCTCAGTTGCCAGGGTGAGACTTGAGGTATGTATAGTGTGGGTTTTCTTGAAACCCTAAACCGGGCCAAATTCTAATATTGTCCTGGACCTTGGAGACAGATGGGAAAAACCGGAATGTTACACTTGACCCCTAGACTCAATTATAGTACTGCACTAGGTATCGGATTAGGCTGTCTTTGATATACCAATCAGTGAGATCTTTAGCAGGGGTCAAAACCTTGGTATGTTGGGGCAGTTTGAGAATTCACTTTAGTGGATGATCATAGTGACAAGATCAGCCCCTTTGTAAGACAAAGTGAATGATTGGGGAATGCACTATCTCTAATGGAAACCTAAACTACCAATAGTTGATTTCAAACTTGTTAAATTTTGTTTTGCAGAATATATTTGGATAGAGATATACTTATACATTATGGTTTCACAAAAATGTTTGCAAAATGTTTTAATTCCCAGGATCCATGTGAGTAGAGAGTGCAACACTATACCTTGCAACCGAAGGAAATGTCCTCTCTTGTTGGGCAGTATTTGATCATTATGGGCTGAGAGGTTAAGTGTAAGATAATTGAGGGTAATACCTGATGGGCTAATCTTGCAGCTGCCTACAATTCTTGGGCCTTCATAATGTGGCTTGACCCAAGGACCATTTAGTGTAAATGTTGGGCCCATTAAGAGCCCATACTGATGGACTTAGGGGTTCATTGTGTTATGCATTGAATTCCGCCAAGCCTTATAACAGAGTTTGGGCTGAACCCATGTGGCTGATGTGTAAATCATTGCTAGGGTCCCACGCCATACAAAGAGAGCCAAGTTAGCCAGCATTTAAAGGGAAAGTGAGGTATGTGACTAAATGGGCCTAAAGCCTATTTCGAACTGGGCTTAAGTGAGTTAATTAAGAAGGGGGCGAATTCTGATTTATAATCTAATCAGGATTAGCTAAAGGATAAGAAGTCTTATCCATTTAAGAGTCTAGATCCAAATATCGGATTTGGATCAAGAAACTCTTTCCTAATTGGATTAGGAAGTTGATCCAAAGAAGGCTATAAATAGGGGGCGAATTCACTAGTTTTACACAATGAGCAATCTATAGAACTCTTCCCCAGTTCTTGCTGCCCCTACCCAGTTCGATCTCCACTCTTGGATATGATCAAGAATAGTTCTTAATATCGTTGCTTGCTAGAATAAACAATCTAAAATCGTGCTCACCAGCCCCTTGTGTGATTCTTGCTAAAGAATTAGGGTTCTTGCTAAAGAACCAATTTGCTGAACCTGCCTCACCATACGCTGTGTCATCTTCAGTGGAGGCGGGCTTTGGTCACCTCTTTGGGCGTGAACACCTACGTTGGGAGTTACTGTTATTCCTTATGAGTTACATCCGTACTTGCTTCCTTTTGGTTTCAGATTTGGTCCGGTATGTTTCAATAACAAACCTCGAAAATGCAGTTTTCTAAATTAGGGAATAGGATTCCCGAATGGGAGGAAGAAATTTTTGAAATTTAGCCCAGCCACCTTGCATGGTTCGACCATTCATATAATGGATATCCCATCCCTTCACTTTCATCATTAGCATGAAAATTGGCTAAACTAGCGGGTGAAGATGCACTATAAAATTGTGCTATCTGTTTTACTGAGGTAGTTAGTGGGATTGCTTCATATGATGATAGGGGCATTATATACTAGTGGGAGAGGCCTATCATAAAATGGAAGGCTCTTTCACAATTCCTTAGGGCTCTCGATATGATGGGTCAGCACTTACCAGTTAGAAATGTTTATCCTAAAATGGAGGCTAAAGGGAAAGCTCACCAAATGGGTGGATACATGACCCTTTGCATAAAGTGATGGGGTTATGCAACTAAAACAGTTGGCCCCATGTATGTATGTGATTTCCCACATTTTCCAGAGATATGAATAATGTCTTCGTCTCTGAGATAGAGGGAAACGGAATGTAGATAAAAGACCTTTCTATGATACTTAACATGAAACAACGATTAGGTTGCAAAATATTCGAGGTATTTGTCAGAAATGGCACACGGACAATTTGCTAAATTGTTAGAAAACAACAAACTCAAGGGACCAAACTACACAGACTAGATTCATAACCTTAACTTAGATCTCACGTCTGAGAAATTAAACAAAATTGCCACCAACCTAGCACTAGAATGCCCCCTAATAGAGCCTCTGAGGCAAGAAGAAAGGAATATCAGGAATGGGAAGGGAAAAACTCTCTTGCCCGATGTTACGTCATTGCCTCGCTAGAAAACTCTATCCAAAGGCAGTTTGACAATGTAGAAAATTGCAAAGATATTCTGGATAGTCTAAAGACCATATATAAGGAGCATAATCGTTCAACAAGGCAAAAGGTCCTCAAATTGTTGATGACCACTAGGTAGGGGTATCCCTGAAAAACTGAAAAACCGAAAAACCAACCGAACCGAGAAAACCGAACCGCAAAGTGCAGTTAATCGAACCGATCGGTTCGGTTTCAGTTTGGAATTTTTGAAAAACTGAAGGACCAGTTCGATTTTCGATTAACCTATAAAAGACCGACGGTTAACCGAATTGACCAGTATATATATTTATATGTATATTTTATATATATTTTCAATATATGTCACATATTTTCTATGCATTTTATATAAATATATATTCATTATATATAAATATATACTTATATTATATTTATAATGATCTATTTACAAATACATTATATATTTTTAAAATATTTATAATATATTATATATCATTTAGTATTTATAATATAATATTATACATATATTTATATAATATATATGATAAATATAAAAAATTGACAAACCGACAAACCGAACCGGTCAAAAACCAAAACCGGTTCGATTTCAGTTTGGCAAAATGAAAAAACCGGTACTACTAGTTTGGTTTACAAAAAAGGGCCATGGTTCGGTTAACAAAACTATTGACACCCCTACCACTAGGATGACTGAGAACCAACCGGTTCATGACCATGTCATGAAGATTATAGGTTAAATTAATGAAATGCAGGCTCTTGGTTCAAGATGGATGATGATACCAAGACTAATGCCATCTTAAACTCTCTTTTCACATCCTTCAATTATGACTTTTGTATGCTTTTTGACACCGGTGGAATCCGGTACATCAATGGAAAGCCATAATATTTGTCATTTATTGGTCATAGAATCGCGATCAACTAACCTCAGCCACAAACTTCGTAGACCTTTTTTTTTTGACAAAAAAACTTGATTAGTAGACCATGTGTGGTTACAAACTTACAGTTTATTCTGAAGCATAAATTTACACGTAATGGTCTTATACTTAACTTGTCAGCCCATAATGTTCATACACTGCCCGACAAAAGAGGACCACTCCCTTGGCTGCAACGAACAATGTTGCACTCGACACTTATATGGATCCCGGTAATTAAAACCCTTTTGCAAACATTTGAGAAACCATAATATATATATACTTTTATATCTCATATAAAATATACTTTGCAAAACAAATCTCAACGGTTGAAATCGGCTGTCGGCAGTCTTGGTTTCCATTAGTGAGAGTGCATCCCCGATCATTACCTTTGTCCGACAAAGGGGCTGACCCTATCACTATGATCACCCACTCAGATGAATTCTCGGACTGTCCCAACATACCCAGGTTTTGACCCCCGCTAAGGATCTCACTGATTGGTATATCAAAGACAGCCCAATCCGACACCTAGTGCAATATCATAATCGAGTCTAGGGGTCGGGTGTAATTTTCCAGTTTTGTCCATCAATCTCCAAGGTCTAGGGCAATACTAGAAATCTGGTCCAGGTCAAAGATTCAATTAATCCTACACTGTATGTGCTTAGGGTCTCACCCTGGCAGCTGAGACAGGCCACCCCAACCAACTTGGTGGCACCACAGTGTCGGCCTTGTCAGGATAGGTCTCCCCAGACCGATGCACTAGCTATGAACATTCTAAAGTAACATGAGTCTCATTAAGTGTCCAGTTTAAGGGTATTACACAGAAACATACCAAGGGAACATGAATCAAATATGCACTTTTATTCATTTACAATAAACTCATAAAGTACATCATTCTGATTGAAACTAAATGTATACAAAACTGTCTAACATTTTATATAAAAAGAAAAAGCTTATGACTTTTGTATGCTTTTTGACACCGGTGGAATCCGGTACCCCAATGGAAAGGCATACTAAAGTACAAACAATATTTGTCTTTTTTTGGTCATATTATTAGAATCGCTATCAAGTAACCTCAGCCACAAACTTCGTAGTCCTTTTTTTTTTGACAAAAAAACTTAATTAGTAGACCATGTGGGGTTACAAACTTACAGTTTATTCTGAAAGCATAAATTTACACGTAATAGCATTTTTCTCTTTTCTTTTTCTTTTTTTTTTTCATATAATCCACTTTTGCTACGATGAAATGACATCACAGTTAGCCTGAGGCGGCTAAACCTATATAAGTAGGCTACCTCTCAATTCTCAAAATAGTTATCTCGATTCCAAATTTGAGTATTAATTTACCCTTTTCTTCACCATTCACGTACCATGTGTAGGGTAAGAAGGGATCATTTGCTTGTTGGTTCGGCCGTTAAATGGGAGATGTGTTGGATCCCCTTGAACAATCCATATCTATTAAGATCATTCGGCAATTAAAGGATACGGGCTTTCGGCCGTTAATGATATCAGGATCTTTGATTTACACGCTAGCTGGTGAGTCCCAATTCATCAATTCTATTTCCAAATTCTGTTTCTTTCTTTTTTTTCTTTTTTCTTTTTGTTATTCCTACCCTCTCTTGCATCTGCTGTGGTTGATGATCCTTAGATGCTTCAGTTGCTGTGTGATGAAGCGACGTTTAACTAATCTTCATCGTGTTATTGGGATTTTCTTGCACTCAATAGTCAATATGTATGTAGCTTCAAGTGGGTTGTTTCATGCTGTAGGTAATATTCGACCCTGATGCTCCAAGCCCAAGTGATCCAAACCTCAGAGAACATTTGCACCAGTTCTCTCTCTCTTAAATTTTGAGCCTTTCAAATTAAATTGGAAACTTTTCTTGGATTTCAAAGCGTAAAACTATAAAATATAGATGGAAAAAACCCTGAAAGCTTAGTTTGGTTGCACTACGAATTTTGTTTATTAAATTCATGGGAGTGCAATTTGGCTGAGTATAAATCGTGGTTTATTTTATCGTTTTTGTACACTTTATTGGGAGTGTTATTTGTTGGGAGTATGGTAGGAAGCTAGATGATGTAATCCACACTTCATATGAGTGACATAGCAAGAAGGTGATGCAGATTTGGACTTTTAAAAGTGAGTGCAAATGAAACAAAAACTATATATTTGTATCAGGTGAGGGTTTAATTATAATTGAATTACAAACAAATAGATGCAAAATTGAACCAAATATAAAATTTATACTGGGTTTAAATTTGCACTGAAAACAGACAGATCCTTAAATATCTCCTATTCTGTTGTTAACTTAATAGAACGTGGGAAATATCAAAGATTCCCTTGTGAATCACCTGTTTTTAACATGGCTAAATTAATGGCTCTATAACAGAACAAACAATTCATATTCAAGCTCACCCTCTAAACATTCCGCGTGTAAATTTGGGCCCAATTAAAGGTTGCATGTAATCCAAAGTTTGTTGTCAATTATTACAAAACTTTAGGCTTTGGAAGGAGTATAAATACAAATATGTACAGTGCAAATACATACAAAATAATACAAAATACAAGATTTTGCATTCTATAAATTTGCATTTGTACTCCTTCCAAACTGAGCCTTAAGAACAAAAATTATTGGATGATGTATAAATAGTATGATGGATATTTTGGTGACTAATGTTTCAAGTTAAAAATTAGATGGTGTGCCTATATGCACTTTCACTTTCCTTTTTTTGACTTGAGAAATAAAAATAGACTTTTAATGAACATTTACATATATTAAATGGAAAATTACTTAAACCATCCATGAGACAAGCCACCCCAACCGACTTGGTGGCACCACAGTGTCAGCCTTGTCAGGATAGGTCTCCCCAGACCGACCCACTGGCTGTGAACATTCTAAACTAACACGAGTCTCATTAAGTGTCCAGTTTAAGGGTATTACACAGAAACATAGTAAGGGAACATGAATCAAATATGTATCTTTATTCATTTACAATAAACTCATAAAGTACATCATTCTGATTGAAGCTAAGAGCATACAAAACTGTCTAACAACAAGAGCCATGAAATTCATCAAGCATATCATCAAATCTAGGGATAGGATGTCTATACTTAACTGTTATTTTGTTAATGGCTCGGCAGTCCACACACATACACCGTGTTCCATCTTTCTTTGGGACTAAGATGACAGGAACCGAACATGGGCTAAGACTCTCCCTTACTAAAACCCTTTTGCACCAACTCATCCACTTACCTTTGTATCTCCTTTGTTTCCTCAGGATTAGCTCTATGAGCAGGTCAAATCTTGTTCTTTTTTGGTATCAAATAAATCACCAGTTGTTGTCTCTGACAAAGAACTAAGCCTTGAAGTAAACTTGAGAACCTTGTCTTTTAAAACCATACTCATTCTTATTTGTTTGTGAGAAATAAGATAGGAAGTAAAATGTAGTCCCCATATGATCATACGAAAGATGATAGAGGTAGCAGGAAGGTGGTAAAAATTTTGGATGGATTCTTAAGATGGAAAATAAGCATTGTTAATGAGTGCAAATCTAGACTACTAAAAAAAGTGGGAATACATCCTCTTTGCTTTTGGACTATTTTCTTGACTAGAATATTTCTCTTTTTCAAATTGGTCCCTCTCTATTTGGAGCACAGAAATTGCAATCAGAATACTATTGTTCAATGTATTTTATTCCCTCTCATTAAGTCTCATATTTAAGGTATTAACTACTATTCTCTCTAATTAAATCCTGAATTTAAGCCATCCTTGTTTCTTAACATTAAATTCTATTAATTAAATCTAGGAACGATAATTTTATAAAAAATAAAAAACATATATTTTTAAATTTGACCTGAAAATGAAACATATTTGGGTGGTAGGTAAGCAGTTCAAACTTATGAGTCCAATAGGTCAGCCCACAATTCTATAGAAAGCATATAAAGAGTTAAGTAATAAAATATTTAAAATAGAAAGCATACAAAGAGTAAATGAAAAATACAAAAAGTAGAAAACTTAGACATATCTCTAATAATATATATTAACCATATTAAACACAAAATAGGTGTGGTGAGCAAGAATTATTTTTTATAATGATGTAAATAAAAATAAATTAAAATATAAACAGATTTGAAAATGATATTGCTTTTCTTGTCTAGGTGGAAGGTTAACTATCCAACCTTCTCGATCAAATGGGCCATCCCATTATGTCATAATTACATAATAAATGTTTAAAATAAAGAAACATAAAAACTATAAAATGGTACATAAATTTTGTAGAAAAATTGAACACATCTCTGATATTATATATTCCTGATATTAAAGAAAAATAAGTGTGAGAAATAAGATATGATTTTAGTTAATACTAATGATAGAAATGGAATACTAAATTTAAAATTGAACCAAAAGGAAAATGAGTTTTCCATCCATGTGGTGGGTAAGTAGTTAACCATCTAAATCAAATGGGTTACCCCAAGATATCATAATTAAATACTAAAAATTTAAAAATAGACAAAAATATAAAAATTTGTTAAGACATAAAGAAATTTTGTGGAAAAATATGATGTCTCTCTAATATATATTATATTTTCATCATACTAAACTAATGTGCCAAAGTAAATAGGTCACCAAGTCAATCAGTTCAGCGGTTCAATTAAATAGGTCACCATGTTGTTTACCAAGTCAATTCTTTTCAAAAGTAGGCAAATAGTTTGGATGGATTAACCAATTTGACCAGATGATTTGTTTATGGGATAGAAATAATTGATAAAATGTCAAATTTCTAAAAATTGGTTGGAACTGCATACATTTCTGTCTCAGTTAAACAACTTGTGGTTTTTATAAATTAAATTATAAAAAGTAAATAGAAAATATATAAATTTTGAACATGTCTTTAATATTATATATATATATTCATTATATTAAACAAAATATGTATAAAATATGAGAATTATTGATGGAAATGCTTAAAATATGAAACAAAAAAAAATAATAAAAACTATCTTATCTATGGCCCATTAACCTGGTCAAATAGGTCATCAATTCAATCAATAAGGTCATTTGATTGAACCATCCTTTGAAAATATATATTCTTGTGAGACAAAAATTACAAATTATGTATCACATAGTGAGCAATCAATTACAATTGTATACAAAAGATTGCAAAACTTAATTGGGTGCACAATTTGTATTCAATTCAGATATTTTGCATTGCAAACAAGCAGTGAAATGGTAGAAAAAATACCACCCTTCTTTTATCTCAAGTTAGTTGCTGTCAGCATGTAATTTCATATACATTTACATTCTAGAATTCCAGTGGTGCTCCTATTTAGCTAAAATGCCCATTATAGCTTAGTTTTATTATAGGATAATTATTTAAACCTCTCCTTTGTGTTTTATAACAAATACTTAAATCTCCCATGTTTTAACCTCTTTGGAAAAGCCTCTCACGTTTAAAATAAATATGCAAACACACCCCTTCCATTAATTATCCTGTAGCAGACATTGAAATTACAATTATGCCCTTAGGAATCTCCACAGTGAAGACTATTATTCTCTCTTTAGATTGTTGAATATCGAGTCTCTTTAAAAAAAGGAGGTTTAAGTTCAATTCCATCTTGGCCTTTCTTTTCCGTTGTTTTATTGTGCCCAACATAGCCTTTGTTGTTGTTCACTTAGGCTGTGTTTGGTTTGAAGGAAAAAGTTGGAAAAGGAAAGGATAAGTAGGGAAACCCATACAAGGTTTATAAAGATTTCCCTATCTTTCCCTATTTTTTCCTTTAAACCAAACATAACCTTAGTGAATCACGATTTACACTCAGCCAAATTGCACTCCCATGAATTTAATAAACAAAATTCGTAGTGCAACCAAACTAAGCTTTCAGGGTCTTTTCCATCTATATTTTATAGTTTTACGCTTTGAAATCCAAGAAAAGTTTCCAATTTACTTTGAAAGGCTCAAAATTTAAGAGAGAGAGAGAGAGAACTGGTGCAAATGTTCTCTGAGGTTTGGATCACTTGGGCTTGGAGCATCAGGGTCGACTATTACCTACAGCATGAAACAACCCACTTGAAGCTACATACATATTGACTATTGAGTGCAAGAAAATCCCAATAACACGATGAAGATTAGTTAAACGTCGCCTCATCACACAGCAACTGAAGCATCTAAGGATCATCAACCACAGCAGATGCAGGAGAGGGTCGGAATAACAAAAAGAAAAAAGAAAAAAAAGAAAGAAGCAGAATTTGGAAATAGAATTGATGAATTGGGACTCACCAGCTAGCGTGTAAATCAAAGATCCTGATATCATTAACGGCCGAAAGCCCGTATCCTTTAATTGCCGAATGATCTTAATAGATATGGATTGTTCAAGGGGATCCAACACATCTCCCATTACACGAACCAACAAGCAAATTTCTTACCCTACACATGGTACGTGAATGGTGAAGAAAAGGGTAAATTAATACTCAAATTTGGAATCGAGATAACTATTTTGAGAATTGAGAGGTAGCCTACTTATATAGGTTTAGCCGCCTCAGGCTAACTGTGATGTCATTTCATCGTAGCAAAAGTGGATTATATGAAAAAAAAAAGAAAAAGAAAAGAGGAAAATGCTATTACGTGTAAATTTATGATACTAACAAAAACATTTCCAACACAATCCCAACAAGCCACTCACCCATACATTAAAAATTTCTCCCTTGTCATTCATGAGGAGATCTTGCCACTCTCTGTACGAGATAATGTATATGCCCTTAGATCCAATTGATCTAGTATATATCTTTGTTATGAATTAAAGAATATTTGTTTCATGTGTCATCGAGTTGTTCTGCTAAATCCACTTAGTTCATATTAGCATTATGTGTGAGACCACATAATTGTCATTATATGAACTTAAATCATCACAATTAGTGGATACATATAGGGAAGTCTATCTTGATAAGGTTGTCATTATCACACTTTCCAAGGTAGTAAAGTAATGGGTCTCAACTACTCGGGTTGTGACCTAAGTTATAAGGGTAAGTGTTTATCTGTCTTTGACAAACTTAAATCAAGTCTATATCAATAATCAATGGATACCTATCATGCCATATACTAGTTGAACAACTGAGAATTGTTTTTAATCCCTAAACTTGATATTAATATCAGATTGAGTATCAAACTTATTTGTCTCTGATATGCCAACCAGTGAGATCCTTTTGTGGTCAAATAACTATGTATGTTACGATATTTAAGGATAATCAATGTTATAAGATCTACTACTAGGTTAAGACATAGAAAATACTTTGTACAACTTCAAGGATGGTTGACTGCCTGACCCAATCAGCATTGGTCTAGTTTGGGCCAATAATCCTTGGATTCATCTACCCTATGAAGACTTAAGGATATTGGGCTCATGTAAGACAAATTCCATAAGGTAATTAGCCCTAAAATGGTCTCTTATACTTAACTTCTCGGCCCATAATGATCAAATACTGCCCGACAGAGAATAACCATTGCCTTGCTTGCAAGGTGTAGTGCCACACTCTCTGCTCAAATGGATCTTGGAATTAAAACCTTTTGTATACCTTTTTCACAAAATAAAAGTATATTACATATAAATATATTTTGCAAAATCAGATTTTAAACACGGATAAAATCCACTGCCGGCAACTTAGGTTTTCATCATAGAGAGTACAAACCTTCTGATATTCACTTTGTCTGACAAATGGGTTGATCCTATCACTATGATCACCCACTCAGGCGAATTCTTAGACTGGCCCAATATACCCAAATATTTGACCCTTAATGGTTCTCACTAGTTGACTTATCAAAGACAACCTAGTCCAACACCTAGTGCAGTACCATAATCAAGTTTGGGGTTATGTGTAATTTCAGTTTTTTCCATCTATCTCCAAGGTCTAGGGCATAACTAGAAATTGGTCCAAGTTCAATGCTTCTAATAAATACCCACTGGATGTACTTAGGGTATAACCCTAGCAGCTGAGACAAGTTGCTCCAACTCCTTGGCAACACACCACTATAATATTTAATAGCTCTCACTTGTACTTAGGTCCAATTAGGTATAAGCCTTAGTCCCATATTATCCACGTGGTTTTCAAATACTTTCTATGTAAGTGGCTTAGTTAGTGGGTCTACCACATTTTCCACCAATGCTACCTTCTGAATCTAGATGTCTCCTTTACCAACAATCTCTCATAGAATATGATACTTCCTTATGTGTGATGGAGATCGAAATCATTAATGGTGCCAAGATTAGCACACCCTACATTTTTCTATTCTATTATTTTGGTCTGTAAATAATTTTTTTTTTTATTTTTAGACAAAATGTATAAGATTTGATCTGATGTAATTAATAGAAAATTAGGGTTTTCTATTTCTTTTACATTGGAAGAAGTGCTGGTTCGCATGGAGGGGAAGAAGACATTAAACAGATACAAGATCTGCAATCTGCGATTTGCAGATATTAAATTTGCTACCTACGATTAACCTTTGTTTTGCAGGTTTGCAGATTGTCCAAGAACATCACACTACAACCCTCTTATTTATTTCTTACAGATCTTGATTGTATTTTTTGGCTATAATTAGTTTTTAGATCATGTTCTTGAAATTGCATATTGTTTTAGACACCAAACACTAGGCCGAATTTGACAAAGGTTTGGTCCAATCTGATTGGACCCATGGTTCGATGGGGTAAGTTTTCTGACCAAAATTTGGTTATGGGCCAGGGGTTTGATGACCCATTACAAGATGCAATTCGTACCACCCCTGTAAAACTCAATTTTAATGAATTAAAACTACTTTAGCCCATTTTCAGCATAATTGCTATATGGGTTGAACTACCTTTTGCAGTTCAGCCCATATACCTAGATAATGTTATTTGAAAATATTATGGGCTATAATGGGCTGATAATGTTTTAATTAATTAGGGTTTTACAGATGATTTAATTGATTGGATCAATTATCTGATTGTTTCATGCTTGTGATGTATGATGTGTGATATGCTACGTACATGGGCCATAAGCACTTGGCCCATGATAATTCGATAGTGGCTCTTTCGCACACCATGGCTGAATGCACATCATTGCCATGGTGTCCTTAAGATCATTGGATGATCTCCCTTCTTGATGGGCCCCGCATCAACTTCCTTCCCAAGAGGAACTATGCGGAACCCTAACCCGTTTAGGGCCCATCTAAATATGACTTTAAGAAAGTCAGTGGAGCCAATTTGGTTTGACCTAAATAAGAACTAGGATGTAATTACTCATTCCTTCCAACAAAATATAAGTGCAAGTGATAGGGAGATTCATATGATGAACTCTCTAAAGGCCTTCCATAATTAGCAGGAAGATGGGCTTATCAGTAACGAGGAGATGCATCATAAAATTAGGCCATCCATTTGTTAGTGAATCTGTTGGATTGCTTCATAAGATGATAGGGGCGTCATAGACCAATGTGGGAGGGGTCTATCCTAAAATGGAAGATTCTCTCATGGTACCTTGACGTTCATGAATATGATGGGTAAGCACTTACTAGACAGAAAGGTTTAACCTAAAATGGCAATGAACCTTATCTTACAAAGGCCAAAGGGAAAGTTCATAAGATGAGTGGATATGATCATTCACAAAAGGTGGTGGGTTATGTAGCTGAAACAGTTGGCTCCATGCACTATATGTGGTTTCCCATATTTCTAGAGACATACACCGTAGTTTTCATCACTGAGATGGGAGGGAAATCTCAGAGATGAACAAATAAAAATGGAACATAGAAAAATCCATTTCTATGTAATTAACATGAATCAACCTAGGTTGTGGACCAATAATCTACTTTGCCTTTATCAGAAATGGCAAACAGACAGTTTGCCAAATTGTTGAACGATAACAAGCTTAAGGGCCCAAATTATGTTGAATGGTTCCGTAACCTTATGCTAGTATTAACATCTGAGAAATTTGACAAGATTGCTAAAAACCCTACTTTGGATCGTCTGGGTGATAAGGCTTTTGAGGCCCATAGGAGAGAGTATCAAGAATGAGAAGAGAAAAATTCTCTTAACCGGTGTTATATCATAGCCTCCTTAGACAATCCGATACAAAGATAGTTCGATCAGATCGAAGTGTCCAATGATGTCTTGGATAGTCTGAGGACCATGTATAAAGAGCAGAATCGTTCTACTCGATAGAAGGTTTTAAAGTTGTTTAGGACCGCAAAAATGACTGAGAGCCAACAAGTTCATGACCATTGTCTAAAGATGATGGATTATTAATGAACAGGATGCTCTTGATTCAGGGCTTGATCATGACACTAAAATTGATGCCATCCTAAATTTCTTGCCTCCCTCCTTTAATCAGTTCATCATGAACTACAACATGAACAAGTTAAATGTTAGCCTTCAGGAACTCAACAATATATTGTAGAGGGTTGAAGAACTAATAAAGAAGGATAAGCCAATAGCCATGCTTGTTGAAGGTGGCAATTCGAGCAAGAAAAAGGGGAAGGCGAAAAGAAATCCTCAGGAGAAGGGTAACAAGCCTAAAGAGCTAAAAAGGACAAGACATCGGATGCCTGTCACTTTTGCAAACAGACCGACCACTAGAAAAGGAACTGTCCTTAGTACCTAGACACCAAGAATTAAGGTAATTTCAAATCTTTTGTCATAGAGACCAATTTGTTGGTCACTTTTGCTTCTTGGTGTATTGACTCTGGGGCTTCAAATGTAATACATTGCAGGGGTTCAAGACAAGTAGAAGACTGAGTGACGGAGAAGTTATGCTGTACTTGGGGACTTCTGCAATAGTTGCAGCTACAGCCATAGGAACTGTAAAATTAGTTTTCAGAGAAGGAATTATTGTACTTAAAGATTGTCTTTATGTACTGAATTTAAGAAGAAATTTGGTTTCTGTCTCAAAGTTGTGTTTGGATGGTTATTCTATTTTATTCAGTAATGTGATTACTATCAAATAGAATAACAAATTCCTCACTTACACAGAATTGGAGAATGGTCTCTATGTTCTCCATCCTTCTATAAAAACAAACATAACCGAAATGTTGGAAATAATCCCCAATAAGAGAACACGTGAAACAGTTAATCCCACGTGCTTGTGGCATTATCGACTTGGTCACATTAACATAGATCGTATCACAAGGTTGGTAAATGATGGTCCTTTAGATTTTTTAACTATAGAAGATCTTCCAACTTGTGAACGTTGCCTTCAAGATAAGATGATGAAATGGCTTTTTACAGGTATGCTTGAAAGATCTACAGGCACGCTTGACCTAATGCATACTAATGTATATGGTTCCCTAAATGTTAGGATACGTAACCAGCATTTTTATTTCATAACATTTACCGATGATCATTCACAGTATGGTTACGTATATCTAATGAGACATAACTTTGAATCTTTTGAAATGTCCAAAGAGTTCAGACAAGAGATCGAGAAACAGTTGGGGAGACAGATCAAAGCCCTTCGATTAGATCGAGGAGGTGAATATCTCTTCGACGAATTTAGGGACTACTTAAGGGACAATGGGATTGTTTCACAGTTAGCTCCTCCTGCTACACCGCAATTAAATGGTGTGTCAAAGAGGAGGAACCAGACTTTATTGGAAGTGGTCCGACTGAAGGGATGAGAGATCCATCATATGGATGGCCGAACCCTGCAGGAAGGTTGGGTGAAATTTCAAAAATTTCTCTTTCTCCCATCTAGGAATCGCATTCCCTATTTTAGAAAATTGCATTTTGAATGATCAATCTTGAACCAAACCATACTAGATCTGAAATCAAAAGGGAGGAGAGGGATATACCTGATACAAAGTAGTAGTAACTTCCAATGAAGGTGTTAATGTCCAAGGAGAAAACCAAAACCCACTTCCACTGGAGATGACACAGTGTGTGGTGAAGCAAGATCAGTAGGATGGCTCTTCAGCAAGAACCGAATTCTTCAACAAGAATGGAGTAGAGGGCTGGTGAGCACGACTTCAGATTGCTTTTTCTACCAAGAAGCAATATTAAGAACAATTCTTGATCACTCCCACAAGTGGAGATCAAACTAGGTAGGGGCGGCAAGAACAGGGAAGAACTTTGTAGATTGCTGTGTTGTGTATAACTGAGGAATTCACCCCCTTTATTTATAGCCTTGTCAGGATCAGTTTCCTAATCCAATTAGGAGAGAGTTCCTTAATCCAAATTTGATATTTGGATTTGGACTCTTGAATGGATAACACTTACCTTATCCTTCAGCTAATCCTAATCAGATTATAAATCCTATCTTGCCTCCTTTTAATTAACTGACTTAAGCCCAGTTCGAATTGGGCTTTAGGCCCATTAAGTTTATGTGCTCACTTAACCTTTTAACCTGCTACCCAATTGGCTCTCTTTCTATGGCGTGGGACCCAAACATTGATCTACACATTAGCCACATGGGTTCAACCCAACCTTTGCAACAAAGCTAGGCCGAATTCACTGTAGGACACAGTGAACCCCTGAGTCCATCACCATGGTCTCTTAATGGGCCCAACATTTACACTAAATGGTCCTTGGGTCCAGCTACCTTATAAAAACCCAAGAACTGTGCGCAGATGCAAGATTAGCCCATCAGGTATTACCCTCGATGGTCTTACACTTAACCTCTTAGCCCATAATGATCAAACATTACTCGACAAGAGAGGACCTCCCCCTCGGCTGCAAGGAATAGTATTGCACTCTCTATTCACATGGATCCCGAGAATTAAAACCTTTTGCAAAACATTTTGAAACCATAATATATATATATATATATAAATATATTTCGCAAAAACAAATTTCAACGGTTGAAATCAACTACCGGCAGTTTAAGTTTCCATCAGAGAGAGTGCATCCCCAATCATTCACTTTGTCCAACAATGGGGCTGATCCTGTCACTATGATCACCCACTCAGATGAATTCTCGGACTATCCCAACATACCCAAGTTTTGACCCCTTCTAAGGATCTCACTGATTGGCAAATCAAAGACAGCCCGATCCGACACCTAGTGCAGTACCATAATCAAGTCTAGGGGTTAGGTGTAACATTCCAGTTTTGCCCATCTATCTCCAAGGTCTTGGGCAATATTGGAATTTTGGTCTGGTTTAGGGTTTCATGAAACCCACACTGCCTGTACCTCAGGTCTCACCCTGGCAGCTGAGACAAGCCACCTCAACCAGCTTGGCGGCACATCAGTGTCAGCCTTGGTAGGATAAATCTCCCCAGATTTATCCAATGGTTGTGAAGATTCTAAACTAACACGAATGTCATAAGTGTCCAGTTTAGGGGGATTACACATAAATACACCACAATGACATGAATCAATTATGTATTTTATTCATTTACAATAAATGTCAAAAAGATACATCAATCTGATTGGATCTAAGGGCATAACTGTCTAACACCGATCACTTCTCGTACACTTGGAGCTACCTACTTCCTTTTGGGGGTACGCATTAGAAACTGCGATATACGTGCTGAACCGGGTTCCAACCAAATCCGTTCCTAAGACTCCATATGAGTTATGGACTGATAAGAAATCAAGTGTAAGACACTTGAAGATTTGGGGTTGTCCAGCACATGTTAAAAGAATAAGTGCTAACAAATTAGAATCCAAGACCAGTCATTGCTTATTTGTAGGCTACCCCAAAGGCTTTATAGGATATTTCTTCTATGGCCCAAAAGAGCAAAAAGTGTTTTGTAGTCAAAATGTCCATTTCTTGGAAGAAGATTACATCCTGAACAATCATCATCAGGAAGTTGTTCTTGATGAGGAGAGCTCAGGGGTAGTGGGAGATGTCCTACAAGCTCCAGATAACAACCAACCTAAAAGGTCTACCTAGGTATTTAGGCCTCTAGTTTGTTACGGCTATGATCAAGAAAGTTACTTGATGGAAGCCAAGATTAGTGAGGAGGATCCCATGACTTATACGGAAGCTATGTTGGACATAGATTCCTTGAAGTGGGTAGATGCCATGAAAGCCGAGATGGACTCGATGGAGACCAATATGGTCTGGACTCTTGTAGACCCACCCCTAGGATGAAAGCAATTGGTTGCAAATGGATCTACAAGTTGAAGAAGGGCCCTGATGGTAAGATTATGACCTATAAAGCTCGTCTTGTGGCAAAAGGGTATCCTCAAAAAGAGGGAATCGACTATGAGTAAACCATTTCGTTAGTGCCCATCCTCAAGTCCATTAGGATCCTGCTAGCTGTAGTAGCACATCATGATTACCAAATTTGGCAAATGGATGTCAAAATTGTGTTTCTGAATGGAGATCTTACTGAAAATATCTACATGCAACAACAACAATGATTCATTTCTGTAGGTCAAGAAGACATGGTGTGCAAACTTACCCAATCGATATATGGACTTAAGCAAGCTTCTAGGAGTTGGAACATCCGGTTTGACTCTACTGTCAAATAGTTTGACTTTGAGCAGAATCCAGATGAGCCCTGTATTTATAGGAAGACAGTGGGAAAGAAGGTTACATTCCTGGTTTTGTATATAGATGACATCCTACTCATTGGAAATGATGTAGGGATGTTAACTACACTGAAAAGGTGGCTTTCATAACAATTCTTCATGAAAGATCTTGGAGAAGCCTCCTACATCTTGGGTCTTCGACTTTATAGAGATAGACAAAAAGGATAATAGGATTATCCCAGTCTACTTATATTGACAAGATTGTCAAAAGATACAGTATGAAGAACTCCAAGAAAGAAAATGCTTCTTTCAGGCACGAAGCCACTCTCTCCAAGGTTATGTCTCCTAAGACTCCCAAGGAGATTGAGGGCATGAGAGAGGTTCCCTATGCCTCAGCTGTAGGGAGCATCATGTATGTTATGCTATGCACTCAGCCTAACATTACTTAGGCAGTGAGTATGGTAAGTAGATATCAATCTAATCTAGGACAAGAGCACGGGACAACTATGAAAAGCATACTGAAATACCTTCGAAGGACAAAAGGAGTTTTGTCGGGTATTCGATGGTAGTTCACTACAGATCATTGGGTATATTGATACTGGCTTCTAGTCAAACCCAGATGATAAAATGTCTACATCTGATTACATCTTCACGATGGGGTCCTGTGTAGTAAGAATAACAATCCACAACCCAAGCTGAGCACATTGCCGTAAGCGAGGCTGCCTAATGGATGAAGGTGTTCATTTTAGAATTTGAAATTCAGCACATCACCCATTTCACTATTGCGTGACAACACTGGATCTACGGGAGATTGAGGTTAAAAGGTAGCTCCAGCGGAGAATGTGGCAGACCCATTGACTAAGCCACCATAGAAAGTGTTTGAGAAACACATGGAAAGTATGGGGCTTTAGCTTGTACTCGATTGAACCAAACTGCAAGTGGGAGCTGTTAGATAGTGCATAATTGAATAAAGTGCATAATTGATTCATGTTATTTTGGTGTGTTTCTGTGTAATACCCTTAAACTGAACACTTATGAGACTTGTTTAGTTTAGAATCTTCATAGCTATTGGATAGATATGGGGAGATTTATCCTGCCAAGGCAGACACTAATGTGCTGCCAAGTGCGTTGGGATGGCTTGTCTCAGTTGCCAGGGTGAGACCTGAGGAACGTATAGCGTGGGTTTTCTTGAAACCCTAAACCGGGCCAAATTCTAATATTGTCCTGGACCTTGGAGACAGATGGGCAAAACCGGAATGTTACACTTGACCCCTAGACTCAATTATGGTACTGCACTAGGTATCGGATTAGGCTGTCTTTGATATACCAATCAGTGAGATCTTTAGCAGGGGTCAAAACCTTGGTATGTTGGGGCAGTTTGAGAATTCACTTGAGTGGATGATCATAGTGACAAGATCAGCCCCTTTGTAAGACAAAGTGAATGATTGGGGAATGCACTATCTCTAATGGAAACCTAAACTACCAATAGTTGATTTCAAACTTGTTAAATTTTGTTTTGCAAAATATATTTGTATAGAGATATACTTATACATTATGGTTTCACAAAAATGTTTGCAAAATGTTTTAATTCCCAGGATCCATGTGAGTAGAGAGTGCAACACTATACCTTGCAACCGAAGGAAATGTCCTCTCTTGTTGGGCAGTGTTTGATGATTATGGGCTGAGAGGTTAAGTGTAAGATAATTGAGGGTAATACCTGATGGGCTAATCTTGCAGCTGCCTACAATTCTTGGGCCTTTATAATGTGGCTTGACCCAAGGACCATTTAGTGTAAATGTTGGGCCCATTAAGAGCCCATACTGATGGACTTAGGGGTTCATTGTGTTATGCATTGAATTCCGCCAAGCCTTATAACAGAGTTTGGGCTGAACCCATGTGGCTGATGTGTAAATCATTGCTAGGGTCCCACGCCAAACAAAGAGAGCCAAGTTAGCCAGCATTTAAAGGGAAAGTGAGGTATGTGACTAAATGGGCCTAAAGCCTATTTCGAACTGGGCTTAAGTGAGTTAATTAAGAAGGGGGCAAATTCTGATTTATAATCTAATCAGGATTAGCTAAAGGATAAGAAGTCTTATCCATTTAAGAGTCTAGATCCAAATATTGGATTTGGATCAAGAAACTCTTTCCTAATTGGATTAGGAAATTGATCCAAAGAAGGCTATAAATAGGGGGCGAATTCACCAGTTTTACACAATGAGCAATCTATAGAACTCTTCCCTAGTTCTTGCTGCCCCTACCCAGTTCGATCTCCACTCTTGGATATGATCAAGAATAGTTCTTAATATCGTTGCTTGCTAGAATAAACAATCTAAAATCGTGCTCACCAGCCCCTTGTGCGATTCTTGCTAAAGAATTAGGGTTCTTGCTAAAGAACCAATTTGTTGAACCTGCCTCACCATACGCTGAGAAGTTAAGTGTAAGAGACCATTTCAGGGCTAATTACCTAATGGGATTTGTTTTACATGAGCCCATTATCCTTAGGTCTTTATAGGGTAGCTGAATACAAGGATTATTGGGCCCAAACTGAACCAATGCTGATTGGGTCAGGCAATGAACCATCCTTGAAGTTGTACAGGCAGTGAACCAATGCTGATCTTAACCTAGTACTAGATCTTATAACATTGATCATCAGCTGACATACCATCATTGAATATCCTAACATACATAGGTATTTGACCACAAAAGGATCTCACTGGTTGGCTTATCAGAGACAAATAAATTTGATACTCAATCTGATATTAATATCAAGTTTAGGGATTAAAAACAATTCTCAGTTGTTCAACTATTATATGGCATGATAGGTATCCATTGATTGTGATATAGACTTGATTTAAGTTTGTCAAAGATAGATAAACACTTACGCTTATAACTTAGGTCACAACCCGAGTAGTTGAGACCTAGTACTTTACTACCTTGGATAGTGTGATAATGACAATCTTATCAAGATAGACTTCCCTATATATATCCACTGATTGTGATGATTTAAGTTCATATTATGAAAATTATGTGGTCTCATACATAATGCTAATATGAACTAAGTGGATTTAGGAGAACAACTCGATGACACATGAAACAAATATTCTTTAATTCATAAGAAAGATATATACTAGATCAATTGGATATAAGGGCATATACATTATCTAACAGAATAAATTATTAAAAGCATGAATTTCATTCAATAACAAAAATGCAATTTGGGAATGTAATGTTGAGATCGCAGGCCTAAACCGATGAAATCAAACTTGAGTTGAGATCTACTATCAAGAGGAGGTTATTGCAACGTACAGAGAGTGGCAAGATCTCCTCATGAATGACAAGGGAGAAATTTTTAATGTATGGGTGAGTGGCTTGTTGGGATAGTGTTGGAAATGTTTTTGTTAGTATCATATCTGCCCACCTAACTTTACAGTTTCGAAGGATGAAATTGGTATAGCATTTGGCATTAGAAAAAGGATAAAAAATACTAGCTTATGAATTTTATATAAAAAGAAAAAGCTTATGACTTTTGTATGCTTTTTGACACCGGTGGAATCCGGTACATCAATGGAAAGCCATAATATTTGTCATTTATTGGTCATAGAATCGCTATCAACTAACCTCAGCCACAAACTTCGTAGACCTTTTTTTTTTTTTGACAAAAAAACTTGATTAGTAGACCATGTGTGGTCACAAACTTACAGTTTATTCTGAAGCATAAATTTACACGTAGTGGTCTTATACTTAACTTGTCAGCCCATAATGTTCATACACTGCCCGACAAAAGAGGACCACTCCCTTGGCTGCAACGAACAATGTTGCACTCGACACTTATATGGATCCCGGTAATTAAAACCCTTTTGCAAACATTTGAGAAACCATAATATATATATACTTTTATATCTCATATAAAATATACTTTGCAAAACAAATCTCAACGGTTGAAATCGGCTGTCGGCAGTCTTGGTTTCCATTAGTGAGAGTGCATCCCCGATCATTACCTTTGTCCGACAAAGGGGCTGATCCTATCACTATGATCACCCACTCAGATGAATTCTCGGACTGTCCCAACATACCCAGGTTTTGACCCCCGCTAAGGATCTCACTGATTGGTATATCAAAGACAGCCCAATCCGACACCTAGTGCAGTATCATAATCGAGTCTAGGGGTCGGGTGTAACTTTCCAGTTTTGTCCATCAATCTCCAAGTTTAGGGCAATACTAGAAATCTGGTCCAGTTCAAAGATTCAATTAATCCTACACTGTATGTGCTTAGGGTCTCACCCTGGCAGCTGAGACAGGCCACCCCAACCGACTTGGTGGCACCACAGTGTCGGCCTTGTCAGGATAGGTCTCCCCAAACCGATCCACTAGCTATGAACATTCTAAACTAACACGAGTCTCATTAAGTGTCCACTTTAAGGGTATTACACAGAAACATACCAAGGGAACATGAATCAAATATGCACTTTTATTCATTTACAATAAACTCATAAAGTACATCATTCTGATTGAAACTAAATGTATACAAAACTGTCTAACATTTTATATAAAAAGAAAAAGCTTATGACTTTTGTATGCTTTTTGACACCGGTGGAATCCGGTACCCCAATGGAAGGGCATACTAAAGTACAAACAATATTTGTCTTTTTTTGGTCATATTATTAGAATCGCTATCAAGTAACCTCAGCCACAAACTTCGTAGTCCTTTTTTTTTGACAAAAAAACTTAATTAGTAGACCATGTGGGGTTACAAACTTACAGTTTATTCTGAAAGCATAAATTTACACGTAATAGCATTTTTCTCTTTTCTTTTTCTTTTTTTTTCATATAATCCACTTTTGCTACGATGAAATGACATCACAGTTAGCCTGAGGCGGCTAAACCTATATAAGTAGGCTACCTCTCAATTCTCAAAATAGTTATCTCGATTCCAAATTTGAGTATTAATTTACCCTTTTCTTCACCATTCACGTACCATGTGTAGGGTAAGAAGGGATCATTTGCTTGTTGGTTCGTGTAATGGGAGATGTGTTGGATCCCCTTGAACAATCCATATCTATTAAGATCATTCGGCAATTAAAGGATACGGGCTTTCGGCCGTTAATGATATCAGGATCTTTGATTTACACGCTAGCTGGTGAGTCCCAATTCATCAATTCTATTTCCAAATTCTGTTTCTTTCTTTTTTTTCTTTTTTCTTTTTGTT
Source organism: Nelumbo nucifera (assembly GCF_055504915.1). Taxonomy (NCBI): domain Eukaryota; kingdom Viridiplantae; phylum Streptophyta; class Magnoliopsida; order Proteales; family Nelumbonaceae; genus Nelumbo; species Nelumbo nucifera. The sequence continues at coordinate 52,855,842 of NC_142649.1, read as the reverse complement.
ATTCCTACCCTCTCCTGCATCTGCTGTGGTTGATGATCCTTAGATGCTTCAGTTGCTGTGTGATGAAGCGACGTTTAACTAATCTTCATCGTGTTATTGGGATTTTCTTGCACTCAATAGTCAATATGTATGTAGCTTCAAGTGGGTTGTTTCATGCTGTAGGTAATATTCGACCCTGATGCTCCAAGCCCAAGTGATCCAAACCTCAGAGAACATTTGCACCAGTTCTCTCTCTCTTAAATTTTGAGCCTTTCAAATTAAATTGGAAACTTTTCTTGGATTTCAAAGCGTAAAACTATAAAATATAGATGGAAAAAACCCTGAAAGCTTAGTTTGGTTGCACTACGAATTTTGTTTATTAAATTCATGGGAGTGCAATTTGGCTGAGTATAAATCGTGGTTTATTTTATCGTTTTTGTACACTCTATTGGGAGTGTTATTTGTTGGGAGTATGGTAGGAAGCTAGATGATGTAATCCACACTTCATATGAGTGACATAGCAAGAAGGTGATGCAGATTTGGACTTTTAAAAGTGAGTGCAAATGAAACAAAAACTATATATTTGTATCAGGTGAGGGTTTAATTATAATTGAATTACAAACAAATAGATGCAAAATTGAACCAAATATAAGATTTATACTGGGTTTAAATTTGCACTGAAAACAGACAGATCCTTAAATATCTCCTATTCTGTTGTTAACTTAATAGAACGTGGGAAATATCAAAGATTCCCTTGTGAATCACCTGTTTTTAACATGGCTAAATTAATGGCTCTATAACAGAACAAGCAATTCATATTCAAGCTCACCCTCTAAACATTCCGCGTGTAAATTTGGGCCCAATTAAAGGTTGCATGTAATCCAAAGTTTGTTGTCAATTATTACAAAACTTTAGGCTTTGGAAGGAGTATAAATACAAATATGTACAGTGCAAATACATACAAAATAATACAAAATACAAGATTTTGCATTCTATAAATTTGCATTTGTACTCCTTCCAAACTGAGCCTTAAGAACAAAAATTATTGGATGATGTATAAATAGTATGATGGATATTTTGGTGACTAATGTTTCAAGTTAAAAATTAGATGGTTTGCCTATATGCACTTTCACTTTCCTTTTTTTGACTTGAGAAATAAAAATAGACTTTTAATGAACATTTACATATATTAAATGGAAAATTACTTAAACCATCCATGTGTTTTCTAATAAGTTCTTAAACTTCCCCTGCATTTTGAACTTCGCAAAAAATTACTTTTCATGCTTCAAACAAATATGCAAACACACACCCCTAGATGGAAACACTACTATAACAATATAAAACTTCTATATCCCATTTTTTGGCCATGAAAAACTTTATTGGGATGAAGACTTGTTAAATTACTACCATAATATGATTAACAAGGAGTTCAGATTTTAGTAGACACACACTTATTTTTCCCTAATATCGTGAATATATAATATTAGAGATGTGCTCAATTTTTCTACAAAATTTATGTACCTTTTTATAGATTTTATGTTTCTTTATTTTAAACATTTATTATGTAATTATGACATAATGGGATGACCCATTTGATCGAGAAGGTTGGATAATTAACCTTCCACCTAGACAAGAAAGCAATATCATTTTCAAATCAGTTTATATTTTAATTTATTTTTATTTACTTCATTATAAAAAATAATTCTTGCTCACCACACTTATTTTGTGTTTAATATGGTTAATATATATTATTAGAGATATGTCTAAGTTTTCTACTTTTTGTATTTTTCATTTACTCTTTGTATGCTTTCTATTTTAAATATTTTATTACTTAACTCTTTATATGCTTTCCATAGAATTGTGGGCTGACCTGTTGGACTCATAAGTTTGAACTGCTTACCTACCATCCAAATATGTTTCATTTTCTGGTCAATTTTAAAAATATATGTTTTTTATTTTTTATAAAATTATCATTCCTAGATTTAATTACTAGAATTTAATGTTAAGAAACAAGGATGGCTTAAATTCATGATTTAATTAGAGAGAATAAAAGTTAATACCTTAAATATGAGACTTAATGAGAGGGAATAAAATACATTGAACAGTAGTATTCTGATTGCAATTTCTGTGCTCAAAATAGAGAAGGACCAATTTGAAAAAGAGGAATATTCTAGTCAAGAAAATAGTCCAAAAGCAAAGAGGATCTATTCCCACTTTTTTTAGTAGTCTAGATTTGCACTCATTAACAATGCTTATTTTCCATCTTAAGAATCCATTCAAACACCACCTTCCTGCTACCTCTATCATCTTTCATAGGATCAGATGAGGACTACATCATTTTACTTCCTATCTTATTTCTCACAAACAAATAAGAATGAGTATGGTTTTAAAAGACAAGGTTCTCAAGTTTACTTCAAGGGTTAGTTCTTTGTCAGAGACAACAACTGGTGATTTATTTGATACCAAAAAAGAAAACGATTCTTTTGATGTTTTTTTTTTTTTTTTGAAATTGACAACAACTATGCGGCAAATAAAAAGATTAAAATGAAAAGCTAATAGAGCAAATACAATTCCTATTTTCTCTTAGGCTATGTTTGGTTTGAAGGAAAAAGTAGGGAAAGGAAAGGAAAGGAAGTGAAACCTTTACAAATCTTGTTTTGCATTTCCTTTCCTTTCCCTACTTTCTCCTTCAAACCAAACATAGCCTTAGGCAAGGTTCAAAATATCAATGCGCCCGATATGTCAGTAGGGGCATATTGGGCGAATTGATACTGTTTTCTTTTTTTTTACTTTTTTTTATTGTTTTTTTCTAAAACCGGTTCAGGTGGCAGTTTAGTGCTCCTCCACCCCCTGAACCGGTTAGACCCCGATACACCCACTATAGGGGCATATCAGAGGGGTCCCAGAACGATACGTATTGATAATTTGAACCTTGGGCTTAGGGTTTCAAAAGAGTTAAATGGAACAAGGGCCTAGTAGAACCTTAATCATTCTCTGTGCATTCTTTGTTAAAGCAAGCGGGATTTTTTAGTTATTTCTTCTTTAATTTGAGTGATTAGAAATCTAATATCCTTAAATTTTCATTTTTTTTCTATTTTCTCCCCAAGAAAATCCTATCTACTCAAATGTTTCTTCCCAATTCTCTTAGTAATGGATTTCTTTTCCCTTTATCTTTTTGTTGCATAAATTAAACCAATTAAATTGTTTAGCTTCTTCCAAATTGTTGGATAACCAGAAATCCAACATCAATTATATGGGTAACGCGATCTCATTAATGATGGAAACATTGACGATGGGTGCACAATTTTTGATAAATATATGATTCTTCTCTTGAACAATATGAGAAATTTGGATTTTGAAAGGTTAATGACTGTTAGTTGATTAATTTTTAGTTTATTGAATGTTAAAACTCTGGAATATATTACTTATAGAGTATAGGTTTCTATTTTATGAATCATTGTCAATTCTATTATTATACTAGTTTACAATATGTTCTTTTTATTATTTATAAATTCTTATGCCTTGATACGTTAGGCCTTACCTTTGTATTATTTACAAACTTTCAAATGATATTATTTTTGGTTGTAATACTCCTTTTCATCATCTTTGCTTCCATTCTCTGTTATATGCAGTACTGTTTGTGCGAGCACTACCAAATTGTATTGGGCCACCTAACACATACAGTCTGCTTACCCAGTTGACGAAACAATACAAACACACAAAGCGGTGAATCCCAGCTGTTGGATTTGGGCTTTCATAGCACACGTGGAACAATATCAATATCGGAATATTAGTGATTCTTGTATATGCCCATCTTATGGCCCACACTTGTACCTAGAAATATTAATTGTTTGTGCTTGGTCTTTTGGGATATTTTGATTGGCCCACACAATATTTCTAGGTACAAGCGTGGGTTGTAAGATGGGTATGCTTGAGCAATGAAATTAGAAGAAACACTAATCCGATATTTATATTGTTCCACGTTTTGAAATAATGTATTCATCTTGCTTCGACAACTCGGTAGGCAGACTATATGCTACAGGCTGGCAACAAAATTTTGACACTAGAGACTTTGCTGAGCTTTACAACCTCGGGCTACCAGCTACCGTAGTCTATTTCAACTTGCAAGAGGAGGAGGGGGTTGTGGTGAATGAAGGTAAATAGATTCTTTCATACAAAAATAAGCTCAATCAATATGAATAATTTATATACATTTATATGTATATTTATATCTATCTTAACACACTAAAAACAGCATGCAAGTGTTTTATATGTTCATCCAAATTTTTGCTATAAACTTAAATATCATCAAAGTAAATTATCACAAGTTTCCCTATGAAAGCACGCATGACATGATTCATTAACTTCATGAATGTACTAGGTGCATTAGTTAAATCAAAAGGCATTACTAACCACTCATACAATCCATATTTAGTTTTAAATGTTGTTCTTTTATGCGAATTTGATAGTAGTCATTCTTTAAATCAATTTTAGAAAACAAACAAGAGCCATGAAATTCATCAAGCATATCATCAAATCTAGGGATAGGATGTCTATACTTAACTGTTATTTTGTTAATGGTTCGGCAGTCCACACACATACACCGTGTTCCATCTTTCTTTGGGACTAAGATGACAGGAACCGAACATGGGCTAAGACTCTCCCTTACAAAAACCCTTTTGCACCAACTCATCCACTTGCCTTTGTATCTCCTTTGTTTCCTCAGGATTAGCTCTATGAGCAGGTCAAACCTTGTTCTTTTTTGGTATCAAATAAATCACCAGTTGTTGTCTCTGACAAAGAACTAAGCCTTGAAGTAAACTTGAGAACCTTGTCTTTTAAAACCATACTCATTCTTATTTGTTTGTGAGAAATAAGATAGGAAGTAAAATGTAGTCCCCATATGATCATACGAAAGATGATAGAGGTAGCAGGAAGGTGGTAAAAATTTTGGATGGATTCTTAAGATGGAAAATAAGCATTGTTAATGAGTGCAAATCTAGACTACTAAAAAAAGTGGGAATAGATCCTCTTTGCTTTTGGACTATTTTCTTGACTAGAATATTTCTCTTTTTCAAATTGGTCCCTCTCTATTTGGAGCACAGAAATTGCAATCAGAATACTATTGTTCAATGTATTTTATTCCCTCTCATTAAGTCTCAAATTTAAGGTATTAACTACTATTCTCTCTAATTAAATCCTGAATTTAAGCCATCATTGTTTCTTAACATTAAATTCTATTAATTAAATCTAGGAACGATAATTTTATAAAAAATAAAAAACATATATTTTTAAATTTGACCTGAAAATGAAACATATTTGGGTGGTAGGTAAGCAGTTCAAACTTATGAGTCCAACAGGTCAGCCCACAATTCTATAGAAAGCATATAAAGAGTTAAGTAATAAAATATTTAAAATAGAAAGCATACAAAGAGTAAATGAAAAATACAAAAAGTAGAAAACTTAGACATATCTCTAATAATATATATTAACCATATTAAACACAAAATAAGTGTGGTGAGCAAGAATTATTTTTTATAATGATGTAAATAAAAATAAATTAAAATATAAACAGATTTGAAAATGATATTGCTTTTCTTGTCTAGGTGGAAGGTTAACTATCCAACCTTCTCGATCAAATGGGCCATCCCATTATGTCATAATTACATAATTAATGTTTAAAATAAAGAAACATAAAAACTATAAAATGGTACATAAATTTTGTAGAAAAATTGAACACATCTCTAATATTATATATTCCTGATATTAAAGAAAAATAAGTGTGAGAAGGGGTGTGGTATCCCACATTCACAAAAGGTGGTGGGTTATGTAGCTGAAACAGTTAGCTCCATGCACTATATGTGGTTTCCCACATTTCTAGAGACATACACCGTAGTTTTCATCACTGAGATGGGAGGGAAATCTCAGAGATGAACAAATAAAAATGGAACATAGAAAAATCCATTTCTATGTAATTAACATGAATCAACCTAGGTTGTGGACCAATAATCTACTTTGCCTTTATCAGAAATGGCAAACAGACAGTTTGCCAAATTGTTGAACGATAACAAGCTTAAGGGCCCAAATTATGCTGAATGGTTTCGTAACCAGTATTGCCCTGGACCTTGGAGATTGATGGGAAAAACTAGAATGTTACACCTGACCCCTAGACTTGATTATGATACTACACTAGGTGTCGGATTGGGCTGTCTTTGATATACCAATCAGTGAGATCCTTAGCGGGGGTCAAAACCTGGGTATGTTGGGACAGTCCGAGAATTCATCTGAGTGGGTGATCATAGTGACAGGAACAGCCCCTTTGTCGGACAAAGGTAATGATCGGGGATGCACTCTCACTGATGGAAACCAAGACTGCCGGCAGCCGATTTCAACCGTTGAGATTTGTTTTGCAAAGTATATTTTATATGAGATATAAAAGTATATATATTATGGTTTCTCAAATGTTTGCAAAAGGGTTTTAATTCCCGGGATCCATATAAGTGGAGAGTGCAACACTGTTCCTTGCAACCGAGGGAGAGGTCCTCTCTTGTCGGGTAGTGTATGATCATTATGGACTGAGAGGTTAAGTGTAAGACCATTGAGGATAATACCTGATGGGCTAATCTTGCATCTGCCCACAGTCCCTGGGATAGTATCACAATTAGCTCCTCCTGCTACACCACAACTTAACGGTGTTTCAGAGAGGAGGAATAGGACCTTATTGGATATGGTCCGGTCGCTTCTAATACACTCAGAGTTACCCACATCCTTTTGGGGTTACGCATTAGAGACTGCGATTTATGTGCTGAATCGGGTTCCAACCAAATCGGTTCCGAATCTCCATATGAACTTTGGACCGGAAAGAAACCAAGTGTCAAACACTTGAAGATTTGGGGTTGTCCAGCACACGTTAAAAGAATGAGTGCAGACAAGTTGGAATCCAAGACCAGCCGTTGCCTATTTGTAGGCTACCTAAAAGGCTCTGTAGGTTATCTATTCTTTGACCCAAGTGAGCAAAAAGTGTTCTACAGTCGAAATGCGCAATTCTCGAAAACCGATTATATCCTGGACACGCATCATCAGGAAATTGTTCTTGATGAGGAGAGCTCAGGAGTAGTGGGAGATGTCCCACAAGTTCCAGGTAGTGACCAACCTAGAAGATCCCTCGGGTATCCAGGCCACCAGTTCGTTATGGTTATGACCAGGATAGTTACCTAGTGGAAACCTTGACTAGTGAGGAGGATCCCGTGACTTACGCGGAAGCTATGTTGGACGTAGATTCCTAGAAGTGGGTGGAGGGCATGAGAGCAGAGATGGACTCAATGGAGTCCAATGGAGTCTGGACTCTAGTAGATCCGCCCTCCAGGGTAAAGGCAATTAGTTGCAAATGGATTTACAAGAGGAAGAAGGGCCCCGATGGTAAGGTTGAGACCTTCATGGCTCGTCTGGTGGCGAAAGGGTACACTCAGAAAGAGGGCATCGATTATGAGGAAACCTTTTCGCCTGTGACCATGCTTAAATCCATTAGGATCCTGCTAGCTGTAGCAGCATACCATGATTATGAGATTTGGCAGATGGATGTCAAAACTGCATTCCTGAATGGAGATCTTACTGAAGATATCTATATGCAGCAGCCGAAAGGCTGCATTGCTGCAGGACAGGAAAACATGGTATGTAAACTTAACAGATCCATTTATGAACTTAAGCAAGCTTCTAGAAGTTGGAACATCCATTTTAATTCTGCTGTCAAATCGTTTGACTTCGAGCAGAATCTGGATGAACCCTGTGTCTACAGGAAGTACAGTGGAGATAAGGTTACCTTCTTGGTTCTGTATGTAGATGACATTCTACTCATTGAGAATGATGTAGGAATGTTAACTACGGTGAAAGTATGGCTATCACAACAATTCTTCATGAAAGATCTTGAAGAAGCCTCCTATATACTGGGTCTTCGACTCTATATAGATAGATCGAAGTGGATAATAGGATTATCCCAATCTGCTTACATTGACAAAATAGTCAAGAGATACAGCATGGAAAACTCCAAGAAAGGAATTGTTCCTTTCAGGCACGGAGTCACTGTCTCCAAGAAGATGTCTCCCAAGACTTCTGAGGAGATTGATAGCATGAAAGACGTTCCTTATGCCTTAGCCGTAGGGAGCATCATGTATGCCATGCTGTGCACTCGTCCTGACATAGCTCAGGCAATGAGTGTAGTAAGCAGATTTCAGGCCAACCCAGGGCAAGAGCATTGGACTGCTGTGGAAAATATATTTAAGTACCTTCGAAGGACAATAGAGTTTTGTCTAGTATTCGACGGTTGCTCACTACAGATCCAAGGGTATACAGATGCCGATTTCCAGTCAGACCCAGATGATAGAAAGTCTACATCTGGATATGTTTTCACGATAGGATCGTGTGCTGTTTGCTGGAAAAGCAGCAAACAGGGGTCCACTGCAGACTCCACGACCGAGGCCGAGTACATTGCCGCAAGTGAGGCTGCCAAAGAAGCCATGTGGATGAAGAAGTTCGTTTACATGTTGGGAGTAGTTCCGTCGAGCACATCACCCATCCCATTGTTGTGTGACAACAATGGAGCCATTGCTCAGGCGAAGGAGCCACGAGCCCACTCGAAGTCAAAGCACATCGAGAGGAAGTACCACGTACTACGGGAGATTGTTGGTAGAGGGGACGTCCTGATTCAGAAGGTAGCGTCAGCGGAAAATGTAGCAGACCCATTGACAAAGCCACTATCACAGAAAGTGTTTGAGAAACACGTGGAAAGCATGGGACTCCGGCTAGTACCTGATTGGACCTAAGTGCAAGTGGGAGCTGTTGGACAGTTTTGTATGCCCTTAGCTTCAATCAGAATGATGTACTTTATGAGTTTATTGTAAATGAATAAAAGTGCATATTTGATTCATGTTCCCTTGGTATGTTTCTGTGTAATACCCTTAAACTGGACACTTAATGAGACTCGTGTTAGTTTAGAATGTTCACAGCCAGTGGGTCGGTCTGGGGAGACCTATCCTGACAAGGCTGACACTGTGGTGCCACCAAGTCGGTTGGGGTGGCCTGTCTCAGCTGCTAGGGTGAGACCCTAGGCACATATAGTGTAGGATTAATTGAATCTTTGAACTGGACCAGATTTCTAGTATTGCCCTGGACCTTGGAGATTGATGGGCAAAACTGGAAAGTTACACCCGACCCCTAGACTCGATTATGATACTGTACAAGGTATCGGATTGGGCTGTCTTTGATATACCAATCAGTGAGATCCTTAGCGGGGGTCAAAACTTGGGTATGTTGGGACAGTCCAAGAATTCATCTGAGTGGGTGATCATAGTGATAGGATCAGCCCCTTTGTCGGACAAAGGTAATGATCGGGGATGCACTCTCACTGATGGAACCAAGACTGCTGGCAGCCGATTTCAACCGTTGAGATTTGTTTTGCAAAGTATATTTTATATGAGATATAAAAGTATATATATTATGGTTTCTCAAATGTTTGCAAAAGGGTTTTAATTCCCGGGATCCATATAAGTGGAAAGTGCAACACTGTTCCTTGCAGCCGAGGGAGAGGTCCTCTCTTGTCGGGCAATGTATGATCATTATGGGCTGAGAGGTTAAGTGTAAGACCATTGAGGATAATACCTGATGGGCTAATCTTGCATCTGCCCACAGTCCCTGGGTGTTACAAGGTGGCTTGGCCCAGGGACCACTTAGGGTAAGTGTTGGGCCCATATAGCCCATTCGATGGGTTTCAGGGGGTGCACTGTCTTTAATAGTGTATTCGGCTAGGCCTTGTAACAAAGGCTGGGCCAAACCCATGTGGCTGATGTGTAGATCAATGCTTGGGTTCCACGCCATACAAGGAAGCCCAACTGGGCAGCAGTTAGGATGTTTAAGTGAGCACATAAGCTTAATGGGCCTAAAGCCCATTTCGAACTGGGCTATTTATTTAGTTAAATAAAGGGGCGAATTCTGAGATGGAGTAGCAGATAGGATAGGGTCTTAATTCTATCCACTCAGAGAGTTCAAATCTGAATATGATTCAGATCTAGAAACCTCCTAATGAGATAAGGAGAAAGCTAATCTAATCTGCAGATAAGATAAGGGTTTATCCCTATCACCTAAAGAGACGTCTTATCCAAATATGATTTGGATAAGCTGATGCTAGTTGGATTAGGAGCTGATCTTTTAGGTTAACAAAAGAAGGAGGGGGCGGCAGCCTTTAGGAGACACACAACATCAAATTTTTTTTAGTGCTGAAATCAAGAAGAGAGAATTCTGCACCCTGCGAATACTCTCTTGCCGCCTCCTTGTTCTTGCCGCCCTGTTTGCTAGTTTGATCTCTAGTTGTGGGTGAAGTCAAGATTTGGAACTTGACATCAATTCTTTGGGAAAGGATTGAAAGGAAGCTGTGCTCACGTACCATCCTGCTGATTCTTGCGAAGGACAGAGTTCTTGGAGAAGAACACTGCTGATTATGCTCCATCCTGCACTGCGCCATCTTCAGTGGGAGCAGTTTTTGGATCCTTCGTTGGGCGTGAACACCTCCGTTGGGAGATACTACTTCTCCGCTACTCCTTTTGGTTCAGATCTGATTCAGTTTAAGTTTCAAGAATGATCATTGAAAATATGATTTTCTAAATAGGGATGCGATTTCCAGTTGAAGGGAGAGAAATTTTTTTTGAAATTCGCCCCTTATTCCGCAATCTTTGGGCGTCCAAGGGATGGATGTCTCAACCCTTCATAAAATTCATAAGCTACTATTTTGTATCCTTTTTCTAATGCCAAATGCTATAACAATTTCATCCTTCGAAACTGTAAAGTTTGGTGGGCAGATATGATACTAACAAAAACATTTCCAACACTATCCCAACAGGCCACTCACCCATACATTAAAAATTTCTCCCTTGTCATTCATGAGGAGATCTTGCCACTCTCTGTACATTGCAATAACCTCCTCTTGATAGTAGATCTCAACTCAAGTTTGATTCATCGGTTTAGGCCTGGGATCTCAACATTGCATTCCCGAATTGCATTTTTGTTATTGGACGAAATTCATGCTTTTAATAATTTATTCTGTTAGATAATTTATATGCCCTTAGATCCAATTGATCTAGTATATATCTTTGTTATGAATTAAAGAATATTTGTTTCATGTGTCATCGAGTTGTTCTACTAAATCCACTTAGTTCATATTAGCATTATGTATGAGACCACATAATTGTCATAATATGAACTTAAATCATCACAATTAGTGGATACATATAGGGAAGTCTATCTTGATAAGGTTGTCATTATCATACTATACAAGGTAGTAAAGTAATGGGTCTCAACTACTCGAGTTGTGACCTAAGTTATAAGGGTAAGTGTTTATCTGTCTTTGACAAACTTAAATCAAGTCTATATCATAATCAATGGATACCTATCATGCCATATAATAGTTGAACAACTGAGAATTGTTTTTAATCCCTAAACTTGATATTAATATCAGATTGAGTATCAAGCTTATTTGTCTCTGATATGCCAACCAGTGAGATCCTTTTGTGGTCAAATAACTATGTATGTTAGGATATTCAAGGATAATCAATGTTATAAGATCTACTACTAGGTTAAGACATAGAAAATACTTTGTATAACTTCAAGGATGGTTGATTGCCTAACCCAATCAGCATTGGTCTAGTTTGGGCTAATAATCCTTGGATTCATCTACCCTATGAAGACCTAAAGATAATGGGCTCATGTAAGACAAATTCCATAAGGTAATTAGCCCTAGAATGGTCTCTTACACTTAACTTCTCGGCCCATAATGATCAAACACTGCCCGATAGGGAAGGACCATTGCCTTGCTTGCAAGGTGTAGTGCCACACTCTCTGCTCAAATGGATCTTGGAATTAAAACTTTTTGTAAACCTTTTTCACAAAATAAAAGTATATCACATATAAATATATTTTGCAAAATCAGATTTTAAACACGGATAAAATCCACTGCCGGCAACTTAGGTTTTCATCATAGAGAGTATAAACCTTTTGATATTCACTTTGTCCGACAAATGGGCTGATCCTATCACTATGATCACCCACTCAGGCGAATTCTTAGACTGACCCAACATACCTAAGTATTTGACCCTTAATGGTTCTCACTAGTTGACTTATCAAAGACAACCTAGTCCAACACCTAGTGCAGTACCATAATCAAGTTTGAGGTTATGTGTAATTTCGGTTTTTTCCATCTATCTCCAAGGTCTAGGGCATAACTAGAAATTGGTCCAGGTTCAGTGCTTCTAATAAATACCCACTGGATGTGCTTAGGGTATAACTCTAGCAGTTGAGACAAGTTGCTCCAATTCCTTGGCAACACACCACTACAATATCTAATAGCTCTCACTTGCACTTAGCTCCAATTAGGTATAAGCCTTAGTCCCATACTATCCACGTGTTTTTCAAATACTTTCTATGTAAGTGGCTTAGTTAGTGGGTCTACAACATTTTCCACCAATGCTACCTTCTGAATCTAGATGTCTCCTTTACCAACAATCTCTCGTAGAATATGATACTTCCTTACGATGTGCTTCAACTTCGAGTGGGCTCTAGACTTCTTAGCCTGAGCAATGGCTCTAGTGTTGTCACACAACAGTGGAATGGGTGATGTGCCAGATGGTACGACTCCTAATTCCTCGATAAATTTCTTCATCCAGTCCTCTTCCGTGGTAGCCTTCACTTGTGGCAATGTACTCAATATCGGTCGTGGAGTTTGTTGTGGATCCTTGATTATTGCTTTTCCAACTAACTTCACAAGGCCCCATCAAAAAAGATATATCCAGATGTAGACTTTCTATCATCTGGATCAGACTGGAAGTCGACATCTATATAACTGATCATCAGGAGTGAACTACCATTGAAGACAAGACAATAGTCTTTGGTTTTTCTGAGGTATTTTAGTATGTTCTTTACAACTATCTAGTGCTTTTGTCCTGTATTGGATTGATATCTACTTACTACACTTACTGCTTGAGCAATGTTTGACTGAGTGCACAACACAACATACATAATGCTCTCTACGACTGAGGCATAGGGAACATCTCTCATGTCCTCTATCTCCTCAAGGGTCTTAGGTGACATTCCTTTGGAGAGTGACTTCATGCCTGGAAGGAATGAATCTCCTCTTGGAAATCCGCATGTTATATCTTTTGACAATCGTCAATATAATTAGATTGGGATAGTCCAATCAGCTTCTTCGATTTATCTCTACATATAGTACCAAGAATGTAACCTTATCTCCCATTATCTTTCTATAAACACAAGGTTCATTTGATTTTTTCTCGAAATCAAATTGTTTGACAGTTGAATCAAATCGGATGTTCCAACTTTTAGAAGCTTGTTTTAATCCATATATGGATCTATTCGGCTTACACACCATGTGTTCTTAACCCTTGGCATCGAAGCCTTTTGGTTGCTGCATATAGATATGTTTAGTAAGATCTCCATTAAGGAACAAAGTTTAGTAACATCCATTTGCCAAATTTCATAGTTATAGTGTACAACTATAGCTAATAGTATCCTAATGGATTTGAGCATAACCACAAGTGAAAAGATCTCCTCATAATTAACTCCTTCTTTCTAAATGTAACATTTCGCTACAAGTGGAGTTTTGTAGGTCTAAACCTTTCCATTAGGGCCCTTCTTCCTCTTGTAAATCTATTTTCAACCGATTGCTTTCACCCTGGGAGGTGGGCCTACGAGAGTCCAAACTCCATTGGTTTTTATCAAGTCCATCTCGACTTTCATGGAATCTACCCACTTCAAGGAGTCTATGTCTAACATAGTTTCTGTATAAGTTGCGGGATCTTCCTCGTTGTCCATTGCTTCTATCAAGTAACTTTCTTGATCATAGCCAAAACATACAATTGTTTTCCAATTTTATTATACTAACTTCTTTAATTATTGTATACATAAGCAATTGTATACATTAAATTCATATAAAATTAATTTTTTAAGTTTTATTCATTTTTTAAATAAATAGCTTTGGCTCGGTCCACAGCTTAGCCTGGCCCAAGGCTTGGCCCACGGACCCTCCCAGTTTATGGAATGGTATGGGCCCGCACAGGCTTGGGTTGTGGGCCATGTTGAGTCGACCCCCCCCCCCCCAAGTTATCTCAGGAGAAGACGGAACAACCTGCGGGCCAGCAACACAACTCGCACTTTGCGTGGGCCACCCAGGCACGACCCGTTTTACACCTCTAAACCAGACCATACCCAATAAAGTTTGATTTCTTCTCTCTGGTACATCGTTTAATTATGGTGTAGTAGGAGGAGACAATTGTGATATAATCCCATTGTTCTTTAAGTAGTCCCTGAATTCATCAGAGAGATATTCACTTCCTTAATCTGATAAAAGGATTTTGATTTCTCTTGCCAATTGTTTCTTGACTTCATGTCTGAACTCCTTGAACTTTACAAAGAATTTAGACTTATGCATCATTATGTACACATAACCATACCGAGAATTGTCATTGGTGAAAGTTATAAAGTAAGAGTGTTGGTTCCGTATCTTAACATTCATGGAACCATATACATCAATATATATAAGGCCAAGTGCACTTGTACATCTTTCAGTTTTACCTGTAAATGGTTTTGTTGCCATTTTGCCTTGAAGACAAGGTTCACAAGTTGGTAGATCTTTTATTGTGAGAAAATTTAGAGGAACATCCTTCACTAATCTTGTAATTGGTTCTTTGTTTATATGGCCAAGTCAGTAATGCCACAGGTATGCGGGATTAATCATTTCTCATGTTCTTTTCTTGGTAGTGTTCTGTCATTGTTTTGGTCACATTTGTTTTTAAAGAAGGATGTAGAATATAAAGACCATTCTCAAGTTCTCCATGAGTAAGGAATTTGTTATTCAATTTAATTGTAATCTCATTACTAAATAAAATAGAATAACCATATTTACAAAGCTTAGAAACTGAAATCAAATTTCTTCTAAGTAACAAAACATAAAGGCAATCTTTTAAAGTAATACTTCATTCTCTAAAAATTAAATCTATTGCTCCTATAACAGTAGCTGCAACAGTTGTAGATCTCCTTAAGTAAAGTACGACCTCGTCATCATTCAGCCTTCTACTTTCCTTGAACCCCTGCCCTGGGTTCAGTATACCACTGGATTTGTAGTGAACTACCATCGAATACCAGACAAAAATCTTTTGTCCTTCGGAGGTACTTGAGTATGTTTTTCACAACAGTCCAATACTCCTGCCCTGGGTTTGACTGGAATCTGCTTACTACACTCACTACCTGAGCGATGTTAGGATGAGTGCACAACATGGCATACATGATGCTCCCCACGGATGAGGCCTAAGGAACGTCCTTCAATCCCTCAATCTCCTTGGGAGTCTTGGGAGACATGCCCTTGGAGAGAGTAACTCCATGCCTAAAAGGAACATTTCCTTTCTTGGAGTTCTCCATGCTGTATCTCTTGACTATCTTGTCAATGTAAGCAGGAGGCTTCTCCAAAATCTTTCATGGAGATTTGTTGTGAAAGCCACACTTTCACTGTAGTCATCATTCCCAATGAGTAGAATGTCATCTACATATAGAACCAGGAACGTAACCTTATCCCCACTGGATTTCCTGTAAACACAGGGCTCATCCAGGTTTTGATCAAAGTCAAACCGGATGTTCCAACTCCTAGAGACTTGCTTAAGTCCATATATGGATTGGTTTAATTTACATACCATGTGTTCCTGACCTGCAGCTATGAAATCTTGCACTTGCTGCATGTAGATATCTTCACTAAGATCTCCATTCAGGAATGCATTTTTGACATCCATTTGCCAAATCTCGTAATCATGGTATGCTGCTACAGTTAGCAGGATCCTAATGGATTTAAGCATGGCCACCAGCGAAAAGGTTTCCTCATAATCAATTCCCTCTTTCTGAGTGTACCCTTTCGCCACAAGACGAGCCTTGTAGGTCTCAACCTTACCATTGGGGCCCTTCTTCCTCTTATAGATCCATTTGCAACCAATTGCTTTTACCCCAGGGGGCAGATCTACTAGAGTCTAGACTCCATTGGTCTCCATTGAGTCCATCTTAGCTCTCATGGCATCTACCTACTTAAAGGAATCTATGTCCAACATAGCTTCCATATGAGTCACGGGATCCTCCTCACTAGTCGTAGCTTCCACCAGGTAACTATCCTGGTCATAGCCGAAACGGACTAGAGGGCTGGAAACCCGGGTAGATCTTCTAGGTTGGTCATTACCTGGAACTTGTGGGACACCTCCCACTACCCCTGAGCTCTCCTCATCAAAAACAACTTCCTGACGATGATTGTTCAGGATGTAATCATCTTCCAAGAAATGGGCATTTCGACTATAGAACACCTTCTGTTCTCCTGGGTCATAGAATAGGTAACCCACAGAGCCTTTGGGGTAGCCTTCGGAACTGATTTGGTTAGAACCCGGTTCAGCATGTACATTGCAGTCTCTAATGCGTAACCCTAAAAAGATGTGGGCAACTCTGAGTGTATGAGAAGTGATCGGACCATATCCAAATAAAGTCTGGTTCCTCCTCTTTGACACACCATTTAGTTGTGGTGTAGCAGGAGGAGTTAGTTGTGATACTATCCCATTGACCTTTAAGTAGTCCCTGAATTCGTTAGAGAGATACTTGCCACCTCGATCCGATCGAAGGGTCTTAATTTCTCTCTCTAATTGCTTCTCGACCTCTTGTCTGAACTCTTTGAACTTTTCAAATGATTCAGACTTGTGTCTCATTAGGTACACGTAACCATACCGAGAGTAATCATCGGTGAATGTTATGAAATAAATGTGTTGGTTACATGTCCTAACACTCATGGGACCACATTCATCAGTATGTATAAGGTCAAGTGTGCCTGTACATCTTTTCAGGCTTACTGTTAAATGGCTGCTTCGTAATCTTACCCTGAAGTCAAGGTTCACAGGTTGGAAGATCTTCTATAGTTAGAAAATCCAAAGAAACATCCTTTACCAACCTTGTGATACGATCGATATTAATATGACTGAATCGGTAATGCCACAGGCACGTGGGATTAAGTGTATCACGGGTTCTTTTCTTGGGGATGTCACCCGACGTAGTTTTGGTTATGTTAGTTTCCAGAGGAGGATGAAGAACATAGACCATTCTCAAGTTCTCCATATGCAAGGAATTTGTTATTTCTTTTGATAGTAATCGTATTACTAAAGAAAACTGAATATCCATCCGCACACAGTTTTGAAATAGAAATTAAATTTCTTCTCAAATTCTATACATAAAGACAATCTTTCTATACAATACTTCCTTCTCTGAAAATTAACTCTACTATTCCTATAGATGTAGCTGCAACACTTGCAGAAGTCCCCAAGTAAAGAGTTTCTTCTCCGTCACTCAGTCTTCTGCTTATCCTGAACCCCTGCAGTGAGTTACACGCATGAGTCGAAGCCCCAAAGTCAATACACCATGAAGCAGAAGTTACCAACAAATTGGTTTCTATGACACAGGATTCGAAATTACCTTGTCTCTTGGATTCTAGGTACTGAGGACAGTTCCTATTCTAGTGGCCGGCCTGTTTGCAGAAGTGACAAGCATCTGATGCTCTGTCTTTCTTCTACTTCTTAGACTTAGTAACTTTCTTCTGAGGCTTTCTCTTTGCCTTCCTCTTCTTCTTGCCCGATTTGTCGGCTTCAACAAGCATGGCAATGAGCTCATCCTTCTTAATCAGTTCCTCGGCCCTTTGCAACATATTGCTGAGTTCCTTGATGCTAACATTTATCTTGTTCATGTTATAATTCATGATGAACTTATTGAAGGAAGGAGGCAAAGAATTTAGCATGGCGTCCACCTTCGTGACATGGTCAAGCCCGGATCCAAGAGCCTCAAGTTCATTAATGTAACCCATCATCTTGAGACAATGGTCATGAACCTGTTGGTTCTTGGACATCTGTGCGGTCATGAACTGCTTCAAGACCTTTTGCCGAGTAGAACAATTCTGCTCTTCGTACATCGCCCTTAGACTATCCAAGAAATCCTTGGACAATTCGATCTGATCGAACTGTCGCTGTATCAGATTATCCAAGGAGGCTATGATGTAGCAGTGGACTAGGGAATTTTTCTCTTCCCATTCCTGGTAGTCCCTCCTACGGGCCTCAGAAGCCCTATCACCCAGACGTTCCGGGGCAGGATTCTTAGCTACTTTGTCCAACTTCTCTGAAGTGAGGACCAACATAAGGTTATAGTACCAGTCAGCATAGTTTGGGCCCTTAAGTTTGCTGTCGTCCAATAGTTTAGCGAATTGTTCGTTTGCCATTTCTAATAAAAAGCAAATATTAGTCCACAACCTAATTTGATTCATGTTATCCACATAGATATGACTTTTAATCTATGTTCCATTTCCATTTATTCATCTCCGAGATTTCCCTCCTATCTCAGCGACGGAGACTACGAATTTTGTCTCTACAAATGTGGGAAATCACATAGGGTGCATGGAGCCAACTGTTTCAACTGCATAACCCCACCACCTTTCTGTGAAGGATCATATCCACTCATCATATGAGCTTTCCCTTTGGCCTCTATCAGACAAGGTTCATTGCCATTTTAGATTAAATCTTTCTGTCCAGTGAGTGCTCACCCATCATATTCGTGAATGCCAAGGTACCATGAGAGTCTTCCATTTTAGGATAGGCCCGTCCCACATCGGTCTATGATGCCCCTATCATCTTATGAAACATTCCAACAGATCCAACAGCAAATGGATAGCCCAATTTTATGGTGTGTTTCCTCATTACTGAATGACCCATCTTCATGCTAATGATGGAAGGCCTTTAGAGAGTTCATCATATGAATTTCCCTATCACATGCACTCATATTTCAGGAAGGAACAAAAGTTATGCCCTAGTTTAATTTAGGTCAAACCGAAGTGGCTCCCACTGACTTTCATAAAGCCAGATTTAGGTGGCCCTTAAACGGCTAGTGTTCCGCACAGCTCCTCTTGTAGGGGTGTGGGGCCCACCATGATGGGAGATCATCCAATGATCTTTAGGGACACCATGACAATGATGTGCATTCAGTCATGGTGTGCGCAAGAGCCACTATCGTATCCGCATGGGCCAAGTACTTATGGCCCATGAACGTTGCACATCACACATCCATACATCACATGCAGGGATAAAATTGATCCAATCAATTAATATATGTAAAACCCATTAATAAAGCCCATAATAATCCATAATATTATGGATTAATATTATCTAGGTATATGGGCTCAATAGCAAAGAGCAGTTCGGCCCATATAGCTTTTATGCAGTTAATGGGCTTAGGCAGTTTTAACACATGAAAACTGGGTTTTACAGGTGTGGGCCAAATTCGATCTTGCATTTAACTACCAATCCCTTGACCCAAGAGTGAAAAATTATGGCTGAGAAGAAACCCCATCGAACCACAGATTCGGTCCAACCAGTTTGGTCCAATCTTGTTCGATGGGTCTAGGGTTTTATTTTTAATTCAAGATTTTAATTCAAGAATTGATCTGAAATTAAATTACTAATAAAAGACATTCAAGAATCAGTACTAGGGCTGTTCGCAGACCTGCTACCCTACAAAATAGAGGTTAGTTCGTAGCTTGCAGTTTCTCAAACTACAAATCGTAGATGGGTGAACCCTAATCTGCGAAAATCCTTGCTTCTGCGCAATCAACTTCGATCTTGATTGAAATAAAATAGAAAAACCCTAATAATCTATTAATATTACATCAAATCGAATTCCTATACATTCAGTCTAGAAAATAAAAAAAAATAATTACAGTCCAGAATGTAAAAGAACTGCAAAGCGCAGATTTCTTGCGCCAATCAAGATTACGATCTTCACCGTACAAACAACCCATAATAAATATAAAGAACAGTTCTAAATATAAATCAGATTTAAAAGATTTAATTTCAGATCAATCGCCCTTAATTTGGGAACCGATTTCCCAAAAAATCTCTTATCTGCACAAATAGGGTAGGAACGCCTTCTCCCTATTTGCGTAGTTTTAGATCTGATCAATTTTGGTTCAAGATTTGAACCTGGATCTGATACCACTGAAGGGATGAGAGATCTATCATATGGATAGCCGAACCGTGTAGGTAGGTTGGGCGAAATTTCAAAAATCTCTCTCCCATGTGGGAATCACATTCCCTATTTTAAAAAACTGCATTTTCAAGGATAAATCTTGAATCCTAAACCAGACCAGATCTGAAACCAAAAGGTTGAAGAGGGAAATACCTGATACAGAGTAGTAGTAACTCTCAATGAAGCTGTTCACGCCCAAGGAGATCACCAAAGACTGCTCCCACTAAAGATGACACAGCGTAGGGTGGAGCAGAATCAGTAGGGTGGTTCTTCAGCAAGAACCTGATTCTTCACCAACAATCTGATGGAGGGTGAGTGACCACGACTTCAAATCAGTTTTTCTCCAAAAACTGATATCAAGAACCTTTCTTGATTGCTCTTACAGGTGGAGATCGAACTGGCTATGGCAGCAGCAACAGGAGAAGGCAAGAGCAGAAGATGACGTCAGTCCAACTGTAGCTGTCTTCTCTCTTGTATCAGTAATCTGATTGGGGTGAATTGGGGTTCACCCTCCTCCTCTATTTATAGCCTTAAAGAGAGGTTCTCCTAACCCCATTAGGAGTTTCCTAATCCAAATCTTGTATTTGGATCTGGACTCTCTTTAAGAGATAAGGATAATCCCTTATCTTATATGTAGATAAAGATCAGCCCTCATAATCTACTTAGGAGTTTTCTTATCCAAATCTCTATTTGGATCTGGACTCCCTGAGTGGATAGGGACAATCCCTTATCCTATCTTCTGATCTAAATCCCAGAACTGCCCCTCTTTAATTAATCATATTAAACCAGTTTGAATTGGGCTTTAGGCCTATTAAGTCCATGTGCTCACTTATCCTCCAAGCTGCTGCCCAGTTGGGTATCCTTGTATGGCGTGGGACCCAAACATTGATCTACACATCAGCCGCATGGGTTTAGCCCAGCCTTTGATATAAGGCCTGGCCGAATTCACTATAGGAGACAGTGAACCCTTGAGTCCATCACCATGGGCTCTTAATGGGCCCAACATTTACACTAAATGGTCCCTATGTCAAGCTACCTTATAAAATCCCAAGGACTGCGGGCAGATGCAAGATTAGCCCATCAGGTATTACCCTCAATGGTCTTACACTTAACCTCTTAGCCCGTAATGATCAAACACTACCCGACAAGAGAGGACCTCTCTATATAAATATATTTTGCAAAACAAATTTCAACGGTTGAAATCGGCTTCCAGCAGCTTTGGTTTCCATCAAAGAGAGTGCATCCCTGATCATTCAGTTTGTCTAACAAAAGGGCTGATCCTATCACTATCATCACCCACTCAGATGAATTCTCGGACTGTCCCTACATACCCTAGTTTTGACCCCCTCTAAGGATCTCACTGATTGGCATTTCAAAGACAGCCCAATCCGACACCTAGTGTAGTATCATAATCAAGTCTAGGGGTCAGGTGTAACATTCCAGTTTTTCCCATCAATCTCCAAGGTCCAGGGCAATAATGGAATTCTGGTCCGATTCAGGGTTTCAGGAAAACCCACACTGCATGTACCTCAGGTCTCACCCTGGTAGCTGAGACAAGCCATCCCAACCAACTTGGTGGCACATCAGTGTCAGCCTTGGCAGGATAAATCTCCCCAGATCTATCCAACGGCCGTGAAAATTCTAAACTAACATGAGTCTCATATGTGTCTAGTTTAAGGGTATTACACAAAAATACACCATAATAACATGAATCAAATATGTACTTTATTCATTTACATTAAATGTCATAAGGTACACCATTCTGATTGGAGGTAAGGGCGTACACTGTCTAACACGTAACATCGGGCGAGAGAGTTTTTCCCTTCCCATTCCTGATATTCCTTTCTTCTTGCCTCAAATGCTCTATTAGGGGGCATTCCAGTGCTAGGTTGGTGGCAATTTTGTTTAATTTCTCGGACATGAGATCTAAGTTAAGGTTATGAAACTAGTCTGCATAGTTTGGTCCCTTGAGTTTGTTGTCTTCTAACAATTTAGCGAATTGTTCGTGTGACATTTCTGACAAATACCTCGAATATTTTACTTTGCAACCTAATCGTTGTTTTATGTTAAGTATCTTAGAAAGGTCTTTTATCTACATTCCATTTCTACTTGTTCATCTGTAAGATTTCCCTCTATCTCAGGGACGGAGACATTATTCATATCTCTGGAAATGTGGGAAATCACATACATGAATGGGGCCAACTGTTTTAGTTGCATAACCCCATCACTTTATGCAAAGGATCATGTATTCACCCATTTAGTGAGCTTTCCCTTTGGCCTCCATTTTAGGTTAAACATTTCTAACTAGTAAGTGTTGACCCGTCATATCGAGAGACCTAAGGAATTGTGAAAGAGCCTTCCATTTTATGATAGGCTTCTCCCACTAGTATATAATTCCCCTATCATCATATGAAGCAATCCCACTGACTACCTCAGTAAAACAGATAACGCAATTTTAAGGTGCATCTCCGCCCACTAGTTTAGCCTATTTTCATGCTAATGATGGAAGTGAAGGGATGGGATATCCATCATATGGATGGCCGAAACATGCAAGGTGGCTTGGCTAAATTTCAAAAATTTCTTTCTCCCATTCGGGAATCCTATTCCCTAATTTAGAAAACTGCGTTTTCGAGGTTTGTTCTTGAAACAAACCGAACCAAATCTGAAACCAAAAGGAAGCAAATACGGATGTAACTCATACGGAATAACAGTAACTCCCAACGTAGGTGCTCACACCCAAAGAGGTGACCAAAGCCCGCCTACACTGAAAATGACACAGCGTATGATGAGGCAGGGTCAGCAAAGTGGTTCTTCAGCAAGAACCCTAATTCTTTAGCAAGAATTACGCAAGGGGCTGGTGAGCACGACTTTAGATTGTTTATTCTAGCAAGCAACGATATCAAGAACTATTCTTGATCATATCCAAGAGTTGAGATCAAACTAGGTAGGGGCAGCAAGAACTGAGGAAGAGTTCTACAGATTGCTCAGTGTGTAAAACTAGTGAATTCGCCCCCTATTTATAGCCTTCTTTCAACTTCCTAATCCAATTAGGAAAGAGTTTCTTGATCCAAATCTGATATTTGGATCTAGACTCTTAAATGGATAAGACTTATCTTATTCTTTAGCTAATCCTAATCAAATTATAAATCAGAATTTACCCCCTTTTAATTAACTCACTTAAGCCCAGTTCGAAATGGGCTTTAGGCCCATTTAGTCACATAGCTCACTTTCCCTTTAGATGCTGGCTAACTTGGCTCTCTTTGTATGGCGTGGGACCCTAGCATTGATCTACACATCAGACACATGGGTTCAGCCCAACATCTGTTACAAGACTTGGCTGAATTCACTGCATAACACAGTGAACCCCTAAGTCCATCAGTTTGGGCTCTTAATGATCCCAACATTTACACTAAATGGTCCTTGGGTGAAGCCACATTATGAAGGCCCAAGGATTGTAGGCAGCTACAAGATTAGCCCATCAGGTATTACCCTCAATTGTCTTACACTTAACCTCTCAGCCTATAATGATCAAACACTGCCCGACAAGAGAGGACCTTTCCCTCGGTTGCAAGGTACAGTGTTGCACTCTCTACTCACATGGATCCTGGGAATTAAAACCTTTTGCAAACATTTTTGTGAAACCATAATATATAAGTATATCTCTATATAAATATATTTTTCAAAACAAAATTCAACAAGTTTGAAATCAACTGTCGGCAGTTTAGGTTTCCATCAAAGAGAGTACATTCCCCGATCATTCACTTTGTCTAACAAAGGGGCTGATCCTGTCACTATGATCACCCACTCAAGTGAATTCTCGGACTGCCCCAACATACCTAGGTTTTGGCCCCCGCTAAGGATCTCACTGATTGGTATATCAAAGACAACCTAATGCAATACCATAATTGAGTCTAGGGGTCAGGTGTAACATTCGGGTTTTGCCCATCTGTTTCCAAGGTCCAGGACAATACTAGAATTTGGTCCGGTTTAGGGTTTCAAGAAAACCCACATTGCAGGTACCTCAGGTCTCACCCTGGCAACTAAGACAAGCCACCTCAACCCACTTGGCGGCACGTCAGTGTCAGCCTTGGCAGGATAAATCTTCCCAAATCTATCCAACGGCTGTGAAGATTCAAAATTAACACGAGTCTCATATGTGTCCAGTTTAAGGGTATTACACAAAAACACACCATAATAACATGAATCAAATATGTACTTTATTCATTTACATTAAATGTCATAAGGTACATCATTCTGATTGGAGCTAAGGGCATACACTATCTAATAGCTCCCACTTGCACTTAGGTCCAATCTGGTATTAGCCGGAGTCCCATACTTTCCATGTGTTTCTCAAACACTTTCTGTGTCAGTGACTTAGTCAGTGGGTCTACCACATTCTCCGCTGATGCTACCTTTCAATCTCAATCTCCCATAGATCCAATGTTGTCACACAATAGTGGAATGGGTGATGTGCTGAATTTCAAATTCTAGAATGAACACCTTTATCCATTAGGCAGCCTCACTTACGACAATGTGCTCAGCTTGGGTTGTGGATTGTTATTCTTACTACACAGGACCCCATCATGAAGATATAACCTGATGTGGACATTCTATCATTTGGGTCTGACTAGAAGTCAGTATCAATATACCCAATGATCTATAGTGAACTACCATCGAATACCAAACAAAACTCCTTTTGTCCTTCAAAGGTATTTCAGTATGTTTTTCACAGCTATCCAGTGCTCTTGTCCTGGATTAGATTGATATCTACTTACCATACTCACTGCCTAAGCAATGTCAGTCCGAGTGCATAGCATGGCATACATGATGCTCCCTATGGTTGAGGCATAGGGAACCTCTCTCATGCCATCAATCTCCTCGGGAGTCTTGGGAGACATACCCTTAGAGAGAGTGACTTCGTGCCTAAAAGGGGCATTTCCTTTCTTGGAGTTCTCCATACTATTTTTTTTGATAATCTTGTCAGTGTAAGTAGACTAGGACAATCCTATTATCCTCTTCAATCTATCTCTATAAAGTTGAAGACCCAAGATGTAGGAGGCTTCTCCAAGATCTTTGATAAGAATAAAAATTGTCATATTTTTATCCCTCAATATTCAGTCTTTTATAATTAATTAGTACCTAATTGGGCTCACTATTCTTGTATTTCGATTTAGGGCAAGCAAGAAGGCGACAGGAAGGAAACAAGGCCAATCGGATGATTTTTGCACAGTTTCGGCATCATTCATTAATCTGGGCAGAACTCTCACATCCAGACTCCGATTGGGATGATTCAAGATGCACCGGAAAGATAAGGGAGAACCCCACAACTTTCATGTTCTGGGTTTTGACAGATTCGGTCAGCATCAAGGTCAAAATCGGGCCCAAATTCGAAGTAAATTCGGAGAGAAGCCCAATTCACAGCTGAAGCTCAATTCACAGAAAAGCCTTGTAGCAGCCCAATTTATTAAAAAAGCCCAACTCGAATTCAAGAATAAAGAGTCTTATCAGATTTAAATTTCAAATGTAATCCTAAAAAGATAAATAAGATTGAGATTACTAGATAGGATTGGATTAGATCAAAACTAATTAGGACTTTCTATTTTTGAGAATGAACTCCTAAAAGGAGTTGGAAACAACCTCTCCTCCTAAAGCTATATAAAGGGGGGGGGGGGGGGGGGGGACTAGCTTTAGACATCAAGAAATCAATCAATCCATCCATCTTGGAAGCAAAGCAAGAAGGAGAAAAAGAGGAAGACGGCGGCAAGGAGATGACAACCATGAGTGGCTGAGTTTCTCTTTTCTGATTCAAGGGGAATTTTTGGTTCAATTGTGTCACCATGAGGTTATGTGCTTAATTTAAATTCTTGTCTTTAATTCAAGTATTCATTTATTCTTGTGCATATTTTTATGGAAATTGATGTTGATTAATCTGACAAATTAATTAATATTGATCTTTCTACGGCTATCCATGATTTGGTGATCCGTAATTGTCATGAATAATGGTACAAGTAGCAATTAGGTTAATATCTTTGTGGGTCAATTGTTCGTGACAGCCTTTGACCACTGTGTTAGCATGTTTTAACCTAAAGGGAATCAACGGAACAAAATTTAATAATTGCAGCTATCTCAATTATTTTTATTTTGGTTTAACTACTTTCATAAAATTTATTGCTATCATTAATTGATATGGAACGCTATCGTGCCCAATCGGTTAGTGATAAGTGTTGATTGAATACTGGGTTTGGTCAACTAAATTAGGAAGGTA
This sequence comes from Nelumbo nucifera, assembly GCF_055504915.1. Lineage (NCBI taxonomy): Eukaryota > Viridiplantae > Streptophyta > Magnoliopsida > Proteales > Nelumbonaceae > Nelumbo > Nelumbo nucifera. The sequence continues at coordinate 52,829,462 of NC_142649.1, read as the reverse complement.
TAAGATTTATTATGGCTATCCTAATAAATCTAAAAGTTAAATGGTTGAATTGCAAGATTGCTATTTTTAGCCTAGGATCGGTGATCAATTGACTCAAATTGAACCCTTGGATCAGAGTTTGGTAAGACTGAAATTTTCCTTGTTAATTGTTATTTTCTATTTTGTGTTAATTTTTTAGAAATTTAATTATTTGAAATTCCCACTCTTTAAATTGTGCATTTGGCTAAGAAATTAATTACTTGTTCCCTGTGGGATTCGACCTAGTACCACTGTTACTACAATTTTACTCGTAGAGTGAGACTAGAATTAAATCTGAGGGCTTCGACAACCCGTCAGAATTTTGGCACCGTTGCCAGGGAGCTATTTTAATTTCTTAGCTTCATGCCTTCCGTTTGTTAGCCTTGTTAGGATAAACTACCCAACTCCTTGGCAGCCCACCAGTGTTAGCCTTGTTAGGATAAACTACCAAAGTCTATCCCACTTGCAGCTCCCACTTGCACTTAGGTCCAATCAGGTACCAGCCGGAGTCCAATCAGGTACCAGCCTTGTTAGGATAAACTACCCAACTAACAGCTCCCACTTGCACTTAGGTCCAATCAGGTACCAGCCGGAGTCCCATGCTTTCCACGTGTTTCTCAAACACTTTCTGTGATAGTGGTTTTGTCAATGGGTCTGCTACATTTTCCGCTGACGCTACCTTCTGAATCAGGACGTCCCCTCTACCAACAATCTCTCGCAGTACGTGGTACTTCCTCTCGATGTGCTTCGACTTCGAGTGGGCTCGTGGCTCCTTAGCCTGAGCAATGGCTCCATTGTTGTCACACAACAATGGGATGGGTGATGTGCTGGACGGAACAACTCCCAACTCGTGAACGAACTTCTTCATCCACACAGCTTCTTTAGCAGCCTCACTTGCGGCAATGTATTCGGCCTCGGTCGTGGAGTCTGCAGTGGACCCCTGTTTGCTGCTTTTCCAGCAAACAGCACACGATCCTATCATGAAAACATATCCAGATGTAGACTTTCTATCATCTGGGTCTGACTGGAAATCGGCATCTGTAAACCCCTGGATCTGTAGTGAGCTACCGTCGAATACTAGACAAAACTCTTTTGTCCTTCGAAGGTACTTAAGTATGTTTTTCACAGCAGTCCAATGCTCCTACCCCGGGTTGGCCTGAAATCTGCTTACTACACTCACTGCCTGAGCTATGTCAGGACGAGTGCACAGCATGGCATACATGATGCTCCCTACGGCTGAGGCATAAGGAACGTTTTTCATGCCATCTATCTCCTCAGAAGTCTTAGGAGACATCTTCTTGGAGAGAGTGACTCCGTGCCTGAAAGGAACATTTCCTTTCTTGGAGTTTTCCATGCTGTATCTTTTGACTATTTTGTCAATGTAAGCAGATTGGGATAATCCTATTATCCGCTTCGATCTATCTCTATAGAGTCGAAGACCCAGTATATAGGAGGCTTCTCCAAGATCTTTCATGGAGAATTGCTGCGAAAGCCATACTTTCACCGTAGTTAACATTCCCACACCATTCCCAATGAGTAGAATGTCATCTACATACAGAACCAAGAAGGTAACCTTATCTCCACTGTACTTCCTGTAGACACAGGGTTCATCCGGATTCTGCTCAAAGTCAAACGATTTGACAGCAGAGTTAAAACGGATGTTCCAACTTCTAGAAGCTTGCTTAAGCCCATAAATGGATCTGTTAAGTTTACATACCATGTTTTCCTGACCTGCAGCAATGAAGCCTTGCGGCTGCTACATATAGATATCTTCAGTAAGATCTCCATTCAGGAATGCAGTTTTGACATCCATCTGCCAAATCTCATAATCATGGTATGCTGCTACCGCTAGCAGGATCCTAGTGGATTTAAGCATGGCCACAGGCGAAAAGGTTTCCTCATAATCGATGCCCTCTTTCTGAGTGTACCCTTTCGCCACCAGACGAGCCTTGAAGGTCTCAACTTTACCATCGGGGCCCTTCTTCCTCTTGTAAATCCATTTGCAACCGATTGCCTTTACCCCGGAGGGCGGATCGACTAGAGTCCAGACTCCATTGGTCTCCATTGAGTCCATCTCTGCTCTCATGGCCTCCACCCACTTCTGGGAATCTATGTCCAACATAGCTTCCGCGTAAGTCACAGGATCCTCCTCACTAGTCAAGGTTTCCACTAGGTAACTATCCTGGTCATAACCATAACGGACTGGTGGCCTGGATGCCCGAGTGGATCTTCTAAGTTGGTCACTACCTGGAACTTGTGGGACATCTCCCACTGCTCCTGAGCTCTCCTCATCAAGAACAACTTCCTGACGATGGGTGTTCAGGATATAGTCGGTTTCCAAGAATTGCGCATTTCGACTGCAGAACACTTTCTGCTCATTTGGGTCATAGAAATGGTAACCTACAGAGCCTTTTGGGTAGCCTACAAATAGGCAACGGCTGGTCTTAGATTCCAACTTGTCTGCACTCGTTCTTTTAACGTGTGTTGGACAACCCCAAATCTTCAAGTGTCTGACACTTGGTTTCTTTCCGGTCCAAAGTTCATATGGAGTATTCGGAACCGATTTGGTTGGAACCCGATTCAGCACGTAAATCGCAGTCTCTAATGCGTAACCCCAAAAGGATGTGGGTAACTCTGAGTGTATGAGAAGCGACCGGACCATATCTAATAAGGTCCTATTCCTCCTCTCTGAAACACCGTTAAGTTGTGGTGTAGCAGGATGAGCTAATTGTGATACTATCCCATTGTCCTTTAAGTAGTCCCTGAATTCGTCAGAGAGATATTCGCCACCTCGATCGGATCGAAGGGTTTTAATTTCTCTCCCTAACTGTTTCTCGACCTCTTGTCTAAACTCTTTGAACTTTTCAAAGGATTCAGACTTGTGTCTCATTAGGTACACGTAACCATATCGTGAAAAATCATCTGTGAAGGTGATGAAATACACGTGTTGATTTCGTGTCCTAACACTCAGGGGACCACATACATCAGTATGTATTAGGTCAAGTGTGCCTGTACATCTTTCAGGCTTACCGTCAAACGGCCGTTTCGTCATCTTGCCTTGTAGGCAAGGCTCACAGGTGGGAAGATCTTCTACAGCTAGAAAATCCAAAGGACCATCCTTTACCAACCTTGTGATTCGGTCAACACCGATGTGGCCAAGTCGGTAATGCCACAGACACGTGGGATTAATTGTATCACGGGCTCTCTTCTTGGGGTTTTCAACCGACGTAGTTTCGGTTATGTTAGTTTCTAGAGAAGGATGTAGAACATAGAGACCGTTCTCCAGTTCCCCGTATGCGATGAATCTGTTGTTTCTTTTAATAGTAATCGTATTACTAAAGAAGACAGAATAACCATCTGCACACAGTTTTGAGACAGAAATCAAATTTCTTCTTAAATTTTGTACATAAAGACAATCTTTTAGTACAATTTTTCCTTCTCTAAAATATAATTCCACGGTTCCTATGGCCGCGGCTGCAACAGTTGCAGTAGTCCCCAAGTAGAGTGTGACTTCTCCTTCACTCAACCTTCTGCTTACCTTGAACCCCTACAGTGAGTTACACGCATGAGTTGAAGCCCCGGAGTCAATACACCAGGACGCAGAAGCTACCAATAAATTGGTTTCTATAACACAAGTTTCGAAGTTACCTTTTTTGGATTCCAGGTAGGCAGGACAATTCCTTTTCCAGTGGCCGGTCTTCTTGCAGAAGTGACAGGCATCCGATGCTTTGTCTTTCTTCTGCTTCTTGCTTTTAGTGGCTTTCTTCTGAGGCTTCTTTGCCTTCCTCTTTCTCTTGCCTGACTTGCCAGCTTCAACAAGCATGGCTACAGGCTCATCCTTTTTAATCAGTTCTTCAGCTCTTTGCAACATATTGCTGAGCTCTTGTAAGCTGACATTCAGCTTGTTCATGTTATAGTTCATGATGAACGGATTAAAGGAAGGAGGCAAAGAGTTAAGGATAGCATCTATCTGGGTTGCAAGGTCCAGCCCAGATCCAAGAGCCTCCAGTTCATTGATGTATCCCATCATCCGAAGACAATGGTCGTGAACTTGTTGGCCCTTGGACATTTGTGTGGTCATGAACTGTTTCAAGACCTTTTGTCGAGTAGAACGATTCTGCTCTTCATACATCGTCCTGAGACTGTCCAATATGTCCTTGGCAAGTTCGATCTGATCGAACTGCCTCTGTATCGGATTGTCCAGCGAGGCAATGATGTAACACCGGGCAAGGGAGTTTTTCTCCTCCCATTCTTGATAGTCTCTCCTTCGGGCCTCAGAAGCCCTATCTCCCGGACGCTCCGGGGCAGGGTTCTTTGCCACTTTATCAAGTTTTTCAGAAGCAAGGACCAGCATAAGGTTTCTATACCAGTCAGCATAGTTTGGGCCCTTCAACTTGTTGTCATCAAGTAGCTTTGCAAAAGATCCGTTTGCCATTTTCTGATAAAAGAGCAAACATCAGTCCACGACCTAATTTGATTCATGTTCATTTCATAGATATGGATTTTAATCTACGATCCATTTCCATTTATTCGTCTCTGAGATTTCCCTACTTTCTTAGTGACGGAGACTACGGGTTGTCTCTGGAAATGTGGGAAATCACATAGGGTGCATGAGGCCAACTGTTTCAGCTGCATAACCCCACCACCTTTCTGTGAAGGATCATATCCACTCATCATATGAGTTTTCCCTTTGGCCTCTGTCAGACAAGGTTCAGAGCCGTTTTCAGGTAAACCTTTCTGTCCAGTGAGTGCTTACCCATCATATTCGTGAACGCCAAGGTACCGTGAGAGAGTTCCCATTTTCTGGTGAAGCCCCTCCCACATCGGTCTATGACGCCCCTATCATCTTATGAAACACTTAGACAAGCCAAACAGCAAATGGATAGCCCATTTTCTGGTGCGTTTCCTCATTACTGAAGGACCCATCCTTGTGCTAATGATGGAAGGCCTTTAGAGAGTTCATCATATGAATCTCCCTATCACATGCACTCATATTATCTAGAGGGAACTGATAATTACGCCCTAGTTCCATCTTTAGGTCAAACCAAAGTGGCTCCCACTGACATTCATAAAGCCAGATTTTGGTGGGCCTAAATCGGCTAGGGTTCCGCACGAGACCTCATGATGAGGTGTGGGGCCCACCACTGAGGGAGGTCATCCAATGACCAAAAGGGACACCATGGCAATGATGTGCATTCAGCCATGGTGTGCGAAAGAGCCACTGTCGATTGAGCATGGGCCAAGTACTTATGGCCCATGTACGTAGCACATCACACATCCATACATCACATGCAGGGATAAATTGATCCAATCAATTAATTATCTGTAAAGCCCATTTGAAGCCCATTTTAAATCCATAATATTAACCATTAACATTATCTAGGTATATGGGCCGAACGGTTCAACCCATATAGCTTTAAGGGTTAAGTGGGTTTTTAGCAGTTTTAACTGTTTAAAACTAGGCCTTTACAGGTTGGGCCGAATTAACCATTCAACTAAATATCAATCCTTAGGCCCATTAGTGGGAAAATTAGGGCTGACTTTCAGCCTTGATTAAACCCTAGATTCGGTCCAAACAGTTTGAACCAATCTTGGCTTGAATGGGTCCAGGGTTTGATTTTTAATTAAATCTTTAATTCAAAAAAATAATCTGAAATTAATTACTGATAAAAGAAAAGCAACAATCAGTAAATCAGGGCTGTTCGCACAATCCATCCTGCAAAACAAAGGTTAGATCACAGAATGCAGTTTCACAAACTGCAAATCGCAGATGGCGATTCTCCCATCTGCGAAATCTTCTTCTCTGCGAAATCTCCCTTTCTGTGCCGCCATCTTCGATCCATAAATAGAAATCCTATTTCTATTAATAATTACAACAGATCGAATACCTATACATTGAGTCTAGAAAATAAAAAAAAATTATTTACAGACCAAATGTAATAAATAAATCAAGAAACTGCAAATCTTGTAGGTTCCCTGCGCAAACCAAGATTTCGATCTCCTCTTGTACGAACAGCCCATAAATCAAGAAAATCATAAAGAACAATTCTAAATAATAATCAGATTTATATAAAATTAATTTCAGATTATTCGCCCATTAATTTTGGGAACAAAATTTCCCAAAACCCATATCTGCGCAAATCGGGTAGAACACCTTCTGCCCATTTGCGCAGGTTCAGATCTGAAACAAATTGGTTCAAGATTTGAACCATCGCTCTGATACCACTGAAGGGATGAGAGATCCATCCTATGGACGCCCAAAGATTGCGGAATAAGGGGCGAATTTCAAAAATTTTATCTCTCCCTTCAACTGGGAATCGTATTCCCCATTTAGAAAATCATATTTTCAAGGATCAATCTTGAACCATAAACTGAACCAGATCTGAACCAAAAGGAGTGGGAGAGGATTATACCTGATACGGAAAAATACTATCTCCCAATGGAGGTGTTCACGCCCAAGGAAGGATCCAAAATCTGCTCCCACTGAAGATGGCGCAGTGCAGGGTGGAGCAGAATCAGCAACGTTCTTCAAAAGAACTTGATCCTTCGTAAGGATCAACTGGACGACTTGAGTACAGCTCCAACCAATCTTTTCACAAAAGATTGAAATCAAGATCCAATCTTGATTGCTCCCAAGAACTGGAGATCGAACTGAAGGAATGGCAAAAGCAGGAAGGTGGCGGTAGGAGAGAATTCGCAGTATGCAAGAAATCTCTCAATCTCTCTTTCTTCAAAGAGAAGAATGCTATGGATGTTGTTGTGTAGTAGGCTGCCGCCCCCTTCCCCTTTTATAATCTCAAAAGGGATCAGCTCCTAATCAGATTAGGAGCTGCTAATCCAAATCATATTTGGGTTAGAAGTCCCTTAGTGATAAGGGATAACCCTTATCTTATCTGCAGATAAGATCAGCTGTCTCCTAATCTAATTAGGAGGTTTCCAGATCTAAATCCCATTTAGATCTTGGACTCTCTGAGTGGATAGGGTCTAAGCCCAATCCTTTTAGCTGACCCACTTCAGAATTCGCCCCCTTTAAATGACTGATCAAATCAGCCCAGTTCGAAATGGGCTTAAGGCCCATTAAGGTTATGTACTCAAAAAACCTTCCAAATTGCTGCCCAGTTGGGCTTCCTTAGCGTGGGACCCAAGCATTGATCTACACATCAGCCACAAGGGTTCAGCCCAGCCTTTGTTACAAGGCCTAGCCGAATGCACTGCTGAAGACAGTGTACCCCCTGAAACCCATCAAATGAGCTCTATGGGCCCAACACTTACACTAAGTGGTCCCTGGGCCAAGCCACCTTGTAACACCCAGGGACTGTGGGCAGATGCAAGATTAGCCCATCAGGCATTATCCTCAATGGTCTTACACTTAACCTCTCAGCCCATAATGATCATACACTGCCCGACAAGAGAGGACCTCTCCCTCGGCTGCAAGGAACAGTGTTGCACTCTCCACTTATATGGATCCCGGGAATTAAAACCTTCTTGCAAACAATTTAGAAACCATACATATATACTTTTATATCTTATATAAAATATATTTTGCAAAACAAATCTCAACGGTTGAAATCGGCTGCCGGCAGTCTTGGTTTCCATCAGTGAGAGTGCACCCCCGATCATTACCTTTGTCCGACAAAGGGGCTGATCCTGTCACTATGATCACCCACTCAGCTGAATTCTCGGACTGTCCCAACATACCCAGGTTTTGACCCCCTCTAAGGATCTCACTGATTGGTACATCAAAGACAGCCCAATCCCACACCTAGTGTAGTATCATAATCGAGTCTAGGGGTCGGGTGTAACTTTCCAGTTTTGCCCATCAATCTCCAAGGTCCAGGGCAATACTGGAAATCTGGTCCAGTTCAAAGATTCAATTAATCCTACACTGTATGTGCCTAGGGTCTCACCCTGGCAGCTGAGACAAGCCACCCCAACCGACTTGGTGGCACTACAGTGTCAGCCTTGTCAGGATAGGTCTCCCCAGACCGACCCACTGGCTGTGAACATTCTAAACTAACACGAGTCTCATTAAGTGTCCAGTTTAAAGGCATTACACAGAAACATACCAAGGGAACATGAATCAAATATGTATCTTTATTCATTTACAATAAACTCATAAAGTACATCATTCTGATTGAAGCTAAGGGCATACAAAACTGTCTAACATCCTTTACCAACAATCTCTCGTAGAATATGATACTTTCTTACGATTTGCTTCGACTTCGGATGTGCTCTAGGCTCCTTAGCCTGAGCAATGGCTCTAGTGTTGTCACACAACAGTGGAATGGGTGATGTAGCTGATGGTACGACTCCTAATTCCTCGACAAATTTCTTCATCCAATCCTCTTCCGTGGTAGTTTCACTTGTGGCAATGTACTCAGTCTCGGCCGTGGAGTTTGTTGTGGATCCTTGATTGTTGCTTTTCCAACTAACTGCATAGGGCCCCATCAAAAAAGAAATATCCAGATGTAGACTTTCTATCATCTAGACCGGACTGGAAGTCGACATCTATACAAATGATCATCTGAAGTGAACTACCATTGAAGACAAGACAATAGTCTTTGGTTTTTCTGAGGTATTTTAGTATGTTCATTCTTTTTAACAAGTTCATTCAAAGGTGCAGCAATAGAACTAAAATCCTTAAAAACCTTCGATAAAAACTTGGTAAACCATGAAAACTTCTTACCTCGTTCGCATTCTTAGGTGTAGGCTAGTCCCTTATTGTCTTTACGTTCTCTTCATCAACACTAATACCTTGCAAACTAACAACAAATTCCATGCAAATCGTGCACTTCTTTAGATTAACATACAATTGGTGCTCTCTTAACACACTAAAAACAGCATGCAAGTGTTTCACATGTTCATCCAAATTTTTGCTATAAACTAAAATATCATCAAAGTAAACTACCACAAATTTCCCTATGAAAGCACGCAAGACATGATTCATTAGCCTCATGAATGTACTAGGTGCATTAGTTAAACCAAAAGGCATTATTAACCACTCATACAATCCATATTTAGTTTTAAATGCTGTTTTCCACTCATCTCCCTCTTTCATGCGAATTTGATAATGACCATTCTTTAAATCAATTTTAGAAAACAAACAAGAGCCATGCAATTCATCAAGCATATCATCTAATCTAGAGATAAGATGTCTATACTTAATCGTTATTTTGTTAATGGCTCGACAGTCCACACACATACGCCATGTTCCATCTTTCTTTGGGACTAAGATGACAGGAATCGAACATGGGCTAAGACTCTCCCTTACAAAACCCTTTTGCACCAATTCACCCACTTGCCTTTGTATCTCCTTTGTTTCCTCGGGAATAGCTCTATAAGCAGGTCGATTTGGTATGGCAAAGCCGGGTATGAAGTCTATTTGATGCTCAATACCTCTCAAGGGAAGTAATCCATGGGGAATCTCCTCGGGAAATAGGTCCTCAAGCTCCTGCAATAAAGACACAACAACACTAGGCAAAGAAGGGTTAAGGTCATTAGTAGAAAAGTAAACATCCTTGTACATAAGTACAAGTAGTTGCTACCTTGCAATTATGACACTCTTAACCTCATTTTTTGCAGCAAATACACTCATTCCCTTGCTTTTCTCTCCTTTTTGTACAATTTTCTCTCTAATTTTCCTCTCGGCCTCACTCTTTCCACTTGCACTTTTCCTCTCGGTCTCACTTCCTCTCTTTGCTTTTGCTTGTTCACTTTCTTTCTTTTTCTTTTCCTCTTGCTCACACTTTTGTTCTTCTCTCATTTTGCACTCTCTCGCTATCCTAATCTGATCTTCATAAGCTTGCAAAGGTTTGAGAGGGGTTAGTACAACAATTTGGTTATTCATTACAAAAGAATAACGGTTTTATACCCGTCATGTGTAACCTTCCTATCAAACTGCCATTGTCAGCCAAGCAATATATGACCAGCATGCATTGGTGCCACATCACATAGAACCTCATCCTCATACTTGCCAATTGAAAAGGAAACCAGAACTTGCTTGGTTACCCTCACTTCTCCACATCCATTCATCCATTGCAATTTGTACAGTTTATGATGCTTTATAGTATGAAAATTCAATTTATCTACCAACAACGTACTAGCAACATTAGTACAACTTCCACTATCAATAATCATAGTACATACCATATCCTTCACATGGCATCTTGTGTGAAAAATATGCTCACGTTACTCCTCATCACCGTCATCCTTAGGTTGTATACTTAGGGCTCTCCTTGTAACCAGCAAATCACCATGTTCGGGTTCTGCAACTTCAACATTAGAACAATCCTTCAATGTCATCCTCACTGGAGCTACACTTTCTATTTCTCCATTCTCCAACACAATCATAACTCTTTTGTTTGGGCATTGAAAAGCAATATGCCCGAATCCTTGGCACCTAAAACACTTAACATCACGTGATTTAGAAGAAGTTTTAGTTTTGGTTTTACCTTTATGAATAGCAACCGAATCCTTTTGCTTTGCTTCCTCTTTTGTTTTTGAGACAGCCTTGTTGTCCTTCCAATTAGGTTTCCATGAAGAACCAGATCTGAACCCTTTTGATTTGATTTTCTTCTCCACTTGAATGGCTTTGTGCAACGACTCCTCCATCTCCACATAGTGTTGTAAATCCACCACATCAGTAATCTCCTTGTTTAAGCCGCCAATAAATCTAGCCATTATTGCTTATCAGTCCTCCTCTATGTTTGCTCTAATCATGGCTATCTCTATCTCTTTGTAATAGTCCTCTACACTCATGGAACCTTGAACCAGCCCTTGCAACTTTCTATGCAAATCCCTATAGTAATGGCTAAGTATAAATCTCTTGCGCATTACCAATTTCATCTCTTCCCATGACCGAATTGGCCTCTCTCCATTCCTATGCCTATTGATCACCAATTGATCCCACCATATGCTTGCATAGTCTATGAACTCCACAGCTGCTAGTTTTACTTTCGTCTCCTCGGAGTAATCATGGCAATCAAATACGTGCTCAACCTTTCTTTCCCACTCCAAGTATAGTTCGGGATCATTCTTTCCTTGAAAGGTCGGAATCTTCATCTTTATGCTGCCCAAATTTCTATCTCTTTTGAAAACAACCTTCTTGCCTTGTTTAGAACTTGATTCCTCCAAATCCGAATCCTCTTCCTCTTCTTCCTCAAACACACGTCTTCTAGTGGACGTAGAAATAGATGATCGTCCAGCCTCGCATTCAACTTTCTAAATTGTTCATTAATAGCCCTTATGAATAATTTCATGTCAAATCTCTTGTGGTTCTCCTTTAACACTCATGTTTATAACCTATAAAAACTCACTGGAAATGAAAGAAATTTTGTTCCTCACACACTCCCTCACATGTTTGCACTCAAATCAGATTGTTATCACTCGTGTTTCACACTATTTGAATTTTTTTGATGATGATCTCACCTCTCTTTCCCCCCTCCTCTTTTTTTTTCTCACTCAAGCCAGCCCCCTTTATGTTCTTAGCAGAATCGAGATCAACAAATCTCAAGGAGCAATCAGTTAGATGGTGGCAAATCTCAAAATCATAACTTTAAAAACTTAGTTGAGGCAAACGGTAGAAATAAGGAAGGAAAAAAATCATTTATAAGAGCCAAGAAAATAAGAAAACTTCAAAAAGAAGCAAAAGACATGCAAAAGAAATCACTAGAATACACAAAACAGCCTTGCACAATTGAACTCGAATAAAATATGGAGCACGAAATTAAATTAATTTAGACACAAGAATCCTTATTTGATAAGGATTAGTACTAATTAATATAGTAAGACAACTGTTTAAGGAAAAAAAATTCCAGCTCAAAAAGGATTATACAGCTGGCTCTTGAATTAATCAACTAGTCAAACCCAAAAAAGGAAAGGAGAACTCGTTATGACTTATAGGAATATGATCTTGCAATTCAAGAAATCCCATTTATGCTGGGAAAATGATTAAAAATCAGATCTGCAATCGAACTCCTCCTTTTTTTTTCGAATTAGATGTTCTTTTCTGTCTCTTTTTTTTTCTTTTTTTTTGCCAAACTAAACACACAAAATAGAATTGAATCTATTCAAAAACACAAAGAAGCCGAATGGAAGAATTCAAAGAAACTATGCAAGGACAACACAAGAAATGCGCAAAGATCAAAGAAAAACACAAAACAAGGATAAACAAAGGATAATTAGCCTATTTCTAGAGCCAAGGCTCTGATACCAAATGATAAGAACCCACTAAACGACCTGTTCTAGGAACTCTTGAATCAAGTTGTTATGTGCACCCAAAAGCTAGAAAACAAGTTGTAGTTGATCAGATTAGAACATTAAGGAAACTAAGTCCTTAAAGAATCCAATCTTGAAGATGCCACAAAGGTTGATCACTCCTTTGATAAGTCAAGATATTGTATTCTACCAAGAATACAATAAGACAAAGCTAAGTTTTCTGAAAATACCTCTATATTATTGATGATATCTCGTTTTACATAGTTGTAGCCTTTATATAGGCATGTAAAAATCATTATCTTATTAGGAAACACCTAACTAATGAGGATCCCTTTAATTTAGGAAAACAAATCTGCCTTGATACATGAATCCTTTTAAAAGACTACAACTAAAGACAACTAAGCATAGAAAAGTCAAAGTAAAACAAAACAAGACAAAAACAAGCCCATCAATACATCTTAGCATGCGGATTAGGCATTTTCTTATCATGTCCATGCGCCAAGCCCATCAAAACATCTTAGCATGCGGATTGGGCCTTTTCTTATCATGTCCATGCACCTTGGTCTTATGTCATGGATTCTAAGCTTTGTTCTTCAAGATCTAAGCCTTGCACATAAAGATAAGTGATTATCCTTAGTGAAGCTTTGGGAACTTTTAGAACAGTCTTAGAATCTTCTAGAACAGCCTCTTTGTCATGCACTTCAAGGATTAAGCCTTGTAAAGCCTCTTTCATCCTCTTTGTCATGCACTTCAACAATTAAGTCTTGTAAAGCCTCTTTTATCCTCTTTGTCCTTGTATTAGTCATAGGACCACCAATTCCTTGCAAAGGATCTTGAGAATAGCTTGAGCCATTTGGCCAACACCTCAATCTTCATTACTTATTAGGACAACATGGGGCAAGATTGGACACGTGTACAACCTACTACCCACAAGGGAATGGGCAAGCAGGTGCAACAAACAAAACATTGCTGAGTGTGTTGAGCAAGATGGGGTCGGATAACCAGAAGGGTTGGTCAGAAAAATTATCAAAAACTCTCTGGGCTTATTGAAAAACAATTAGAAAAAGTACACAAGCAACACCTTATTCCCTAGTATATGGCCAAGAAGTAGTGCTACCAGTAGAGATACAAACGGTCTCCACCCGCATACCCTTTTTGATGGGAAAATGGTTCAAAATAGAAAACATGGATCAGTTGCTAGGCAATAGGCTAGAATATATCGATGAAGAAAGGGAAAGGGCACTACAGAAACAAATCAAGTACAAACAAGCCTTAGCTGCAAACTTTAACAAACAAGTGAAGCCCAGGAAGTTTAAGGAGGGACAAAGTCCTTAAAACAACACTCCATGTTAGGCATGGAAAATCCACCAAAAAATTTGCTCCTAATTGGGTCAGATCGTATGTAATTTAGGAAGCTCATCCATCAAGATATTATGTACTAAAGATTGCGGATACAGGGGAAGAAGATGAAACCGTGAATGGCCATTGGTTAAAACCATACTTTGAGTAATATTGTAAAAGATATGTTATGTGCATTATATGTACTATTGACGATAAATGTGTTTCATGTTTTGCAAATAAAGTTTTTTTAAGTTGTCATATGAAAGGTGCGTTGTATTCGGAACATGGAATGTCTTATATTCTTTATATGCATAGTTAATCTGAAAATGTTATGCGATGAGATTCAGATGTATATTAATGACTCAAAGTTTATGATGAAAAGTTGATGTCTAGCAATGTACTTTAAACTTTACGATGAAGATATGATATATTTTGAAAAGTGCATGTTATATACAAGTTTTCTACAACTTGTGTATGTTGGACAGTTTTGTACGCCCTTAGCTTCAATCTAATTTGATGTACTTTTGATATTTAGTGTAAATAAATAAAGTGCATGTTTGACTCATGTTGTTTGGTATAATTCTATGTAAGACCCTAAAACTGGACACTAATTGAGACTCGTGTTAGTTTTAAATGTTCACAGCCATTGGATAAGTCTGGGGAGATTTATCCTGCCAAGGCTGATACTGGTGTGCTGCCAAGTGTTGGGATGGCCTGTCTTAGCCACCAGGGTAAGACCCAAGGCACATGTAGTATGGGATTACTCGAATCCTTGAACTGGACCAGATTTTCAGTATTGCCCTGGACCTTGGAGACAAATGGGCGAAACTGGAAAGTTACACCTGACCCCTAGACTCGATTATGATACTTCACTGGGTGTCGGATCGGGCTGTCTTTGATATGCCAATAAGTGAGATCCTTAGCGGGGGTCAAAACCTGGGCATGTTGGGGCAGTCTGAAAATTCATCTGAGTGGGTGATCATAGTGACAAGATCAGCCCCTTTGTCGGACAAAGGTAATGATCGGGAATGCACTCTCTCTAATGGAAACCAAACTGCCGGCAGTTGATTTCAATCGTTGGAATTTTGTTTTGCAAAATTAATATATATATATATATATATATGTACTATTTCAAAATGTTTGCAAATGGTTTTAATTCCCCGGATCCATGTGAGTGGAGAGTGCAGCACTATTCTTTGCAGCCGAGGGAGAGGTGCTCTCTTGTCGGGCAGTGCTTGATCATTATGGGCTGAGAAGTTAAGTGTAAGGCCATTTAGGATGATACCTGATGGGCTAATCTTGCACCTGCCCACAGTCCTTGGGTTTTTATAAGATGGCTTGGCCCAGGGACCACTTAGTATAAGTGTTGGGCTTATAGGGTCCATTTGATGGGCTTAGGCCTTGTAATAAAGGCTGGGCCGAACCCATGTGGCTGGTGTGTAGATCAATGCTTGGGTCCCACGCCATACAAAGAAGCCCAACTGGGCAGCAAATTGGAAACTAGTTAAGCACTGAACACTTAATGGGCCAAAAGCCCATTTCGAGCTGGGCTGATTTGATCACCCATTTATGGGGCAGATCTGGGATTATAGTCAGCAAAAGGATTGGGCCTTTAACCTAATCTACTCTGGGAGACCAAATTCAAATCAGATTTGAATCTGGTAACCTCTTGATAAGATATGATTAAGATAGGATTAAGATCATCCCCTATCCAGATACTGATTTGGATTGGGATAACCCCTAATTGGATTAGGAGGTTTCTTAATCAAGAAGAAAAGAGGAGAAACCCTAAGAGAGAACATCAGTTTTTTCAGAAAAGACTGAAAAGATTTGGTGCTCAAAGTTTCCAGAGGGTTCTTGCGAAGGACTCAGTGCGTAGGACGCACTCTGCTGGTTCCGTTCCACCTGTTGTCGTTTCATCTTCAGCAGGAGCGGTTCTTGGTGTCTTCTTTGGGCGTGAACACCAACTTTGGGAGATACTGCTTCTCTGGATCAGGTATAATCCCTCCCTTGTCTTTGGTTTAGATCTGGTTCGATTATGGTTCAAGTAGGATCCTTGAATATTGTATTCTTAAATTAGGGAATACGATTCCCAGTTGGAAGAAGGTAGGAAAATTTTTGAAATTCGCCCACCCATTCCGCAATTTTTATGGCGTCCATCAGATGGATCCTACCATTCTTTCAGTGTGATGAATCTTGATTGTACCTGTTATATGTATATATATATATACTCATACCCTAGTTGGTTCTACGATGCCGCATGCTCCATGCGAAGGCCCTAGCAACCCTAGCTACACTTACTCATACCCTGGCCGGTTCCGCGATGTCGTGGCTGATTCCACGATGCCGCATGCTCCATGCAAAGGTCTTGATAATCCCAGGTGCACTTACTCAGACCCAGGCCAGTTCTAGGATATCGCGACCGGTTCCGCAATGCCGTGGCCTGTTCCACAATGCCGCATACTCCATGCGAAGGCCCTAGAAACCCCAGGCGCACTCTCACTTATTATCTGGCTGGTTCTAGGATGTCACAGTTGGTTCCATGATGTTGCATGCTCCATGCGAAGGCCCTGGAAACCCCAAGCGCACACTCATACCCTGGCTGGTTCTAGGATGCCATAGTCGGTCCCACGATGCCATGGCCAGCTCCATGATGTCATATGCTCCATGCAAAGGCCCTGGAAACCCTAGGTGTGCTCATACTTTCCCTAGCTAGTTCCAGGATGTCATGGCCCTGGCACCCTTGGAAGCAATGGAAAAAACAAGATAGAAATATTGTAGCTGGCGATGAAGCACAACTGATGAGGAGAATCTTTCACACAGAGCATGTCAAGTACCCTTGAAGCTCACGCAACTGCTTATGAGCATGATCCCCGCTAGCAAGGAGCGACCGAATTTTCTCAATTATGCCTAGAGCCTCATTGGCATGAGTTTCGCTTTCCAACGTGCAACGATATCTAATTTTCTCATGATTTTGCGAGACTCTTTTGCGCAGGATGGTGATCGGGCATTTGAATAATGCCTATCTCTTTTATTAAAGAAAGTTTGGAACTTGCGCTAAACTTTACTCTCTCGACCAAATATCATTCTTTGAGCAAACATGAATGACACTCGCGATAACACATAACTCATTACATTTGCGATGAACAAACGCTATCTTAGTCGCTATGAATGCAATGGTGCCTCAACAACACTGATACATAAAGGACTGACTTCCTACAACTACAGGCAAAGTCCAACTGCTCTAGCTTCGATAGGACTTTGTCTAATAAGAACACGATGACAATCGAGTCTTAAGGTTGTGTAGCCTTCAGCTCACGTAGTGGCTCTTTTGCACAGCGACGGTTGATACTTACATAATGATACATAAACACTTTCGTGACGACATTTTCCTTACTATGTAAGAACGAATCAACTTCAATATCCACACTGAACCTTATCATTTTGATATCACTCGACTTAGGCACATGAGATAGTGTTCACAAAATTTCCTTCACAAACAATAGTCGCACTCGTTACACCGACACATGAGGCAACATTTAATCTTACCTCCGACTAATGCGAGAACATTTTGCCTCTCTCATAAGGTTTTGTCCTTTCATCCTTGCTCTTTTACACGACAGTAAGCTTTTGAATGTCGTTCTTATGGCTAACGAATTACCCTTATCGTGATCACTACAACTATTAAGAACTACATTCTACAAAAGAAGAATGATTTCTTATTCGTCCAAAGCACAAGTCCAAAAATTGTATTGTCACACATTTTGCGTTAAACTTTATTCTCTCAATCTAAAACATCATTTGCTTTTATAGTGCATCGATCGCGACGACCTCCAGATCACCTAGATAACCTGGAGAACTACTAAGAGGTTTACCCCTCCGTGTGTAAACTCAAGGCATTATAATAACAGCGTACGACTCTGTACAGAACTAATCTATTTTCAAAGAGACAAGTAGCAGATTTATTTTGCGATAAGACTTTGCTTACTTGACATGAAGGATTTTTTTTTCTTTGGTTACTCGAAACGCACGATAAATCAAACAATCACAGCACACCCAAGCGAACACATATAGACAAAAGACAAATCTTTTCTATTTAACATCAATGTTTTCTTACAATCATTCGTCACTTTTTCCGAAACCACTCCACCCTGGCATGGGTAATTTCTTCCAATTTTTCTCGATCCGCTTTTATCTCTTTAAGCTCCTTGGCTTCTGCTTCATATTGCCAGACTAACTTCTACTGATGAGTGGATTCATCAATCATAGTTTGCAGCTTCTGTTGAGCTTGTCCCAGATGGTTCTCAACGACCTTCAAACGCTGGTTAAATTCCCGCAAAGCCTGTGCCATTAATGGGCGTGATTTCTTGTAGTCGGCCTTCCGGAAGATGTGAGCCAATCAGATAACCCGTTGCTCGACTTGATCCATTTTAAACCCCATTATAGCAAACGATGTCAATGTCCTCAACCAAAGAGAGAATGACGTCCACAACAGTTCTTCTATAGATTGACTGATGATACAGTTCATAACACCTGCGGTGGTGTTCATGAGAGAAGTACCTATCATGACAGCAGCGAACTTTGTCGCAGGCAGCCACCCCTGTTGCACAATGTCGAAAGCAGCTTCTACCACAACTTCGAAGATGACGTACTTGTCACCTCTGTGAACACCCTGAATAATGACGGCTGGGAAACTGAGTAACCCAGTGGACGAAGCTCATGGTGTTAGGCATATGATTCAAGCTCTCGGAGGACATGGGCCATATATGTTGGAAAAATGGGGTCACTAAAAACTTTGGAGGAGAAGCTCTGAGGCGCGCCTGAAGATACTGTCTTTAGAACGTTATTTGCCCTCACTCAATTTCATTGAGTTTGCTGTTGGGTTATAGGCAAATCCGTTCCCAGGATACAACAGAGTCTTGGGCGAGAATTTGCAACCAGCAAAGTTAAAGAGTCTCTAAAGAAACCTTCTGTGAGAATGTAGCAGACCGGACTGAGAGAGAGAGAAAGAGTGAATTTCGAAAATGTGTGTGGAGAAGTCTGATTCATGCTCCTTAAATAGTTTATGAAGAGGTATGAAGAAAAGGTAGGCGCTGATTCAGATAAGGCACCTTGAACAGTCACAATTTCAAACATTGTGACTGTTTAAAAGGTAGTTAACAGTTAATGACTGTTAACTTTGAATTGTGCCTCTTGATCACACCCGATTGAAATCATAAATGTTGATCTCATCAACGGTGATCAATGGTCAATATCACACTAAAACCATAACTGCCCTTCGCAAGCCATGTGGGTGCACGTGAAGTGCGAGCAAAGTGCACCTCTAAAGCGCTTCATTGCGCCACACACACGCGCACATGCACGCGTTGCGCAGTATCAAACCTCCATACTCTCCTCTACTATTTCTAGGGAGTGTAAATCAGCTCCTATTAAAATACTGAAAAACAAAGCTTATAATTTTCCAATGTGGGACAAGTTCAAAACTGGACTTTATAATAGAAAAGCTAATTTTTCAAACAAGTGTGTAGGTGCAACTTCTCATGTAATTAACCAATCAAACCCAATGGATTTAATCTCTTATGAGATTAAAATCCAACAATATCTCCTCTTCAAGTGTCATAGACTCCAATGGTGAGGGGGCTTCAGTATTCGCAAGTCCAAAGGGAGACCAAACTTCAGGTTGTTGCAATTACATTGTTTCCACCTGTAAATTCTCTTCCTAACGAGGGGATGGCAGAGGCAATTCTACGCATGTAACCTCAGCGTCAACTGCTCCCTCGGACTGTCTTTGGCGACTCTCATCGTCTAACACATATCCCTGATTCTCCGTGGCAGACCGTGTTGGCTCTTCCAGTCACAACAAGAAATATGACCTTTAGCTACGGACAAAACCGTGGCTATACATCAGAAAAACCGTAGCTATAGACCTATAGCTACAGTTTAGCTACGGATAGAAAACCATAGCCTATGTTCGCATGGCTATAGCCTATAGCTACGGTTTAACTAATCCGTAGCTATAACTCATCTATAGCTACGGTATCTATTCGTAGCTAAAGGATGGATGTAAACCAAATGAACCTTTAGCCACGGGCTAAACCGTAGCTATATCTAAATCTATAGCCACGATTTTCTATAAAACTGTAGCTAAATTCTCCCATTTATAGCTACTGTTTGTTATAAAACCATAGCTAAATGTATCAACCTATAACCATGGTTTTCAATTACTAAAACCGAAGTTAAATATTTTAATTTATAGCTACGGTTTTTTAAAAACCGTGGCTAAAAGATGTAATCTATAGCCACAATTTCTTGAAAAACCGTAGCTAGATATGCCAAGCTATAACTATGGTTTTCTATAAAACCGAAGCTATATATATCAACCTATAGCTATGGTTTTTGAGAAACAATGGCTAAAAGCTGAAATCTATAGCCATGATTTCTTGCAAAACCATAGCTAATTGTTTGAATCTAGAGAAAAATTGTGGCTATATTCCAAATAAAATAGTAAAATAACAACAATTATAACTGCCACTTTAAAGCAACACCTGTTTTATTCATACATCACATGAAAATTATATAATAATTTTTAGCAAATTGTTATATTATTGTAATAAGAAAATACTTGCCATGTATAATTTGAATACATCCATTGTTCTACAAAAGAAAAATACATCCATTGTTTAAAATGTATTACAAATGTCAAATTTCCCTTAAAAAAGTTCTAAATATAAAAGAATTATCCCTTGTCTTTGGCCATCCTTTAAGAGTTGCTCGTCGCATGTTTTACCGACAAAGAAATACAAAAAGAAATTAAAACAAGGGTTACTTTGATGATTTAATTAAATATGCAATATACAATGAAAAAATGAAAAGGAAGCTAGGTAACAAAATCTACTAGTATTTTTGTTAATTTGTGTGGACAAGTTAGGGAATGCATTAGCTAATTATCTTTCCAAACAAAGGCTAATTATCCCTACTATAGTGGTTCAATAGACTCTTTAAACCTAAGTTTGACTTTAGCATATAATGATTTAGAGAGAAATTTTGGTTCCTGATCAATAAACTCTTCAAATCCCATTCAAAGAGAAATTTCATGTAGATTAAGGCACATAATAATAGCTATTGGTTCTCATGAGAAAATGAAGACCAATATAAAAAATTTATCACTACCCAATTTAGCTGGCACCCCTACCCATAGCATAACAATATCAAAAATAAGAATTCAATAAAATAAACAAGGTTCAAACAATTACATTTTTTAGTTGTAGTTATTTGAACCACATGAGCCCAATTCCCTAAAATATGGAGTGCTCACTAAAAAATATTGATAAATTCAAAAATAATGTTTAAAGACAAAAATAAATATCAAAATGTTGCAAGTATAATATCCTATGTGAAGGGATGAGAGATCCATCATATGGATGGCCGAACCCTACAGGAAGGTTGGGCGAAATTTCAAAAATTTCTCTCTCCCATTTGGGAATCGCATTCCCTATTTTAGAAAACTGCATTTTTCAAGGATCAATCTTGAACCAAACCGGACCAGATTTGAAACCAAAAGAGAGGAGAAGGGTATACCTGATACAGAGTAACAGTAACTCCCAATGAAGGTGTTCACACCCAAGGAGAAAACAGTAATAGTAATTCCCAATGAAGGTGTAATAGTAACAGTACATTTTTTTGATTTATATATATATATATATTAATTCAAAATTTAAAATTTTGGAAGTTTAAATTCAAATTCAGAATTTGAAATTTAAATTCCTAAAATTTAAATTTGAATTTTTTAAAATTTTAAATTTTTTAAATATTTTTTCTTTTCAATTTTTTTTAAATTTAAAAATTTAAAATTTAAATTTCGAAATTTGAAATTCAAATTCAAATTAAAATTCAGATTCGAAATTGAGTTTGAATTTAAATTCAGATTTGAAATTTAAACTCAAATTCAAAAGTTCCCACAATTTCCTATTTAGCAATTAATTATTCAATCAAACAACTAAAAGAAAAGAAATTAAATAAAGCAACAAATAATAATTGCAAACAGAAAATAAAACAACAATTAATTGTACTAAATAGAGTTAACAACTACCAAAAATAAATTTTAACAAACTAATTGCTCATCTGAAAATTAAACTAAAAATAAAATGATCAAAAAGAAAATTATGCAATAAATAGATAAAATAAAAGAAAAAAATACAAATCTAAAAAACTTAAACCAAAAAATTAATAAAAGAAAAACAAAAATCTAAAAATTAATACGAAAATAAAATTAACGAAAGAAAAATACGCTGCAAAAATAAATAAAATAAAATAAACAAAATTCTTTTTTATTTATTTTCTTTTGTTTTTTTTGTTTTTTATCTGAAATAAAAGAAAAAAAGAATCTAAAATTTAAACCAAAAATAAAATAAACAAAAGAAAATTATGCTACATGAAATAAAAGAAAATAAAATAAACATTTTTTTTGTTTTTCTATTGATTTTTTTAAATCTGAAATAAAAGAAAAACACAAACCTAATAAAGCAAAAAAAGTTGAACAAGAAATTAAAATAAAGAAAGAAGAATAGATATAGAAACAAAATGGAAGCAAAATAATACTAAAAAAATTGGATCCGGAGGAAAAAAATTAATTCAAAAATTCAAAAATCACTATTCTACCAAAACAAGGATTTCGAAAATTAAAAATAAAATGGGACAACTACACCTGAAACGCAATCCCGCAATGCTCTAGTACCCTACCATTCGCTATTCCGTCCTGTAGAATCAAAGAGAAACAAAAATTAAACTAAGATAACGGATCAAGTAATCAAACGAAAAGGAAAAAATAATGAAACAGATCCGGAAAAAGTAAATAAAAATTTTTCTCCGTGCTTCCCCAGCAACGGCACCAAAAACTTGTTGTGATCCGGAAGCGTGTCGCTAAATACTTTGGAACACTAGTTTAAACATTTATAAAATTTTTCCGATTCTCAAACAATTACAAATGCAATAAAATGATGAGAACGGGTCGTATCCACAGGGAAGCGAGGAAAAAATTAATACGTACTCAAATCCGAACAAGAGAACATAGGATGAAAGTGCAAAAATATAAAAATTAAATAATTAAACTGAAAAAGACAGAATTCGAACATTGCAGAAATTAAAAGTGCAGAAAAAAAAATAAATGTAGTAATAAATAGATAAGAAACTAATTAAAATGTCTGTAATCCGACCAGAGGTAGCAATCTTCGGATCTCTCCTTCGACCCTCGAACTTCTCGAGCTAGGCCTTCCGTCTTACTTGGCCGAATTCTAGATATGACAAAAAGAAAATGAAGATCAAACAGAATGAAAATAAATTGCAGAAAGGAAATAGCAAAACTGGAATTGAAATAACAGAAATTAAATCTAAAACTAATGTAAAATGGTTGGGATCCGATTCCAGAGTTGGCAATAGTGGTGTTGGTGAACTGCAAGTAAGAATCCCTCCTCTTCCTCTACCCTTGAACTTCTCAAGATCAGCCTTCCGTCTTACCTAGGGGCAGAATCCAACCCTTTCTCAGAAGCTCTTTGGTCCTTTTTATAGAGAATGGTGGATACAATTGAGATTAGAGAGAAAGAAGGGTTAGGATGGTTTTGGGGTGACCCTGAGGCTGAGAAGAAAAGGAGAAACCACCCAATATTATGTAAGGCTGAAATTTAATGGCTAAAGGCTGAATGGTGAAGATTAGAAGTTAGGTGGCTCCTAGGGTTAGAATGCTAAAAAGAGAGTGCCCTAGAATGGATGGTGGAAATTAGAAGGGATGGAAGGTGAGGATTTAGCAGTTAGGGGTGGCTAGGTTTGTTAAGAGTGAAAAGAATAGGTTAAAAGGTGCCCTAGGGTTTGCTAAGGGGTGGGGAGCATGCAAATACAGTAGGAGGGGCACCAAACTGGGTTTAGCAGCTAGGAGGCACCCTCTTGCTTTCAATTTTCAACAAAAACACCCTCTCTCTCAACTGGACTTCATACCAACTTCCCAAAAACTACAATTCAGCCATGAAACCTTCCCAGTTTTGCCCAGAATTTGCACAGAGACCCTTAGAGGTCACAACTTTGAATTTAACTGGGAAAAGGGCATACTTTGACTATTCTAAGGCCGAAAATACCCCTGAAATGCTACCCCTTAAGGCATCAAAATGTAGAGTTATCCATACTTAATTTTTATTAATTTGCTTCATACTAATTGAGCTAACTTTTGACCTTCTTTTGTAGGCAACATGTCGGATCTTTCAACTATGGGGTTGCTCTCGGATATGAAGAACAAGAAGAGGAATAGAAAAGTGTACCGTAGAGACACATCTCGAGTAGTAGTTATGATAACTCTGCATTTTGATGCCTTAAGGGCATCAATTCAGGGGCATTTTCAGCCTTAGAATAGTTAAGATGTGCCCCACTTCCCAGTTAAATGCAATGTTGTGGCCTCTAAGGGTCTCTGTGCAAATTCTGGGAAAATTGTGAAGTTTTCATGGCTGAAATGAAGCTTTTGGGAAGCTGGTGTGAAGTCCAGCTGAAAGAGGGGGTGTTTTTGTGAAAAACGGAGAGTAGGAGGGCGCCTCCTAGCTGGTAAACACAGTTTGGTGCCCCTCCTACCTGCTAAACCCATTCTTTTCACTCTTAACAAACCCTAGCCGCCTCTAGCTGCTAAGTCATCACCTTCTATCTTTTTTAATCTCCACCATCCATTCTATGGCACTCTCTTTTTAACATTCTAACCCTAGGAGCCACCTAACTTCTAATCTTCACACATTTAGCCTTTAGCCATTAAATCTCAACCTTATATAATATTGGGTGCCTTCTCCTTTTCTTCTTAGCCTTAGGATCACCTTAGAACCATCCTAACCCTTCATTCTAAACCCTAGGGCACTCATATTTTTGCTAAAACCCAACTGCCACCACCCTCTTTCTCTCTATTCCCAATTATATCCACCCTTCTCTATAAAAAGGACCCTAGGGGCCTTGGAGAAGGGGTTGGTCAATTCTCTCAATTAACAAGGCTAAGGTTTCTTGAGGAGTTCAAGGGTTGTAGAAGGGGAGAACGCCCAATTCTTGTCAGGAGGGGTTCCTGCAAGCTGTTCAACCATTCTACAACTATTGCCACTAGATGTGATCAACCATTCTTTTCTTTTCTTTATTTTCTTTACTATTATTTTTATTTCTGCAATCTTTTAGATTTAATTCTTGTTCGTTTCTCTGTTTTACAAATTTGAATTCGTTCATTTCAAGGCTAAGGTGTTTCGAGGGGTTCGAGGGTTGTAGAAAGGGCAGATGCTCAGTTCTTGTTAGGAGGGGTTGTTCGGCTAATCTGCAGCTATCGCCACCAGATCCAGATTCTGGATCATTTTATTTATTTATTTCCTTTGTTGATTCCCACACTTTATTAAATTCTGATTTTTATTTATTGTCTTGTTTAAATTTGAAACACATAATTTCAGCAATAATAGATTTTATTTTTGTATTTTCTACCATTCCCGATTGCATTCTCTTGTCCAGATCTAAGTATATATTAATTTTTCAGTTGCTTCCCTGTGAATATGACCCGTTCTCACCCATTTACTACGTTAGTAGTTGCTTAAGAAATGGTAAAAAATTATAAATGTTTAAATTGGTGTTTTGGAGTGTTTAACGATGTGCTTCCGGATACACCAAGTTTTTGGCGTTATTGCCAGGGAAGCACGAAGAAAAATTTTTGTTTGCTTTATTCGGATCTGTTTCATTATTATTTTATTTTCGTTTTATTACTTGATTCGTTATCTCAATTTAATTCTTGTTTCTCTTTGATTCTGTAGGACGGAATAGCGAAAGGTGGGGTACCGGAGCATTGTGGGACTACGGGACGGAAGAGAAGAGAAGAGAAATTGGATCGCGTTTCAGGTGTAGTTGTCCCATTTTATTTTTATTTTTTTTGCTTTTATTTTCAAACTCTTTTTTTATAATATAGTGATTTTTTAATTTTTAATTAATTTTTTTAGATCCGATTTATTTATTTAGTATTATTTGTCTTTCGTTTTGTTTCTACATCTATTTTCCTTCTTTATTTTAATTTCTTGTTCGAATTTTTGGTCTTATTAGGTTTGTGTTTTTCTTTTATCTCAAAAAAAAAAACAGAAAAAAAAATTGTTTATTTTATTTCATTTTTTTATTTTATTGCCGCATAATCTTCTTTTTTTTTGTGTTTTCAGTTTAATTTTTAGAGTAGTAATTTTTTTGTTAGAATTTATTTTGGTAGTTGTTAATATTTTTAGCATAATTATTTCTTTTATTTTCTGTTTATTATAATTATTTGTTGCCTTATTTAATTTCTTTTTTATTAGTGCTTTAATTGAATAATCAATTGTTAAAAAAGGAAATTGTCCAAATTTTTAAATTTTGAATTTAAATTTAAATTCAAATCTGAATTTGAATTTGAATTTGAACATGAAGTTCAAATTTCGAAATTGAAATTTAAAATTTTGAATTTTAAAAATAAAAAAATTAAATAAAAATTAAAAATAAAAAAGAAATCAATTTTTTTTTGTTTTTGGCATCCCAACATTTAGGGTTTCATAATCTAGAGCATGTATCATATAGGTTTATTTAATTGATTATCATAGCTAGTTGTGAATGTGCTAGGTTTCTTTATTGCTTCTCTTGCTTAGTTTATTTTATTCTTTTATGTTATATTGCTTAATTGCACTTTAGAATTAATTGCTCATGCATTGTAATTAGTTGCATTTGTTGTGTTCATTTTGTCTTTCCGTTACTCCATTTTAAGGGCATCCAACTTAAATAAGATAAGGTGGGGATTTCATCACCCTTCCTTGGCCCAAAAATCACCACCCTTCATGTGCGGTTTACCCTAAACCCTAATTTAAAATTTGGATAGTAAGGTCCTTTAGGGAAGCCTCACATTTGATTCAAAGGTGTGTTGAATTTTAGGGAAACTTGTGATTACATTCCATAACCGACGGTTGGTGTCTAAGGAAAGAGGTTAAATAGCTACGCCTAAGCGGGTTTTGTGGTCACTTAATTAGGTCCTTGCGAGAGCAAGGGGAGCCTCCCACATCTCCACCTCTTACCTGGCTAACCAAAGGAAGTTGTGTAACTCCATGGCCTAGCAAACACATACACAGTCCCAGTAGTATCATCATCCATCTAACTCCATGGTCCAACAATTTCAAAGGCCACAAGTACAGAGTTCATTCCAACAGGTGTACCCTAGGAACCAACCGGTCCAACCGTATCAGGCTTACCCTCAACCTCCTCAAACCCGTACAGTAGATGATTAATTCATGCAGCTTCAGTAGCTGATCCTAAATCAACAACAGTCCATCGATAGATTAGAGAGCCATATTGGACAGCTAGCCAAAGCCAAGAAGAGGAGAGGAGTAGGGCAGTTACAAAGTCAACTGGTTGTCAGTCTTAGAAATAAGCCACCGAGTTTTCCTCCACAACAAATTCAACCACTTCCTAAGAACCCTTAGCCTAAAAATACCAAGGCTATTATAACCTTAAGGAGTTAGATGATTTTAGAGGACCCATGTGAGAAAAAGAAAATTGAAGAAGAAAAGGAGTAGGAAGACCCTAAGTTGGGGGGAGAAGAAGAAGGAAAGAAAACGTTAGAAGAATAACCTTTAGTGAACCAACCCATAGTTCCCTTTCCAATTGTACACACAGTCGGGCTGGTGCGAAAGAAGAAAGAGACTCACAACGAGGAGAGCAGGGAAGTCCATATTAACGTCCCTCTCCTTGACGCGATCCAACATATCCCGGCCTATGCCAAGTTCTTAAAAGAGTTGTGTACTCAAATGATGGAGCCATGATTGGCACCACAAAGAATAATGCTCTTGGTAGATGTTAGTGCAGCTCTCCTAAACCACTTTCCCTGAAAAATGAAAGACCTTAGTGCTCCTCTCATAAGCTATGTCATCTTTGGAATCACCTTTGATCGGGCCTTATTGGATCTAGGAGTCAGTATAAATATGCTTCCGTCCATTCATGACAGGTTCAGGATCGACGATTTAGAACCTACCCTGGTAATTCTACAACTCATTGATTGGTCAATCAAGACTCCTCTAAGTGTTATTGAGGACGTCATTGTCAGGGTAGAGGGTTGTCACTTCACATTGGATTTCATCATCCTAGACATGACCCTAACCGAGGAACTGAACCACATCCCGATAATCTTAAGATGTCCATTTCTATCAATGATCGATACAAATATCAACTGTAAATCAGGAGAAATGGACATTTCATTAGAGGAGCAGAAAGTCTGATTAAACATTTTTAGTGCCTCTAAGTATCCAAACCTAGGGGAAGATGAGTGAAAGGTGGATATAGTGGATGATCTTTTAGATGCCCTGCCTACCCCGTGGTTAGCCCAATCTGAACCCAGTCTGTCGGAAGATGAAAGTGAGTCGGGGAGTATAGATCGGAACAGTGTGTGAATGTGTCCGGCTGAAGACATTAAACTTAGCGCTGGTTGGGAGGCAACCCAACATAGTTTTTAGTGTTTTTGCTTTTAGTACTTGTTTTTCTTTTCTTGATTCGAGACTAGGTGGAAGACCTTGAACCCCACAGGAAAACCTTATTCATTGTTACCTTTGGCCCAAATCCGTTTTGCATCATTCTAGTCATGCCATTAGGGACAATGGCATTTAAGTTAGGGGATGAAGAGAGAAAGAAAAAATTGAAAAAAAAAATGAGAAGCTAAGCCTTTAAATATGTAGAATTAAAATTTCACTGAAAATTTTAAATTTTTTTCCATTAAAAGAAATTCCCAAACAGAAAAAGTTGAGGAAACTGATAAAAGAATATTGAATTTTGTTGAAAATGGTAGCAAGTGATAGGAGTCAAAATTGGTCTTATTTGAATATTGTCGAAACCATTTAGAAATTGGAAAATACTCCCAAGCTTGCCCCTGCCAAAATAAGAAGAGAAAGATGGAGAAATTAGACAAAAATTCTTCAAATTGTTAAAAATAGTGGACTACCCTGAACACAGTAATGCAAAAAGAAAAAAGAAAAAAAAAGAGAATAAAAGGTCAATTGACACCCTAGACTTAGTAAGTAGGTCTCTTCACCTAAGTCAAGTGTTGAGATTTGCGTCAAACGAAAAAGGGATTGCCAAAGACAATCACCTAACACTTAGTAACCGGGTCTCTTCACCTAAGGTAAGTGTCGAGATTCGCATAAAATGGTTGAAGGTAACAAAAAAAAAAGTATGCATATCAAGTTCAGGGGTAGAAATCCACAATAAAAAATGATAAGAAGAATAACCACCTGATTTCAAAAAATCAATCTCAGCTTATCAAGACAGTCTGCAAATGGAAGGGTATATAAGATTTTTAAGCTAAGTTTCTATAATATTCAAAGTAGGACAGTTTTACCCCTTAAGCCCAATACCGATTTATACAAAGTTTAAGAATTCTGGAATCAAGATGCTTGACTAATTCTGTCAAGATGATCTTGAGATGGGAAGGATCTCTGTGCTTAGTGTAATTTTAAGGATGCATTGCTAAGGGACTAGCAATGTTTAAGTTGGGGGTGTGATAACTTTGCATTTTGATGCCTTAAGGGCATCAATTCAGGGGCATTTTCGGCCTTACAATAGTCAGGATGTGCACTTTTCCCAATTAAATGCAATGTTGTTGCCCCTAAGGGTCTTTGTGCAAATTCTGGGGAAACTAGGAACTTTTCATGGCTGAAATGCAGCTTTTGGGAAGCTGGTGTGAAGTCAAGCTGAGAGAGGGGGTGTTTTTGTGAAAAAGTGAGAGCAGGAGGGTGCCCCCTAGCTGCTAAACCCAATTTGGCGCCCCTCCTACTGTATTAGCATGCTACCCACGCCTTATCAAGCCCTAGGGTGCCTTTTAACCCATTCTTTTCACTCTTAACAAACCCTAGCCGCCCCTAACTACTAAATCCTCACCTTACATCTCTTCTAATCTCCACCATCCATTCTAGGGCACTCTCTTTTTAGCATTCTAACCCTAGGAGCCACCTAACTTCTAATTTTCACCATTCAGCATTTAGCCATTAAATCTCAGCCTTACATAATATTGGGTGCCTTCTCCTTTTCTTCTTAGCCGTAGGATCACCTTAGAACCGTCCTAACCCTTCATTCTAAACCCTAGGGCACCCATAATTTTGCTAAAACCCAACTGCCACCCCCTCTTTCTCTCTATTCCCAATTATATCCACCCTTCTCTATAAAAAGGACCGTAGGGGCCCTGGAGAAGGGGTTGGTCAATTTACCCAATTAACAAGGCTCAGGTTTCTTGAGGAGTTCAAGGGTTGTAGAAGGGGAGGACATCCAATTCTTGTCAAGAGGGGTTCTTGCAAGCTGTTCAACCATTTTACAACTACCGCCACTGGATCTGATCAACCATTCTTTTCTTTTCTTTATTTTCTTTTCTATTATTTTTATTTCTGTAATCTTTTAGATTTAATTCTTTTTTGTTTCACTATTTTGCAGATCTGAATTCGTTCAGTTCAAGGCTAAGGTGTCTCGAGGGGTTTGAGGGTTGTAGAAAGGACGGACGCCTGGTTCTTGTCAGGAGGGGTTTCTACAAGCTGTCTGGCCGATCTGCAGCTACTACCACCGGATCCAGATTTTGGATCATTTTATTTATTTATTTCCTTTGTTGATTCCCATACTTTATTAAATTCTGATTTTTATTTATTGTCTTGTTTAAAATTGAAACATTTAATTTCAGTAATAATAGATTTTAATTTTGTATTTTCTGCCATTCCCGATTGCATTCTCTTGTCCGAATCTGAGTATATATTAATTTTTCACTTGCTTCCCTGTGGATATGACCCGTTCTCACCCATTTACTACGTTAGTAGTTGTTTAACAAATTGGAAAAAAATTATAATTGTTTAAACTAGTGTTCCAGAGTATTTAACGACGCACTTCCGGACACACCAAGTTACTAAGCCCGTTGCCTCCACCAAGGCTGAGGTAGTTCTAGTCATCAACTTGGTCAAGGACGACTAGGAGAAAAAGTCGCAACACCATCCCAAGGTGGCCCGATCACCCAAGGTGCATCCTAAACACCCCGGGGACAATTCTGTGGGGGAAGTCCCCGAGGAGAGGCAGTCCATCATTGATGCCCAGACCTGCCTTTACAAAAGCCAGGAGGCCATCTTTCCTGAGCTAGTCTCCAACATGACTGCAATGCATCCTACTGAGCTAGGCGCCAAAGTGATGTGTTGTGCCATGGTGGTAAGTCCTCAAGCCCATTACTGTATTGTTACCGAAGTGCTTTCTTATTCTTAACGAATTTATCTTCTTCTGCAGATCAACTCCGTGGAACATACCTTCATTAAGCAATCTAAGCGGCACCTCGCAAGGGTTGTTGAGGCTAAGGCGGTATCATCTGAGTACAAGTCCAGAGTAGAGAAAGTTGTTGAGGTTATCATCAAATTAAATGACAATCTAGTGTCTAAGCGAAAGCATGTCGAGGAGCTGGAGCTCGACAATGCGAAACCCAAGAAAGATCTCGAGGAAAAAGAAGCTTCCTTGGCCGAATGTAAGGAGGCCATTCTTATTGACACGATTGAGGAGGCCAAGATCCATGCCATCAAGGAGTACAAAGCCTCATCGGGCTTTCTTAAGGAGAGGTAGGACTATGGCACCTCGGCTTTCTGTAAGGGCTTCAAGCTCTATCGAATGCTTGTGAGGCCGATGTACCCCGAGCTCGGCCTCGGACCCATCACTTTCTTTGCTTGCACCAAGGAGATGACTGACAAGGTCGACGAGGACCCAAACTCTGAGGAGGAGGAGGATGATGAGATCATCGAGGATGTCAGGGAGGAAACCGATATGGAGATCGCTGATAAGGATGTTATGGAGGAGGAAGCCACTAATGAGGGTGTTGTCGTTGCTAGTAGAGACAGGGATGAGGAACCTCGAGATGTTTGAAACCTTTACCGCGTTGTATATATGTAACATGCCGAGCCTCCAAGCTCGGTCTAAAGAATTTTCCTTTTTCTTTCTGTTTTTTACTACATCGATGTAATTATTGATGAACTTCAATGAAAACATATATCTCTTTCCTACTTCATGTCCATCTCTTCTTTTAATACTTTGCTAGAACTTAAAGATTCAAAAAATAGACTAAGTATAGGTTTACTCGAGGTGCCTAGTATCAAATTGACTAAAAGCTGTAGGGGGTAAACCAGAAGTGTCTTTTTGCTGAGGCAACTAGGCATAGTATGGCATATAATCCAAACTGCCTATGTGCCAACTAGGCATAATTAAAGATATACTAGAACTACCCATATGCCAAAGTGACTAGGCTTTATTAGACCGCCGAGGTCAAAGTTAGGTTGGACTGGGGGCCTCTAGGCACAAAGTGACTTGCCATCCCCTTTGAATTCTCTTTGAAATATGATTTGCCGATGTACTTGACTAGGTCATCGAAGCGGATAGTCCTTCATACTTTGTGAAATTTTTGATTATCTGGTTGAATTCGCAGATGCTTAACTCTTGAGCTTATAGATAGTACTAGTTGAGGTTGCTAACATTCCAGGCACGAGGTACCTGCCTCCCTTCCACCGTTTCGAGCTTGTATGTTCCATCTTCGAACACCCATCGTACTTTGTATGGACCTTCCCAGTTCGGTCCCAGCTTGCCTATGCTCGGCTCAGGCACCATAACTTTCTAGAGTATAAGGTCGCAAAATCGGAAGTGGCATCACTTGACTCGAGCATTATAATACCAAGTTAGTCGCTGTTGGTAACCCACAATACAAATATAGGTCAAGTCGCACACTTCTTCGATCATTAGCTTCCTTGTCATACACCTCTAACCGCAAGATCGGTACTTCGATCTTAGTAGGAATGAAAGCCTCTGTACCATACGTCAAGTTGAATGGAGTCTCTCTACTTATCATTTTGATTGTAGTCCAATAGGTACCAAGGACACTGGGTAATTCGTCTACCCACAAACCCTTATCTCAGGAGAGCTGAGCTTTGAGTCCGTAGAGGATTGCCCTGTTTGTCACCTCAGCCTGTCCAAAGTAAAATTTTGTCAAATCCCCATCTCGACACACAAGTTCTGGAATTTTATGTCTTCGAACTGCTTCCCATTGTCGGATATCAGCACCTTCAGGAGTCCAAATTTACATATTATGTTCTTCTAGAAAATGTTTTGTACATTTCAGGCTGTGATTATCGCCAGTGACTCGGCCTCCACCCACATCATAAAGTAGTCAACTACCACGACCAAGAACCTTCTCTGCCCGATTACCGGTGGGAATGAATCGAGGATTTCTATTCCCCATTAGGTGAAAGGCTATGGGCTGGTCAAGTACTTGAGGTTGGCAGTGGGCTGGTGAAGTATGTTGGCATGCTTCTAGTAGTTTTCACACTTCCGGATGAGCTCAAGTGCATCCGCCTTCTTTGTAGGCCAGTAGTAGCTTTGCCTTAGTACCTTTTGGGCAAGCTCCCTACCCCCAGGTGTCCTCCACAAAGACCTTCATGGATATTGTGTAGCACCTAGCTTGCCTCTAAAGGTCGCAAGCAGCACAGGTAGGGGAGCGTGATCTCCTATATAGCTGCTCACCAATAAGGACATAACGAGCAGACTGACACTCTACCCTCCAAGCTATGTTGCAATCTGCTAGTAGGGTTCTGTGGAGCAGATAATCAAGCTTAGTTTTGTTGCCAACACAAGAGCGACCTCTTCTACCGCTCTGGCAATGCTAGGTCACGGCAGGTCTTCAACATACACCGTCCTTTTTGTGACGTTTATTGCACTAGCCAGCTTCGAAAGCGCATCAACCTCTGCGTTCTCCGTCCTCGGTACTTGGTGGATAAACCAAGAGTGGAAGCCGGGCAGGAGCTCTCTCACCTTGGCTAGATAGGCCGACATGGCAGGCTCCCGATCCTCGTACTATTCATTCACTTAGTTCACGACCAGCTAAGAATCACTACACACCATGACGTGCTTCACGCTGAACTCTTCAACCAAAGTCAACATGACTATTAATGCCTCATACTCTGTTTCATTTTTCGATGCCTCAAACGCAAACCAGAGAAAGAACTCCAGCTTCACCTCGCTAGGTTCATAGAGTATTAGCCCAACTCTACTTCCTCACTAGTTATGAAGGGATAGGAGATCCATCATATGGACGAACGAACATTGCAGAAAGATTGGGCAAAATTTCAAAAATTTCTTTGCTCCTATTTGGGAATCGTATTTCCAATTTAGAAAATTGCATTTTCAAGGTTCGTTCTTGTAACCAAACCAAACCAAATCTGAAACCAAGATTAGGGAGAGGTATACCTGAAACGGAATCCACACAAAAATGTTCCTCCCAACGTAGGTGTTCACGCCCAAAGAATGTACCAAAGCATCCCTCCACTGAATATGACACAACTTAGGATGAGGCAGGATCAACACGTAATTCTTCACCAAGAACTTCTGATTCTTCAGTAAGAATCGAATGGGGTAGTGAGCACAGTTTCATAATTGTTTCTTCTAGCAAGAAACAATATCAAGATCTAATCTTGATCAATTCCAAGAAATGAAGATCAAAAAGGGTAGGGTGGCAAGAGTAGAGAGAGAAAACTGAAGGCAAAAACATTCAAACTATGTTGTGTTTTGTAGATCCTTTTAGATCCATCTTACTCTTTATATATAGCCTTAAAGAGATGATCTCCTAATCTGATTAAGAGTCTCTTGATCCAAATCTTTATTTGGATCTAAACTCTTTAATTGATAAGGATAAGCCCTTATCTTATTTACAGATCAAGAACAGCTACTCCTAATAAAATTAGAAATTTCCTGATCCAAATCTCTATTTGGATCTAGACTCTTTAAGTGGATAAGAGTTATCCTCTTATCCTTATCTGCTGATCCATACCCAGATTTGCCTCTATTTAATTAATCCAATTAACCTAGTTCGAAATAGGCTTTAGGCCCATTAAGCTTTTAGGCTCTCTTCCTTTTAATGCTAGCTAGCTTGGCTCTCTTTGTATGGCATGGGACCCTATCTTGATCTACATATTAGCCACATGAGTTCGATCCAGCCTTAGTTACAAAGTCTGGCCGGATTCATTGTAGGACATAATGAACCCTTGAGTCCATCACCATGGTATCTTAATGGGCCCAACATTTACACTAAATGGTCCTTGGGTCCAGCCATCTTATGAAGGCCCAAGGACTGTGGGTAGATGCAATATTAACCCATCAGGTATAACCCTCAATGGTCTTACACTTAAACCTTTCAGCCATTAATGATCAAACACTACCCGACAAGAGAGGACCACTCCCTTGGCTGCAAGGTACAATGCTACACTCTCTACTCACATGGATCCCAGGAATTAAAACCTTTTGCAAACAATTTGTGAAACATAACATATAAGTATATCTCTATATAACTATATTTTGCAAAACCAAATTTCAAACACATTTGAAATCCACTACCGGCAGTTTAGGTTTCCATCAGAGAGAGTGCATTTCCCCGATCATTCACTTTGTCCGACAAAGGGGCTGATCCTGTCACTATGATCACCCACTCAAGTGAATTCTCGGACTGCCCCAACATACCCAGGTTTTGACCCCCGCTAAGGATCTCACTGATTGGCATATCAAAGACAGCCCAATCCGACACCTAGTGTAGTACCATAATCGTGTCTAGGGGTTAGGTGTAACATTCTAGTTTTAACCATTTGTCTCCAAGGTCCAGGGCAACACTACAATTTGGTATGATTCAGGATTTCAAGAAAACCCACAATGCATGTACCTCAGGTCTCACCCTGGCAGTTGAGACAAGCCACCCCAACCAACTTGGCGGCACATCAGTGTCAGCCTTGGCAGGATAAATCTCCCCAAATCTATCCAATGGCTATGAAGATTCTAAACTAACACGAGTCTCATATGTGTCCAGTTTAAGGGTATTACATAGAAACACACCACAATAACATGAATCAAATATGTACTTTATTAATTTACAATAAATGTCATAATGTACATCAAGCTGATTGGAGCTAAGGGCATACATTGTCTAACAGGTTAGATGAGCCCTTAACGTGGAGGATCCAAGGCTCCTCATCCCAAGTCAGGACTTCCTTGGCCAGGACGGGTGTCATGCCGGTTGATGCCTCCGACGTGTTAACTGGCTTTGTCACCTCAAGGGTCAGCGTGTTGAATGTACACTCGGCAACAAAATCCGCCAAGACTTGCACTTTAATTGCTAGGCGTAACTCGAACCGGATGTCGTATTCGTTAGCCATCTTAAGACCTCAGGCTTCTAAAGGACATGCCTCAGAGACCGATCAGTTAACACAATACTTGTATGGGTTTGGAAGTAAGGACATAGCTTTCGAGCTGCCAAGACTAAGGCAAAGGCCAGCTTCTCAATGTCGGGGTACCTAGTCTAAGATGCATGCAAAACCTTACTTATATAATAGACAGGTTTTTGGACCCGGTCTACTTCCCTTATTAATACCGAGCTCACTACCTCGTCACTCGCAGAAAGGTAGAGTTTTAGCTTATCTCCTGACTCAAGTTGAGTAAACATAGGTGGTGAACTTATGTACCTTTTGACCTCATCGAATGCGAGCTAGCACTCCTCAGTCCACTTGAAGTCCTTGTTCTTTTTAATAACCTTAAAAAAGGGTAAGCACCACCCGACCAACTTAGACATAAACCGGTTCAAGGTGGCAATTCGTCCAGTTAACCTTTGTACTTCTTTTATTGACCTAGGTGGTCTCATATCTAAGATTGCTTGGATTTTCTCCGATTTGGCTTCGATGCTACGTCAGTGCACTATATAGCCAAGGAAATTTCCAGACATGACCCAGAAGACACATTTATCTGGGTTGAGCTTCATGTTATACTTTCTTAAAATTTGAAAAATAACATTTAAATCATCTATAAGAGAGTTCAAAAATTGGGTATTCACGACCATGTCATCTACATAACATTTTACTTTATTTCCAATAAGTAGTGCAAAAACTTTATTTACAAGGCACTAGAAAGTTGCTTCAGTGTTTTTTAGTCCACGGGGCATAACTTTATAGTAGTATAGCCCTAACTCAGTTACAAATGCTATCTTTTTGCTATTTGTCTAGGTCCATCCGGATTTGATTGTAGCTGGAGTAAGCGTCCATGAAGCTCAGCAACTCATGCCCCGAGGTCGTGTCTACTAGGGATTCTATTCTTGGGAATGAGAAATTGTCCTTTCAGCAGGCTTTGTTGAGGTCGGTGTAGTCGACGCACATGTGCCACTTTCCATTAGCTTTCTTCATGAGCATGGGGTTAGCTACCCATCTCGGGTATTGGACCTCTCTGATAAAGTCTGCTGCAAGGAGCTTCCCGATCTCCTCATCTACTACCCTCCACCTCTTTGGGGCGAGGTTCCTTTTTCATTGCCTAACTGGTCTGACTGAAGGGTCCACATTCAATTTATAAGTTATTATTGATGGGTCTATGACAGGCATTTCTGCTACCGACCATGCAAAAACATCTAAATTACCAAGTAAAAAACTTACTAGTGTAGACCAAAGTTGTTCCTTTAGGTGAGCTCCGATCTAGGTAGTCTTTGTGGGCTCGGTATCATAGACTGGGACGAGGACTATATCCTCCATGGGTTGAGCTCACACGTCTATATGCTTGGGGGGTGGCTCCAGCTCAACATTGCCTGCCAATTTTGCTTTGCCTTTCAGTGTCGCGACGTAGCACTTTCGAGATTCCAACTAGTAGACCCATACGACCCCTATTCCATACCTCGTCAAAAATTTCATCAAGAGGTAATAGGTCGGAACCACCGCACGAAGTGCATGCAGAATGGGCCGACCTAAAATTGCATTATAGGGGGACGGGGTGGCAACCACCAAGAAGGTGTACTCAAACCGGACTACATTAGGCTTTGACCTTGCTATAATTGGCACCTTGATTCTTCCTAAAGGCATCACCACATCTTCGCTGAAGACCACGAGGGATGCGTTCACTGGTTGTAAGTCCATCCACTCCAGCTACATCTTCTCGAAAGCTTCTAAGAAAAGAATATCTATCGAACTTCCAGAGTTGATCAAAATCCACTTTACCTCGAAGTCATTAATGATAATTTTGACAGTGAGGACATCATCATCCAGATACTGGATCCTGCGAAGGTCGTCCTCGATGAAGTAGATGAATTTCTCCACCCAAGAATGCTTCGGTTGGTTCTTGTCTTTGTGCTCGAGCTCCTTCACTATGTTCTTCCCCACCACCATGTTGCACCCTACCACTATAGAGCCTCCTGTGATCATATTGACCACTCCACATATCGACCTTTCTGGTGGTGTTGAATCTCGAGGTAGATGTGAAGGGATGAGATGCCGAACCCTGCAGGAAGGTTGGGCAAAATTTCAAAAATTTCTCTCTCCCATGTGGTAATCATATTCCCTATTTTAGAAAACTACATTTTCAAGGATCAATCTTGAAACCAAACCGAACCAGATCTGAAACCAAAAAGGGAGTGGAGGGATATACCTGATATGAAGTAGTAATAACCACCAATGAAGGTGTTCACGCCCAAGGAAAAATCCAAAGACGGCTTCCACCGAAGATGACACGGTGTAGGATGAAGCAGAATCAACAGGATGGTTCTTCAGCAAGAACTGAATTCATTAGGAAGAATTCGATGCAGGGCTAGTGAGAACGACTTTAAATTACCTTTCCTGCCAAAAGGTAATATCAAGAACCCTTCTTGATCGCTCCCACAAGTGGAGATCGAACTGGTATGGCGGTAAGAGCAGGAGAGAAGGAGACAGTGCAGTCAAACGGTGTTGTCTCTCTCTTGAATTCAACAGTCTGTTAGATGATTTCTGATGTGTTCTGAGGGTTCACCCTACTCTCCTATTTATAGCCTTAAAAAGAGGTTCTCCTAATCTCATTAGAAGTTTCCTAATCCAAATCTTGTATTTGGATCTGGACACTCTTTAAGAGATATGGATAATCCCTTATCTTATCTGCAGATAAAGATCAACCCTCCTAATCTAATTAGGAGTTTCCTGATCCAAATCTTTACTTAGATCTGGACTCTCTGAGTGGACAGGGATAATCCCTTATCCTATCTGTTGATCTAAATCCCAGAACTGCCCTCTTTTAATTAATCTCATTAAGCCAGTTCGAATTGGGCTTTAGGCCCATTAAGTCCATCTACTCACTTTGTTAGACAGTTTTGTACGCCCTTAGCTTCAATCAGAATGATGTACTTTATGAGTTTATTGTAAATGAATAAAGATACATATTTGATTCATGTTCCCTTGGTATGTTTCTGTGTAATACCCTTAAACTGGACACTTAATGAAACTCGTGTTAGTTTAGAATGTTCACAGCTAGTGGGTCGGTCTGGGGAGACCTATCCTGACAAGGCTGACACTGTAGTGCCACCAAGTCGGTTGGGGTGGCTTGTCTCAGCTGCCAGGGTGAGACCCTAGGCACATACAGTGTAGGATTAATTGAATCTTTGAACTGGACCAGATTTCCAGTATTGCCCTAGACCTTGGAGATTGATGGGCAAAACTGGAAAGTTACACCCGACCCCTAGACTCGATTATGATACTACACTAGGTGTCGGATTGGGCTGTCTTTGATGTACCAATCAGTGAGATCCTTAGCGGGGGTCAAAACCTGGGTACGTGGGGACAGTCCGAGAATTCATCTGAGTGGGTGATCATAGTGACAGGATCAGCCCCTTTGTCGGACAAAGGTAATGATCGGGGATGCACTCTCACTGATGGAAACCAAGACTGCCGGCAGCCGATTTCAACCGTTGAGATTTGTTTTGCAAAATATATTTTATATAAGATATAAAAGTATATATGTATGATTTCTAAATTGTTTGCAAGAAGGTTTTAATTCCCGGGATCCATTTAAGTGGAGAGTGCAACACTGTTCCTTGCAGCCGAGGGAGAGGTCCTCTCTTGTCGGGCAGTGTATGATCATTATGGGCTGAGGGGTTAAGTGTAAGACCATTGAGGATAATACCTGATGGGCTAATCTTGCATCTGCCCACAGTCCCTGGGTGTTACAGGGTGGCTTGGCCCAGGGACCACTTAGTGTAAGTGTTGGGCCCATAAAGCCCATTTGATGGGTTTCAGGGGGTGCACTGTCATTAACAGTGTATTCGGCCAGGCCTTGTAACAAAGGCTGGGCCGAACCCATGTGGCTGATGTGTAGATCAATGCTTGGGTCCCACGCCATACAAGGAAGCCCAACTGGGCAGCAATTTGGAAGCCTTTTTGAGTACATAACCTTAAATGGGCCTTAAGCCCATTACGAGCTGGGCTGATTTGATCAGTCATTTAAAGGGGGCGAATTCTAAAGAGGGTCAGCTGAAAGGATTGGGCTTAGACCCTATCCACTCAGAGAGTCCAAGATCTAAATGGGATTTAGATCTGTAAACCTCCTAATTAGATTAGGAGACAGCTGATCTTATCTGCAGATAAGATAAGGGTTATCCCTTATCACTAAGGGACTTCTAACCCAAATATGATTTGGATTAGCAGCTCCTAATCTGATTAGGAGCTGATCCCTTTTGAGATTATAAAAGGGGAAGGGGGCGGCAGCCTACTACACAACAACATCCATAGCATTCTTCTCTTTGAAGAAAGAGAGATTGAGAGATTTCCTGCATACTGCGAATTCTCTCCTGCCGCCACCTTCCTGCTTTTGCCATTCCTTCAGTTCGATCTCCAGTTCTTGGGAGCAATCAAGATTGGATCTTGATTTCAATCTTTTAGGGAAAAGATTGGTTGGAGCTGTACTCAAGTCGTCCAGTTGATCCTTAAGAAGGGTCAAGTTCTTTTGGAAGAACGTTGCTGATTCTGCTCCACCCTGCACTGCGCCATCTTCAGTGGGAGTAGTCTTTGGATTCTTCCTTGGGCGTGAACACCTCCATTGGGAGATATTACATCTCTGTATCAGGTATATTCCTCTCCCATTATTTTTGGTTCAGATCTGGTTTAGTTTATGGTTCAAGATTGATCCTTGAAAATATGATTTTCTAAATAGGGAATACGATTCCCAGTTGAAGGGAGAGAAAAATTTTTGAAATTCGCCCCTTATTCCGCAATCTTTGGGCGTCCATAGGATGGATCTCTCATCCCTTCAGTGGTATCAGAGCCATGGTTCAAATCTTGAACCAATTTGTTTCAGATCTGAACCTGCGCAAATGGGCAGAAGGTGTTCTACCCGATTTGCGCAGATATGGGTTTTGGGAATTTTTTCCCAAAAATTAATGGGCGAATAATCTGAAATTAATTATATATAAATCTGATTATTATTTAGAATTGTTCTTTATGATTTTCTTGATTTATGGGCTGTTCGTACAAGAGGAGATCGAAATTTTGGTTTGCGCAGGGAACCTGCAAGATTTGCAGTTTCCTGATTTATTTATTACATTTGGTCTGTAATTTTTTTTATTTTTAGACTCAATTTATAGGCATTCGATCTGATGTAATAATTAATAGAAATAGGATTTCTATTTTATTTTATTTTGGATCGAAGATGGCGGCGCAGAAAGGGAGAAATCGCAGAGAAGAAGATTTCGCAGATGGGAGAATCGCTATCTGCGATTTGCAGTTTGTGAAACTGCATTCTGTGATCTAACCTTTGTTTTGCAGGATGGATTGTGCGAACAGCCCTGATTTACTGATTGTTTCTTTTCTTTTATCAGTAATTAATTTCAGATTATTTTCTTGAATTAAAGATTTAATTAAAAATCAAACCCTAGACCCATTCGAACCAAGATTGGTTCAAACTGTTTGGACCGAATCTAGGGTTTAATCAAGGCTGAAAGTCAGCCCTAATTTTCCCACTAATGGGCCTATGGATTGATATTTAATTGAATGGTTAATTCGGCCCAACCTGTAAAGGCCCAGTTTTAAACAGTTAAAACTGCTAAAAGCCCACTTAACCCTTAAAGCTATATGGGTTGAACCGTTCGGCCCATATACCTAGATAATGTTAATGGTTAATGTTATGGATTTAAAATGGGCTTCAAATGGGCTTTACAGATAATTAATTGATTGGATCAATTTATCCCTGCATGTGATGTATGGATGTGTAATGTGCTACGTACATGGGCCATAAGTACTTGGCCCATGCTCAATCGATAATGGCTCTTTCGCACACCATGGCTGAATGCACATCATTGCCATGGTGTCCCTTTTGGTCATTGGATGACCTCCCTCCGTGGTGGGCCCCACACCTCATCATGAGGTCTCGTGCGGAACCCTAGCCGATTTAGGCCCACCAAAATCTGGCTTTATGAAAGTCAGTGGGAGCCACTTTGGTTTGACCTAAAGATAAAACTAGGGAGTAATTATCTGTTCCCTCCAGATAATATGAGTGCATGTGATAGGGAGATTCATATGATGAACTCTCTAAAGGCCTTCCATCATTAGCATAAGGATGGGTCCTTCAGTGATGAGGAAACGCACCAGAAAATGGGCTATCCATTTGCTGTTGGGCTTGTCTAAGTGTTTCATAAGATGATAGGGGCTTCATAGACCGATGTGGGAGGGGCTTCACCAGAAAATGGGAACTCTCTCACGGTACCTTGGCGTTCACGAACATGATGGGTAAGCACTCATTGGACAGAAAGGTTTACCTGAAAACGGCTCTAAACCGTGTCTGACAGAGGCCAAAGGGAAAACTCATATGATGAGTGGATATGATCCTTCACAGAAAGGTGGTGGGGTTATGCAGCTGAAACAGTTGGCCTCATGCACCCTATGTGATTTCCCACATTTCCAGAGACAACCCGTAGTCTCCGTTGCTGAGAAAGGAGGGAAATCTCAGAGACGAATAAATGGAAATG
Organism: Nelumbo nucifera; assembly: GCF_055504915.1. Lineage (NCBI taxonomy): Eukaryota > Viridiplantae > Streptophyta > Magnoliopsida > Proteales > Nelumbonaceae > Nelumbo > Nelumbo nucifera. The sequence goes on along the minus strand of NC_142649.1, from coordinate 52,787,071 downwards.
GATCGTAGATTAAAATCCATATCTATGAAATGAACATGAATCAAATTAGGTCATGGACTGATGTTTGCTCTTTTATCAGAAAATGGCAAACGGATCTTTTGCAAAGCTACTTGATGACAACAAGTTGAAGGGCCCAAACTATGCTGACTGGTATAGAAACCTTATGCTGGTCCTTGCTTCTGAAAAACATGATAAATTGGCAAAGAATCCTGCCCCGGAGCGTCCGGGAGATAGGGCTTCTGAGGCCCGAAGGAGAGACTATCAAGAATGGGAGGAGAAAAACTCCCTTGCCCGGTGTTACATCATTGCCTCGCTGGACAATCCGATACAGAGGCAGTTCGATCAGATCGAACTTGCCAAGGACATATTGGACAGTCTCAGGACGATGTATGAAGAGCAGAATTGTTCTACTCGACAAAAGGTCTTGAAACAGTTCATGACCACACAAATGTCCAAGGGCCAACAAGTTCACGACCATTGTCTTCGGATGATGGGATACATCAATGAACTGGAGGCTCTTGGATCTGGGCTGGACCTTGCAACCCAGATAGATGCTATCCTTAACTCTTTGCCTCCTTCCTTTAATCCGTTCATCATGAACTATAACATGAACAAGCTGAATGTCAGCTTACAAGAGCTCAGCAATATGTTGCAAAGAGCTGAAGAACTGATTAAAAAGGATGAGCCTGTAGCCATGCTTGTTGAAGCTGGCAAGACAGGCAAGAGAAAGAGGAAGGCAAAGAAGCCTCAGAAGAAAGCCACTAAAAGCAAGAAGCAGAAGAAAGACAAAGCATCGGATGCCTGTCACTTCTGCAAGAAGACCGGCCACTGGAAAAGGAATTGTCCTGCCTACCTGGAATCTAAGAAAGGTAACTTCGAAACTTGTGTTATAGAAACCAATTTATTGGTAGCTTCTGCGTCCTGGTGTATTGACTCCGGGGCTTCAACTCATGCGTGTAACTCACTGCAGGGGTTCAAGGTAAGCAAAAGGCTGAGTGAAGGAGAAGTAACACTCTACTTGGGGACTACTGCAACTGTTGCAGCCACGGCCATAAGAACCGTGGAATTATGTTTTAGAGAAGAAATAATTGTACTGAAAGATTGTCTTTATGTACAAAATTTAAGAAGAAATTTGATTTCTGTCTCAAAACTGTGTGCAGATGGTTATTCTGTCTTCTTTAGTAATACGATTACTATTAAAAGGAATAACAGATTCATCGCATACGGGGAACTGGAGAACGGTCTCTATGTTCTACATCCTTCTCTAGAAACTAACATAACCGAAACTACGTCGGTTGAAAACCCCAAGAAGAGAGCCCGTGATACAGTTAATCCCACGTGTCTGTGGCATTACCGACTTGGCCACATCGGTGTTGACCGAATCACAAGGTTGGTAAAGGATGGTCCTTTGGATTTTCTAGCTGTAGAAGATCTTCCCACCTGTCAGCCTTGCCTACAAGGCAAGATGACGAAACGGCCATTTGACGGTAAGCCTGAAAGATGTACAGGCACACTTGACCTAATACATACTGATGTATGTGGTCCCCTGAGTGTTAGGACACGAAATCAACACGTGTATTTCATCACCTTCACAGATGATTTTTCACGATATGGTTACGTGTACCTAATGAGACACAAGTCTGAATCCTTTGAAAAGTTCAAAGAGTTTAGACAAGAGGTCGAGAAACAGTTAGGGAGAGAAATTAAAGCCCTTCGATCCGATCGAGGTGGCGAATATCTCTCTGACGAATTCAGGGACTACTTAAAGGACAATGGGATAGTATCACAATTAGCTCCTCCTGCTACACCACAACTTAACAGTGTTTCAGAGAGGAGGAATAGGACCTTATTAGATATGGTCCGGTCGCTTCTCATACACTCAGAGTTACCCACATCCTTTTGGGGTTACGCATTAGAGACTGCGATTTACGTGCTGAATCGGGTTCCAACAAAATCGGTTCCGAATACTCCATATGAACTTTGGACCGGAAAGAAACCAGTGTCAGACACTTGAAGATTTGGGGTTGTCCAGCACACGTTAAAAGAACGAGTGCAGACAAGTTGGAATCTAAGACCAGCCGTTGCCTATTTGTAGGCTACCCAAAAGGCTCTGTAGGTTACCTTTTCTATGACCCAAGTGAGCAGAAAGTGTTCTGCAGTCGAAATGCGCAATTCTTGGAAACCGACTATATCCTGGACACCCATCGTCAGGAAGTTGTTCTTGATGAGGAGAGCTCAGGAGCAGTGGGAGATGTCCCACAAGTTCCAGGTAGTGACCAACTTAGAAGATCCACTCGGGCATCCAGGCTACCAGTCCGTTATGGTTATGACCAGGATAGTTACCTGGTGGAAACCTTGACTAATGAGGAGGATCCCATGACTTACGCGGAAGCTATGTTGGACATAGATTCCCAGAAGTGGGTGGAGGCCATGAGGGCAGAGATGGACTCAATGGAGACCAATGGAGTCTGGACTCAAGTAGATCCGCCCTCCGGGGTAAAGGCAATCGGTTGCAAATGGATTTACAAGAGGAAGAAGGGCCCCGATGGCAGGATTGAGACCTTCAAGGCTCGTCTAGTGGCGAAAGGGTACACTCAGAAAGAAGGCATCGATTATGAGGAAACCTTTTCGCCCGTGGCCATGCTTAAATCCATTAGGATCCTGCTAGCTGTAGCAGCATACCATGATTATGAGATTTGGCAGATGGACGTCAAAACTGCATTCCTGAATGGAGATCTTGCTGAAGATATCTATATGCAGCAGCCGCAAGGCTTCGTTGCTGCAGGTCAGGAAAACATGGTATGTAAACTTAACAGATCCATTTATGGGCTTAAGTAAGCTTCTAGAAGTTGGAACATCCGTTTTAACACTACTGTCAAATCGTTTGACTTCGAGCAGAATGCGGATGAACCCTGTGTCTACAGGAAGTACAGTGGGGATAAGGTTACCTTCTTGGTTCTGTATGTAGATGACATTCTACTCATTGGGAATGATATAGGAATGTTAACTACGGTGAAAGTATGGCTTTCGCAGCAATTCTCCATGAAAGATCTTGGAGAAGCCTCCTATGTACTTGGTCTTCGACTCTATAGAGATAGATCGAAGCGGATAATTGGATTATCCCAATCTGCTTATATTGACAAAATAGTCAAAAGATACAGCATGGAAAACTCCAAGAAAGGAAATGTTCCATTCAAGCACGGAGTCACTCTCTCCAAGATGATGTCTCCCAAGACTTCTGAGGAGATTGATGGCATTAAAGACGTTCCCTATGCCTCTGCCGTAGGGAGCATCATCTATGCCATGCTGTGCACTCATCCTGACATTGCTCAGGCAGTGAGTGTAGTAAGCAGATTTCAGGCCAACCCAGGGCAGGAGCATTGGACTGCTGTGAAAAACATACTTAAGTACCTTCGAAGGACAAAAGAGTTTTGTCTGGTGTTCGACGGTAGCTCACTACAGATCCAAGGGTATACAGATGTCGATTTCTAGTCAGACCCAGATGATAGAAAGTCTTCATCTGGATATGTTCACACGATAGGATCGTGTGTTGTTTCCTGAATGTCAGCAAACAGGGGTCCTAAGTAGCAAATTAATAGTCCACAACCCAAAGCCGAAAGCATTGCCGTAAGTGAGGCTGCCTTATGAATGAAGGTGTTCATTCCTGAATTTGGAATTCAGCACATCACCCATTCCACTGTTGTATGACAACGCTGGACCTACGGGAGGATAGTGTAAAGAGGTAGCATCAGCGGAGAATGTGGTAGACCCATTGACTAAGCCACTGTCACAGAAAGTGTTTGAGAAACACGTGGAAAGCATGGGACTCCGGCTAGTACCTGATTGGACCTAAGTGCAAATGGGAGCTGTTAGATAGTTTTGTATGCCCTTAGCTTCAATCAGAATGATGTACTTTATGAGTTTATTGTAAATGAATAAAGATACATATTTGATTCATGTTCCCTTGGTATGTTTCTATGTAATACCGTTAAACTGGACACTTAATGAGACTCGTGTTAGTTTAGAATGTTCACAGCCAGTGGGTCGGTCTGGGGAGACCTATCCTGACAAGGCTGACACTGTAGTGCCACCAAGTCGGTTGGGGTGGCTTGTCTCAGCTGCCAGGGTGAGACCCTAGGCACATACAGTGTAGGATTAATTGAATCTTTGAACTGGACCAGATTTCCAGTATTGCCCTGGACCTTGGAGATTGATGGGCAAAACTGGAAAGTTACACCCGACCCCTAGACTCGATTATGATACTACACTAGGTGTCGGATTGGGCTGTCTTTGATGTACCAATCAGTGAGATCCTTAGCGGGGGTCAAAACCTAGGTATGTTGGGACAGTCCGAGAATTCATCTGAGTGGGTGATCATAGTGACAGGATCAGCCCCTTTGTCGGACAAAGGTAATGATCGGTGATGCACTCTCACTGATGGAAACCAAGACTGCCGGCAGCCGATTTCAACCGTTGAGATTTGTTTTGCAAAATATATTTTATATAAGATATAAAAGTATATATGTATGGTTTCTAAATTGTTTGCAAGAAGGTTTTAATTCCCGGGATCCATTTAAGTGGAGAGTGCAACACTGTTCCTTGCAGCCGAGGGAGAGGTCCTCTCTTGTCGGGCAGTGTATGATCATTATGGGCTGAGGGGTTAAGTGTAAGACCATTGAGGATAATACCTGATGGGCTAATCTTGCATCTGCCCACAGTCCCTGGGTGTTACAGGGTGGCTTGGCCCAGGGACCACTTAGTGTAAGTGTTGGGCCCATAAAGCCCATTTGATGGGTTTCAGGGGGTGCACTGTCATTAACAGTGTATTCGGCCAGGCCTTGTAACAAAGGCTGGGCCGAACCCATGTGGCTGATGTGTAGATCAATGCTTGGGTCCCACGCCATACAAGGAAGCCCAACTGGGCAGCAATTTGGAAGCCTTTTTGAGTACATAACCTTAAATGGGCCTTAAGCCCATTTCGAGCTGGGCTGATTTGATCAGTCATTTAAAGGGGGCGAATTCTATAGAGGGTCAGCTGAAAGGATTGGGCTTAGACCCTATCCACTCAGAGAGTCCAAGATCTAAATGGGATTTAGATCTGTAAATCTCCTAATTAGATTAGGAGACAGCTGATCTTATCTGCAGATAAGATAAGGGTTATCCCTTATCACTAAGGGACTTCTAACCCAAATATGATTTGGATTAGCAGCTCCTAATCTGATTAGGAGCTGATCCCTTTTGAGATTATAAAAGGGGAAGGGGGCGGCAGCCTACTACACAACAACATCCATAGCATTCTTCTCTTTGAAGAAAGAGAGATTGAGAGATTTCCTGCATACTGCGAATTCTCTCCTGCCGCCACCTTCCTGCTTTTGCCATTCCTTCAGTTCGATCTCCAGTTCTTGGGAGCAATCAAGATTGGATCTTGATTTCAATCTTTTAGGGAAAAGATTGGTTGGAGCTGTACTCAAGTCGTCCAGTTGATCCTTAAGAAGGGTCAAGTTCTTTTGGAAGAACGTTGCTGATTCTGCTCCACCCTGCACTGCGCCATCTTCAGTGGGAGTAGTCTTTGGATTCTTCCTTGGGCGTGAACACCTCCATTGGGAGATATTACATCTCTGTATCAGGTATATTCCTCTCCCATTATTTTTGGTTCAGATCTGGTTTAGTTTATGGTTCAAGATTGATCCTTGAAAATATGATTTTCTAAATAGGGAATACGATTCCCAGTTGAAGGGAGAGAAAAATTTTTGAAATTCGCCCCTTATTCCGCAATCACAGGCATTTGTGTAATTGGTACCTTCCGTGCTCTGATGGTCTAGGCAACCATCATGTACCTACACTGGTAACTTTCTATGTCGTAGTCGATGTCACAATGGAAGTGGCAATACTTTTTTGGGTTATGGTTGGCGGGGTCGCCTATCATCCTTGGTAGCCATCTCACGTACTCGGCTATCTTTATTTACATTAATATCTCGCCCCTTTTGGCATTCAGGGCAGTGTAGCTCTGGGTCTGGACTGGTGGGGTTCTAGATCACCAGCTTGATTTGGAACTCTGGTGTGGTGATCTACTCTTTCTTGGCGATCTGCTTAACCTGCTGCAAGGTGATCGGCTTCTCTTCGGCGACTTGCTTATTCACCGTTGCTTGGTACTCCCCCCTTCTTCCTCTGGTTACTTTCTCTTCCCGACCAGCTGTAGCTCTAATCGGGATCCCAACACCTCCTCCGGCTTTGTAAACTTGTCCAGTTCAATGAGGAACGTCTCCACAGAGGTTAGAGGATTCGACTCAATTTTCCAGGGCAAGTCGGGGTGGAAGACGCTATTCACCGCCGCAGTGAGTTGTACTGTTGAGTTGAGGTTGGGAATCTGTAGCTGCTCGAGGTTAAACCTTTTAATGTAATCTCGGAGAGGCTCATTCAGTCGCTAGACCACGTTTAGTAGATAGTTCACGGATTTGGGGCACCTCTTACTGGTGGCGAAGTGCGTGGTGAAGAAATCCGTGAACTGGTTCCAACTCTCTCGAGCAATCCCGTGTACCACCATCCGAGTTGTTCCTCGGAGCACAGTGGAGAATGACATATAGTGGCTTGCGGCATTGGCCCCATGAAGCTGCATCAGGGCCTAAAAGTTGTCACTGTGATCTACTGAGTCGGTCATTCCATCATACAATTCCAGGCTCGGGGCTTTAAAGTCCTTAGGCCGTGGGGCTATAAGGATCTCTAGTGCTAAAGGTGAGGGTCGGGTCACGCACGATGTTGCAAGTTGCGCGACAACCGAGCTAACCTCTCCCTTCTTCTCTTTCTTAGCCTCCTCATTGTTGGTGGGAGCAAGGTGGCTTTTTCCACCACTGCTACGTAAGCTTTTATGGCGTCTCCTCTTCGACACCTTAGCGGTGTTGTTCCCTTCTGTCCCTATTGGTATCGTGGCTCTGTTGTTCTACTCTCTAGGACCTAGTTCTGGTTGTTAGGGCGACGAGGTGGATCTGGGACCTGGTCCTAGTTTCTGATGTCGGGCTACTGGTCACCTAGCTGCTAGTTGTTCCGATTGACATTTTGTTGATGTTGGTTCTTTCGTCGGTTCATGTTCTGCTGATTTTGTTGGTTCTAGTTCACAACCACATTTTGTAGTGGTGGTTGTGGCTGCTATGGCAGAATGAAGGCAACAAACCTTTCCTCCCAAGCCTACATTTGAAGAGTCATACTACGGACGTACTACACCAATTCGTTGAACTGCTACATGTCGATCCCTACGGGAACCACTGATGGCTCAACCGTGGGGAGAGGGGTGATGCGTGTGCAAATTACACATAAAATTCTGGTGTTTATGCATGGTTTTTGTGCTGATTTGTGTAAAGTTTTACCCTAATTCAGCTTAATTTCTGGAAATCATCAAGTGAGAGCAGTTTAGAGAAAAGAAAGCAAAAAAACCAAGAAAAATGAGCTAAATTGGAGGTAATTCAGCCCAGCTGGAACAAAAACCCAGCTGAGAGGTCAAAGGAGGGCCATTCGGCCCATGCAGCCCATGTTGCACTCTTTGGGAGATGCCCAAAGAGAGATCCTAACCATATCCTTCCAAGGGAGCCTATTCGGCCTAGCAAGGAGGAGGCCCATTTGCAGCTCAAGAGCAGCCCAAATTGCAGCCCAAGAGAAGCTAGGAGCGGCAACTTCTAGAAACATCAAGAGAAGCTAGGGGCACCAAATTTTAGAAGGTTCAAGAGAGGCTAAGGGCGGTAGCTTCTAGAATTCTTGGAGAGCTGAAGGAAAAACTATTTAAGGAGGTCTCTTGGAGGAAAGAAGGCGTTCAGCACCTTGTGATTCAAGACTTTGGGGAGAAAATCCTTGAGTTCGAATGCTTGGAGGGAGAAGAGAGAGATAGGCACAAGAGAGGAGATTCAAGCAATTTCAAGAGGAGAAGAATCTGAATTCGAACGGAGAAGAAGCCATTGGATATCTAGGTTGTTTCTTCCTTGATTTTTACACATTTAGTAATCGAATTCAGCTAGGGATGATATGTAGTTTTCTCCATTAATTTTTCTTTCTTGTTGTAATTGACACATGATTTCTGTAATTTCAAATCAGTAATTAGTTTTTGTGGTTCATTCGAATAGATTAGATGCAATCTTGATGTTTCTTGATTAGGAATTTGATTGTAGAATTCCTAGCCGAACTGTTGTTTTGTAATTTCAGATCTATAACTTCATATCTTGATTTTATAATGTTTGAATTGCTTGAGAATGAATTCAGACAACATTAATTCTGTTTGGCCGAACTGTTCATCATTCTTGGAAGTTCTAGAGTGCTTGAGAAAAACTCTATAATTTCGGATCTACTAATCAAGAATCGAATTGAGTGTGATGTTAGAGATAACTTGCACAATTCGATTAGTGTTCATTCAACTGAAATGATGTTCATTTAGCTGAAATGATGCCCTAGAATTGTTAGATCTTATTGCATGCATGGGGATTAGATTCTTGATAGAGATATAAGAATTATCACTCATGCATAGAGTGAACATGCGCTTGAGAGAGGTTGTTCATTGCCTTAGAGTTTCACCAAACCCATTAGGAGTTTCCTAATCCAAATCTCGTATTTGGATCTGCACTCTCTTTAAGAGATAAGGATAATCCCTTATCTTATCTGTAGATAAAGATCAGCCCTCCTAATCTAATTATGAGTTTTCTTATCCAAATCATTATTTGGATCTGGACTCTCTGAGTGGATAGGGGCAATCCCTTATCCTATCTGTTGATCTAAATCCCAGAACTGCCCCTTTTAATTAATCTTATTAAGCCAATTCAAATTGGGCTTTACCCATTAAGTTTATGTGCTCACTTAACCTCCAAACTACTGCCCAGTTGGATATCCTTATATGGCGTGAGACCCAAAAATTGATCTACACATCAACCACATCGGTTCAGCCCAGCCTTTGTTACAAGGCCTGGCCGAATTCACTATAAGAAACAGTGAACCCCTGAGTCCATCACCATGGGCTCTTAATGGGGCCAGCATTTACACTAAATGGTCATTGGCTCAAGCTACCATATAAAAACCCAAGGACTATGGGAAGATGCAAGATTAGCCGATCAGGTATTACCTTCAATGATCTTACACTTAACCTCTCAGTCCATAATGATCAAACACTACCCGACAAGAGATGACCTCTCCCTCGACTGCAAGGTACAATGCTGCATTCTCTACTCACATGGATCCCGGGAATTAAAACCTTTTGCAAACATTTTGAAACCTTAATATATATATGTATATCCCTATAAAAATATATTTTGCAAAACAAATTTCAACGATTGAAATCAACTGCCAGCAGTTTTGGTTTCCATCAGAGAGAGTGCATCCCCGATTATTCACCTTGTCCGGCAAAGGGGCTGATCCTGTTACTATGATCACCCACTCAGATGAATTCTCGGACTGTCCCAACATACCTAGGTTTTGACCCCCTCTAAGGCTCTCACTGATTGGCATATCAATCACAGCCCAATCCAACACCTAGTGCAGTATCATAATCGAGTCTAGGGGTCAGGTGTAACATTCCAGTTTTGCCCATCTATCTCCAAGGTCCAGGGCAATACTGGAATTCTTGTTCGGTTCAGGGCTTCAAGAAAACCCACACTGCATATACCTCAAGTCTCACCCTGGCAGCTGAGACAAGCCACCCCAACCAACTTGGCGGTACATCAGTGTCAGCCTTGGCAGGATAAATCTCCCCAGATCTATCCAATGGCTATGAATATTCTAAACTAACACGAGTCTCATATGTGTCCAGTTTAAGGGTATTACACAGAAACACACCATAATAACATGAATCAAATATGTACTTTATTCATTTACATTAAATGTCATAATGTACATCATTCTGATTGGAGCTAAGGGCATACACTATTTAACAGCTCCCACTTGCACTTAGGTCCAATCTGGTATAAGCTGGAATCCCATGCTTTCCACGTGTTTCTCAAACACTTTCTATGTCAGTGGCTTAGTCAATGGGTCTACTACATTTTCTGTTGATGCTACCTTCTGAATTAGGATGTCCCCTCTTCCAACTATCTCCCGCAGTACGTGGTACTTCCTGTCAATGTGCTTCGACTTTGAGTGGGCTCGTGGCTCCTTAGCCTGAGCAATGGCTCCAGTCTTGTCGCACAACAATGGAATGGGTGATGTGCTGGATGGAACTACTCCCAATTTGTGAATGAACTTCTTCATCCAAATGGCTTCTTTGGCAGCTTCACTTGCGGCAATGTATTCGGTTTCGATTGTGGAATCCGTCGTGGGCCCCTGTTTGCTACTTTTCCAGCAAACAACACACGATCCCATCGTGAAAACGTATCCAGATGTAGACTTTTTATCATCTGGATCTGACTGAAAGTTGGCATCAATATACCCCTGGATGTGTAGTGAACTATCATCGAATACCAGACAAAACTATTTTGTCCTTCGAAGATATTTTAGTATATTTTCACAGTAGTCCAATGCTCCTGTCCTAGGTTTAACTAGAATCTGCTTACCACACTCACTGCCTGAGAGATGTCAAGGCAAGTGCACAGCATGGCATACATGATGCTCCCTACGGCTGAGGCATAGGGAACGTCCTTCATGCTCTCAATCTCCTCGGGAGTCTTGGGAGACATACCCTTGGAGAGAGTGACTCCATGCCTGAAAGAAACATTTCCTTTCTTGGAGTTTTCCATACTGTATCTCTTGACTATCTTGCCAATGTAAGTAGATTGGAATAATCATATTATCCTCTTCGATCTATCTCTATAGAACCGAAGACCCAGTATGTAGGAGGCTTCTCCAAGATTTTTCATGGAGAATTGCTGTGAAAGCCATACTTTCATCGTAGTCAACATTCCTACATCATTCCCAATGAGTAGAATGTCATCTACATACAGAACCAGGAATGTAACCTTATCCCCACTGGATTTTCTGTAAACATAGGGTTCATCTAAATTTTGCTCAAAGTCAAACTTTTTGATGGTAGAGTCAAATCGGATGTTCCAACTCCTAGAAACTTGCTTAAGTCCATATATGGATTGATTTAATTTACATACCATGTGTTCCTGACCCACAGCTGTAAAACCTTGCGGTTGTTGCATATAGATATCTTCACTAAGATCTCCATTCAGGAACGCAGTTTTGACTTCCATTTGCCAAATCTCGTAATCATAGTACCCTGCTACAACTAACAGGATCCATCGGCGAAAAGGTTTCCTCATAATTGATTCATTCTTTCTGAGTGTACCCTTTCACCATAAGACGAGCCTTGTAGGTCTCAACCTTACCATCGGGGCCCTTCTTCCTCTTATAGATCCATTTGCAACCAATTGCTTTTACCACAGGGGCGAATCTAACAGAGTCTAGACTCTATTGGTCTCCATTAAGTCCATCTCAGCTCTCATGGCATCTACCCACTTCAAGGAATCTATGTCCAACATAGCTTCCGTATAAGTCACGGGATCCTCCTCACTGGTCGTGGGGTAGCCTATGAATAGGCAACGACTGGTCTATGATTCCAATTTGTCCACACTCATTCTTTTAACATGTGTCGGACAACCCTAAATCTTCAAGTGTCTTACACTTGGTTTCTTACCGGTTCAAAGCTCATAGGGAGTCTTTGGAACCGATTTGGTTGGAACCCGGTTCAGCACGTATATCGCAGTCTCTAATGCGTAACCCCAAAAGGATGTGGGTAACTCTGAGTGTACGAGAAGTGATCGGACCATATCCAATAAAGTCTGGTTCCTCCTCTCTGATACACCGTTTAACTGTGGTGTAGCAGGAGGAGCTAATTGTGATACTATCCCATTGTCCTTTAAGTAGTCCCTGAATTCGTCAGAGATATACTCGCCACCTCGATCTGATCGAAGGGTCTTAATTTCTCTCCCAAACTGCTTCTCAACCTCTTGTCTGAACTCTCAAAACTTTTCAAAGGATTCAGACTTGTGTCTCATTAGGTACACGTAGCCATACCGAGAGTATGAAAGAATGGTAGGATCCATCTAATGGACGCCATAAAGGTTGCGGAATGGGTGGGCGAGTTTCAAAAATTTTCCTACCTTCCCCCAACTGGGAATCATATTCCCTAAATTTAGAATACAATATTCAAGGATCCTACTTGAACCATAATCAAACCAGATCTGAACCAAAAGATAAAAGGGAGGAATATACCTGATCCAGAGAAGCAGTATCTCCCAAAGTTGGTGTTCACGCCCAAAGAATGCACTAAGATCCGTTCCTGCTGAAGATGACACAGCTGTGGACGGAACGGAACCAGTAGGGTGCGTCCTACACACTGGATCCTTCGCAAGAATCCTCTGGAAACTCTGAACACCGAATCTTCTTCAGTCTTTCATTCAGGACTGATGTCAAGAACTGATTTCTTGACTTCCTATTGTTGCAAAGATCGAATCTTGCAATAGTGAATGGCGGCGTCAAGAGGAGAACTCCAGGGACGAAGATGGCTCAACTGCTTTTCTTCTCTCTGGAGTATGAATGAGATCTGATCTCAATTCGCAGGGAGTTTTTTTTTCACCAAAACCCTAGTTCGAATTCTGATGTATTTTTTCTTGTTTTTCTTTTCTCCTCCTTTCTTCTTGATTAAGAAACCTCCTAATTAGGAGTTATCCCAATCCAAATTTGTATTTGGATAGGGGATTATCTTAATCCTATCTGCAGATTAAGTTAGTTTACTCCTGATCTTATCAGGAGGTTACCAGATTCAAATCTAATTTGAATTTGGTCTCCTAGAGTGGATAAGGTCAAAGGCCCAATCCTTTTACTAACATTAATCTCAAATTCACCCCATAGATGGGTGATCATATCAGCCCAACTCGAAATGGGCTTTTGGCCCATTACATGTTCAGTGTTTAACTAGTTTCCAATCTGCTGCCCAATTGGGCTTCTTTGTATGGCGTGGGACCCAAGCATTGATCTACACACCAGCCACATGGGTTCGGCCCAGCCTTTAATACAAAGCCCAGCTGAATTCACTAAAAGATTCAGCAAACCCCTAAGCCCATCATATGGACCCTATGGGCCCAACACTTACATTAAGTGGTCCCTGGGCCAAACCATCTTATAAAAACCCAGGGACTGTGGGCAGGTGCAAGATTAGCCCATCAGGTACTACCCTGAATGGTCTTACACTTAACCTCTCAACCCTTAATGATCAAGCACTGCCCGACAAGAGAGGACCTCTCCCTCGGTTGCAGGGAATAGTGTCGCACTCTCCACTCACATGGATCCTGGGAATTAAAACTATTTGCAAACAATTCGAAACCATACATATATTTATATATAAATATATTAATTTTGCAAAACAAAATTCCAACGATTGAAATCAACTACCGGCAGTTTGGTTTCCATCAGGGAGAGTGCATTCCCGATCATTACCCTTTGTCCGACAAAGGGGCTGATCCTATCACTATGATCACCCACTCAAATGAATTCTCAGACTGTCCCAACATACCCAGGTTTTGATCCCCATCTAAGGATCTCACTGATTGGCATATCAAAGACAACCCGATCCGACACCTAGTGACATGTCATAATCGAGTCTAGGGGTCAGGTGTAACTTTCCAATTTTGCCCATCTGTCTCCAAGGTCCAGGGCAACACTGGAAATCTGGTCCGATTCAAGGATTCAAGTAATCCTATACTGCATGTGCCTTGGGTCTTACCCTGGTGGCTGAGACAAGTCATCCCAACATTTGGTGGCACACCAGTATCAGCCTTGGCAGGATAAATCTCCCTAGACTTATCCAACGGCTGTGAATATTTAAAACTATCACGAGTCTCTATAAGTGTCCAGTTTTAGGGTCTTACACAGAATTAAACCAAACAACATGAATCAAACATGTACTTTATTTATTTCCACTAAATAACAAAAGTACATTAAATCGGATTGAAGCTAAGGGCATACAAAATAGTCTAACAGCTCCCACTTGCACTTAGGTCCAATCTGGTACAAGCTGGAGTCCCATACTTTCCACGTGTTTCTCAAACACCTTCTGTGTCAGTGGCTTAGTCAATGGGTCTGCCACATTATCCACTGATGCTACCTTCTGAATCAGGACGTCCCCTCTACCAACGATCTCCCGCAGTACATGGTACTTTCTCCCGATGTGCTTTGACCTCGAGTGAGCCCGAGGCTCTTTAGCCTGGGCGATCGCTCCATTGTTGTCACACAACAACGGGATGTGTGATGTGCTGGATGGAATCGCTCCCAATTCGTGTATGAATTTCTTCATCCACACGGCTTCCTTGGCAGCTTCACTTGCGGCAATGTACTTGGTTTCGGTTGTGGAGTCTACAGTGGACCCCTGTTTGCTGCTTTTCCAAGAAACAGCACACGATCCTATCGTGAAAACATATCCAGATGTAAACTTTCTATCATCTGGATCCGACTAGAAATCGGCATCGGTATACCCTAGAACTTGTAGTGAACTACCATCGAATACCAGACAAAACTCTTTTGTCCTTCGAAGGTATTTGAGTATGTTTTTCACAGCAGTCCAATGCTCCTGCCCTGGGTTTGCCTGGAATCTGCTTACCACACTCACCACCTGAGCAATGTCCAGGCGAGTGCACAGCATGGCATACATGATGCTCCCTACGGCTGAGGCATAGGGAACGTCTCTCATGCTCTCAATCTCCCCAGAAGTCTTGGGAGACATCTTCTTGGAGAGAGTGACTCCGTGCCTGAAAGGAACATTTCCTTTCTTGGAGTTTTTCATGCTGTATCTTTTGACAATTTTGTCAATATAAGCAGCTTGGGATAATCCAATTATCCGCTTCGATCTATCTCTATAGAGTCAAAGACCCAGTATGTATGAAGCTTCTCCAAGATCTTTCATGGAGAACTGTTGTGATAGCCATACCTTGACTTAAGTCAACATTCCTACATCATTCCCAATGAGTAGGATATCGTCCACGTACAACACCAAAAAGGTGATCTTATCCCCACTGGATTTCCTGTAAACACAGGGCTCATCCAGATTTTGCTCAAAGTCAAACGTTTTGACTGTAGAATCAAATCGGATGTTCCAACTCCTAGAACCCTGCTTAAGTCCATATATGGATCTATTAAGTTTACATACCATATGTTCCTGACCAGCAGCAATGAAGCCTTGCGGCTGCTGCATGTAGATGTCTTCACTAAGATCTCCATTCAGGAACATAGTTTTGACATCCATTTGCCAAATCTCGTAGTCATGGTACGCTGCTACAGCTAGCAGGATCCTAATGGATTTAAGCATGGCCACGGGCGAAAAGGTTTCCTCATAATCGATGCCTTCTTTCTGAGTATACCCTTTCGCCACCAATCGAGCTTTGTAGGTCTCAATCCTGCCATCGGAGCCCTTCTTCCTCTTGTAGATCCATTTGCAACCAATTGCTTTTACCCCGGAGGGCGGATCTACTAGAGTCCAGACTTCATTAGTCTCCATTGAGTCCATCTCAGCTCTCATGGCCTCCACCCACTTCTGGGAGTCTATGTCTAACATAGCTTCCGCATAAGTCATGGGCTCCCCAGACTTATCCAATGGCTGTGAATATTTAAAACTAACACGAGTCTTTATAAGTGTCCAGTTTTAAGGTCTTACACAGAATTAAACCAAACAACATGAATCAAACATGTACTTTATTTATTTCCACTAAATAACAAAAGTACATCAAATCGGATTGAAGCTAAGGGCATACAAAATTGTCTAACAGAGTAATTATCGGTAAACGTTATAAAATAAACGTGTTGGTTACATGTCCTAACACTCATGGGGCCATATACATCGGTATGTATAAGGTCAAGCGTGCCAGCACATCTTTCAGGCTTACCGTTAAATGGTCGTTTTGTCATCTTTCCCTGAAGGCAAGGTTCATAGGTTGGAAGATCTTCTATAGTTAGAAATCCAAACGATCATCCTTTACCAACCTTATGATATGATCTATGTTAATGTGGCCAAGTCGGTAATGCTACAGGCATGTGGGATTGACTGTATCACGGGTTCTTTTCTTGGGGATATCATCCGACGTAGTTTCGATTATGTTAGTTTCCAGAGAAGGATGGAGAACATAGAGATCATTCTCTAGTTCTCTGTATGCGAGGAATTTGTTATTTCTTTTGATAGTAATCTTATTACTAAAGGGAACAGAATATCCATCCGCACATAGTTTTGAAACAGAAATCAAATTTCTTCTCAAATTCTATACATAAAGACAATCTTTTAGTACAATGATTCCTTCTCTAAAAATTAACTCTAAAGTTCCTATGGCTGTAGCTGCAACAGTTGTAGAAGTCCCCAAGTAAAGAGTCACCTCTCCGTCACTCAGCCTTCTGCTTGTCCTGAACCCCTGCATTGTGTTACATGCATGTGTTGAAGCCCCGGAGTCAATACACCAGGAAGCAGAAGTTACCAACAAATTGGTTTCTATGACAAAGGATTCGAAAATACCTTGTTTCTTGGACTCCAGGTACTGAGGACAGTTCTCTTCCAGTGGTCGGCCTGTTTGCAGAAGTGACAAGCATCTGATGCTTTGTCTTTCCTCTGCCTTTTGGAATTAGAAGCTTTCTTCTAAGGCTTTTTCTTTGCCTTCCTCTTCTTCTTGCTCGATTTACCTGCTTCAACAAGCATGGCAATGGGCTCATCCTTCTTGATCAGTTCCTCGACCCTCTACAACATATTGCTGAGTTCCTGAATGCTAACATTTAGCTTATTCATGTTATAGTTCATGATGAACTGATTGAAGGAAGGAGGCAAAGAATTTAGGATGGCTTCAACCTTAGTGGCATGATCAAGTTTGGATCCAAGTTCATTGATGTATCCCATCATCTTAAGACAATGGTCATGAACTTGTTGGTTCTTGGACATTTGCGCGGTCATGAACTGTTTCAATACCTTCTGTCGAGTAGAACGATTCTTCTCTTCATACATCATCCTCAGACTGTCTAGGATATCATTGGACAATTCGATCTGATCGAACTATCGTTGTATCGGATTGTCTAAGGATGCTATGATGTAGCAGCGAGGAAGGGAATTTTTCTCTTCCCATTCCGGGGTGTCCCTCCTATGGGCCTCAGAAGCCATATCTCCGAACGTTCCAGGGCAGGGTTTTTAGCTACTTTGTCCAACTTTTCATATGTTAGGACCAGCATAAGGTTACGGTACTAGTCAGCGTAGTTTGGGCTCTTAAGTTTATTGTCATCCAACAATTTTGCCAATTGTTCGTTTGACATTTCTGATAAAAAGAAAATATTAGTCAACAACCTTATTTGATTCATATTATCTACATAGATATGGCTTTTAATCTATGTTCCATTTCCATTTATTCATCTCCGAGATTTCCCTCCTATCTCACACATAGGGTGCATGGAGCCAACTGTTTCAGCTGCATTACCCCATCACCTTTCTGTGAATGATCATATCCACTCATCTTATGAGCTTTCCCTTTGGCCTCTGTCAGACAAGGTTCATTGTCATTTTAGGTTAAACCTTTCTGTCCAATGAGTGCTCACCCATCATATTCGTAAACGCCAAAGTACCGTGAGAGAGTCTTCCATTTTAGGATAGACCCCTCTCACATCGGTCTATGACGCCCCCATCATCTTATGAAACATTCCAACAGATCCAACAGCAAATGGATAACCCAATTTTATGGTGTGTTTCCTTATTACTGAATGACCTATCTTCATGCTAATGATGGAAGGCCTTTAGAGAGTTCATCATATGAATCTCCCTATCACATGCACTCATATTTCAGCGGAGGGAACGAAATATTACGCCCTAGTTTAATTTAGGTCAAACCAAAGTGGCTCTCACTGGTTTTCATAAAACCAGATTTAAATGGGCCCTAGGATCCGCACGATTCCTCTTGGGGAGGAAGCTAGTGTGGGGCCCACCATGAAGGGAGATCATCCAATGATCCTAAGGACACCATGGCAATGATGTGCATTCAACCATGGTGTGCGTAAGAGTCACTATCGTGTCAGCATGGGCCAAGTACTTATGGCCCATGAATATTGCACATCACACATCCATACGTCACATGCATGAAAAACATAATTGATCCAATTAATTAATATCTGTAAAACCCATAATTAAATCCCAAAATTATCCATAATATTACTGATTAATATTATCTAGGTATATGGGCTGAACTACAAAGAGCAGTTCGGCCCATATAGCTTTTATGTAGTCAATGGGCCAAAACAGTTTTAACACATTAAAACTGGGTTTTACGGGTGTGGTCTGAACTGCATCTTGCAATTAACTATCAACTCCTGGACCCAAGAGTGAAAAAAAAGGGCTGAGAACAGCCCCCATCGAACCATAGATTCGGTCCAACCAGTTTGGTCTAATCTGGTTCGAATGGGTCTAGGGTTTGATCTTTAATTCAAGAACATGATATGAAATTAAATTACTGATAAAAGACATTCAAGAATCAGTAGAAGGGTTGTTCATAGATCTTCTATCCTGCAAAACAGAGGTTGGTTCGCAGTTTGCAGTTTCTCAAAGTGCAAATTACAGATAGCCGAACCCTAATCTGCAAAACTCCTTCCTTCTGCGCGATCTGCTTCGAATTTGAATGAAATAAAATAAAAAACCCTAATTATCTATTAATATTACATCAAAAATAATTCCTATACATTCTGTCTTAAAATTAAAAAAAAAAATAATTACAAACAAGAATGAAAGAATAGTAGGAGCGTAGACTTCTTGTGTCAATCAAGATTTCGATCCCCACCGTACGAACAACCCATAAATCAAGATAAATATAAAGAACAATGCTAAATATAAATCAGATTTAAAAAGATATAATTTTAGATCAATTGCCCTTAATCTAGGAACCGATTTCCTAGAAAATCAACAATCTGCGCAAATCGGGTAGAACGCCTTCTGCCCATTTGCGCAGTTTCAGATCTGGCGAATTTCGGTTCAAGATTTGGACCTGGCTCTAATACCACTGAAGGGATGAGAGATCCATCATATGGATGGCCGAACCCTGCAAGAAGGTAGGGCGAAATTTCAAAAATTTCTCTCTCCCACGTGGGAATCACATTCCCTATTTCAGAAAACTGCATTTTCAATGACCAACTTGAACCCAAACCGAACCAGATCTGAAACCAAAGGGAAGGAGAGGGATATACCTGATACGGAGTAGTAGTAACCCCCAATGAAGGTATTCACACCCAAGGAGAATACTAAAGACTGCTCCCACTGAAAATGACACAACGTAGGGTGGAGCAGAATCAGCAAGGTGGTTCTTCAGCAAGAACCGAATTCTTCAGCAAGAATTCGATGGAGGGTGAGTGAGCACTGAAAGGATGAGATATCCATCGTATGGACGCCCAAATCTTGCGGAATAGAATGGGCAAATTTCAAAAATTTCTCTCCATCCTACTAGGAACCGTATTCCCTATTTTAGAAAAATCATATTTTTCAATGATCAATCTTGAAACAAGAACCGAACCAGATTTGAACAAAAGTAGTAGGAGAGGGATATACCTGATACGAAGAAATAGTATCTCCCAATGGAGGTGTTCACGCCCAAGGAAGGAACCAAAAACTGCTCCCACTGAAGATGGGCGCAGTGTAGGATGGAGCAGAATCAACAGCGTTCTTCAAAAGAACCAGATCCTTCGCAAATATCAGCTGGACGACACGTGAGCACTTCTTCCAATTAGCCCTTTCACAAAGGACTAATATCAAGATCGAATCTTGATCACTCCTACTAATAAGAGGAGATCAAATTGGCAAATATGGCGACGGCAAGAAGGAGGCGACAAGAGAGATTTAGCGCAATGATGTTGAATTCTCTCTTCTGTGATTTCAGCTCTGAAGAGGATGTGAATATAAAAAATCTTCTAAAGGTTGCCGTCCCCTCCTCCTTTTATAAGCTTAAAGGGGGATTAGGAGTTGCTGATCCAAATCATATTTGGATCAAAATTTCCTTTAAGTGATAAGGGTAAACCCTTATCTTATCTGCAGATTAGATCAACCCCCTCCTAATCCTATTAGGAGGTTTCCAGATCTGAATATGATTCAGATCTAAACCCTTTGAGTGGATAGGGTTAAGACTCAATCTTATATGCTAATCTAATCTCAGAATTCGCCCCTTATTTAACTGATCAAATCAGCCCAATTCAAAATGGGCTTTCGGCTCAATAAGGTTATGTGCTCACTTAGCCTTCCAAACTACTGCCCAGTTGGACTTCCTTGTATGGCGTGAGACCCAAACATTGATCTACACATCAGCCACATGGGTTCAGCCCAGCCTTTGTTATAAGGCCTGGCTGAATACACTGTTATGGACAGTGCACCCTCTAAAACCCATCACATGGGCTCTATGGGCCCAACACCTACCCTAAGTGGTCCCTGGGCCAAATCACCTTGTAACACCCAGGGACTGTGGGCAAATGCAAGACTATCCCATCAGGTATTACCCTCAATGGTCTTACACTTAACCTCTCAGCCCATAATGATCAAACACTACCCGACAAGAGAGGACCTCTCCCTCGGCTGCAAGGAATAGTGTTGCACTCTCTACTCACATGGATCCCGGGAATTAAAACATTTTGCAAATGTTTGGAAACCATAATATATATACTTTTATATCTCATATTAAAAAAATATTTTGCAAAACAAATCTCAATGATTGAAATCGGCTGCCGGCAATCTTGGTTTCCATCAGAGAGAGTGCATCCCCAACCATTACCTTTGTTCGACAAATGGGCTGATCCTATCACTATGATCACCCACTAAGATGAATTCTCAGACTATCCCAACATATCCAGGTTTTAACCCCCATTAAGGATCACACTGATTGGCATATCAAATACAGCCCAATCCGACACCTAGTGCAGTATCATAATCGAGACTAGGGGTCAGGTGTAACTTTCCAGATTTGCCCATCAATCTCTAAGGTCCAGGGCAATACTGGAAATCTGGTCCGATTCAAATATTCAATTAATCCTACACTGCTTGTGCCTTGGGTCTCACCCTGGCGGCTGAGACATGCCACCCCAACATTTGGTACCACACCAGTGTCAGCCTTGGTAGGATAAATCTCCCCAGACTTATCCAATGGTTGTGAACATTCTAAACTAACACGAGTCTCATAAGTGTTCAGTTTAAGGGTATTACACAGAAACACACCACAGGAACATCAATCAAATATCTACTTTATTCATTTACAATAAATTCATAATGTACATCATTCTGATTGAAGCTAAGGGCATACAACTGTCTAACAAGCACGACTTCAGATCACTTTTTCTGCCAAAAGGTGATATCAAGAACCGTTTCTTGATCGCTCTCAGAGTGGAGATCAAACTAGTATGGTGGCAATATCAGGAGACAGTAAGAGCAAAAGATAGAGGCAGTCCAACTGTATGCTATCTTCTCTCTTGTATCAATAGACTGAAGGATGATCTGGAGGTTTGCCCTACTCCTCTATTTATAGTTTTAAAGAGAGCATCTCCTAATCCCATTAAGAGTTTCCTAATCCAAATATTGTATTTGGATTTGGACTCTCTTTAAGAGATAAGGATAATCCCTTATCTTATCTGTAAATAAAGATTAGCTCTCTTAATCTAATTAGGAGTTTCTTGATCCAAATCTTTATTTGGATATGGACTCTCTGAGTGGATAGGGACAATCCCTTATCCTATCTGTTGATCTAAAACCCAGAACCGCCTCTCGTTAATTAATCTTATTAAGCCAATTCCAATTGGGCTTTAGGCCCATTAAGTCTATGTGCTCACTTAACCTCCAAACTGCTGTCTAGTTGGATATCCTTGTATAGCGTGGGACCCAAACATTGATCTACACACCATCCACATGGGTTCAGCCCTACCTTTATTACAAGGCCTGGCTGAGTTCCTTGTAGGAAACAGTGAACCCCTGAGTCCATCACCATGGGCTCTTAATGGGCCCAACATTTACACTAAATAGTCCTTGGGTCAAGCCACCTTACAAAAGCCCAATGACTGTGGGTAGAAGATGCAAGATTAAGCCCATTAGGTATTACCCTCAATGGTCTTACACTTAACCTCTCAGTCCGTAATGATCAAACACTGCCCGACAAGATAGAACCACTCCCTTGACTACAAGGTACTGTGCTGCACTCTCTACTCACATGGATCCCGAGAATTAAAACATTTTGCAAACATTTTGAAACCTTAATATATATACATACATATATATATAATATATATATATATGTATATATGTATTTTGCAAAACAAATTTCAACGGTTGAAATCAACTACCGACAGTTTTGGTTTCCATCAGAGAGAGTGCATCCCCGATCATTCACTTTGTCCGACAAAAGGGCTGATCCTATCACTATGATCACCCACTCAGATGAATTCTCAAACTGTCCCAACATACCCAAGTTTTGACTCCCTCTAAAGATCTCACTGATTGGTATATCAAACACAACCCAATCCGACACCTAGTGTAGTATCATAATCGAGTCTAGGGGTCATATGTAACATTCCAGTTTTGCCCATCTATCTCCAAGGTCCAGGGCAATACTGGTTCGGTTCAGGGTTTCAAGAAAACCCACATTACATGTACCTCAAGTCTCACCCTAACAGCTGAGACAACCCACCCCAACCAACTTGGCGGCACATCAATGTCAGCATTGGCAAGATAAATCTCCCCAAATCTATCCAATGGCTATGAAGATTCTAACTAACACGAGTCTCATGTATCTAGTTTAAGGGTTTACACAGAAACACACCATAATAATATAAATCAAATATGTACATTATTCATTTACATTAAATGTCATAATGTACATCATTCGGATTGGAGCTAAGGGCATACTCTGTCTAACAACAAAGAGCTTTGTAGCGAGCTAGTTTTTTTGTAAGTATGAGAGTATGAGAGCTAAATCGTGTACCTCAGAAGGATGATGGTGGTCCCTTTATATAGGTGAGCTTCCATAGTCCTCACGAAACACCTCCGAGATCGTTGGCCTGCTAGACTGGGATTTTGTTCTGTATCTGAGGGCAAGAGTTGTCTGAGTGGATAAGGCTTATCCAGCCAAGTCCGTCCAATTCGGACGGGATATAGATAAGCCCTACTACCGAACGACGTGATCCCAAAGAGATTGGAGACAGCTGGCTCCCTTCTAGAAGGACTTTACGTGGCAGCTCGGAAAGTCGGGACACGATAAGCTACTCAGACCTCGATATTAGCCGAGGTACTCGAGGTGCCCGAACTAACCTGGCCTGCTGAAGTGTTCAGAAAATGTTGAGATGTCATCTAATCAACTGGTTGCTCCACGTGTCCACATGCTAATGGGTCAATACAAATTACCCCTCATCAGTCACATTTTTTTAATTACCACTTGGCTCATTATTTTGTAAAATATAGTTGATTTGGTTAGTGGACCTTTGATCTAGATTGTATATTGATTGAATTGTTTAAAGTGGATAATCGTTCATAGATTGATAACTATTTTTTATAATTTAAATATTTTGTTATATTAATGATGAATACCATGGTTTCGAATTGTCGTTGACTAGGATGGTCAGACCATTCAGCCAATTGTCGAGGCAATCGGTTCCATTTCACTCTTAACCCATTTCTGGGCCAAAAACAGTTGACTTGATCAACAACCTACTAATCCAAACGGTTGAACCATTGACCCATTCAAGCCAAACAACAATTTTTGGTCATTTTTTAATTTTAATTATTTTTATTTTTTAAATAGGAATGGGTTATCCATTCAAAAAGAATGGGCGAACCGCTAACCCAGAAATCAGTGGCCAATGTGATTCCGGGTCTGGGTTGGTTTTTAAAACATTGATGAATATCATAAGTAGATCCATTTCAAACCCGACAATTGAACCGCTAACCCAAAATCCAGTGGCCAAAGTGGTTTTGATGCAGGTAGATTTTTAAAATATTGGAAATTGTCTAAAACTCACCATGAGTTTTCAACATTTCTCTTAAACTCACCACAACTTTTCAAAGTGTCTAAAACTCACCATGTCACTAACTTGACATTAAACAAACCAACGGGTGTTAATATATTACCATTTTCACCTTCATAGAAAAATATAAAATATATAAAAATAAAATAACAGTGTGTTAATATATTTCCATTTTAATATTTAGACATGAAAAAAAGAAAAAAGTTCATAAAATATTTTCAAATATAAAATACATAAAATCATAGAAATTACAAAAAAAATATAAAAATTATAGAAATTGCAAAACAAAATAAAAAATTATTTTCAAATTATAGAAACTATAGAAATTGAAAAACAAAATCAGAAAATAAAAATTGTAGAAAAAACACCAAAAATTATAGAAAAACACAAAAATTACAAATAAATAACAAAAAGTATAGGAAAAATTATAGATTCTAGAAAATAGAAAATGTAAAAAAATAGAAATTATAAAAAACATTGGAAATTATAATAAAACACTAAAAATGCAAAAAAAATAAGAAAATTGAAAACTAAGAAGGACCATTTTTCCTCTAACTCGCCATTCAAGGGTAATTTGGTCATGAAATTTGTTATTTGTGCTGACATGGACATCTCTATTAAGAAGCATAACGGTGCACTAATGAAGGGTGGGTTTTGGAAAATAAAAACTTACTAACATGGTGAGTTTTAGACATTTTGAAAAGTTGTGAGTTTAAGAGAAATGTTGAAAACTCATGGTGAGTTTTAGACAATTTCCCTTAAAATATTGATGAATATCATCGGTGGATCCATTTCAAACATGATGATTGAACCTATAGCCCTAAACTAGTGGTAACATGGATGAATATCATAAGTGGATCCATTTCAAACCCAATGATTGAACTGCTAACCTAGAACCTAGAGGCAAAGATGGTTCCATTTTCAATTTGACTTTTTAAAATATTGGGTTAAGATTAACTTCATTAATTAGGTTATGTAGATTAACTTGGGTAGCTTAATTTAAAGTTGATTAATTACAGTACTTAATTTAAGTTCATTTAACTTAATTAAATGAACTAATTGGATAGTTATGTTACTTAATTTAATTAGGTAATACTTTAATTAGCTATTCAAATAGCTTATTTATTAATTAGCTAAATTTAATTAATGTTCTAATTAAAATAAATTAGTTCTTTAATTTAATTAGGTGACTTTACACATAGCAAATAGTATCAAGAAAAGATTAAACTTGAATTAAGTTATTAGGTTAATTAAATTAGCACTAGTTAGGGAAGTTTAAGTTAATTTAAGTTAATCTAAGTTAAATTAAATTAAATTGATATTAATTTAGGGAAGTTCAGGTTAATTATGTAATTTTACATGTAGCATATGTAAAATACATGATTAAAGGCAATAATTATATTTAATGGGTCATGTTTATGTAACATTATTTAAAAAATGGGTTATCTAACATGTGATCATCGAGATGAAAAGAAAGCAAGAGGAATACGTTGAGAGAAAGAAGAAAATGGAAAGATGATAAATATGATAGGAGGTTGATCAAAAAGATAAGGTCCACTAAGGGTAGCATAAAAATCGGAGAAGTTTCCTAATGTGTTGGAGAGGTTTTAGGGGTGTGAAGAGAGAGAGAGAGAGAGATTTTAGAAAGACTTCTAGGAAATTGTGAAGTGAGGATTAGTAGAAATAAACAATTTTGATGCAACATGTATTTATTAGGGGTGGGAAAGGGAGAGGGGCATGCCGAAGTGACAACTCTAGAGGCTTGGAAAGGGAATAATGCACCCTCTCTATAAATATAGGGTTGAGGTAATAGAACAAGGGAAGCCATCTAACATGGCCATCCTTATGGGGTGACAATTCAACCTAAAACTTAAGCTGTTAGGTGAGGGCCCCAAATAAATTTTTATTCTATAATAGGGAGCACAAAACCCATCAACCAATAAAGGGAGAAAGAAACAACCAAATAGAGAACAAGAATTAAAATCTCAAAATTTTGGAAAACTTACCAAAATCCTGTTAAGGAAGATAAAACGAAATAGTCTAAATTGCTAAACATCACCAAATGAGTTCTTGATAAGAGCAACGACGTAGTGTCTGAACCCTAAATGGAAGCTCAAACGAAAACCTCATTTTGAAATGAAGGTTGGAATAACGGCTACATAGGTTCATAGTGCATACCTGCTTGCTTGAGAATGAAACCGCTAGCTTCTGGGATATTTAGGTTGATGAGCAAATGCAGGTATATTCTGTGAATGTGTTACTTCAATGCTCTATTTCTTCATGTGTAAGAAAGAAGATAAGAAAGGAGAGGATAAAACGGTCTTATAAATAAGGAAAGGGTAGTTTAGTGTTTTTGAAATGTTTATAGACCCACATGACATCATGTGCAAATCTTCTCCACTTAGCTGATGGAATGCTAATGGCAGGAGCATAGTGTTAGAATCCGAAAATACATGATAGATGTGTGTTAAAAGTGAAAATTTCAAACCCTTAAATGTCACTAATCAAAATACAAGCTAATTCCCTGTAATTTACCCTTTAGGCTGCACTTGGAAACAATGCAAATAAATGTGAATGTAAATATATAGAGTGTAAAATGGTTGCTATAAATTGCAAAATTGGGTTATTTTTGTAGTGACAAATTTACCTTATTACCAAACAGATTTTTAGTTGTAATGGATGCAAACATGAATTCCAATAAAGATTATGCTTTTTTATCAAAAGTCCACTTGAATGCAAATTTACTTCTTTTTTATTGATATATTTTTACATCTTTTTATC
Source organism: Nelumbo nucifera (assembly GCF_055504915.1). Classification (NCBI taxonomy): domain Eukaryota; kingdom Viridiplantae; phylum Streptophyta; class Magnoliopsida; order Proteales; family Nelumbonaceae; genus Nelumbo; species Nelumbo nucifera. Next base: position 52,760,338 of record NC_142649.1, on the reverse strand, counting down.
AATGTAAATATACATTGATCTGTCATTTATTAATGCATAAATGTAATGTTGCCAAACACAGGCAAAAGTGAGCCAGAGTGTAAATTTACCCTAAACTGGGATTTACACTCCATTTGCATTGTTTCCAAATGCAGCCTTAGCTTTAATTCCGTAAAATTACTATAAATACAAATATTTACAATGCAAATCCTTATAATTTGTATTTAAGGCTTCGATTGCAAGGAGTGCAAATATAAATATATACAAAATAATATAAAATATAAAGTTTTGAACTCTACGCATTTGTATTTGTAATCTTTTCAAATTAACTGAACCGAATTTTTAACCTCCACAAGCACAAAGCACAAATAGTCCCCCATCAGTTGAATGATGGAACTGGTCTATAGCTTTTTGACATTAGGGTGGTGCAAAAAAGTAGATTCCAAGATACCAGCAATCCACTTTTGCACCGACTTTGTGTAAATCAAGGCCCTTCGATGTATTGCTGTGACTGGCATGCACCGCTTTGAGCATCAAGGTTGGGGCCACAGCAATACATGTAATGGCAGTTTTAGCCAGTGCGACCTCTATTTATACGGGCAACCTGATCTCATCGACCACCCTCCAATTGTAACGAATTCTACCCATTCACGTAGCATGTCTAGGGTAAGGGATCCTTTGGTTGTTGGTCGTGTAATAGGGGATGTGTTAGATCCCTTTGAACGATCCATATCTATTAGGATCACTTACAACAATAGAGAGGTCAATAATGGCTATGACTTTCGGCCCTTGGCCCTGTTAAACCAACCTAGGGTCGAAATTGGAGGCAATGATCTCAGGATCTTTTACACGCTGGTATGTCCTTACAATTCTAATTCACAATCAGGATTTTTTTCTTGTTACTCCTACCCTTCGTGGTTTTCTTACACCATCATATGATTTACTAAATCAATCTATAGAGAGATTAGATGGAGATTTTATATTTCTTTAAATATAATCTCCTGCATCTGCTGTGGTTGATCCAACGATGCTTATGTTGTTAATAGCTTTACATTTTTTTCTTGAACTGTGGCTTCAGGTTGGTTATTCATGTTGTAGGTAATGGTCGACCCTGATGCTCCAAGTCCAAGTGATCCAAACCTGAGAGAGTATTTGCACTGGTTATTTTCCTCTCTCTCTCTCTCAATCTTAAGTTTATCGTGCCCTAAGTTTCTATCCTTGCAAATATTTAAGTTGGAACCACTTTTTTGGGATTTCAAAATAGAATCTATAAAATATAGTAGGGAAAAATCATCATGTTTAGTTGTTTGCACTGTGAATTTCATTTGCATTAATGTAAATGTATGGAAATGCAAATTGGCTCAGTGTAAATTTAGGTCTAATTTTGCTTTTGATTTGCTTTCGTCTTTTTCTGTATGTGAGAAGTCAAATAAGATGTAAAATAAAGTGGATTCCATTTTATATGAGAAAGAATATAGGAGATTTTTTTTGTTTATATTATAAGAAGCACCGAAGCAAGATGATGTAATCCAAACCATATACGAGATGATTGAGATAGGAGGAAGGTGATGCAAATTTTAAGTTAGTTGTTTCCATAAAAAAAAAATTGCACTTCATTCTGTTTAACTGTGTAAATGAAACAAAAAGTACAAGTACAAAATGTATCAGGAATGAATGCAAATCATTATAACAGATAAATAGATACAAAATTGAATCAAGTACAAAAATTATATCCAGTTCAGATTTGCATTGTAATGCCCTTGTAGGGTTTTGGATATCTGAACCTGATACGAAACTGCCCTACTACGTAATCTCTCCTGGTTTTTAATATGGCCATATCAATTTTTTTATGACAAATAAACAAAAACTATTCATATTGAAGTTCATCCTCTAAACATGCCACTTGTAAAATTTATTTGGTCCCAATTAAAAGTTGGCATGCATTCTAAAGCCTGATGTCTACTAGAAAATTTCAATGAACATAAATTATTGGGTGATATACGAGTAATAAGTTACTTTATGGATGGATATTTTGATGACTGATCTTCCTTATTCTAGAAAATTAGATGATATACTTATAAGACACTTTTTACTTTCTTCTAACTTGAAGGTAGCTCTTTTAGTGAACATTATGGAAAGTTATTAAAACATTTCTTATGATTCTTAGTAAATACTTAGGGCATAGTTTGGTTGCTGTTCATTTGCATTAGGGTAAATGCATGGGAGCGCAATTAGGCTGTGTAAATTCAGGCTGATTTTTCTTTTGGTTCAGATTTGATTTTGTCTTATTTGTCTGTGAGAAGTAAAACATGAATTAAGATGATGTTGTCTCCCCCTTATATGCAAGAGAATAGAGGTAAAAGGGTTATTTGTTTAATAGTGAGGTAGAAAGCTAGATTATATGGTTCCACTTTATATGAGAAATAATTGAAGTATGTGCATGGTGTTGTAAATTTTGCATCGATGTTTTCGGAAGAAAATTTGTACTGTTAATTGTTGCAAATGAGACAAAAATTAACAAATTTTGTTTCAAATAAGAATACAAATCATAATTACAAAGAAATACATGCAAAACTGAACTGAGTGCAAAATTTGTATCTGGTTCAGATTTGCATTGCAAACAAACAAAACCTAACTTCCCCTATATTTGGCTGAAAAGAAAAGCTTCCCCTCTATTTTGACCTCCGAAAACCACCCTCCATGTTTCAAATAATTAAATATACAAATACAACCCTTCTGTTAATTCTAATGTAACGCTTTAAAATTTTTAAATAGCATCTTTGTCCATGATAAGTTTTATTGGAATTAGACCTATTCACAAGCAAGGTTTGGGTCCAGCTTTGCCTCTATATTAACAGAACGCATTCAAGCCTGAGCCCCAGCTAGACCCAACCTAAATCTTGAACTTAAGCCCATCCCTCAATAAAGCTCAAAGCCTTGTGAAAAAAAAAAAAAAAAACTCAAGGAAACTGATTTATTTTCATACTAAACAACCTCAAAACCCAAAAATACTGAAAGATCTCACTATGGCTTGAGAAAAGAGATGATGAAAAAAGTATATATATTATATATAATTTTATTATATAAAATATTTTTTGTTATATAAAGTATTATTGGGTCTGCGATTTTTGAGAAATCTGAGCCCGACCCAAAAAAAAGTCAGGCCTAATGTTTTGGGCCCAAACCCATATCCAAACCGGACTAAAATCAGCGCAAGCCCACGTTCAGTGTTACATCTATTCATCAGTAATGGTAATTTGTATTCCTATCTCTGTAAAATTTTCATAAAAAGTAAACTAGAATATCTACTCTACCCATTTACACTCTCATGCATTTCGAAAAAGATTCAAAAAGGCATTTTTGTTGGAGATTTAGGGGGCTTGACTATGAGACTAGAATGGTATCAACCAGTATCATAGAAGTGATAAGTAACAATTAACCAGTATCATACAAAATTTGATTGGTCCAAAGTATCATGTTTTTTTCTGGCCAGCAGCAGTATAGATTTTTCCTGTAAGCTGAGTTTGGAAGGAGTAGAAATGTAAATATAGTGTAAAATCTTATATTTTGTATGTATTTATACTGTACATATATGTATTTATATTCCTTCCAAACTGAGTTGTAGATAAGTATATTTAGCCATTCTTTCGGTGTGTCTATGAATCTCTGATTTTTATTATAATTGTTATCATGGTTGTACTAACTTGTTTACTTTTAACACTCTAGGCTGGTGACTGACATCCCTGAAGGAACCGATGCAACTTTCGGTAAGTAAAACAACCACCGTATATTTCTTTTTATATCTTTTAGCTTTAGTTTTCATTTTTTACGTGATGTGTTGACTAATTCCCCCAAAAAACTGACCTGCGACTTAGAGATTACCACTTGAAAATTGAAACCAGTCTAAACTTGCGTTGTTCCATTCTACTCGTGAAATTGAGGACGTAAGCATGATGCCACCCAGCCTCTCTAAAAGGCAGAAAAAATAAAATGAATGGCAAATACTGAAACAAATTTTACAAATGACTTTTAATTTTCTAATACAACTTGTCGGGATGCATGTATGAGTGTATCTCCCGCATTGGAAAGAAGAAAAAAAAAAAAAAAAAAAAAAGATGTTAAGGATTTATTCACAGCCTAGGATTTTATTTTTTGGTTAAAAGGTGATATAAAATTCCTCCCACCATCATTCCCATGCATTAACACCAATGTAAATGCAAATGATTTAGGTTTACCAGAGATTTGGCGTCAGGTGGGTCCAAATGGAAAAGAAGTCAATAGCCTTGATGTAATTGATGTAATTGATGAGCATTTTATGTATTCTGTTTTTTTTCTTGGTGGACAATATTTTATATATTTTTCTTCTTTTTTGGTGAACAAGATTTTATGTATTCAGAATGAATCATTTTTTACTCTAACTAGATGATACCAACAATTATGCATTTAAAAAAGAAAAAAAAAATCTCTTACAAACATCAACTAATGGTGGGTCAATTATAAGTAATCTTTCTGGTTTATCGGAGACTTGGGATCAAAGCCGGCTGTCACCAAGGTTAGTGGGGTTGACTCTGGATCTCCTACCTACAAGAAAATTCGACTCTGGATCTTCTTTTCACTAGAATCTTACCCATGTCTACTCACAATATATCACCCCCGTGAATTGGGAATATCTCCCCCTGCATAATATTATGTAGAAGATGAGAAATTCTCTATGTGTGACTGCGATAAACATAAATAGAAGATTCAGGCTCAAAAAAAACTACCTCCATGTATTGAGAACATCTCCCCTTATATAATAGCATATAAGAGGATTAGATTCATTATATTATGTGGCTGTAATGTTATGCAAATAGATTTGGATAGAGTTGCCGTGGGTAAAAAATCCGAACTCAGTGAGATTATAGGTATGGGGACAAGACAATTCCCGTTTGTAGCCCCAAGCAAGGTTTATATTATTATACCATATCAGTGTGTCTCGTACAATATATCTCGATTTGCAAAGTCATTGATATATATGCTAAATATTAAGAGTCAGTTATTTAAAAGAAGAGTTGTAGAAAAGGTCAAGTGCATGTTATAGACCGTTGAGAGTCAATGGTTCTCAAGCTAAAGGGTTACACGGAATCACAGTACAACCGTGAGAAAACTCCAAAAGAGGTAAGAGGATACATCCCACTTATATAAAAAAAGGATACAACCCACTTATTCATATAAAAAAAAAAAAAAGGATACATCCCACTTAGGGCTTTGGGCTGGGTTAGTCAGTTGGGTTGGGTTGATGATAGGTTTAGAGTTAGGGTTGAATTTTACACACCCAACTTCAGCTTGGATTAGGGTTGGCCTTCTGGGTGATCTTAGCCAACCCGAACCCAAATCTACTATTGTTATTGTATGTATTATATTCCTACTACATACTATCATAATCCATTTATCTTAATTCTTAACCCCTAATTCTAATAACAAGTCATCATTAATAACTTTCAATCCATAATTATATGCTTTACTATTGCTGACTTCATGGTTTTAGATTTTTTAATAAGAGGTTTATTATAATTCATAGGACTCTAGTCTTTTGAAGCATTTCTTTTACATTTTTATACTGGAAGAGCCAATAAAATCATTAAACAATTAATTATCAACTAAAAAATATGTTCAACATATGGTCATAAAAGTGATGTTCAGATCTCTTGATCAAATACGAAGAGAATTTGAGAGGTTTAATGTCAGGTTGGGTCCAACCCGAAGCCTTGGGTTGGGTGAGGGTTCAGGATTTTAGGTTGGATTAGGGTTGACTAAATCGGATTGGGTTAAGGTTGAGGGTTGTAGGTTCAAAACATCGGCCGGGTTGGGCTAGGATTGACCTCAAGCCAACCTAATCCGGTCCTAACATGCACCCCTAATCTCACTTTTATCTCAGTCGTTAATAGTATGTTGCCTTTGGTGATCTATTGTTCAAGTTTTATTAGCAAGCAATACACGTGGGTCAAGCAAACCATCCTCCTTTCATCTTTCTTTCCATAGTATGAGAAACAATATTTTTAGGCACGAGTTTGGGCTGTAAGATGGGCACACTTGAGTTATGAAATTAGAACTACTAACCTATATTAATTGTTCCAGGTAAAGAGATAGTGTGCTATGAGAGACCAAATCCAACATCTGGGATCCACCGCTTTGTATTTGCATTGTTTCGGCAACTGGGTAAGCAGACTGTGTATGCTCCAGGGTGGCGTCAAAATTTCAGCACCAGAGACTTTGCTGAGCTTTACAACCTCGGGCTACCATCTGCTGCTGTCTATTTCAACTGCCAAAGGGAGGGGGGTTGTGGTGGAAGGAGGTAAATAGAATTTCTTAGATACAAAAATAATAATATTTACCCAAAAAAGACAAAACAGCAAAAATGGCAAGATCTATAGAGCTCATCCATGGATGGATGAGACATAATATAATAGCAATTGTAAACAAATAAAGGTATTTATGAGCTTCTAGACTATTCATCACATCCCTTTGTTCTCATCATGAGGTGTATAAGTGAAAGAGTAGGGGTATATGTATGTATGTATGTTGATGATGTCATAAAACCAATTAACACTGGTGTAAAATCAATGGATCAATAAAATACTATATTTACGTGTGTTAGTATTATGTGTTTTCATCTTTTTCTTTCTTTAATTACTTTTTTCCTTTTCCTCTAACAGAAAAAATGGCTAGTGTCTATTAGCTCTTGATTATTGCTTGGCTTGATCTGTCTGAACCCTTTAAACCACATTGAGAACCTGAAATCGTAGACATGGAAATACATCCAAATATTCAACAAATACACATCAATTAAAAAAAAAATCAATAAATGCACGTGAAATTCACTGCCAATAGGTAAAATGTCACCTTATATACCTTCTCAATGCTCCTAGATCACCCAAAGACAGTGGAAGGTCAATTCTGACCATCCAGTTCAGCAATTCCACAGTTAAATTCATTACCCTTTCAACAATCTAAAGGTCAAGAACCAAGATCTAATACCATGGACAGAATTGTCACGATAATCATACTATTGCATCATGCCAAGATCATTGAGAATCAACAAAAAATTGATTTCCATCCTCAATCTACTTGATCCACTATTGATATAGGAAGCATGACTTTCAAGGGTAAATCATAATTGCTCAAAACCAAAATTTGAGAGCATGGTATTTGGTCTTGCTCAATCTGCCAATTGATGCGATCAGCTCATCTCTTTTCTTGATAACAAGCCTTCCAACAGAACGACTGCAAGAGGCAAACCCTCGCAGTTGTCTACAATCTTCATCGGAGCCTCTTCTAATTGCTTGCTTGGGAGTCATCCCTATACCAACACCTGTTTCCTCCAAAAAATGCCTCGTTTGAAAACAAAATCCAAATATGTTCACCACTTAAAAGATTCAATTCATACAGGGTGTTAAAGGATGATCATGCAAGGCAATTTCCTTGTTACAATTGGTAATAACTAATCTATTTCCATTCACAGTGTCAAGAAAGACTGCTTTTATACTATCCCAATCATCAATGGTCCATTCATCAATGTTAGAGTTGGTCGCGTAAGGATAGATTAGTCTTTTCATTATGTTTTAAGTTATGTGATGATGTGGCAATTCTGTTTTGACTTTTTTAGTTCACTTGTCCCATACTTAATTAGGGGCATATTTGACCTTGTACTCTAATTACATTATAATAGAGATTATGGTCGACTAGTAGGGTTAATTTCTCTAGTTTGACAGTTTCCTCTTCTTCTTCTTCTTCTTCTTCTTCTTCTGAGAACAGGACTGGTCTGAACCATTAAAACATGGTATCAAAGCGCTAAACAAAAGGAGAAGAAGGCTGCGGTTTCAAGTACCCTGACCTGCGATCTCCTCTTCTTCTTCTTTTCTTATTCTCTGGGCTGCTGTGGCGAGGTTTTTTTTGTAATCCAGGACTGTCGCAATCCTCATTACAGGTGTTAAGAAGGTGCAGCAGCTCTAGGACAACAGTTCTAATACTGTTGTCACCATGAGTGACAGCCCTAGTAGTCATGTGGTGGTGTTTGTGGTGTTCCAGACCCTCTATTGAGCAGTTTCAAGAGGATTCTTGGTGGTTGTTTGAATAACAGTCATGGTGGTTGGTTATCAGTAGTGGTGTGAAAAAAAAAGAAAAACAAATTGGGCTGAAAGAGTGGCCGAATGTGTCTGAATGGTGGTTTACATCAAGCTCTTTGATTGTGACTAATTGAGAGATTGTTATAAGTGATGTGGAGACAATGGCAGTATTTGTTTGGTGGTTGATAATTCAGAATTAGAAATAGTATTGGGGAACACAATAGCAGAAACTGGAGATGGTGGTAGTGATCAGAAATCTGGTTTGATGATCCCCTCAAACTATCTAGGTGTGCAGATGACATCAATTAAACTTAATGGTGAAAATTATGTGCCATGGGCCAAGTTAGTAGAAGTTTTTCTCAAGGCGAAGAGGAAGGTGAAACATGTGAAGGAAGATAAACCATCAGCTGAATCTCTAGGGTTTGATGACTGGGAACAAGAAGATGCCCAAATCATGACATGGTTGTGGAACAGTATGGAACCCAAGATAAGTGTCAACATTATGTTCTTAGATACAACTAAGGAAATATGGGAACATGCTATGAAACTTTATTTTGGACAAGATAATACTATGAGAGTACAGCTCTATCAGGAGTATTTCAATTTACAGTAAGGGAATCAAACCCTAGAAAAGTATTATACCAGTATGAGAAACCTCATAAATGAACTCAAAGTCTATCATCCCCTAACTCCAAATGTTAAAATTCAACAACAACAAAGGGAGCAACTAGATGTAACTAGGTTCTTAGTGGAGCTGAAATCAGAGTATGAACCTGTTAGAGCACAAATATTGGGAGGTTCTACCCTTTTTACACTTGAGGAAGTATTTGCTCAGCTTCGTAGGATTTCATTGGGACCCACAAAGAGTACCACAACGTCTGACAAATCAGTATTTGTTGTAGTGAGTGGAGGTGGACGTGGTAATAGAGGAGGAGGACATGCATTTCGAGGAGGTCGTGGTAGTCCCATGTTTGGTCGTGGTGATGGAAGTAGTGGTGATCGTGACTCAGGGGGACGTCGTAGTAAAGGAAGAGGCAACACTACTAGGAAGTGTACATATTATGGCAGGGAAGGACATTCAGTTAATTTCTATTATGATCTACATGGCCCACCTACATGAGCTAATCATGCAGTTGCTAGTGGAGGTGATGTGAGTGATAACCAACAGACATTCAGTTAATATCTGTTATGATCTACATGTTAGACAATTTTGTATGCCCCTAGCTTCAATCAGAATGATGTACTTTATGAGTTTATTGTAAATGAATAAAAGTGCATATTTGATTCATGTTCCCTTGGTATGTTTCTGTGTAATACCCTTAAACTGGACACTTAATGAGACTTGTGTTAGTTTAGAATGTTCACAGCCAGTGGATCGGTCTGGGGAGACCTATCCTGACAAGGCTGACACTGTGGTGCCACCAAGTCGGTTGGGGTGGCCTGTCTCAGCTGCCAGGGTGAGACCCTAGGCACATACAGTGTAGGATTAATAGAACCTTTGAACAGGACTAGATTTCCAGTATTGCCCTGGACCTTGGAGATAGATGGGCAAAACTGGAAAGTTACACCTAACCCCTAGTCTCGATTATGATACTACACTAGATGTTAGATTGGGCTGTCTTTGATGTACCAATCAGTGAGATCCTTAGCGGGGGTCAAAACCTGGGTATGTTGGGACTGTCTGAGAGCTCATCTGAGTGGGTGATCGTAGTGACAGGATCAGCCCCTTTGTCGGACAAAGGTAATGATCAAGGATGCACTCTCACTAATGGAAACCAAGACTGCCGATAGCCGATTTCAATTGTTGAGATTTTGTTTTGCAAAATATATTTATATAAAGATATATATATATATTATATATATATATATATGTTATGGTTTCGAAATGGTTTGCAAAAGGTTTTAATTCCCGGGATCCATGTAAGTTGAGAGTGCAACACTGTACCTTGCAGCCGAGAGAGAGGTCCTCTCTTGTCAGGTAGTGTATGATCTTTATAGACTGAGAGGTTATGTGTAAGACCATTGAGGATAATACCTGATGGGCTAATCTTGCATCTGCCCACAGTCCCTGGGTGTACAAGGTGGCTTGGCCCAGGGACCACTTAGGGTAAGTGTTGGGCCCATAGAGCCCATAAGATGGGTTTCAAGGGGTGTGCTGTCCATAACAATGTATTCGGCCAGGCCTTGTAACAAAGGTTGGGCTGAACCCATGTGGCTGATGTGTAGATCAATGTTTGGGTCCCACGCCATACAAGGAAGCCCAACTGGGCAGCAGTTTAGAAGAATAAGGAGAGGTCACATCACTCAGCTGACTGATCATCTTCCCAAAGTTTTCATATTGTGCTTTCATGGCTGCCAACTATGTAGAAGCAGACATCTCTTCACTATCTGGCCCGACAGCTACATTTGCACTTCCTGATCTTTTACTATTATGTTTTTTTCTGAAACCGAATGGGAACAAGATTAGGATGTAATTTCCAGCACTTGTCTTTGCTGTGCTTCGGCTTCTTGCAATACTCACATATAACTTCTTTCTTTCCTGTGCCACCAGAAGTTCCAGCATTCCCTTTAGGTTTAATCCCCATATTGGCAAAGTGATCATTAATATCAGCCCCTTGAACCTGGACAGCCCTTCTGCTCTCTTCACTACTCACCAATGCATAAGCTTGTGACAAAGAGACACACTCCTTGGAAAGAATATTCTGTTTTGTGATATCATATTCTGGGTTTAGTCCAGTTAAGAACTCAAATACCCTGTTCCTTTCAACCAATTTTCTGTATGTCTCTGCATCATTGGTGGTGTCCCAAGTTACAGCTTCTATTAGGTCAATCTCTTGCCATAGGGACTTTAGGGTTGAGAAATATACAGCAAGAGGTTTCTCCCCTTGCCTTAAATTCTTTACATCACTTCTCAATTTATATGCCCGGGCCACATTGAGTTTTTGGGAATAGGTTTCTGCAACACTGTCCCAAATTTCTTTTGCAGAATTCATCCATAGATAGTGTTGGCTGATTTGTGGCTGCATTGAGTTCACAAGCCACCCAATGACAGTGTAATTTTCTTGCATCCACTTCTCGTAGGATGAATTATCTTTTGGGGGAGCCTTCTTACTCCCGAAAATGAACCCCCACTTTCCTCTACTACATACATGAATCTTTACTGATTGTGACAATGCCAGATAATTAGTTCCATCTAGTTTAACTGTGGTCACAGTCAATAAGGAATCACTTGGAGTCCCCTGAACCAATCCATATTCAGCAGCACTTTTGTTTTCAAACTCTGAGGAGTACATCATGTAAACACTCCAAATATGATTTCAGATGACTTCTACAAGTATACTGAATGAGGACAAGCAATAACAGAGTTCAGCCGACCACAAGAAGGCAACACACTTTTCAAATCTGGACTTCAAGGTAAATACCACTTGGTATTGCTGAAATAGCCCTTTTTACAAACACAGTGTGGGCAATAGAGACAACCCCACTGTCAAAAAAGAGAAAAGGCCTCAAGAACAATTTGTACAACCCCCAAAAAACAGCCAAATATAAGTAATAATCCACAACCTTGTTACAAGGATGTGACAGTCCAAGTTTCGGCAGTTTTGACAGTCCAAGGAGTGAAAAAACAGCCCAAAAATTTCTGGGTTAAACCAGATTCAATGGCAGCCAAAGGTAGTACAGAACAACCAGAGTTTTCGGACACTTCAACAGTCCAAACATAGCCGAGAGTAATACAGAACAACTAGAGATTTTTCAGACACTTCAACAGTCCAAACACAGTCGAAAGTAATACAGAACAACTAGAAAACTGGGCACAACTTACAGTTCGAGCTTCAAAACAGAATTGAGCACAACTTACAGTTCGAGCTTCAAAACAGAATTGAACACAACTTACAGTTCCTTCCTTTTTTTTTTTCTCTGATTCTTCCTGGCCACCGAACTACTTCTCCAAGAGATTCAAGTCTTGGGCACTTCCAATGACCTCCAAGAATCAGGCAATACGAGCCTAAGCTTCCAGCCCTAGAATATTGAAGTTCGGGTATACTCTGATACCATGAAGAAAACTGAAGAGAGGAGAGCTTGAGAGTTTGGCAATGAGGGTCTGAGAATGAGAGTTTCGAGCCTACACTCTCTCAGCACCCTAACACTATTTTATTAAGATATATTTGAATAATTACAAAGAGGCCCTTAGTTGGGCAAGAATTTACAAAGAACTTAATATAGATAGGATGGGCCCAGAATAAGGCCCATTACAGAAAAACATAAATAACAAGAAAGAACAAGCAACCTATGGGCCATTCGGCCCATCTTCTCTACAACGTTCATAGGCGGGTAACTTAAGGTGGCGGTCGGCCAGGTTGCGACTGAAGAAGGCTACCGGGTGCCCTTGCTACTGTAGTATCGCGTCGATGCCGGTGCCGGATGCATCGCATTCTACTGTGAACTCGAGATCAAAGTTTGGTAACTGTAGAACCGGCGTGGAGGAGAGGGCTTCTCTTAAATTTACAAAGGCCTCATCGGCTGTACTATCCCAGTGGAAGGCATTTTTCTTGAGCAGATTGGTTAGTGGGGCCGCCAAAAGTCCATAATTTTGTACGAACTTGCGGTAGTAACCTGTCAGCCCTAGGAACCCGCGGAGAGCCTTGGCGAATTGTGGTCTGGGCCATTCTTTGATTGCCTGAATCTTGGAGTCATCCATAGTGACCCCTTGCCCACTAATCACATGTCCTAAGTAAAGGACCCGGCGTTCCCCAAAGGAGCATTTGGATCGCTTAAGGACGAGTTGGTGTTGCTGCAGGAGTTCAAGAACGACCGGTAGATGCTGCATGTGTTCTACCCACGACTTGCTATAGACTAGGATGTTGTCAAAGAATACCAAGACGAATCTGTGGAAGTGGGAGTGGAACACCTCGTTCATCAGGGCCTGGAATGTGGAGGGAGCATTGCTGAGGCCGAATGGCATAACCAAGAATTCAAAATGGCCATTATGTGTTCTGAAGGCTGTTTTCTCTACATCTTCGGGAGTCATTCGGACCTGGAAGTAACCCAACCGGAGGTCTAATTTTGAGAAGTATTGTGCACCATGGAGCTCGTCCAATAGCTCATCTACAACGGGAATAGGAAATTTATCCTTGACCGTCCGGCTGTTAAGTTCTCTGTAGTCCACACAAAATCTCCAAGTCCCATCTTGCTTGGGTACCAACAGAACCGGAGATGAGAAGGGGGAGCGGCTGGGACGGATGATCCCCTACTGTAACATGTCCCCGCACTGTCTTTCTATTTCATCTTTCTGTTGGTGTGGGTAGCGATAGGGTCAGACGACAACGGGACCCGATCCGGCTATTAGAGGGATCCGATGATTGCAGGCTTTGGAAGGTGGGAGCCCCTTGGGTTCTTTGAACACTGTAGAGAAATCCGTGAGGAGCCTCTCCATATCTATTGCGCGCGAGTTCTCACCTTGGAGTGTATGTAGCTGTGTTTTTGTTCTTATTCTGGTTCCCTGCCATGTAACCGGTTTCCCATCCAGGTGGAAAGTCATTGTCAGGGTGTTGAAATCCCATAGGATGGGCCCTAGAGTGATCAGCCACTTGACTCCTAGGACGATGTTGAATTCATCCAAGGAGAGTACGAATAAACAGCACAGAAGGATTCTGATCCGACCTGAATCTCGGTGTCCTTGCAAATACCGGGGCTATGAACTCTTTCCCCGTTAGCCACGGCTACCTGTAACTGTGGCCTGATTTCCATCGGTAACGCTAATTGACGGGCAGCCTGTTCACTGACGAAGTTGTGGGTGCTTCCGGAGTCTACGAGAATGCGAACTGGTTGCCCTGCTACCAGTGCCCTTAGTTGCATGGTTTTTGATGTTTTGATTCCTATGATGGCGTGGAGGGAGATCTCTAGTTCAGATGTTGCAGGTTCATCCTCGTCTTCTTCGGGTTCATCTACCAGCAGACAGAATAGTTTCTTGCACCTGTGCCTAGAGGAGTACAGATCGTCGCAGTTGAAGCACTGCCCTCTTGCGCACCGTTCTGCCATCTCGGCTTGGGACAGCCGTCTAATGGGGGGTGCTGTCCTGCTACTCCCTATACTTGATGCCGATCTGGGAGGGTTACCGGCAGGGGGCCTCTGTTCCCTGCTGGCGGTCGAAGAATGAGACACTCCTGCTATCTTCAAAGGTGCCCAGGTCGTTGCCGGCCGACCTATACTGAGGTTTCCGTGGGAGAGCTGCATCTTCCGTTCGAAGGCGCGGGCGAGGTTCATTGTTGTGACCAGGTTAGGAGGGTGTTGCATCTCTACGTCCACTCGTAGGGGTTCTACTAACCCTGTTGTAAACATATCGACTTGCTGATCTGGGCGTACCGAGACTGCCCTGGCGAGAAGGGTTTGGAACTGGCGTTGATATTCGGCCATGGTTTCGGTTTGCTTGAGGTTAATTAACTCGCCCAGCGGGTTGCTTGTCAGCGGGGGCCCAGACCTGAGGAGGCAATAGGATTTAAATTGTTCCCAGCTGAGCTCGGGTTCTTCCTGTTCCAGACGGTAGAACCAGAGTTGTGCTTCTTCTGTTAGGTGGAAGGCGACCAGACTGATCTTGTCTTTGTCATCAGTGCGCTGGTTACGGAAGAATTGTTCGCAGCGATATAACCATCCCAATGGGTCTCTGGTCCCGTTGTAGGACGGGAATTCTAGCCGACTGTACTTGGGAATAACAGCGGCTGTTGGGGCGGTGACCTGATGTCCGTCGGTCGTCTCTGCCCAGTCCGGCCGGCGACTGTTGGTGGTGGCAGTTCCCTCGGAACTTCTTTCTTTGTTGGAGAGGAACGCTTCCAGTAGGCGTCGCAGTTCCCGAACATCCTCCTTGACTTCACGAACCTCCATGCTGGTCTCTACGAGCCTATGTTCCAGTTCGTGGACTCTGGATGACAGCGGCTCCTGTTCCCCCATGACAATAGGCTCTGATACCAGAATGTTATGGGCCCGGGCGTAGGATCTCGTCACGGGTCGGTCCACGGGGAGAATCTCTAGCTTCCCCTTGCCCTTCCCTCTGCGTACAGACCCTATTGTGGTAACCTAATGGGTGATTTGTCCAAGAGATCACCCAAACTCTCCTCACTCTTTCCTAGATTGAAAACTAAATGATTTTATTCCAATTCATAGCTCCTTAAATAGGAGATTACAACAGGGAAGTCCTTATTGTATTCGACTAGGCTAGGATAATTCAACTTTAAATCAAACTCCTACTTAGAACAGAAGATAAGATAAGGGTAGATGGGATAAGGGATAAGGTAAGCAGGTGGCGAGTTGGCAAGACGAGCTGTCGTGGCAAGATAAGTGTGGACCCCTGATGAGTTGTCGTGTGGGCCCCTCCTTATTGTTGCTGTCGGCGGCGGTAAGTCTTTCCCACGAATGTATCCATAACAAGTTCGTGTCTTAATTTCCTTGACAGTTATGTATGATTGGCCTCTGTTTCAGCTTGACATTAAAAATTCCTTCCTCCATGGTGACATTTTGGAGGAGGTATATATGGAGAAACCACCAAGGTTTGTTGCTCAAGGAGAGGATGGTGGAGGATGGTAAGGTGTGTAGACTGGAAAAGGCAATTTATGGGCTAAAACAATCTCCTCGTGCTTGGTTTGGGAAGTTTAGTGACGTGGTGAAAAATTGCTAGGTTGAAACAAGGTGTAAACTTGTGCCAAAAAAAATATGTTCTTGATCTATTGGATGAAACGAGACTGTTGGGTGCAAAACCAACTGAAACACCCATGGAACCGAATGCTAAGTTGAACAGTGATGTAGGTGAAATATTTGATGACCCTAGATGATATAGACGGTTAGTGGAGAAGTTGAACTACTTGACCATTACAAGATCAGACATCTCCTTTGTTGTTAGTGTGCTGAGCCAATTTATGCAAAATCCCCGAGTACCTCACTGGGATGCAGTTCTTAGAATTGTAAGGTACCTGAAGGAAGCTCCAAGCCGTGGGTTATTGTACAAACCAGGAGGAAGACTTGAGATACTTGGGTATAGAGATGTAGATTGGGCAAGCTCGGTGTCTGATAGGAGATCTACTATAGGTTATTGCATATTTCTTGGAGGAAATCTGGTGACATGGAAAAGTAAGAAGCAGACTGTTGTGGCAAGTAGTGTTGAAGCCGAATACAGAGCCATGGCACAATGGCTGAAAAATCTTCTACAAGAGATTGGATTCTCAATTAGCAAACCTATGAGATTGTATTGTGACAACCAAGCTGCAATTCACATCTCATCTAATCCAGTTTTCCATGAGATAACAAAACACATATAGGTTGATTGCCATTTTGTGAGGGAGAAAGTCCTTAATGGAGAGATAAGTACACAACACGCGAGTTCAAGTGATCAATGGATAGATTTGTTCACAAATGGTTTGAGTTGAGGGACTGTGAACAATATATGTAACAAGCTAGGATTATATGACATATATTCTCCAACTTGAGGGAGAGTATTAGAATTGGTTGAGTAAGGGTAGATTAGTCTTTTCATTATGTTTTATGTTATGTGATGATGTGACAAATCTGTTTTGACATTTTTAGTTCACTTGTCTCATACTTAAGTAGGGGCATATTTGACCTTGTACTTCTTCTTCTTCTTCTTCTTCTTCTTCTCTTTCTTTCTCTCAAAACAAGACTGGCCTGAACCATTAAAACAATCAATAATCACTAGATACCAGCATTTCTTCAAGAATTCATGGAGCTCTCTCCTCCAATTTGTCTAAATCCATCTTCTCAAGGGAATTGCTCAACCCATAACCCTCTTAGCTATGGTGTGCAAAAGCTCTTGAGTGTTGTACACTTGAGATAGATAAATCGAAGCAAGACATTCAAAATGGACTTTAATAACATCGTTATTATAAATCTCCTTAACAAGTGTAGTTTTTCCTAAGCCTCCCATTCCAATGATAGATATCACACAAATATTGGTATATCTATGTATATGTGAGTGTGGGAAATTGCCCCATTGAAATTTGGAAACTTTTTATATGGCAATGAAAATTTTTTATTTTTTATTTTTTACAATTGCCCCCACACAAATAAAATAAGAAGCAATTTTCCTTCGCAAAAAACTCCTACATGGCTCAACCTGATAGTGTTTTTCAAAAAAAAACGAAAAAAAATGACAATGGTACCAAACACTACCCAAGAGAGGGATCTTCAACTGTGTTTTGTCTTTCAAGAATATTAGAATGAACTAAGTTAGAAGGGAAGGACTAAGAGCTGCCTTGGTTTGGACGATCTAGGAGGAAAGAAATAGCAAAATTTTCAATGAAAAAAACAACTCCAAGGAGGAGATTGTGGAGGCTATCTCAGTGAGAACTACTTACTGGGTAAAAACATTGGAAATGTTCATAGCCTTTTCAGTTAATGATATTATTAGAGCTCGATTTGAAGTAGCACAATCAGATACACACAATGAAGATGTGAGAGGAAGCCCCCAACTGTAAATAAACTGAAGATTGGGAGAGTCATTGGAGACCAAGAAGAGAGAAACCAGACAGTGTTGATACAAGAGACCAAGTTGGCAGAAATGGATAAAAGGTGGGTGAGAAGTGTATGGAGATCAAGAGGAGTTTGTGGGACATTGGCCCCCTCCTGGGGAGCCTCTGGAGATCAAGAGGAGTGTATGGATGTGGTAGAATTAGTGGAGGAGCTAATAGGGAGATTCTCTGTGTTTGTAAAGGTCAGGAATGTGGGGGATGGATTTACTTGGGTTCTAAGAGAGGAATGAGATGTGGGAAGAGTTGTATGGAATACGAGGATTATGGGAGGGTCCTTGGTGCCTTGGGGGGATTTCAATGCAATTAGGTTCTGTAATGAAACTAATAACCCCCAAAGAACAGTTACTACCAGCAAGAGAAAGTTCAATGAATTTATTAGTGACTATGGCCTAAAGGAATTACCTCTCTTACAAGCCAACTTTACTTGGTCTAATTTCCAAGAAAACCCTCTTTGTTCGAAATTAGATAGATTCCTCTTTAATGAAGATTGGGAGAGTCATTGGAGAAACTTGATGGTCTAATTTAGTTGGTTTAATCTATCCAAAAAACAAACAAAAAAAGAAATCCATTAGGAAGATAATTTAGAGGCAAATATTGGGTAGACAGTATTTTTATTGTGGAAAAAATAGAAATAATGAGATGCTAGAGTTCTAGTTTCCAAAAGTGTAAAATAATAAGAAAATTTTCACGAAACTTGACCAAGAATAAACATAGAATAAAGGTTCTTTTTGGCACCTCTTGCATTGAACTCTTCTAAAACCTTAAAAGAAACTATTGCTCTATTATCTTTCAATTTTAATCTTTTAATTTGACCCATAATCACCAAAGTGCCCTTACCATATGGTTTAAAATTAAAAACACACACACACAAAGCAATCAACTTTTCTATTAAATAACAAGGTTTTAAAAAGGATAAAGGTTTAAAATTAAGCACACACACATACACAAAGCAATCAACTTTTCTATTAAATAACAAGGTTTTAAAAAGGATGGCTAGATATATTAAAAGACTAGGAAAGTGACTTTACCCGATTTTTAATCTCTATCTACCATATATGTACTTAAAACAATAGAATTTATCATTTAAGTTTGACTTAAAAATCAAACAAATATACATACAATGGCTCTTTAACCTACATATGATAGAAAATAAACTCCATTTCTAGTCTTAAAAAATGTACACAAATCATTTTCTAATAAGGACTTTAAAAAAAAGCCTCCCTTGGCAAAACTAAATATAAACAAAAAAAAAATTACAAAGAACTAATTCTTAATTGAATTTATTTGAATGGTATTGAATAATAGTACGACTTTGACAACATTGTTTTCTATTAGAGAAAATAGAAATAATGACAAAGTTAGGATGCTAGATTTCTAGTCACCCAAAAAGTGTAGAATAGTAAGAAAAAAATTCACACTAAATTGACCAAGAATGGGTAGAGAATGATGAAGGTTCTCCTTTGCCCTTGTTGCATTGAATGCTTCTAAAACCTTGAGAGAAACTAAGAACTCTATTAGCTCTATTAGATTTTCAATTTAATCATTTTATTTGACCCATAATAACTAAAGTACCCCTACCATATGATTTAAAATTAAAAAACATAAAACAATCTTTTTTCTATTAAGTAACTCAATTTTCCATTCGTTTTTTAGGTTTACAACTTAATGCAAGAGCTCAAGAATCAAGTTTGGAATTTTCTGAAATTTTATGTAATTTTGTATTTTGGACAGTAGGGATATTTTCGTCATTGTAACCTGTCCCATGTGGGCATGGACCATAGCATCTTGTTCCTATAATATTTCTTAGGGCTTATCTTTCAAATTTTAGTTTATTTGCATTAGTAGGTAGAAACATATTATGTTTCTTGATACACAAGGAATGACATTTTTGTAATTATGGTGAAGCTAATAAATGAAGATTTCTTGAAAGTTCTTTTGCAAGTTTGTTGTATGGGGTGATTCCTACAAACCCTAGAGTGATTCTAGAACCCTTGGAGTGGTTCCACCCTTTCTCCTCCCTTTCTCTCTATTTATTCCTCTCCCTTTTCCATCTTGTGATAGTTTATTCCAGCCCTGCTACATCAATTTTGGTATCAGAGCCAATGGTTAGTGTAAAGACTACTGGAACAGACCAACAGAAAGCAGTTAATCAGTTTTACAGGAGGCCACATCAGCACAACTAATCGACCACTTGCAACAGCTGTAACAGAAAGGAATCAAAGATTGTAAACAATACAAGTAGTGAAGCACAAAGAGAAATAAGACGGTAGTTCTTTCGGCATTAATCTCTCTCTCTCTCTCTCTCTCTCTCCTTCCAACGAACTCAGGAGGTTGGCTCCCTCGAAGAGCCCTGAGTTAGGCAGGTTCCTAACAAGTTGGTATCAGAGCTAGCATGACCAACACAAGAAACACGTCAGTAGACACCCGAGTGGATTAGATGGAGGTAGAGATCCATCGAATGTCTTCAGATCTCAAAGAAATGAAGGAAAGTTTCACTGCTCTCCTCAATCGGCTGGAGCAGGTGGCAACGGACAACGACAGAGGAAGCCAAGAAGAGCGTAGCAATGAAAACAACCACAAAACAGGGCCGGCGGCAACGAGAGCAGCCGAAATCGATTTCCCCATTTTCTCAGGCGGCGACCCAACTCCCTGGATTCTCAGAGCCGAACAGTACTTCGATTACCATGAGACACCTGGGCAAGACAGGGTAGCTTTGGCTTCTACGCATCTTGAAGGGGAAGCTATCCTCTGGTTTCAATGGTACTGACGGGGGCACCCTCGTCAAACTTGGGCAGACTTCACTAATGCCATGACTATCCGTTTTGGATCGTTTGGGTTCGAAGATCATGATGAGAGTTTGACAAAGCTATGGCAGGTAGGATTAGTTAAAGATTACCGGTGGAGTTCGAAAAGCTAGCCGTGAGAGTCCAAGGGTGGACGAAGAAGACGTTGGTGGGAAGGGAAGCTTCGTCGGCGGCCTAAAAGAAGAACTGCGACTGGAAGTGATGGCGATGCAGCCCACTTCGGTCATAAATGCGGCAGCGCTAGCAAGATTGTACGAGGATAAGTTTGCTCAGGCAAGAAGGGAGCAACGGCCATGGGGTCCAGGAACCAGGACAACAGCACCAGACAAGGAGGAAGGAATACTGGGCCCAAGCCCATTGGTTCCTTTCAAACGGCTGACTTGGGCAAAGATGCAAGCCTGCAGAGACAAAGGACTCTGTTACAACTGCAAAGAGAAATTCGGGCCGAGCCATCGGTGCAAGAAACAACAAGCATTTCAACTCCAAACAGATGCCGAAGAGGAAGACAACCTAACCGGTTGCGGGGAATCTAACCCAGGGTGGGAAATACAACCCAATGACACACCTAAAATATCTCTACAAGCTCTTACGAGACTTGCGTCCCCTCAAACAATGAGAGTTGCAGGGCTAATCCAGGGACGCCAAGTGTCAATCCTCATAGACAGTGGCAATTCCCTTAACTTCATAACTCAAGTCTTGGTGGATAAAATGGGACTCCCAATTCAACCAACAACGACTTTTACGGTTCATGTGGCCAACGGTAATAGCCTATCCTGCAATAGCATTTGCATGGGCTTACCACTAAAGGTTCAGGATCACCAGTTTGCAGTGGACCTATATCCTCTTCATCTCAGTGGAGCGGACGTGGTGCTAGGCATTCAATGGTTAAGACACCTAGGGCCCGTGATTTGTAACTGGGCCCGTCTAACCATGGACTTCACATCAGGGAACTCTACAGTCCACCTACAAGGGCAAACATGCAAGGGTCCAAAGCCCATCAATCTTGTAGCATTAACAAAGCAAATAGGAGATCCGGATCAGCCCATATTCATGCACATGGACTCAAATTGGACCAGCCCATCTTTAGCTAACAACAGCCCAAATGAGCCTAGAGACTTCCAAAGCCGCCTACAACAACTCCTTTAGCAATATGGCAGCATGTTCGAAGAACCCCTAGAACTTCCACCACGCCGGGAGCATGACCACCGCATCCCCCTCATGCCGGGAGCTGCCCCAACCAATGTAAGACCCTACCGATACCCTTACTTTCAAAATTTTGAAATCGAGAAGCAAGTTCAAGATATGCTTAAGCAAGGGATAACACAGCCCAGTCACAGCCCATTCTCTTCACCGGTATTATTAGTCAAAAAGAATGATGGGATGTGGCGATTTTTTATTGATTACAGAGCCCTTAACAATATCACCATTAAAGACCGACTTCCAATACCGGTCATTGATGAGCTGCTTGATGAACTCAGTCAAGCCACTATATTCTCAAAATTAGATTTACAAGCTGGGTATCATCAAATAAGGGTACATAGGGAGGATGTTCACAAAACTGCTTTTAGGACACATGATGGCCACTATGAGTTCCTGGTCATGCCATTTGGGCTGACCAATTCTCCAGCCACATTTCAAGCATTAATGAACGACATATTCTGGCCATATTTACGTAAGTTCATCCTTGTTTTCTTTGATGACATATTGGTTTATAGCCCCAATTGGGAGGAACATCTGAATCATCTACAGGTCACCCTTGCAACACTTGAGGCCCACCAGTTGTTCGCTAAAGAGTCCAAGTGCTCCTTTGGACAAAACCAAGTTCACTACTTGGGACATGTTGTAGAGAATGGAACTGTAGTGGCCGACCCAGATAAAATCTCCAGTATAATGGGCTAGTCGCAACCCAAAAGTGTGAAAGAGTTGAGGGCCTTCTTGGGCCTGACTGGGTACTACCGCCGCTTCATAAAAAACTACGACCTAATAGCTACTCCGTTGACCCAATTGCTGAAACAAGATGCTTTCCACTGGTCAACCCAGGCCCAACAAGCTTTTAAGTAGTTGAGACAGGCAGTTGCAAGCCCTCCAACATTAACATTGCTCGATTTCACAAAAGACTTCATCATTGAGTGTGATGCCTCCAATCACGGTGTTGGGTCTATTCTCATGCAAGAGAGGCGACCACTAGCCTTTTTCAGCAAGGCCTTATCACAAAAGTAAGCCAAATCAGTTTATGAACGAGAATTAATAGCACTAGTCTTAGCAATCCAACGTTGGCAATCCTACTTGCTTCGTAGACGGTTCATAATTCGGACCGACCATCAAAGTTTGAAGTTCTTATTGGATCAATCAGTCCTATCCCCGAAACAACAACGATGGATATCCAAGCTACTGGGGTACGACTACATAATTGAGTACAAAGCAGGGGCTGCTAACCGGGTGGCTGACGCCCTCTCACGACACCCACAATCATTTCAATTACTAGTATCTTCCCCAACTTCTCCACTCCTGGATTGTTATGGGCACACCATTCGGCAGCGCACTGCGGAGCAGTCATAGGTAGAAGCACGCACGGCAGGCCGCACAGCAGCAGGCACCGCCTGGCAGCGCCACACAGCAGCACGCACTGATAGCGCGCAACATGCACCGCCAGGCAACAGCGCGCACCACACGGCGGCACGCACCGTGCACCCACCCGGCACCGCACGACAACGGCACCATGGCGCGCAGCACGCACCGCCAGGCAGCAGCGCGCACCACATGCATTCCATCGCAGCACGCACCGCGCACACGCCCGGCACCGCACGGCAGCGGCACCATGAGCCGCGCGCACGCACTGCGCGGCAGCAGCACTGCGCGCTGCAGCACCATGAGACGCGCGCACGCACCCGGCAGCAGCAGCAGAGCGGGGCCCACACGACAGCTCATAGGGGTGGGCCCACCCTTATCTAGACACGTCAAGCCAACTCACCGCCAGCTTACTTTATCCTTATCTTATCCCTATCCCTTATCCTTGTCTTATTTTATCTTCTTAAGTAGGAGTTGTGTTACCATTAGGAGTAGGTAATTAGGAGTTTTAGTTTAAGTTGGATTACCCTAGCCTAGCCGAATCCAACAAGGAATTCTCTTCTGTAATCTCCTATTTAAGGAGCTACGAATTGAAATAAAGCATTCAGTTTTTCAGCCAAGAAAAGAATGAGGAGAGTTCGGGTGGTCTCTTGGACAAATCACCCATTCAGTCCCGCAATAGGGTCTGCACGCAAGGGAAGACGCAAGGGAAGGCAGGGCATTCGCACCGTGGACTGACCCGTGACGAGATCCTACACGCGGGACCATAACAAATTGGTATCAGAGCCAAACGTCACGGGCGATATGGAGCAGCTGTCTTCCAAGGTCCACGAACTGGAACACCAACTTGCAGAAACCAGCATTGAGGTTCGTGAAGTCAGGGAAGACGTCCGGGAGATGCGACGCCTGCTGGAAGCATTCCTCTCCAACAAAGAAATGAGTTCGGGGGGAATCGCCAACACCAACAGACTCCGTCCGGACTGGGCAGAGGCATGCAGCGAACAACAGATCGCTGCCCCTACAGCCGCAGTTATTTCCAAGGATCAGCGCACGGAGGATGAAACTATAAAGTCTCCTCCTTTGGCCGGGGACGATGTCACGAAATTATAGTAGAACCCGCAGAATGCACTCCTTTGACGGAGACAGGTGGGCTTGGCGATGTTGCTGGGGCTTTACCGAAGGCCTTGGCTCGGCGTGGAAATAAAGCTATGGTTGCGGCACCACAGTATGGTAACTATAGAGAAACCCAAGAAACAGGAGTGTGCAAGAGATGTAAGGTGGAGGGGCAGGATATAGAGGTAATTTTCTTCCAAGCTTATACTGATGGCATAGATTTTGTGTTCATGGACAGCCCTATGTTTCGTAATATTGAGGAAAATATATATGGGGAAGGCCGAGAGGATATTTTAAAACGCATGGTTCTCTTCGGTAAGGTCGCTCTTGAGGTCCTCGACTGTAAGCATACCCGATGCATTCTTATTATCTACAACATAGCACACCGGGGTCGTGGTTCAATACGTGATTTTTGTTATGTGGATCTTCCACAAAACTACTTCAAACTATATGACCCAGGAGGTAGGGAACACTTCAATGTCCTTGTGGCTAGCCTGAGTGCAGCAGAGCGGGTAGTCACTGTAAGCCATGGTTACGCCTGGGAGCTGGAAACTAAAGAAGGTGGCTGGGGTCTGCATCAAATAGTCCAGCGTTATGCACTGAGAGACGGGGCAGTCCCTGTTGTTCATACTGTTGGTGGACTAAGAAATAGCGTGCAACCGTTTGATCCATTCGTAGAGTCCCAAGCCATCTATCCTGAACACGAGCTTGAGGACAAGCTCGTAGTCCGGGAGGGGTGTAATGTTATGGGCACACCATCCGACAGCGCACTGCGGAGCAGTCATAGGCAGCAGCACGCACGACAGGCCGCACAGCAGCACGCACCGATAGCGCGCAACACGCACCGCCAGGCAGCAGCGCGCACCGCACGCACCGCACGGCGGCACGCACTGCGCACACACCCGGCACCGCACGGCAGCGGCACCATGAGCCGCGCGCACTCACCCGGCAGCAGCAACAGAGCGGGGGCCACACGACAGCTCATAGGGGTGGGCCCACCCTTATCTGGACACGTCAAGCCAACTCGCCGCCAGCTTACCTTATCCTTATCTTATCCCTATCCCTTATCTTATCCTACCCCTTATCCTTGTCTTATTTTATCTTCTTAAGTAGGAGTTGTGTTACCATTAGGAGTAGGTAATTAGGAGTTTTAGTTTAAGTTGGATTACCCTAGCCTAGCCGAATCCAACAAGGAATTCTCTTCTGTAATCTCCTATTTAAGGAGCTACGAATTGAAATAAAGCATTCAGTTTTTCAGCCAAGAAAAGAGTGAGGAGAGTTCGGGTGGTCTCTTGGACAAATCACCCATTCAGTCCCGCAATAGGGTCTGCACGCAAAGGAAGACGCAAGGGAAGGCAGGGCATTCGCACCGTGGACCGACCCGTGATGGGATCCTACGCGTGGGACCATAACATGGATCTACTTCGAAAAGAAGCCCAGTCCCATAGGGAGTTACAATAGTTGAAGGCCCAAGTATTGGCAAATCCCTCACTGCACCCCGGGTACACCATTAAGAATGATCTACTCTTCTTCAAAGGACACCTGGAAATTCCGGCAGATTCTGTTCATCTTAGGAAGCTCCTGGAATTATTCCATGCCTCACCCACAGGTGGCCACTCCAACATCCTACGAACACAAAAACGCATCGCCACACAATTCCATTGGAAAGGCATGCGTACACCTATCTAGAACTTCATAGCCGGGTGTGCAGTATGCCAACAAAACAAATCGGCCACTACAACACCAGCAGGCCTCTTGCAACCACTCCCAATACCAACCCAAGTCTGGGATGATATATCAATGGATTTCATCACAGGATTGCTCATTTCTGCCAGCAAAACAGTTATCCTTGTGGTAGTGGATAGATTGACGAAATACAGTCATTTCCTACCTCAATCACACCCATTTACAACAGTCACAGTTGCTGAATTGTTCCTCCGGGAAATTGTGCGCCTACATGGGCTCCCCAGCTCAATTGTATCAGACAGGGACCCTATTTTTATGAGCCATTTCTGGGCTGAGCATTTTCGCCTGTACGGGGTTAATTCAAGTCAACTAGCTACCACCCCCAATCTGATGGACAGACAGAGGCGGTTAACAAGAGTCTCGAAACATATCTGAGATGCTTTGCGGGAGATCGACCAAGACAATGGATGAAGTGGATCCACTAGGCTGAATGGTGGTACAACACCACTTTCCATAGCACCGCTGGGATGACACCCTTCAGAGCTCTATATGGTCGGGACCCTCCCCCTCTACTTCCTTATGAAAAAGGGACCACCGCAGTAGCGGCCTTAGAAGAACAGCTGATGCAACGAGATAAGGTGTTAAAGGAACTGAGACATCATCTCTTATAGGCATAGCAATGGATGAAGCACACCTATGATATGTCACAAGAATGTCCAATATGAAGTCGGTGATTGGGTGTTTCTCAAATTACAACCTTTCAGACAGATTTCAGTTGCATGCCGACAGTGGAACAAACTCAGCCCGTGCTATTTTGGACCATTTAAAATCCTTGAGAGAATAGGGTCAGTGGCCTACAAGTTGGACCGGCAACATCAAAACTGCACCTTGTATTCCATATCTCCTTACTGAAGAAAGGGCCAAAGCCAGGAGTCATTACAAGTGCGACCCTTCCCACATTTTCAAAGGAAGGACAAGTGCAGAATGAGCCAGCCCGCATCATTGATTTCAGATGGGTGCACCGGAGTGGAAGAGTAATACCAGAAGCATTAGTTGTTTGGTCTAAACTCGCAGGAGAGGATGCAACCTGTGAATCCTACTTAGATCTGCAATCAAATTTTCCCACATTAGACCTTGAGGGCAAGGTCACTCTAAAGGAGGGGGGGATTGTAAAGATTACTGGAACAGACCAACAAAAAACAGTTAATCAGTTTTACAGGAAGAGGCCACATCAGCACAACTAATTGTCCACTTGCAACAGCTGTAACAGAAAGAAATCAAAGATTGTAAACAATATAAGTAGTGAAGCACAAAGAGAAATAAGACGGTAATTCTTTCGGCATTAATCTTTCTAACTCTCTCTCTCTCTCCTTCCAACGATTTCAGGAGGTTGGCTCCCTCGAAGAGCCCTGAGTTGGGCAGATTCCTAACGGTTAGTCACCATGGTATCACAAAGTGACTAATTCTATAGACCAAGGATATCTTCTAAATAGTCTCACGGGTCTAGTATCAATGATGATTGTGTTTTTAAACCATATGAAGATATTGAGACTATGTGAGTTTTATTGGCATTTTCCTTTTAAAAATCTAATTACTTTATACAAGAAGACAGCGTGAAAGGATATATTGTGCACTTATTTTCCAATGACAGTTTGAGCGCATCCAGTTTAGTGGTACAATAATTTATTTTTCTCAACGTTTTTGCCATTTAAGTAAACAACACATTAAATCCTTAGTAAAAGGGAAAATTACTCAAACCCCATTAGGTTGGGGATGCTGGGATGAGGAATGAAGTTCCAGCCCTGCCCCGACCCTGAATATATATATATATATATATATTACTTTTCAAAAAATACTGTTAATTAAAAAATTTGGGAGATTCAGGTCTCTACAAAGAACCTGTCTCCTTCAAGGATCGGGGATAGAATTTCATTTCAAAATCAGGGTCAGGGACGCAGAATATAATCCCCACCCCGTTGCCATTCCTACTCAAAGTCTAAAACCTCTCCATACTTGAGTCTATGAAACAAACCACACCCTCTCCATTAGATTAAAATAAATAAAGATATGGAAATTACTTAAATCAATGTTATAAGATTCGGAAAGGATACAAATTTGTCCACGAGTTAAATGGTCTGACCACAAGTCAAATAAAAAATACATATAAATATATTTTATATTACATGTCTAAGTGGTGGTTAGATGGTCTATTTCTTAACTCAAGTGATGAGGGTTCTTAGTCTCTTAACTCACATTTTATCCAAAATAATATTCGGATTTAATCAAAATTGAAATACATATTAAAAAGACTTTAATAAGCATAAACAACATGATAGATTAGTGGTGGCATGTTAACAGGTCGTTGAAGTCTTCTTAATGTCATTTTAAAGTTTGTGGTAATTTAGTGACCCAAGCGGGTCATTAAAAACCGGCTGATTTTCAATGGTTCTCACCAACTTTTCACCGATTTGTTCATTTTCAAAAATTTGAAATACTGGAGTATCAAAAAACCTGCTTCCATTGATTCAAGTGTAGTCTGAATCTTGCACCATTGATTCAAGTGTTCCTTGTCTCAACATAGAAAAACACACTTCTTATATGTAAGCAAGAACACACGGCAATTAGGCAGTTAAAACTAATATACGCTGAGTTGGCAAGACAGTTGTACAGAATTCAAGATTGCAACTAATTTGCCTTCTCGTCACTTGTAAATTTGTAAATCTCTCTTGTATTTAATACATGCAAAATAGAGAAGTACATCTGACAACTCTCTGATTTTCTTTCATTGCAACTTTATCGCAAACTCCTTTTACTGTCATTTGCTTTTCCTCTGATGCAATCTTATCGCAAACTCTTTTCTCATTTCATCGCAAACCCGACGGTTTGTCATTATAAAGTCAACCTCACCCTCGAAGCATCATATATACCAAAGAGACACTTTTTCTAACTAAACATTTCTTTTGAAAGAAGAAAGAATGATATCTTTTGAAGATAAAGAAATATACTCTTGGTGAGAGAGTAATTATCTCTAATAAGGGTTCTTCAAGTTTGAGAGAGGAAAGAGAGAACGAACATATAAAGTATCATTGTTGGTTTGAAGTGTAAACCACAGGGAATTGTGTGTACCATTTTTTTTTTTTGATAAATAATTGTGTGTACCATTTCACATTATTTTTCATGGAGGTGAAGAATAGATCTCTCTCATATGTATATAGCCAAAAGGCCTAAGCACATAAATCATTCATCTTTTCTTGTGCTCCTCTTTTTATGGATTATTTACATTGGTTTTCTTACGTATGCTATACTGATTCGTATAGGGGTGGATGCATACGTAATCAAATCTCCTATACTACATGCAAGTTTGTTTTTACGGTTTGCAATTGGCCATGAAGGAATCAAGGTTTAAAACTTTTGTCATTTGGTTCACTGGAATAGGGGATTGGATTCAGAATTGGAAAGGCCCATTCCTATTCCAGCAGTTTGTTTGATTAGAATGAGATTCTCATTCCCATACCAAAGTTTTTTAAAAAGTAAAGAATTTCTAACAAAATACCCTCCAAACCCTAATACACCTAACTTTAATATCAATAAAATATTATTAAAATAAAAATAAGATAATACTAATAAAATATTAATAAATTAATACAAAACTGAAAGTTTTTGACTGATTATGATTCCAACTTCCAAATGTACGAAACAACAACAATTGGAATTCGACTATGAATCCTATCTGAACCAAACAGGCATCAAAAATAGATAAATTTGATTCCTGATTCTAGAGGATTTTGATTCTATTCCAATTCTGATCTTGACCACAAACCAAACGGATCTCATCATACTAACATTAATCTTTATGCTTACACCCAACCAAAGTGGTATCGTGCAAAACTCATTCAATTGAACATCAATATAGGGATAATTAACTATAAAAGAACATCAATGTAGGTATGGAAATGAACTTATGCAAGGATTAGTGAGCCTTTGACTCGGCATGTATTTTGGACTTCCAAAGTTCTAATCAAGTTCAATACAATTAAACTTACAGGCTCAAACGTTGCTTACTAACGTTATTGCACTAAATTTAGTTCTAAGAAGGTGAAGCTTTTTATAAAACAATTGTAAGGCGAATAATGCTGATGGATTGGAGTGTTGGGCAGTTAAGAAATATATACAATTATATGGAAAAATTGCATATATTGAGATGGATGAGTGGAAAAGACCATACAGGACAACGATTAGAAAGAGTGTCATTTGAAGGAACCTAGGAGTAGTTCCAATAGGTGATAAGAAATGTAGACTAAGATGGTGAAATTACATGCATAAAAAACTATCTACAACACCCATAAGAAGAAGGATTTGCTAAAAGTTGAAGGGAGTAGGAGAGCTAAAGGCAGACCAAAGAGGACATGGGTTGAAGTAGCAAGAAATTATTTAAACTCTAACAATGGATATGGAACAAAACAGAATGAAATAGCAAAACAGGATTTAAGAAGTTGATCCCAGTTGAGAGAAGGCTTAGATGATAATGATGATGATGATGTCCATGTTGATGATGAAGGTGGAACTTTCTGTCACTTCAGGAATTAATGTAGAAAACCCAAAAAAGGGTCCACCAAAATGACAAAGAAGACATCCAAAAGAGCAATCTTAGGTCATTTCCAAGCCTAGAAATCATTCAAGATAGTCATCACTAGGCTTGAATTGAAGGGCAACATCACAAAGGTGCACTTTTTTTTATACTGGATTTGGTGAAAATGGGACTATCTGTTTGTTACCACATGACGAGTTAATTTTCACAGCAATGGTGATGTAAGAATGTACTATTTACTCATTTGGTGTGAGATGTGGACATTTTGCTTCAGAAATTGCAATGTTAAAGGATGGGATTAAGTGGGTAAAGTTGGGGAAGGTCATGGGAGGATAGAATAGGTTTTTCAATGAGTGTGGCATCACAGATGCACATTGTAAGAAACCAGACAGTGAGGAGTACTTGATGGCCCTGAAGGTATTGCAAAAGATGGACAGAGTATTGGCTTGGCTTGGCCAGTAGCAAGTTGTACACTCCACAAGTTTATATATAATCATACTGGTGAACTGTACCTCTGAACTTTGGTTTAAGGTATCCTTCAGGTGAACTATGATTTCAGCCTCTTGCTAGAACAACATTAATCGGCTTCTCTGAGTCAAAATCTTAGCATATATACATCTTGTTTTCCACATCAGACACGGAAGGAGGTGGCCAATGGCCACCAATGTTCTTGTTTCTAATAACCAACAGTGCTTCGCTATACTAACTTCCCTGCACTTTTAGCGACACTGCTCACTTCACCCCTATGTAGGAAGAATTGACTAAAACTGAAAAGTCAAATTTATGCAATCAAAGTGCTAATGGAAACAAACCCAATCACAAAAACAAGGTCGTAATCCATATTTCTAAACGAAAACAAACAAGAAATAGCAACAGACAATTACAAAACATAAAACAGTGCACGTAATCACGTTCTAGCATCAACTTTAAGCAAGAAACATGAGCTATCAGCTTTGAAATTGAGATCTTAACTAAGTATTTGCTAAGCACAAGCAAGAGAATGGTTCTAAAAAGAAAATCTAGTAATAATAAGCTAAAGAAGCAAACCAAGATTTTGCACAAACGTAAGAAAGAAAATGGGTATAAGAGAGGAATCAACTTAACAAAAACTACCAAAACCAGCTGAAATCAAGCAAATAGAGAAACCACATGGTCACATATACCTAAAGCAGGAAAAACGAATTTATGAGATGTCTCCAATGCTCTGAAGCGTGCTGCTGCGGGAAAAATGGTTTACCAACGGATCGAAAGGTTCTCCAAATACGATTTGATGAAGCAAATGCTTCTCCATCTACAAGTATTATCTGTAGAACGATTTAGAGGTGGGTATCTATCTCAGAAATGGCGGATTTGAGGCGGTTTTCGCCATCTTAAGGAATGAAATGCAAAGATTAAGGGAGGAAAAATGGAGAGAACGAAGGGAGATGGGCGCTGGGCCGAAGGACGAAGAAGAGAAATGAGGAGAGGATTCACACTTTTCTAGAACGATCAGAGAGCTGAAAGAACCAAAATAAATAAATAATGATGTACGTTGTATTCCGTACAGATGGGAGTGGTTCCATTTTTTCGGAACACTAGTGTACTCGGAACGATTAGTTAAGTAGCAACTGATCCGTATTCATTTTACGGTGGCGGGAGGTACCAACCAGCTGGCGATCCCGTGTTGCCTGGATCGCATCTCTTCTCTTCTTTTTCGATTTTCTCCTTTTTTATTTTATTTGTCTTTTCAATCCGTATTCATTTGCTTATTTCATGGGGAGTTCCCACCCAATGCAAGGCTATCTGACTGAATCCCATCACGTCCAGAACTGTTACTCACAATGCGCGCCTCACACCGACCTCGCAGAATGTCCTGCCTTACTTGGGGAGCATCTCGTTCTTGAATTTATTATTCGTAGGGTGAGATGTGGCTGTGAGTTCCGTGTGAAGCGCGCTTAAGAGCAGATCCCAATTCTTGCTTATTGACTTGCGACCACCAATAGAATTCGACCACATCACTCGAAATGATAATGCTCTATTGTAATGAACCCTCCAATAGCATTTCGCCTTGTGGACTGGAGAAGGATCTTAATGGAATTTAATGGCAGTTAGATCCAAAATCCAAATTAGGTTTGTGTCTTCGTCTTTGTGTTTGGCTTTCTACATTAAACGCCCAACTCCAATCATGCTTGTGTGGTGTGGTAAAGCTGTGAAAGTCTCCTTCTCTAATTGACAGAAATGATTATATCTCGGACTACTGCCGCAGTGATTATATATGCAACCAATTCATCATAAAAGATGTTATGATGGTTGTCTATGCATCTGGTTCATATATAATAACTATATAAGAAATCGATGCCAAATCCAATATTTGTTAAAACCACAACTATGGGTAGATTTGAATTGAGTGTAGTCGAAGTTTAGTTATTCAAGCTCAGCTTGTAAAAAATATAAAAAAAAAAACGAAAAAAAATGAGGCTTAAACTCGATTCAAGCTAGGAGAGTTTTGAACTCAAACTTGGTTCAGCTCAAACATATATGCTTGATTAAGAATTATAAAAATTATTTATTAGTATACTATATATATATATATATATGCTTGATTAGGTTTACGAGCCGAGATTCATTGGTCTCAAGCTCAGCTCGATCAATAAATAAGCCTATATATGAGGTTCGAGCTCGGCTTAAAGCTCGTTTAAATCGAGTCGAATTGAGCTTTTCATGTGCCAAGCTCCAAGCCTCCAATACCTCGTGAAAAGCTTGATTTGTGTTCACCTCTAGCCACAACGTGTGTGCATGTGCACGCGCAAGAGAGAAAGAGAGAGAGAGAGTGTGTGTGTGTGTAATGTCTCTTAGTGGAAAGGTTAGGTTCTCCCCTAACCAAACAGGGAGATAAATGAAGGAACGAGTGGCCATAGGCCCTCGTGACCCACACTTGGGTGTGCAAAGGTTAAGTTCTCCCCTAACCAAAGAGGGAGATAAATGAAGGAACAAGTGGCCATAGGCCCTCGTGACTAGACCTGTTCATGGGTAGCTCAATGGCCCGGCCCGCACCTGATCAGGCTTGGACATGTAATTAGGCCTACGAGCCTGACCTTAGGCCCAAAACACCAAGCCCGATTGTGTGTCGAGCCGGGCTCGAGATTTGTCAAAAGAGCCCAGCCCGACTCATTTATATAATATAAAATATATAATATTTATTATAATATATATATATATTAATAATTTAATAAATGCATTTTTATTTTTTTCTTTACAATTTCTCTCTGTCTCTCTATTCAGCCGCTTCAGCAGTGGCATGAACTATATACTTTGGGCTCGGGCTCGGGCCTTAAAAAAAATTTGTTAATGCAGAGTGAAAGCCTGGCCCGAACCCGGCCCGACCCATGAACAGGTCTACTCGTGACCCACACTTAGGTGTGAAGTCATTTAGCCCAATGCATAGCCTCAACCGTTGGATTAATTTCTCTACGTTCACACACACAAATTGATTTTATTTTTATTATTTTATTCTATTATTCAATTTTTTTTTATTTTATATGTATGTGTTTTGACTCAATCACATGGAAAAACAAGTTTGATTAGAGGGTCTTGCCAAGTCAGCATGCATCATCATAACTTGAATAGAGTCAAGGACTAGTGGCAAATTCTTAGGAGAAATCCCAACCCTCAGAGAATAAAGACACTTGTCTCAATCAAGAGAGAATGGACTGAACCAAGAGAAGTTGGAGTAAGTTAGGAGGCCCAATGTTCCCGCAAAAGAAAATTATAAATAGGCCTCAAGGCCCATAACTCTTGTCCCAGTTATTATGGTGATAGAGTCCTCATACTCCAATCCTGGTTGTATTCTAAGCTGTGGCAAGGGAAACTCATCGGATTCCTTTGATTATTAATAGGTGAATTGGGTGATATTAATAGCAAAACCTAAAATGTTTTTAGGGTTTTTGCGATTTTCTCTCTCTAGATCGAAATAGCAAAGTGTTTGGAATATTCTAGAGAGCAAATCTGTAAGTTTTGGGGTTTATTTGATAAACCAAATAGCCTTTGATAAACCAAATAGCCTACCCAGGATCTGTATTGGTTATTTAATCCAAACAAGCATTCTAAACATTTTCGTTTATAGGTTCTTGAGTCAATGCTTCTTGTTATCTAGAATAAATTAGAATGATTGTCTTCTTATTAAAATAATTCTTGAACTTGGTTAAACACAAGACCTCTCTTGGAACGAGCCAGCTGTGTATTTTGGAACTAGCCAAAGGACTGAGAACAAGCCCCAGTTTTGGATTTGTGCAAAAAAGCTTAGGCTGCATTTGTTTTAGGTGTAAATTCAGTTTTACACCGACAAGAAATGTGAACCAGTCTAGTTGTCGATGAAAATTGGGACCGATAGATTTTGAAAGTTTACACTGATTATGTTTGGTTGTCAAGGTGTAAATTCGGTGAGATGGGAGTTACTGATAAAACCTGAGATGGGAGTTGTTGTAGTTGACACAGAAGGAGGAGGGAAGCAGAGGATGAAGAAGAAGAAAAAAGAGGAGGAGAAGAGAGAAAGAGAGAGAACGAAAGAGAGACAGATGGAGAGAGAAAGGTCGGAGGTGAGTTCATAGATTTGCTGTTGCAACTAGGTTTTTCCGCTACTGCCCTAGGTTTAGATCAGCCCTAGGAGAGAGAAATCTCATACTGCTACTGCAACTAGGTTTTGCTGCTGCCGCCCTGGTTTCAAATCCGCCTTAGGAGAGAGAAATCTCATATTGCCGCTACAACTGGGTTTTGCCACTGCCGCCTTGGTTTCAGATCCACCCTAGGAGAGAGAAATCTTATACTATCATTGTTGGGTTTTCCTTCTAGATGTTTGACAGAGATGCATCGATGCTAGCGAGAGAAAAAACGACAAGAAAGAGACGTTAATTTTACACTGACAATTTCAATGTATATTTTACACTGATTATTTACACCAATTTATGGTGTAAATAAACGTGGCCTTAGTTTCTTAACATTATTATTATTATTATTATTGTTATTATTATTATTATTATTATTTCTAAAATAATGGTTGCATCTGCTATGTCTCAAGAACTTATTAAGATAGAGAAACTAAGGCTCCGTTTGGTTTGTGGGAAGATTTGGGTGGGATGGAAAGAGATGGGATGGGATGGGATGGGATGGGAAAGTGTAAAAGTTTAACTTTCCATTGTTAGGTTTTACATGGGAAAATAATAGGAAAACTACCCAACACAAAACAGAGATCTCGGAGGTTCAATCTGCAGAGATCAATCCGCCCTCATCACTGGTGAATGCCTACCAAGGATCGTCATCAATGGTGTTACCTCGTGCGAAACTGGAATCGCCAGAAGCAGCACTACTAGTAGTGATTCCCAACATATGCATGAGGGAAACCATCTTCATTCTCATGAATATTTTTTACCAACAGTGGCAGATCTGGGTTCTTGAAACCATCTGTTTCTAGTTTCCTTATGTAGAAGGTAGAAGGTAGAAGGGCAGCGGCAAATCTGGTTCCTAAAACCATCAAGTTCAAACCGTCTTCATCCTCATGCATATGCTTTACCAGTAGCGGCAGATTTGGGTTTCTGAAACCATCAAGTTCAAACCGTCTTCATCCTCATGCGCATGCTTTACCAGCAGTGACAGATCTAGGTTCC
Source organism: Nelumbo nucifera (assembly GCF_055504915.1). NCBI lineage: Eukaryota > Viridiplantae > Streptophyta > Magnoliopsida > Proteales > Nelumbonaceae > Nelumbo > Nelumbo nucifera. The sequence continues at coordinate 52,724,323 of NC_142649.1, read as the reverse complement.
TGAAACCATCTGTTGTCGGTTTTCTTATGCAGAAGGTAGAAGGGGAAAGGGCAGCGACAATGACAACAAAAGGTAGAAGGGCAACGGTGATTACTGGTAGCAAGGATTACCAACAGCAGTGGTGGCAATTACCAGCAATGATGAGGATGAAGACGAAACTCGATTTTTCTCGAGTTTTTCCACCTAGGTCGCACGGTTTTGGTGCGACCCCGATTATACAATTTTGGGATCTCACATCCTGATTATACAATTTGTACCATTTGCTTGGTACAAATGGCAAAACAACACGTCAACCAGGGCCAACGTTAACGTGCGTTTGAGCATTAACGTGGTCTGGTCCGGTTCATGTGAACACGAATCGGTCTGGAACCCAAGCAAAAAGCCCTATTTGGCCATTTCTTCAATTTCTTCCCACCAAACCCTACCCATACAAAAAACCCTTGTCCATCGGCAGCGACGTATTCTTCTTCTCTTCTTCTTCGACAAATAGCTATGGTGGTAGGGCCGGCGACCATTATTCTTCTTCTCTTCTTCTTCTTCTCCAATGGTAGGTTCGATCTGAAGGACAAACATGTATGACCGTTGCTTTCTCTTCCATGTTATTTTCTTCTAGGTTTCTCAAATATGCATTAGGTAAAACCAAACCCTAAGTTATGTCTTATTAAAATTGGTTTGTTCATGTCAGCACCCTCTCCTTTGAGAGATGTTATTTATTTATTTTCTCCATTTTTTGTATTTTTTCTTATTTTCTTTTGTTTTAAAAATATAAAATAGTAATCATTGCTTATCTTGATTAGATTAATAAAGTTGCACACTATTAGAGAGAGACCTTTGGGTTTTCAAAGGCCTCTTAACTTTAATGCATGTTATTATTACATTTAAAAAAGATATTTAGGTTGTGTTTGAAAACGATGCAAATAAGTGTGAATTCAAATATGTAGAGTGTAAAATGGTCCATATAAATTGCAAAGTTGGGTTAGTTTTGCATTGAAAAATTTACCTTTTTACCAAATAGACTTTTAGCTGTAATGGATGCAAACAAGGATTCCAATAAAGCATATGCTATTTTTTTTATCAAAATCCCACTTGTATGCAAATTTACTTCATTTTATTGATGTACTCTTACATCATATTATCAATGTAAATATGAATTGGAAAATGTGTTTTCTGTCATTTGCCAATCCGTAAATGTAGTGTTGCCAAACACAAATAAAAGTGAACCAGAGTGCAAATTTACCCTAAACCGGGATTTACATTCTATTTGCATCGTTTCCAAACACAGCCTATGTTTTTTATTTGAATTAAGAAACAAGATGATTTTAAAGCTAGAGTAGCGTAGGACACACTCCACATTACATATATAGTCCCTACTGTATTCTCAAGTTGAAGGAGTAGCCATGTATTTTAAGGAGAAGCGCCATTAGGTTGCGTTTGGAAACAATGCAAATGGAGTGTAAATCCCAATTCAAGGTAAATTTGTACTTTGGTTCACTTTTGCCTATGTTTGGCAACATTACATTTATGCATTGACAAATAAATGACAGATCAATGCATATTTACATTGATAATAAGATGTAAAAATACATCAATAAAAAAGAAGTAAGTTTGCATTCAAGTGGGCTTTTGATAAAAAAAGCATATGCTTTATTGCAATTCATGTTTGCATCTATTATAGTTAAAAGCCTGTTTGGTAAGAAGGTAAATTTGTCAGTGCAAAACTAACCCAATTTTGCAATTTATATGAACCGTTTTACACTCTACATATTTGCATTCACATTTAATTGCATCTTTTCTAAACATAGCATTAAGAGAGAGAGATATTTGGGTTTTTCAAGGCCTCTTATTTTAATGTATGTTATTATTATATTTAAAAGAAAGAGAGAGAATAGTAATAAAATAAATCAAGGTTTTTAAAACCGAACCGGACAACGGTCTGACCGTTCGAACCGAGCGGACGACCCGTTCTAACAAAAAACTAAAAAATAAATAAAAAATAAAAAATGACCAAAACCATTGGATGGTTCAAATGGTTTGACCGCTCGGGTCTGCGATTTGCTGACCAAATCATGGTTTTTAGCGAAATGGGTAAAACGGAACCAGTCACCTAAGCGGTTCCTAGTTTTTCTGGTCTGGTCTGGTTTTGAAAACCATGATATAAATCAAATAATATAAATAGGTTGAGGTTAAACAATCAAAAAATAATTAATTTAAAAATCCACAAAACTTTCACTAAAAATAAATATTAACAAAGCCTACTAAATATTAAAAATGTGTTTCAATTCCACTTAAAAATACAACTTAATAAACGCAAATAAAAATAAGAAATTTAAATATAACAATATTAATTGATAGTATTAGAATACCAACAATTAAATAAAATTCCAAAAAATTCTAAAAAACCTAGACGTAATTAAAATACTAAAAATAATTAAAAAATATTGAAAATTAACAATATTTTATATTAATAAGGGTATTTACTAAAAATAATTTAAAAGTACAATTAATAATATTTCATTATTAAAAATACAAAAAAAAATTATTAAAACAATACCGAAGCCAGAAATTATTGAAAAATATTGAAAATTATCTATATTTTTTATTAACTATGGTATTTATTTAGTTATTTCAATGATGAAAATACTGAAAATGAAAAATACTCACATGCAAAAAATTACCAAATAATAATGAAAAAATTCCAAAAATTAATTAAAATTTTGAAAACCTAAAGCTTAATTAAAATACTAAAAATAATTAACAAATTAAATTAATTGTATTTTATTGCAAAAAATAATTATTCATAGTAATATAATTAACATGATTATGTTTAAACTATAGTTAACAATAATTATAATTTAAGCTATAAACAGTAGAAATTTACATTTAATTACCAAAAAATTACATTTAATTAGTTTTAGCCAAGAAATTAGCAATATTTCTGAAAATATGATAATTTCCAAAAATTACTATATTTTAAATAAATATAATAATTTAATTATTACAATATTTTAATAGCTAACAATATTTTAATAATTAATATTAAAAAGTAACAAACCGTTTATAACTTAACCTAACCCGATTATGTCTATAAATTTATAGGCTCAAGCAACTATTTTCTTTTGAGTTAGGTCTAGCTGAGATATGCACCATGCCCACACATTATCAAGGATAATCTGATCCGAAGTCTAATTGGGTATCAGACTTTTGGAGTCCAATGATGGCTTTAGCGGATAGGGCCTAAGCTAAACAACCCCTAATAATCTCAACTTGGAAGTTATATGCATATATGGTAAATATTTTTATTTAGTATTTAAATAACAAATTTTATGTTATTATATATAAATGTTATATATTTTTTATACTAGACTAGAATTAAATAAAAATTTAAATTTATAAAAAATCACAGTTTTATAATTGACACAGGCCTCTTTATCAACAGAAAATGTGCAACCCCGAGCTCGAATTCTGCCCGACCATCGGGCCTAGATCTCGAGCCTGAGCCTAGCCCTTATATAAAGCCTAAAGTTCGAGCCCAAGCTCGAAGCCCGATTTGTACACAAAATGTCTTATTTTTAGTATACTTAAAACTAATATTATATTAGTTTAGTAATAATTTAATAAATTAATAAAATAATTTATATTTCCTAATAGTAAATTGACATTTATTAATAATTTAAGAAGCATATATATATATTATATTTATTATATATAACATAAGTAACTTTTTATATATGTAATAGTATTGGGTCGGGCTTATTTGAGAAAGCTTGAGCTTGAGCCCACGATCTTGAAATTTTGTCCAAGCTTGAAAAATAACGGGTCAGGTCAGGCTGAGCTATCGGGGTACCTGGCCCATGAATAGGTCTAATTGTATATATAAATAATTATATACATAAAAAATCATATGAAATAAAAATTTAAACATCTTTCTCAGTTTTTTTTTTTGTTTTTTTTTTTTTTTTTAAATGGACCTCTCATAGCTTGGCCCGGTCTGTGGCCTGGTTTGGCCCAAGGCTCGGCCCAGTATGACACGACTTACACCTCTACTTGAACCCACCCAATATAGGGGACAGGGCGGGGGAATCTGAGGATTTCCCATCTTTGATGTGGAGTAGGGTTCCTTGCCCCTGAACTTGCCAAACATTGAGTGGTTGCCTTGCCCTGAACCCTCCTGACACTAGGGATGGGGTGGGGATGGGGTAGAATGTCTTCACTATGGGGCAGGGACAGGGATGGGGTGCCCCACCATGAACCCGCCTTATTGTCATTCCTATATAATTGTTAATTATTAGTGAAATTAATAAAAATGTTAGCTTTTGAAATTATTTTTATTTATTTAAAGTTAATCAAAATTTCATTTAAAAATAATAACAATTATTCAAATTGTTACAAATTATTAATAAAACTAAGTTTATTAAAAAATATTTGTTCATACTAAATTAACAATAACTATTTTCTGTAAATGAACATTAAATGAAAATTACAATTATTAAAAGTTTAGATATTAACAATAACTTTGAATACTTTTTGTTAATTAACAAAAATTTTGATTATTAATTTAATATCAATTAATAATAAATAAAATAATTAAATCTTTTAGATTTTCTTGTGCATCGCACGGGTCCTCGCTAATTATCTCATAAATCTTTTTCTTCTAGGTTGCCCAAATATGCATTAGGTAAAACCTTTAGTAAAAGAAGCAATAGATTACCATCCTCAGTGGTATTTAGAACTTGGTAATCTATTTGACATGTGATGCATGATTTTGAAGACTTCATAACTGTTGATTGGAATTAGCTGTGTAATTTTGTTGGAGTGCATCAGCATTACATCAATATGATGTTTCAGATGCTTTATGACCCAATCAACTTTAATTAGTGAGGGTTAGCCTTGGGGTTCACATGCCAAATTATAAGTTTCTATTTTGAATCAAGAGAAAAGGAAAGAGAGAAGGCAAGATTGTCTCGAATAAAGAAAAAACCAGCCCCCTCAACTTAATTGATTCACTTGAACAAAAGAACAAGAGAGGGTATAAAGAACTACCTTCATAGAGTAGTTGACCCATATACTTATATAATATCAAATGACACAACTACCTTTCTGTATGTTTGAGAATTTGTAGGATTAGGATTTTTCTATATGTCTCTATGTGTATGATTTTCTTTAAATAAGCAAACATATATAAATAAGAGAATTTATAGTCATAGGATTTATTTTTTTGTCTATTCTGCCAACTTTTGTTTATATCCAAGGATGTTCTTACAACTTTATGCAAATTCCCCATCTTTTTTTGCCAGCAAGAATATGCTACACTAAGTAGTCCTTTAGATCTTCAACAATCCTTTCTTGAAAGGATACATAACTTACCAACACTTTTAGCATCCCTTTGCAGTTTGTAGAAGGTCATTTGAGTCAGTCTTTGAATTTCACTTAAGCATGTGACATTTTTGACCTGAAGAATCCCCAAGTATTATCGTACATTTGGATTATAATTCTTTTTACATTATTGTGTAAGGTATGAGTTTTCAGTCCACGTGTGATCATTCATCATATAAGGACTTGAAATATAGTCCAATGTTTTGTGATTGTGGAAGGAGCTGCGTAATTCAAGTATTAAAAACACCTCAAAATTGGCACAAGTTGTTTTACACTTGCCCGGGAAAAGTTATATCTATGCAGGCAAACAAATCAGATGGTAAGCGGTGTGATTATTTTGCGTGGGCAATTTCCGAATGACTTGATGATGATGGCATTTCAAACATGCGTAATCAAGATCTAGAAAGCTGAAGTGATGAGCTTGACAAGTTAGTGGCTAATATGGATGGTCGTCTGAAGATACTGGAATCATTGCTATCTTCGCACCAAAAACATACTAAAGGAATGAAGATGACACGTTTTATAATTATTATTTTTATGATTAGGTTCATTTTAGTGTATAATGCATAAGAATTAATCCCAACATAACCTCCAACTCCTATTCATGAATCATTAATGGCCTATGTGAAACAATTTTTAATTTTTGATTTGGAGCACTAATGTGGATGGACACCAGCAAAATATTTAGTTGTTTATACTTTGTCTATTAATGTTGTTTGCACCATAGGGACCAAAAATGAGTAATTCACCAACCAAAAATTGAATGACTAATCCAATAGAGATTCTTTGATATGGATCCTGATTACTGTGAAAAAGGAACCATCTTTGAGAATAATGAGTCAACCAACCAGAAATTGAATGACTAATCCAAGAGAGATTCTTTGATATGGATTGAGATCGTTGTGAATCCTCACAACTAAGGGTGTCAATGGACCGGTTTTGGTTTGGACCCCGTCCAGTCCAAAATCAATTTGGACGGATTGGACAGACCAACAAGATATATTGGATTAGACCAATTTGGTCCAAAATATTTATTAGATTGGATTGGACCTGGTCCGTCCGTAACAAATTTATATGGGATTGGGTTGGATTAAGCCAATATCTGGTCCATTGATATAAGATACAAATATATATGTCAATGGACTGGGTTTGGGTTGAAACCAATCTAAATCAAAATGAATTTAAACAGATTGGACGGTCCAGACATTGAATTGGACCGGTCCAAAACATTTATTGGATTGGATTGGACCTGGTCCATTTATAATGGACTCACATTGGACTGAATTGGATTGGACCAAATCCAGTCCAATTGGCACCCCTACCCACAACAACAGTGATGTAATTCAGTACTCTCTGTAGTGGAACCCTCACTCACGCTCATGTAGTACTGTGTTCCAGTACAAGATAGTGGATACCGTATGGCTTAACTAAAACAGAAACCACAAATAGCTATTTATTTGATGGAAGCCCCTCGGTCAGGATAACAGGACCCATAAATGGACTGGACTGGGTTTGGCATGGGGCTGGGGCCTCCTAACACCAGACTCATGATTAGAGCTACCATTGAGATATATAAACAATTAGACGAATTTAGCCAACTTAACTTGGCCCCCTACAGAATCAGCATGATTAGATGGATAGCTTGAACAGGGCTGGGTTTGGCTTAGGGTTGGGGCCCCCTAACACCAAATTCATGATTAGAACAATAGTTGAGTCGCCTTCCTTACAAAACAATGTCAATGATATACATAATAGTTGTCTTCCTTACAAAACCGAAAATCATTCTCTCTTCACGCATTCTCTTCTTGTTTCTTCACACACGCTCCCTAAGAAAGCCCTGTTTCAACAAATTCAAATTAGTACTTAACTATAAAATAATGCATCAACTGTATTCCAAAAGTTGTCATCTTCAGCACCTTTGGTGATTTATAATAAAGAATGACCAAATATCATGAAAGTTCTATGGTTTACTTTGACAATGCATGATTTATAAACAATGTGGAATTTAAAGAGACCCATGCATAAAGATATAAAAGTGTTGTCCACTTCACAACCTACCAAATTAGAGCCATAGACCTAAACAAACATTCCAAACAAGAATTTAACTTGAATGAATATTTCAAAGAAGAAATAAACTAAATCCATTTTGGACTTTGTTGCAAGACTAAGACAAAGCATGCTCTTAATTAAACAAATAGACCCAGAAACTTGTTAACAAAAGAATAGGTAGGACCTAAAGAGAAATAACCACTATGCAATCAGCCAGTTTTGAGAAAACATTGGGAAGATGAAGGAATGCCGGATTAAAGCCCTGCCACTCTACTGAGAAAACATTGAGAAATAACCACTATGCAATCAGTCAACTTTTGCCTTCATTAAATTTTAGATTCATGTTTGCTGTGTATTGGTGGTACTCCCGTGGGGATCTTTTTCTCTAAGATCTCCCATCCAGAAAAAAAGGATCTAGGAGTGATCACCTAACAAGTGAAGGGGTTAGTGATCCATAGATAGCTAGTGAAGAAGTGGTTAGTTCCTGGTAGTATATGAACTCGATCGGTGAAAAAAGTGGATCAAGTAACAATTTTTTTTAAAATGTGCACTCACTAGCATGGTCTTATTGCCTATCTTGAGATGTTGGTTGGCATCCTCCAATTAAATTTGTGCCAAAACATCAGTTTTGTGAATCTATAACATTTCCCTACAACAAATAGGAAAATGTTGAATAATTTGAAAAAAAACAACTCATTTTATCTTCACAACTTTTATATTTAACTTCAGATATACCTGGCTTGTTTGTTGTTGAAATGTGCCTGAAATACGCCGCTATGGGTGTATCGAGCGAATCGATACTATTTTTTTTTATTTTTTTTTATTTTTTCTGAAACTGGTTCAGGGGGGCCGATTTAGGTCTCCTCCACCCCCTGAACCGGTCAGACCCCCGATACACTCACTATAGGGGTGTATCGGAGGGGTCTCAGAATGATACGTATCGGCCTATATGGGCCGATACGTGTCGATACTTTGAACCTTGGTTACTAGCAAAATAGTTTCTCCTGTAAACCAATGCCCACTTCTCTTTCACTTCAAATAACCCTTTCAACCATGTAATTTCTTTCAAACCATATTGACAAAGTATTTCTTCCCATGCCTTTAGAAATTCATCATCTTCTTCACAATCATATATCAAATTGTTGAAATCTTTCTCGAATGTCTTGGAAACACAAAATAGATGGGACAAGTGTTTAACTGCATTTTGATAAATGTGCCAAATATAGAGGCGATGATTAACCTCCGGGAAAACATATTGAATGGCCTTTGCCATTGCTACACATTGATCCATTAAGATTGTTACTGGTTTTTTGCCACCCATTGCATTCAAGAATGCTTCAAAAACCCACTTAAATGATTCAACAGTCTCATCGTACATTAATGCATCACCAAATATTACTGTTTGCCTATGGTGATTAATACCAACAAGCGGTGCAAATGGCCGATGATCTCGATTGGTTCTGAAGGTGGTACCAAAGTAGATTACACCACCAAAAAAATGATAGTCAACTACCATTCTTGCATCAACCCAAAAGACATTTGTAATCTGATTTTCAGAATCAAGTTGTATGGAGTGGAATGATGAAAAGTCTCCATTTGCAACTTTTCAAAAAATTTTAAAATGGCTCCTACACCTCCCATTTCCATATATTTTTGTCTCTTTGTCCATAGATAATTGCAATAATCAGAATGAGTGAATCCCATATTCTTAGCACCTCCAATTTGATTGACCATATACTCCATAGTGGCTTTTGGTGTTATCCCTGACTTGTTTGCAAGAATAGCCTGAGAAGTTTGGGCCACCATCATTCTCCTATGTGACCTTAACATGTGTGTCTTGCTTGGAGTTACAACCTCATGATTGTGTTGTTTCTCAAAATGAACAGTGCTATATTGACCACTTTCTTTCAATTCAACAAGCATGTGTGCCTGTCATCTAGTTCTTGTACTGTCATGATAGTATTTTACACTATCTCATGGTTTGAGATTGCAAAAACCTTAGGCAGAACAACAAAATGTCTTGTCTTTTATTACCCCACTCTTTGTTTTATGTTCCTTGCCCTTCCGAGTGCTAAACCCTGCTCTTCTAGCATATTCATTGTAAAAACAATATGCATCATCCAAGTTTTCAAACATCATTTCCTACCCTGGTTCTTCTATTGTTTTGTCTACCTCCTCATCATTTCCATCATCAAAAACTAACTTACGTGCAACATGCCAATCAATATTTGAAAGAATTTCATCTTTACTGCGAAGCTTACTACAATCTTCATCTTAAGTACCCATTCTAAGAATTCTAAAAGGAGGAAAGCTATATAAGATGATAGAATTAATCATTCACATCAGGTAAAAACAAATCTACAAAAACAAGAAAAAACTGTCTATGAAGGGCTGGTTAGTCCATTGTAAACTGACCAATATAGTTATTTTATATTTGATGGATAGGCTAGCCTATGAAGGGCTCTTATGATTGAATATTCTCTTTTTATTAATTAAATATTTTTTCAGTTGCAATTCAAAAACAGAAAATAACTGTCTTTTGGATACCATTTGTTTGACTTTGAACTACATGTCTTTGCATCCAAAAGAAAACGGAAAGTTAAGGCTCCAAATTATGCAGCAACAACTGCTAATGGTAGAGCTAACCATAGTAATGGGTGGCTTGCTGTAAGTTTTGTTCTTGAATTACACTAATGTCAATTGTTCAGTTTACTTTCATCTTGTAAGTTTACTCACACTGATGTTTTATCCCATATTTCGTAAAACCGTGCTCTAGTGTAAGTTTGGTATCGGCAGTCTATTGCTGTATAGGTCATTAGATCAGTTCAATAGTACATTTAAAGTTTCGTTTAACTTTTAATAGTATTAAAAATTCAACCCCTTTTTGCAAGAAAATGTTACATATATTTTTATCTAGAACAACAATTCAAAAGAAATCCATACTGGTCTTCTTCATGAGATAAGTATGTGAACGGTGATGATGGTATCAAAACTTTCCAAGATTTTAATGTCTATTTTCCTTTTTCCCAATTATTTCTAACATATTTATCCAAATTTTTGTATAGATTGGTGCCCAAAGTTCACTAATGAAGACGACACTAGTTAGGAGCGAAGGGTTTTTTCCTTGGCAGCCATACAATGAAGATACTGCCTCCTATGATGACAATTCATTTACAATAGCTGGATTGCAGGAGCATATTTGATTTATGAGATAATAAGACATAACTTAGGGTTCGGTTTTACCTAATACATATTTGAGCAACCTAGAAGAAAAAAATACATAGAAGAAAATAACATGGAAGAGAAAGCAACGGTCATACCTATTCGTCCTTCAGATCTGACCTACCACCGGAGAAGATGAAGAAGAAGAATAATGGTCACCGGCCCTACCACCGGAGCTATTTGTCCAAGAAGAAGAGAAGAGGCAAAGAAGAATGGAGAGAAAAAGAAGAAGAGAAGAAGGATACGTCTCCACCGGAGCTCTGTCACCATCGATGACACGTCGAAGCTTTGTTGCCGCCGATGGACAAGAGTTTTGTGTATGGGTAGGGTTTGGTGGAAAGAAATGGAAGAAAGAAATTGAAGAAATGGCCAAACGGGCTTTTTGCTTGGGTTCCAGACCGATTCGTGTTCACACGAACTGGTTCATGTCTGTGTGAACCAGACCAGACCACGTTAACACTCAAACGTTCATTAACGTTGGCCTGGTTGACGTGTCATTTTGCCATTCATGGGTGCACTCGTCCAATGCATCCACGGGTGCACAGAACACAGAGGGCAAATTTCCCAACCTACAAACTGGGATAATTCTTATTTTAGAAGAAGAAATGTTGATTATTTTTTAGAAAAAAAACATGTTCTACTATTCTAACTAATTGTGATATATTGAATGTTATACGTGAATATCAAAAATGTGAAAAAAGAAAATAAGAAAACTAAATAATGTTTATTAACTTTTATGGAGCCTAATATAGAAGTTATATTTGAATAGTATATAAAAGCTAAGGAATTGTTTGAAGCTATGAAAGAATTCTATGGTAAAGTTATTGAAACATATATCCAATTACAATTGTTTTTGGTACTTGGTACTTGTGAGCTCCGGGAAACTCTTGGCCGGCTCAAAGAGATGGAGTCGCCACACATTTTTTAGAGGAAGTGGGCCCTCATTTTTAGATTTGAAATTTTCGACTTAAGTCTTTGATAGTGACTCGGTCCTCCATGGAAAAAGGCACATAACTAAGAGATTTCAGGTCCCAAGGATTGGGAGAGGGAAGGTATTAGACACCCCTCTCTCCAAGCTACTATATCAGCCCAATAAGAGAGTTGTTTAGGCTCAGTTTCTTTCGAAGGAAAACAGAAATAGTTGTAGGAATTTCCTAAATCTGGAGGAACATACTTCCAACTTCTCCTAAGACCGATTTTGATGTGATGTTATTGAGTCTTAGGTACTGATTTCCCTAAGACCCTTGCCTCTTTGCCTCTATTCTTAGTCAAGAACAAATTACAACCGATGGTTCTCTAACATTTTAGAACCTTAAGCAACACAGAAAAACTAAAAAAAAAAAAAGACTTACCTTTCGTATATACCTTGTCAAAAGTTTTCAACAGCTAGGATGAGGTAAAATGAAGTTCAAATGAGTCCTTAATCTAGGGAGTTCTTTTGGTTGCAACAACTTCTGCTTGAAAATGGTGGAGACGAGTTTGGAATTTAAGGTTCAAAGTACCTCCGAATTTCGGGTGAATAAGAGGCAGTATATAGGCTGAGAGAAAACCCTCTTCTCTCTTTTCCTCTCTCTAGGGGCCTCCCTCAGGTTTCTCTCTTCAGTCCCTCTCTAGCTTTCCTCCTTCCCTCTGAGTTTTTCTTTCTGGTTTTCACTTTCTAGGGTCTTCCCTCAGGTTTCCTCCTCTCCTCTTTTTCTCTCAGGTTTCCTCTCTCAAGTTTTCCTCCTCCCTCCTTTCTCTTTCTCTCTCTTTCTGAATTAAATTAGTATTTATAGAGAAAGGGAGGGGGTCAGGTCTAAATTCGTTCAGGTACAATGCCTGGGATAAAATAGAGGTTTCACACAAATAGGCAAAAATTCTTCAAAGAAATAGATGCCTAGTCAAGCTTTCTTGTTTGGCGAAACATTTTCTTCGATTTGGGGGTGGCTTTCATGGGTTTTGTGCATCCAATGGGAGCTTAGGGCGTGTCTGTAATGGCAGTCTCGTATTTGGGGTTATCAGTGGCAGGAAATGTAAATTTGATGAACTTTTAAATGTTACTTTGTCTTTTCTTGGTTTTAAGTAGGGGTATCTTAGGGTTTTTGGGATTTTTGGGTCTATTAGGCTCTAATTCATTGGTCCAGGTGTTTTAATGGGATCAATAAAGGAGCAGATGTCAGTCCCCACCCTCTTAAGATCCTGGGTTAGACAACTGATGTGATGATTCAATCTAGTGTGTTGAAATAACGTCTTTCTAGTTTAACGGTCAAACGGATGAATTAGGATGCAAAATTTGACATGCTAGGGCTTTTTGGGTCTCTGAACATAGTACTATTTTTTTATTGGTCAAATAGGGTTGGGATGATTATGATCAATGGATGACATGTTCAAATTAACAAGATTTGCTGAAATAGAATCTTTGATTGATGAAGGGTCAAATAACAGAATTTTGAGATGAAATTTGGTGGGTTTGTACTTTTGAATGTCCTGAATTTGATGGAAGTTACAATTTTTTGATCATAGGTCTGGATTAACAAATTTAGTTCAGATCATGGTCTTAGCTTATGGTTTTCCAATCAACGAGAGGGCCTAAAATGGAATCTTATTTTTTCAATGGTCAAATGGAGGTGTTTGGTTGTGAAATTTGACATGGTGGTGTTTTTTTGGGTCTCCGAATATAGTGGAAGTTCTGATTGGTCATATGAAGTCGGAATGATAGACGGTATGCTCTAATTAATGAGATTTGTTGAAATAGGATCTAGGCTTAATGGTAGGTCAAACGGGTGAATTTTGAGCTACAATTTGGTGGGTAGGTACAGATTAAGGGGAGGATTCAAGTGGATGGTTCTAATCTGAGAAAGATATGATCAATCTTGGTATCACTCAGGGCCATCAGAATGGGATTTTGATATCTTTGCAGTTGGTTGTCGTAGATTTGTAGTGGGATTTGCTAGTTGATTGCTTCCTAGTGATCTTGAGGTGATGGGTTATTTGGATTTGATTTTTGGGAGTTGGAGTTTGAATATCGCATAGATCAGAGCCATTAAAAAGGAAGTTGGCGTAATGAATGATGCATGTTTGGAGTTTAATCATGAAAATTGATATATAACTAAGTTGTAGTTTTTCAAGTCTGGGGATAATGTTTGATCGGACATTGATGTTGATCTCAAGGTTCTTATTCGGCTAGTTGATTGTGTCAAAGGAGGGTATTTTTGGGTTTTGGAAAGTCTTAAGTTGATTTGGTTGTTTTTCTAAGTTCCTAGGGTCTAAGAGGAGGGTACGGAGAGGTAGGGTGAAGGAACCGAGTAGAAATTGGGTGAAAATAGTACTTAATACAACACATTGGCTTTTCAACTAGGTGTTAATAATGGGATTTGATAGCTATAAATATAACCCTAGCAAGTGCACTAGTTATCAAGTAGTATAAAAATATCGTTCCCACGGGGATTTAACAAAATAAGTATTAGAACTACAACATTCCCTAATTATTTGGACAATCAAATTTCAGATTTGAGAATAAGAACTAATGAAAAATAGAAAAAGGAAAACAAGAGCAGAAGTAACAATGCTGAAGTATGTAACGATTGGTTGAATTCGCTAGAGCTTTCAGTCCACCTAACCATTCCAATGAATATTAACGGATGAGATTATCCAAGATAATTTGTCATTCCCATAAGCTGAAGTCTTTCCAATTTTATTTAATATTCTCTCTCGAGATATACTAAAACTACTTCTGTCAGATAACCCCTTGATCTCTCGACTAGAGTTCTCAAGATAGAAGCGCATTAAGTCCAAGGAAAAACTATTATATTCAGATGAATCATGTGTATATACCCCTTATATACCATTCAATTCACACCATGAATTATGTGGTCAGCTATGTGAATTCCTCTCTCAATTCATTCACATACGCTTGATCAATTAAGAGATGGTCACTCTTAATAGCATTAAGCAAGATAATTCATATACTATATGGAAATCACGATCTTGAATAAATCAGAATAAAAATATATTCATTGATATGATTAGGCTTCCCACAACCCTAACTACAGATAAATTAGTTCATACTAGCAAAAATAAAACAAACAAGAGGAAAGAAAGAACTCATGGTTTCGCCCTTGGAGTTGAGATCTCCTCTTCTCCCTGCTACCACCTCCTTCTTGCAGACTTCTTGCTTGATAGCTGGATTGCTCCTCTGCTTCTTGATGCCCCTCTAGTCCACCCTCTACCCCTTTATATAGCTTAAGGGGAGGGGGTGGTCTCCTACTCTTTCTTGAAGTTAATCTCTCAAAAATAGAAAGTCCTAGTCTAATCCTACTCTTATCTCTTTATCTAATGAACTCAATCTCTTTATCTTTATGGGATTACATCATAAATTTAGATCTGATAAGACTCTTCTCAATTTCTTGTTCTTGGATTCGTATTAGACCTCCTCTACGAATTGGGCTGCTGCCAGGCTTTCCTGCAAGTTGGGCTTCAGCTGCGGATTGGGCATTCCTACGAATTTGCCCCGACTTCAGGCCCAGATTTAACTTCGATGAAGGCCGAATATGCGAAAGCCCAAAACATAAAAGTTGTGGCTTTTTCTCTTATCTATCCAGTGGGTCTTGAATCAGCCCAATCAGAGTTCGGATACGCGAGTTAGGCCCAGATTACTGAATGGTGCCGAAACTGTAAAAAATCGTCCGATTTGCCTTTCTTTGCTCCTGATGCCTTCTTTCATGCCCTGAACCGAAATACAAGAAATATGAGTCCAATTAAGTACTAATTAAGTATGCAAGACAGAACATTTGGGGATAAAAATGTGATGAATTCTACTCTCATCAGGATTCAAATCCGCATCTCTACTAGGACTATCCACTAACATGCCACCCAAGACATTGCTCAGTTGGTTTATCCAACTACTAATTGAAGGAGAATCAATAATTGACCACATTAAAAAATGAATATTATAGCTAAAGAATTGGTAGCTATTTAAAATAGAATTAATAAAGAATAGAGATTCTAGTAGAGGAACAAAATCTCTAGAAAGACAATATCTCTACACACAAAACAATTTTATTTCTATTATTTTCTTATTCAAAATAAATTTGCTTTTGTTTTATATGTATGTGTTTTGACTCAGCCACATGGAGAAACATGTTTGATTGAAAACTGTTGACAAGTTAGTATGAATCATCTTGTCTTGGGTAGTCAAGGTCTAGTAGCAAGTGATGTTGTCTGATCCGAGGTGTCTCGAACCAAGGATGTAGTCAGATAGTCTTACCAACTAGACGAAGCTGAAGTGGAAGGACGAGGTCATGCACTGAAGAGATCTGCAACCACAAGAAGATTAGAGGCCCGATAAGTTATTCCCTAGGTAGGCACTTCGATGCTCAAGTCAGTAAGAGAAAGAGATCGGTCAGAAGAGCCAATGTGGTAGCAAAAGAGGTGTTGAGGTGAGTTCAGAGTCAAAAGTCCTTTACCTTGAGTGGTAGGTGCCCATGTATAGCCAAGCATCCATGTCATATCTGGATTAGGCTTCCAGAGTTGTCTGGATGATGTTGCCTTCCGAAGTATTAGGAAGGTTGCCTCTCCTTTGGTGGAGTGTGTCTCCCTGTCCGTGTAGAATTCTACATCCTTGGCACACCCTTCTGTCAAGCGGCCGTAATAGGCGGTGCTGACCTGGTTCGAGGAAGTCAGCCACAAAAGTTGACATATGGCGATCTAGGCCAGCTCAGGCACTACTCAAACACCACTTTCCTAGTTCTGAAGTCAAGGAGTGCATGGCCAAGCAGCGGAAGAGTTCTGAGGTCCTTGGCTGAGGAACTTGGGAGTTCGATATGTGCTTAATCTTTGGCTAGTGCTTCACATGTTCTATGGTCTTTAGCTTCGGTAAGATGTCTTGTTCCTCTTCCTCCTCATCCTCTTCCTCTTCTTCTTGCTCTAGTGGCTCGTTGAGTAGTGAGTCTGAGCTGTGATCTCATCCAAAGGCTACCACCTCGTGGTCCATGAAATCAATGCCCATGAGGCTGAGGTCAAGGGGCCTAAAGATGAGGGTGAATGACAGAGGAGACTGAGGCTCCTCGAGAGGCCGAAGTCAGGGAACTAATGAGGTCAATGTAGATGTAAAGATAGTGGTTGAGGAGGGGCCTGGTACTATTTTGTGGTTTGGTGACCGCTTTGCTTCTTCTCCCTATAGTTTGACACCTCGGGACCTAGCTCCTATTAGAGAGTTGTTCTATATTAGTATGAGATGAGGTGTCCCAGAATAGGTGAACAAGCAACTTTGGCATGCCCTGGCAAGCTTTGTAATTATGAACATAGCCTAATAGTCGGGCAGAGGTTTCCTTTGAATGCTTAGATCATGATCGTGCTGAGGTGGCACCGCATCTAACCGGTCCAACTTATGCCAAATTCCTTTAGGTACCTCATCGGTCTCCTCTGCAACTACATGATCCATGACGTGAACTTCACCCTACCGATGTTCACATATTTTCTACACCTAAAGAAGAACCAGTAGAGATACTACTATTGGTGAAGCACTGGAAAGAGGGGTTCTTCTTCGTGTGCCATTAAGGGGGCTAGGCGTTCCCTGCCAAATTGTCAATCTTGAAGACCAAGGTGAAGGCACCAACTAAGGTTGAGCTATCCAAAGAGGATTTGGCGACCATCCGGTAGATTGTGAGGGTGCATGTACAAGAGTACACCTCATTCTTAATGTTGATCCGTATCAGGCCAATGGAGCCCCTAGCTGAAGGGATGAGAGATCCATCCTATGGATGCCCAAAGATTGCGGAATAAGGGGCGAATTTCAAAAATTTTATCTCTCCCTTCAATTGAGAATCGTATTCCCCATTTAGAAAATCATATTTTCAAGGATCAATCTTGAACCATAAACTGAACCAGATCTGAACCAAAAGAGTGGGAGAGGATTATACCTGATACGGAGAAATACTATCTCCCAATGGAGGTGTTCACGCCCAAGGAAGGATCCAAAATCTGCTCCCACTGAAGATGGCGCAGTGCAGGGTGGAGCAGAATCAGCAACGTTCTTCAAAAGAACTTGATCCTTCGTAAGGATCAACTGGACGACTTGAGTACAGCTCCAACCAATCTTTTCACAAAAGATTGAAATCAAGATCCAATCTTGATTGCTCCCAAGAACTGGAGATCGAACTGAAGGAATGGCAAAAGCAGGAAGGTGGCGGCAGGAGAGAATTCGCAGTATGCAGGAAATCTCTCAATCTCTCTTTCTTCAAAGAGAAGAATGCTATGGATATTGTTGTGTAGTAGGCTGCCGCCCCCTTCCCCTTTTATAATCTCAAAAGGGATCAGCTCCTAATCAGATTAGGAGCTGCTATTCCAAATCATATTTGGGTTAGAAGTCCCTTAGTGATAAGGGATAACCCTTATCTTATCTGCAGATAAGATCAATTGTCTCCTAATCTAATTAGGAGGTTTCCAGATCTAAATCCCATTTAGATCTTGGACTCTCTGAGTGGATAGGGTCTAAGCCCAATCCTTTTAGCTGACCCACTTCAGAATTCGCCCCCTTTAAATGACTGATCAAATCAGCCCAGTTCGAAATGGGCTTAAGGCCCATTTAAGGTTATGTACTAAAAAAGGCTTCCAAATTGCTGCCCAGTTGGGCTTCCTTGTATGGCGTGGGACCCAAGCATTGATCTACACATCAGCCACATGGGTTCGGCCCAGCCTTTGTTACAAGGCCTGGCCGAATACATTGTTAATGACAGTGCACCCCCTGAAACCCATCAAATGGGCTCTATGGGCCCAACACTTACACTAAGTGGTCCCTGGGCCAAGCCACCTTGTAACACCCAGGGACTGTGGGCAGATGCAAGATTAGCCCATCAGGCATTATCCTCAATGGTCTTACACTTAACCTCTCAGCCCATAATGATCATACACTGCCCGACAAGAGAGGACCTCTCCCTCGGCTGCAAGGAACAGTGTTGCACTCTCCACTTATATGGATCCCGGGAATTAAAACCTTCTTGCAAACAATTTAGAAACCATACATATACTTTTATATCTTATATAAAATAGATTTTGCAAAACAAATCTCAACGGTTGAAATCGGCTGCCGGCAGTCTTGGTTTCCATCAGTGAGAGTGCATCCCCGATCATTACCTTTGTCCGACAAAGGGGCTGATCCTGTCACTATGATCACCCACTCAGATGAATTCTCGGACTGTCCCAACATACCCAGGTTTTGACCCCCTCTAAGGATCTCACTGATTGGTACATCAAAGACAGCCCAATCCGACACCTAGTGTAGTATCATAATCGAGTCTAGGGGTTGGGTGTAACTTTCCAGTTTTGCCCATCAATCTCCAAGGTCCAGGGCAATACTGGAAATCTGGTCCAGTTCAAAGATTCAATTAATCCTACATTGTATGTGCCTAGGGTCTCACCCTGGCAGCTGAGACAAGCCACCCCAACCGACTTGGTGGCACTATAGTGTCAGCCTTGTCAGGATAGGTCTCCCCAGACCGACCCACTGGCTGTAAACATTCTAAACTAACACGAGTCTCATTAAGTGTCCAGTTTAAGGGCATTACACAGAAACATACCAAGGGAACATGAATCAAATATGTATCTTTATTCATTTACAATAAACTCATAAAGTACATCATTCTAATTGAAGCTAAGGGCATACAAAACTGTCTACTTTTTGTACTTGTTTACTTTTTGATCGATAAGTTAACCAACTTCAAGTTTTTGGGGGACAAAGTGCTTCCGAGCTCTTGTCGTCATTGGGGATCTTGGTGGTGCTTGATCTTGCAGAGCTTGCGCTCCTCAAAGGGGCTGGCTGTGGTACTTTGCTAGCTCTGCTCCGACTTTGAGTCAAATGGTTTCATGGATTTTGGTGGCTGCCCTCTTTTGAAGTGCAATAGGGGTGTCATTCCCATTGTGCCTTATTGAGTCGGTTTGGCATGGAGCCTCAACCATTTAAGGTTGGTTGGGTCTTTGGCATGATAGTCACAACACCAAGGACCTTTGAGCTTGGCTTGGACATCAGGTAGTGCACTTGTGCATGTGTGGCGATTTTGTATTCTCAGCTGTTAGAGGTCGGTCAAGCTGTATGTGCTCGTTGTGTTGTGCATTATGCTATGAGTTCCTTGGTTGTTAGATTTTGGTGGCCATTAGAGTTTGGTTGAGTTGTGTAAGCATTGTGTCCTGAGATCCTTGGCTATTAAAGTTTGGTTGAGTTGTGTGCACATTGTGTCCCGAGATCCTTGGCCATTAGAGTTTGGTTGAGTTATGCATCCATGTTGTGTTCTAAGCTCCTCAACTGTTAGAGTTCGGCCAGGAAGTGTGCAATGTATGCACGTCTGTGGTTGAAGAAGAGATCCTTTATTTATTTTTTTCAAACTTTTGTTACAAGAGTTGCTCGACACAAATCATTGGTAGTACATTCTTAGGTTCCCAACGTTCCATTTCCTCGGTATAGGTCTCCCGTTGATGTCTTCTAACTTGTATGAGCTCATTCTGAAAACCCTAGTCACACTGTACAGGCCTTCCTAGTTGGGTCCAAGTTTTCCGTCTCCTGGATCGGGCATGATGATTGTGCGAAGGATGAGGTCTCCTGCCTTGAATACTCTTTGTGGGACTTTGGCGTCATAGTATTTGGTGAAGTGATGAGAGATCCATCATATGAATGGCCGAACCCTATAGGAAGGTTGGGCGAAATTTCAAAAATTTCTCTCTCCCATATGGGAATCACATTCCCTATTTTAGAAAACTGCATTTTCAATGATCAATCTTGAAACAAACCGGACCAGATCTAAAACCAAAAGGGTGGAAAGGGATATACCTGATACGGAGTAACAATCACTCCCAACGAAGGTGTTCACGCCCAAGGAGAAAACCAAAATCTGCTCCCACTGAAGATGACACAGTGTGAGGTGA
This sequence comes from Nelumbo nucifera, assembly GCF_055504915.1. Taxonomy (NCBI): domain Eukaryota; kingdom Viridiplantae; phylum Streptophyta; class Magnoliopsida; order Proteales; family Nelumbonaceae; genus Nelumbo; species Nelumbo nucifera. Next base: position 52,703,785 of record NC_142649.1, on the reverse strand, counting down.
AGCAGAATCAGCAGGATGACTCTTCAGCAAGAACCGAACTCTTCAGCAAGAATGTAATAAAGGGTTGGTGAGCACAACTTCAGATTGCCTCTTCTAGCAAGAAGCAATATCAAGAACGGTTCTTGATCACTCCCTCTGGTGGAGATCGAACTGGGTAGGGGCGGCAAAAACAGGAAGAAAAGAGCAGAAGACAGGAGCAGTCAAACTGTGTGTTGTCTTCTCTCTTAATTCACCAGACTGTGAGTGTATTTGGAGGTCCGCCCTGCTCTCCTATTTATAGCCTTAAAGAGGGGTTCTCCTAATCCTATTAGGAGTTTCCTAATCCAAATCTTATATTTGGATCTGGACTCTCTTTAAGAGATAAGGATAATCCCTTATCTTATTTGTAGATAAAGATCAGCCCTCCTAATCAAATTAGAAGTTTCCTGATCCAAATCTTTATTTGGATCTGGACTCTTTGAGTGGATAGGGATAATCCCTTATCCGATCAACTGATCCAAATCCTAGAACCGCCCCTTATTTAATTAATCTTATTAAGCCAGTTTGAATGGGCTTTAGGCCCATTAAGTCTATGTGCTCACATAACCTCTTAACCTGCTGCCCAGTTGGCTATCCTTGTATGGCGTGGGACCCAAACATTAATCTACACATCAACCACATGGGTTCAACCCAACCTTTGTTACAAGGCCTGGCCGGATTTACTGTAGGAGACAATGAACCCCTGAGTCCATCACCATGGACTCTTAATGGGCCCAACATTTACACTAAATGGTCCTTGAGTCCAGCCACCTTATGAAAACCCAAGGACTGTGGGTACAGTGCTGCACTCTCAATGGTCTTACACTTAACCTCTCAGCTCATAATGATCAAATACTATACGACAAGAGAGGACCTCTCCCTCGGCTACAAGGTATAGTGCTGCACTCTCTACTCATATGGATCCCGGGAATTAAAACCTTTTGCAAACATTTTGAAACCATAATATATATGTATATCTTTATATAAATATATTTTGCAAAACAGATTTCAAAGGTTGAAATCAACTGTTGGCAGTTTATGTTTTCATCAGAGAGAGTGCATCCCCGATCATTCTCTTTGTTCGACAAAGGGGCTGATCCTGCCCCTATAATCACCCACTTAGATGAATTCTTGGACTGTCCCAACATACCCAGGTTTTGACCCCCACAAAGGATCTCACTGATTGGCACATCAAAGATAGCCCAATCCGACACCTAGTGTAGTATCATAATCGAGTCTAGGGGTCAGGTGTAACATTCCAGTTTTGCCCATCCATCTCCAAGGTCTAGGGAAATACTGGAATTTTGGTCCAGATCAGGGTTTCAAGAAAACCCACACTGCATGTACCTCAGGTCTCACCTTGGCAATTGAGACAAGCCAACCCAACCAACTTGGTAGCACATAAGTGTCAGCCTTGGCAGGATAAATCTCCCCAGATCTATCCAATGGCTGTGAAGATTCTAAACTAACACGAGTCTCATTAAGTATCTAGTTTAAGGGTATTACACAGAAACACGAGCCTTGTAGGTCTCAACTTTACTATCCGGGCCCTTCTTCCTCTTATAGATCCATTTGCAACTTTACCCCAGGGGGCGGATCTATTAGAGTCCAGACTCCATTGGTCTCCACTGAGTCCATCTCAGCTGTCATGGCATCTACCCACTTCAAGGAATCTATGTCCAACATCTACCTACTTCAAGTCATGGGATCCTCCTCACTAGTCGTGGCTTCCTCCAAATAACTTTCTTGGTCATAGCCGAAACGAACTAGAGGCCTGGAAACCTAGGTAGATCTCTTAGGTTGGTTATTTTCTGGAGCTGGTGGGACATCTCCCACTACCCCTGGTGGGACATCTCTTAGGTTGTCCTCATCAAGAATAACTTCTTGATGATGATTATCCAGGATGTAATCTTCTTTTAAGAAGTGGGCATTTCGACTACAAAACACCTTTTGCTCTTTTGGATCATAGAATAAGTAAACCACAAAGCCTTTGGGGTAGCCTATAAATAGGCAACGACTGGTCTTGGATTCTAATTTGTCAACATTGTTCTTTTAACATGTGCCAGACAACCCCAAATCTTCAAGTGTCGTACACTTGGTTTATTGCCGATCCAAAGCTCATAGGGAGTCTTCGGAACGGATTTGGTTGGAACCTAGTTCAGCACGTATATCGCAGTCTCTAATGTGTAAACCCAAAAGGATGTGGGTAACTCCGAGTGTACGAGAAGTGATCGGACCATATCCAATAAAGTCTAGTTCCTCCTTTCTGACACACCGTTTAACTGTGGTGTAGTAGGAGGAGCTAGTTGTGATACTATCCCATTGTCCTTTAAATAGTCCCTGAATTCGACAGAAAGATATTCGCCACCTCGATTTGATCGAAGGGTCTTACTTTCTCTCCCTAACTATTTCTCAACCTCTTGTCTGAATTCTTTGAACTTTTCAAAAGATTCAGACTTATGTCTCAATAGGTACACGTAACCATACCGTGAGTAATCATCGGCAAAGGTTATGAAATAAACATGTTGGTTACGTGTCCTAACATTCAAGGGACCACATACATTAGTATGTATAAGGTCAAGTGTGCTTGTACATCTTTCAGCTTTACCGGTAAATGGCCGTTTCGTTATCTTACCCTGAAGGCAAGGTTCACAAGTTGAAAGATCTTCTACAGTTAGAAAATCCAAAGGACTATCCTTTACCAAACTTGTGATAAGATCTATATTAATGTGGCCAAGTTGGTAATGCCACAAGCACGTGGGGTTCATTGTATCACGGGTCATCTTCTTGGGGATTATTTCCGACATAGTTTCGGTAAGGTTTTTTTCCAAAGAAGGATGGAGAACATAGAGACCGTTCTCAAGCTCTCCGTATGCAAGGAATTTGTTATTCCATTTAATAGTAATCACATTATTGAATAAGATAGAATAACCATCCATGCATAATTTTGAGGCAGAAATCAATTTCTTCTTAAATTTGGTACAAAATGATAACCTTTCAGTACAATAGTTCTTTCTTTGAAAACTAATTCTACAGTTCCTATGGCTATGGCTGCAACTATTGCAGAAGTCCCTAAGTAGAGTGTCACTTCTCCGTCACTCAGTCTTCTACTTATCTTGAATCCCTACAGTGAGTTACACGCATGAGTTGAAGCCCCGAAGTCAATACACCAGGAAGCAAAAGTGACCAACAAATTGGTCTCTATGATAAAAGATTTGAAATTACCTTTTTCTTAGTAGTCTTCAGATATTAAGGACAGTTCCTCTTCTAGTGACCAGCCTGTTTGCAGAAGTGACAGGCATCCGATGCCTTATCCTTTTCTGCTTCTTAGCTTTGCTACTTTTCTTCTGAGCCTTCTCTTTAGTCTTCCACTTTCTCTTGCTTGATTTTCCACCTTCAACAAGCATGGCTATCGGCTTATCCTTCTTAATCAGTTCTTCAGCCCTCTGCAACATATTGTTGAGTTCCTAAAGGCTAACGTTTAGCTTGTTCATGTTATAGTTCATGATAAATTGATTGAGGGAGGGAGGTAGGGAATTGAGGACAACATCAATTTTGGTGTCATGGTTTAGCCCTGACCCGAGAGCCTCTAGTTCATTAATATAACCCATCATCTTTAAACAATGGTCATAAACAACTTTAAGACCTTCTGACGAGTAGAACGGTTCTGCTCCTCATACATAGTTTTTAGATTATCCCATATGTCATTGGACACTTCAATATTATCGAATTGTCGCTGTATCGGATTATCCAAAGAGGCTATAATATAACATTGGGCAAGAGAATTTTTCTCCTCCCATTCTAGATACTCTCTTCGTCTAGCCTCAGAAGCCCTGTCACCCGGATGATCTAGAGTAGGGTTTTTAGAAATTTTGTCCAATTTCTCGGACGTAAGGACCAGCATAAGGTTTCAGAACCAGTAAGCATAATTTGGGCCCTTGAGTTTGTTGTCGTCCAACAATTTGGTGAATTGTTCGTTTGCCATTTCTGATAAAAGGCAAGGTAGATTTGTAAGTCTACAACCTAATTGATTCATGTCATCACATAGATATGGATTTTAATCTTTGTTCCATTTCTATTTTGGGCATCTTTGAGATTCCCTCCAATCTCAATGACGGAGACAGTTCTATCTCTGGAAATGTGGGAAATCACATAGGGTGCATGGAGCCAACTATTTCAGCTACATAACCCCACCACCTTCTGTGAAGGATCTTATCCACTCATCTTATGATTTTTCCCTTTGGCCTCTATCAGACAAGGTTCATAGCCATTTTAGGTTAAACCTTTATGTCTGGTAAGTGCTCACCCATCATGTTCGTGAACACCAAGGTACCGTTAGAGAGTCTTCCATTTTAGGATAGGCCCCTCCCATATCGGTGTATGACACCCCTATCATCTCATGAAGCAATCCAGCCAACTACATTAGCAGATGGATAGCCCAATTTTATAGTGCATCCTTATCCACCAATACAATCAACCTTCATACTAATGATGGAGAGCCTTTAGAGAGTTCATCATATGAATCTCCCTATCACATGCACTTATATTTTCAGGAGGGAACGAATAATTATGCCCTAATTTAATTTAGGTCAAACCAAAGTGGCTCACACTGGCTTCCATAAAGACAAATTTAGATGGGCCCTAAATGGCTAGGGTTCCGCACGGTTCCTCTTGGGAAGGAAGCTGGTGTGGGGTCCACCACGATGGGAGATCATCCAATGATCTTAAGGACACCATGGCAATGATGTGCATTTAGCCATGGTGTGCGTAAGAGCACCACTATCGAATTAGCATGGGCTAAGTACTTATGGCCCATGAACGTAGCACATCACACATCCATACATCATAGGCACGAAATCCATAATTGAATCAATCAATTAAATAACTGTAAACCCATATGAAAAGCCCATTTAAATCCCATAACATTATCAAATAATATTATCTAGGTATATGGGCTGAACTATAAAGAGCAGTTCGGCCCATATAGCATTTATGTTGAATTGGGATAAAGCAGTTTTAACAGATTAAAACTGAGTTTTACAGATGTGGGTTGAATTGGATCTTGCAATTAATCATCAACTCCTGGACCCATATTTGAAATTTTAAGGCTGAGAGTAGCCCCCATCAAACCATAGATTCGGTCCAACCAAATTGGTCCAATCTGGTTCGAATGGGTGTAGGGTTTGATGTTTAATTCAAAACTCAATTCAAGAATGATGATCTGAAATTATATAACTTATACAAGACAATCAAGAATCGGTAGGAGGGCTGTTCGTAAGACTGCTACCCTGCAGAACAAAGATTAGATCGCAGTATGCAGTTTCCAAAATTATAAATCGCAAATGGCTGAACCCAATCTACGAAAATTTCTCCTCTATGCTTTCTGCTTCATCATCGAATGAAATAAAATAGAAAACCTATTTTTCTATTAATATTACATCAGATTTAAATTCCAATACATTTCGTCTAAAAATTAAAAATAATTAATTACAGACCAAAAATGAATAGAACAGCAGGTGCGTAGATTTCTTGCGCCATTAAAGAATTCGATCTCCACCATACGAACAACCCAAAATTCAAGAAAAATATATAGAACAATTCTAAATATAAATCAGATTTATAAAGATTTAATTTCAGATCAATTGCCCAAAAACTAGGAACCAATTTCCTAGAAAAACGCTAACTGCGCAAATCGGGTAGAATGCCTTCTGCCCATTTGCGCAGATCCGGATCTGGTTCAATTTGGTTCAAGATTTGAACCTGGCTCTGATACCACAGAAAGGATGAGAGATTCATCATATGGATGGACGAACCCTGTAGGAAGGTTGGGCGAAATTTCAAAAATTTCTCTCTCTCCCATTTGGGAATTGCATTCCCTATTTTAGAAAACTGCATTTTCAATGATCAATCTTGAAACAAACCGGACCAGATCTAAAACCAAAAGGGAGGAAAGGGATATACCAGATACGGAGTAACAATCACTCCCAACGAAGGTGTTCACGCCCAAGGAGAAAACCAAAATTTGCTCCCACTGAAGATGACACAGTGTGAGGTGAAGCAGAATCAACAGGATGACTCTTCAACAAGAACCGAACTCTTCAGCAAGAATGTAATAAAGGGTTGGTGAGCACAACTTCAGATTGCCTCTTCTAGCAAGAAGCAATATCAAGAACGGTTCATGATCACTCCCTCTGGTGGAGATCGAATTGGGTAGGGGCGGCAAGAACATGAAGAAAAGAGCATAAGACAGGAGGAGTTAAACTGTGTGTTGTCTTCTCTCTTAATTTAGCAGATTGTGAATGTATTTGGAGGTCCGCCCTGCTCTCCTATTTATAGCCTTAAAGAGGGGTTCTCCTAATCTTATTAGGAGTCTCCTAATCCAAATCTTATATTTGGATTTGGACTCTCTTTAAGAGACAAGGATAATCCCTTATCTTATTTGTAGATAAAGATCAACCTTCTTAATCAAATTAGGAGCTTCCTGATCCAAATCTTTATTTGGATCTGGACTCTTTGAGTGGATAGGGATAATCCCCTATCCTATCAGCTGATCCAAATCCTAGAACCGTCCCTTATTTAATTAATCTTATTAAGTCAGTTCGAATGGGCTTTAGACGCATGAAGTCTATGTGCTCACATAACCTCTTAACCTGCTGCCCAGTTGGCTATCCTTGTATGGCATGGGACCCAAACATTGATCTCTACATCAACCACATGGGTTCAGCCCAACCTTTGTTACAAGGCCTGGCCGAATTCACTATAGAAGACAGTGAACCCTTGAGTCCATCAACGTGGGCTCTTAATGGGCCCAACATTTTCACTAAATGGTCCATGGGTCCAGCCACCTTATGAAAACCCAAAGACTGTGGGCAGATGAAAGATTAGCCCAGCAGGTATTTCCCTCAATGGTCTTACACTTAACCTCTCAGCCCATAATGATCAAACGCTGCCCATCAAGAGAGGACCTCTCCCTCAGCTGCAAGGTACAGTGCTGCACTCTCTACTTACATGGATCCCAGGAATTGAAACCTTTTTGCAAACATTTTGAAACCATAATATATATATGTATATCTTTATATAAATATATTTTGCAAAATAAATTTCAATGGTTGAAATCAATTGCCGACAGTTTAGGTTTTCATTAGAGAGAGTGCATCCTCGATCATTCACTTTGTTCGACAAAGGGGTTGATCTTGTCACTATGATCACCCACTCAGATGAATTCTCGGACTGTCCCAACATACCCAGGTTTTGACCCCCTCTAAGGATCTCACTGATTGGCATATCAAAGACAGCCCAATCCGACACCTAGTGCAGTATCATAATCGAATCTAGGGGTCAGGTGTAACATTCGAGTTTTGCCCATTTATCTCCAAGGTCTAGGGCAATACTGGAGTTTTGGTCCAGTTCAGGGTTTCAGGAAAACCCACACTGCATGTACCTTAGGTCTCACCCTAGCAGCTGAGACAAGCCACCCCAACCAACTTGGCGGCACATCAGTGTCAACCTTGGCAGGATAAATCTCCGCAGATCTATCCAATGACTATGAAAGTGTCCAGTTTATGGGTATTACACAAAAACTCACTACAATGACATGAATCAATTATGTACTTTATTCATTTACAATAAATGTCAAAAGATACATCAATCTGATTGGAGCTAAGGGCATAACTGTCTAACATTTGGCCATCCTTTGCTACTATGCTACCATCCTAATATGTGCTTGGTTGTGCACTTCTTCTACTAGGTCAAGCTTAGCTCAAGGATCCTCATTGTTTGTCTCATCATTGTAAAGCTAAGCTCGGAGTGTAGGGGATCCAATCTCTGTCGGGATCATCACATCGGCTCTGAACGCCAAGCTGAACAGGGTCACTCTAGTAGTTGTCCTCGGTGTAGTCCTATAGGCAACAAAGTTCAATTAGTCACTTTGGTCTATCCGTTGCTTTGAGGTCGATGTACTGCCATTGCCTGATGATCTATTTTGAGCTCGATGCTGAAAGCTTAGAATTTCCTATTGATGAAATGAGGGTTGTTGTTAGTGATGAGCACCTGAGGGATGCTGAATCGATAGATGTTATTCCTCCATAGGAAGCCCTGAGCATTTTATGTGGTAATGCATGCTAGAGGCTCGTTTTCATCCCAGTTTGTGAAATAGTTCACGATGATGAGAAGGTACTTCTTTTGGCCAGCCACAATGGGGAAGGCTCCGAGAATGTTCATCCCCTACTAAATGAAGGGCTACGTTCTAAAGATCGGCATGAGAGGGGCTATTGGCTGGTTGTGTAGGTTTCAGTGCTTCTAACAACGATCACACTTTTGGATGAGTTAAACTACATCCTACTTCATAGTGGGACAGAAGTAACCCTACCAATGTACCTTGTAAGCTAGGGTTCGTGCACCTGGTTGGTCTTGACAAATACCTTCGTGTATCTCCCTATGGATGTAATCAACTTAATTTGGGGGAAGACACCTCAAGTAGGGGAGAGTGTGTGATCTGCAATAGATCTGACCCCAAATGAAACAGTATCGAGCTGGCCTCTGAGTAAGTCTCTTCACTTTGGTCGATTTTTGGGTAGGGTTTCATCTTATAGGTACTAAAGGATCAGGCCCATTCACGATGGTTCTTATTGCATTGAGAGGACCACCAGAGTTATTTCTGAGATGCTGGGTTGTGCTAGAGTGTCCATCCTAACCGTTGTCTTGAGGTCGGTCCACAGTGTGGTTGCAAGCTTAGATAGGGCGTTGGCTCGGACGTTCTTGGCCCTAGGTATAATGAAGTGCTCGAACTAGCCAGTGAGATCTTGCACCTTCTGTAGAGAACTTGCCATGGTTGGTTTCGTGCCTTGAAATGGTTGGTAAGTTGGTTCATTACCAGCTGGGAGTCACTGAACGCTTCAATTCACTTCGTTCCAACGTTTCGTGCAAGCCAAAGTCTAGCCATCAAGGTTTCATACTCCACCTTGTTATTTGATGCTTTGAACTTGAACTACAATGCACGCTTGAGAATGGTGTCGCCCGGTCTGAGGAGTATGAAACCGACACCACTCCCTTGTCAAGTGAATGATCCGTCGACATGGAGAGTCCAAATTGGGGTTCTTTAGCTAGATCCTAGACTAAGAATGTGCACTTGGTCAAGAAGTCAGCCTGGGCTTGGGCTTTAATGGTGGACTGAGGTACATAGTCAATGTCAAACTCGCTCTACTTTACGCTCCACTTGATCAGCCATCTTGATGTCTCCAGCCTCTATAGTACTTGCTTCAATGGTTGGTTGGTCAAGACCCAAATGTTGTTTACTTGAAAATAGGGAAAGAGCTTCCTTGCTGAGGTAACAAGGGATAGGGCAACTTTTCAAGGTTTGAGTACCGCAGCTCTATGTCTATGAGGACCTTGCTAGTGTAGTAGATTTACTTCTGGGTCTAGGCTTCTTCCTTCACTAGAACCAAGATGACTACTTCATCCCCGACAAACAAGTGGAGTAGGAGTTAATCGCTGGGGTTCAACTTCGTCAACAAGGCCAACAAGCTCAGGTCTTGGAAGGGCCATCACACTCCTTGGTCCATTGGAAATCATTAACCTATTTTAGTGCCTTAAAGAAGGGTAGGCAACAATCCACGGACTTTGACATGAAAACACTCAGTGTGACTATCTGGCCTGTGAGATGTTGCACCTCTTTGTGTGTTTGCGAAAACTGCATGTCCAAGATGGCTTGGATCTTCTTCGGATTTACTTCTATTCCCCTTTGTGTGACCATGAAGTCCAAGAACTTGTTGGCGCCAACCCTAAAGGTGTAATTCATTGGATTCAGCTTCACGTGGTAGCAACGGTACTGTCTAAGGAGGCCAAAGACTTCCTCCAAGTTGGCCAAGTGTTGCTCTGCTTTCTTTCTCTTTACCAGCATGTTGTCCATGTACGCCTCCATGATCTGGCCGAGCTATTCCTTGGAGATATGGTTCACCAACCTTTGATAAGTGGTGCTAGCGTTCTTGAAGCCAAAGGGCATGACCTTGTTGCAATAGAGACCACTGTCCATGATGAAGGTGATCTTCTCTTGGTTGTCTAGGAGCATTTGGATTTGATTGTAGCCAGATAATGCATCCATGAAGCTTAAGAGCTTGTGCCCAACCGTTGCATCAATGAGCTAGTCAATTCTCGACAAGGGAAAATATCTTTTGGACAGGCTTAGTTTAAGTCAGTGAAGTTGATGCAAATTCTCCACCTCTCATTGGCCTTTTTCACCATCACCATGTTCACCAGCCAATCTGGGTACATTACCTCTAGGATGAATTTGGTGTTTAGCTTCTTCTACACTTCTTCATTTATCACTTGCCACCTTTCAGAGGCAAAGCTCCTCTTCTTCTACTTTACAGGTCGGTAGCATGGGTCAGTATTGTGTTGATGGGTTATAACCTTGGGGTCGATCCCAGCATGTCACTGTAGTCTAGGCAAACACATCGGTGTTAGCCCTTACAAACTGGATAATGTTGTCCTGGAGACCATCTTCTAGTAGAGATCCTATCTAGATGGTTTTCTTAGAGTCACCATCGAAGAGGGGTACCTGGATGAGGTCTTCCACGAGCTACCCGCGTTGCATCCGTAGCTCAGCTCTCAGGTCTCTATTCTTTGTGGTAAGCATTTCGTTGCGCGAGGTCTTCCTCTGTAGGCTTCTACACAACACTGCCTCATTGTCCACTGGTTACCTCAAGCAATACCTACCCCGCATGGAGTTGGGAACTTCACGACCAGGTGTTATATTGAAACCGGGGCCCACAGTGCATTCAACATCGGCCGGACGAGGATGGCATTGTATGGGGACAAGATGCAAATGATGATGAAATCTACCATTACCGTGCTAGTGATTAGGCCATCTCCTATCAGTAATGGCAAGGTAATCTTCACCTACGCTATTAGCGAGTCTTCGGAGAAGCCACCGGAGGGGTGTTGACTAGTTGCAAGGGGTCTTTCCTTATACCGAGATGCTTGAATGCTTCTTCAGAGATGATGCCGGTTGAGATCCCTGTGTCCACGAGTATCCTTCGCACTTTGAAGTTGGCAATCTTTGCGGATATCAATAGAGTGTCGTCGTGCGGTACTTGTAATCATCTAAGGTCGTCATCAGTGAATGTGATAGGGGGATCCTGCTTCAGCCTCTTAGGTTCTCTGTCATTGATCTAATGTAGCCAAGCATAGGCCTTCCAAGCTAAGCTGCTTTCTCCTCCCGAAAACATCCCACTCGAGATGACGTTGATGACTCCGGCTGAAGGAGCTTGGGTTGCAAGCGCTTCAACATAGTTGTGCTCTTCCCTGGGCTTACTTTCCTTGATGTCTATGAATCCGTTGAGGTATCCACGTCGGACGAGGTCTTCCAAATGGTGAAAAAGGTCTCGACAACTCCTAGTCTTGTGGTTGTGGACTTTGTGGAAGTCACAATATTTGTCCTAGTTCCTCTTGTTCCCTTGGGAATTCATCTTTCCAAGCCTTCTAACGAAGCTGCGGTTGTGTATTTGCATTAGTACCATGGCCATAGTGCATTGAGAGGGGTGAAGTTAAAGTACATCGGCGGTAGGGTCCTTGGTCTATGGTCTCCTAGACAGTCTGGCCTCTTGCTATCATAGTCTCCTTTTCCATCATCTTAGTTCCTCCATTTTCGGTCATGTCAAGCTTCTTCTTCTTACTTTCATAGTGCCTAAGATTCTTCAGCATTCAAGTACTTCTAGGCATGCTTCGTGAGTGCAGTCAGACTGGGCGGAGGATTCCTCTGCAAGGAGAAACTGATCCTCAACAATCGTAGCCCGTTCATGATGGTGGCCATGGCCATTGATTGATTTAAGGTCTGGACTTGGAGAGATTCAGGGTTGAATCTTGCTAGATAATCTCTCAAGGTCTCTCCTTCCTTTTGTTGCACTTACATGAGGTTGGTTGTGGTCTTCCAGTGCCTCTAGTTAGTGGTGAACTGCGTCAAGAACTATGCTTCCAACTGCTCCTAGGAGGCGATGGACCGTAGTGCAGGTGAGGTGTATCAAGTTTTGGCAACTACATGAAGGGTTGTGACGATTTCCTTGGACATGAGACCTTCGGACAAGCCATGAAACATCATTATTGTCTTGAACCCTTTGAGGTGGTCGCTAGGGTCAGAGGTCCCATTGTATTTCTTTAACGGTGGGGGTCACCACTCGATGGAAGAGAGCTCGTCTACAATCTCTTGCACTAAGGTAGTCTCTTTCATCGAGCATTGCACTATTGATCTGACTACTGGAGGGGTCGCACTACGGTCTGCCTGGCTATGCTCCAACTCATTTAACATTTCCTATAGGTTTCTGGTCTCCACAACCCTATTAACTTGGCCAACATTTGTTGCCTTCTCCACCTTGGGCGCTGCTCATCAGACTCGAACTAAGATGGACTCGGCCAATGAGATTGATGACTAACGTGAGCGCTAGCTAAGTTGCTTCTTAGCAAGGATCCTAGCATCAGAGTGATGAGACCGATTGTAAATGTCATTGGCCCGGGTCCACAGTTGAGAGTCAGACTTCCGAGATGGTTGAGGATGCTCATGGTCTAGTTGGGTCTTTGGCCAATCTGCAGGGTGCCTTTTGGGGTCCTTGGCTCGAGGATCAACCATTGTGGGCACCTACGCGGTAGGGTAAGTGGTTAGGGGGACTTATCCTAATTGTTCTGGCGCTTCCATCATGGTGAGTATGTGGTCAACCTTCTATTGCATGGCATTGAACTGGGTGAGGTCTACCGTCATCTAAGGTTGGGGCTTTCAAGGTGGAGAGCTGCGAAGTGAGCAGGATCCCCAAGATGGGGAGCGGGCGGGCTCTAGAGTTGTTGGAGGTGTTTCTAGGCATGGTTATCTTCGGTGTACGGTAAGAGATGAGGTTAGGGAATCAACATTTTATACATTTCCTACAGATGATGCCAATCTGATGCTATTTGTCCCAAGGTGTCTTGAACCGAGGATGTAGTCAGATAGTCCTGCCAACTGGACAAAGTCGAGGTAGAAGGATGAGATCATGCACCAAAGAGATCTACAACTACAAAAAGGATCAGAGGCTTGAGGAGTTATTCTCCGGGTAGGCACTCCGGCGCTCAAGTCAATAAGAGAAAGAGATCAGTCAGAATGAGCAGGACAGAACAGCGCTGGTTCAAGCCGATGTGGCAACAAAAGTGGTATTAAGGTGAATTGAGAGTCAAAGTACTTTACCTTGAGTGGGAGGTGCCTATATATAGCCGGGCATCCGTGTCATAGTCGGATTATGCTTCCAAAGTTGTCGAGATGAGGTTGCCTTTTGAAGTATTAGGAAGGCTGCCTCTCCCTCTACGGAGTGTGTCTCCCTGTCTATGTAGAATTCTACGTCCTTGGTGTGGCCTTCCGTCAAGTGGCCACAGCAGTGCTGACGTGGTCCGAGGAAGTCAATCACAGAAGTTGACATGCGGCAATCTAAGCCAGTTCAAGCACCACCTGAACAGTAAGCTCTTAGGAGAAATACCAGCCCTTAGAAACACTTGTCTCAATTAGGAGGGATTGGACTAAGCTAAGAAAGGCTAGGGTCAGTAATGAGGCCAACAATTCCAAAAAAAAAAAAAAAAAATTAGACCCATAACTCTTGTGCAAGTCATTAGAGTCCTCATACTCCAATCTTGGTTGTATCCTTTGATTGGTATAATAAAGGCAAATCATCGGATTCCTTTGATTGGTATCAACTGACATGTGTTTTGTGAAATATCCTAGATCTTCAATAAAGATGAAGAGTTTCATTTTTTGTTAAGAAAAATATTAAAGGCTTTGTTGATGAAAATTCAGATTTGGTGGCATTTTATTATTCAGGACTAAGGAATGCCAAATGCAGCATATTCATTACTTGACTTTTGCACTTTGGAATCCCTTTTGGAGAAAGAGGTTTTCTCTTCATTTTTTGGGTTAATGAAGTTGGGTTGTGTATAGATAGAGGTTCAAATTTCAACCTATGAACTATCATCCACCTTCATTCAAGACTTCCCTTTGACCCAATAGTACACCATAGCACCTCAGAAGTAATCCTAGTCAGCAAGGTATCAACCAGCTGGTTGGTAAGGTCTCCTAGTGGTCATAGTGGAGACTTGTGAATCCAGCCTGCACTTGGATTAGGGCCTTAGGGGGTTATGGGTTGGGGGAAGGGATACCCCCCATTGTGTAGCCCTTCAAAAGATGGGAATGTTCCCCTGTTCTTACTATTAAACACCACTAAAAATCCTCAAAATATCCAAAATACTCCCTTGCTTTTCTATTAACTAGACTACCCTGTTCTTACTATTCCCAAGACACTTCTACCCCTATAAAACTATTGGAAAACCCAAAATGCCCCTCCATTTTCTCTCACCATGGTACCCACACCTTTACCCTTTTCAAACACCTTTGCCCCTATAAATTTCCTAAAATACCTAAATTTCCCTTAAATCCTATAAATAAGGGGTGAGAGGGGGCTATTTGAAGCAACCTTGGGAAACAGGCCCTCCCCCCTCTTCTCAAGACTCTATTTCCGCATCGGCCTTTTTATTACTTCCACTTTACCTAAATCAAGTTTTTACTCTTTTTGCCAAAAATGAGTGTTTGAATGTTTAAGGAGACAATTGCCATGGACGAGCTCTAAACACTCCAAACCCTTCCTTTTTCAGTTCAAGTTCTTCGCTGCACATTGTGTGCAATTGTGCATCATCAACATTCTCATTACGATCTTCTCCTAGTACTTAGCTTAGACATGTTGGAACATTCTAGATCATGCAAACAACGTCTTAGACATTCTTTTGAGGTTTTAAGCAAGGTTGAACCACCATTCCTTCCAATCCAAACGCAAAGGTGAAATTTCTTTCTACCATTGGAATTTTCTCATTCATCAAATTTCAACTAGCTTTGATTGAAGCTCTAAACAGAGGATAAAGGGGGTTGGCTTTAGACGTTTGCATTCATCTCTCCCTTGACAGGAAATCGGCTCCAAGAGAGGTGTGAAGGCGGAAACTCCAATACCACCTCAACCATTGGATTTTGGCTTGAAGAAAATGAGTTTGAACAATATGTCATCCAACCCCCTATGTTCATTTCACGTTTTTTTGGCTTACCTGATCAGTCCACATCCTCTCCATTAGGGTCTTTTTGATCCTTTAGAGTAATTGTTGGTTCCAAGAGAAGTATAAGGGGGAACCCCAATATCACCCCACTCATTGGACTCCAATCCAAAATCCAAATTTAGATTAATTTCATTTGACAACAAGTATTATGCTAACCAGGAAGGAAAACTAATGTCTTTAAATGCTTAAATACAAAAATAAGTGAATTAGTCAGTATGGATACCTCATCCTAGGCCTCCTTAGAATTTGATTATAGGTTGCACAATGAAATATTTATTTCCCTGTATTATTCTTTTGTTTTACTAGTGGAAAAGTTCTCTATTGTGCAAATAAAATGAGCTCTAGTCGATTAAAATGGTAAGATGAATGCATCTCATTGTTGTTTATCTTCTTTAAAACTAGCTGGTCTGTTGGTCTAAACCTTCTTTTGGAAAGATAGCATCCATTTAAGAATGAGAGAGGGATGCCTAACACCTTCCCTCTCTTTTCCCTAGCCTACCTAGATGGTTTAGGTGGTGTGATAAGGCTAAGTGTGGTGGTCTCCTTGAAGGGTTTAGAAAGGCTAGGAGTCTTGGGTAACAAAGGTAGGCTACGATCTTCTATTTGATAGAGTTGTGTGTTTGTCATGGTCTACATGAAGGGATGGGAGATCCATCATATGGATGGCAAAACCCTGTAGGAAGGTTGAGCGAAATTTCAAAAATTTCTCTCTCCCATCCGGGAATCGTATTCCCTAATTTAGGAAACCGCATTTTCAATGCTCGTTCTTGAATCAAAACCGAACCAGATCTAAAATAAAAAAGGAAGTGAGGGATATACCTGATACGAAGTAACAATAACTCCCAATGTAGGTGTTAAAGCCCAAGGAGAAGACCAAAACCTGCCTCACTGAAGATGACATAGTGTGTGGTGAAGCAGGATCAGCAGGATGGTTCTTTAGCAAGAACCTGAATTCTTCAGTAAGAGTCGAACAAGGGCTGCTGAGCATGACTTCAGATTGTTTTTTCTAGTAAGAAACAATATCAATAACCTTTCTTGGTCAGTTCCACAGGTGGAAATCAAACTGGGTAGGGGCGACAAGAGCTGGGGAGAATTCTACAAGTTGTTGAGTGTATCTAAACTGAGGAATTCACCCCCTATTTATAGCCTTCTTTGGATCAGCCACCTAATCCAATTAGGAGAGAGTTTCTTGATCCAAATCTGATATTTGGATCTGGACTCTTAAATGGATAAGACTTATCTTATCCTTTAGCTAATCCGAATCAGGTTATAAATCAGATTTTGCCCCTTTAATTAACTGACATAAGCCCAGTTCGAAATGGGCTTTAGGCCCATTAAGTTACATAGCTCACTTTGTATGGCATGGCATGGGACCCTAACATCCATCCACACATCAGCCACATGGGTTCAGCCCAGCCTCTGTTACAAGGTCTGGCCGAAAATTTGCACTAAATGGTCCTTGTAACAAAGGCTGGGTTGAACCCATGTAGCTGATGTGTAGATCAATGTTTAGGTCCCACGCCATACAAAGAGAGCCAACTGGGCAGCAGGTTAAGGGGTAAGTGAGCACATAAGCTTAATGGGCCTAAAGCCCAATTCGAACTAGGCTTAAATTGTTAATTAAAATGAGGCAAGATCTGATTTATAATCTTATTAGGATTAGTTGAAAGGATAAGATAAGTCTTATCCATTTAAGAGTTTAGATCCAAATATCAGATTTGGATCAAGAAACTCTCTCCTAATTAGATTAAGATGTCGGTCCAAAGAAGACTATAAATAGGAGGCAAAATATAATTTATAATCTGATTAGGATTAGCTGAAAGGATAAGATAAGTCTTATCCATTTAAGATTCCAGATCCAAATATAAAATTTGGATAAAAAAACTCTCTCCTAATTAGATTAGGAGGTTGATCCAAAGAAGACTATAAATAGGGGCGAATTCCTCAGTTTTAATATACACATCAATCTGCAGAATTCTCTCTCATTCTTGTCATCCCTACACAGTTCGATCTCCTCTTGTGGAATTGATCAAGAAAGGTTCTTGATATTGTTTCTTGGTTGAAGAAACAATCTAAAGTCATGCTCACCAACCCCTATTTGATTCTTGCTGAAGAATCCTGGTTCTTGTTGAAGAGCCTTCCCGCTAATCCTGCTTCATCTCACACTTTGTCATCTTCAGTGGAAGCGGGTTTTGGTCTTCTCCTTGGCGTGAACACCTTCATTGAGAGTTACTGCTACTTCATATCAGGTATATCCCTCTCCTCTCTTTTGGTTTCAGATCTGGTCCAGTTCTGGGTTCAAGATTGATCCTTGAAAATGCAGTTTTCTAAAATAGGGAATGTGATTCTCAGATGGGAGAGAGAGAAATTTTTGAAATTTCGTCCAACCTTCTTGCAGGGTTCAGCCATCCATATGATGGATCTCTCATCCCTTCAGTGGTATTAAAGCCAAGTTCAAGTCTTGATCCGAATTAGATCAAATCTAGATCTGCACAAATGGGTAAAAGGCGTTCTACCCGATTTGCGCAGTTAGCGATTTTTCTTGGAAATTGGTTCCCAGTTTTGGGCAAATGATCTAAAAATAAATCATTATTATTCTGTTATATAATTTAGAACTATTCTGTTTATATTTCTTGAATTTTGGGTTGTTTGTATGGAGGAGATCGAAATCTTTCTACGGCGCAAGAAATCTGCGCCTCTGCGTTTTTCTCCTATTCATTCTTGGTCCGTAATTAATTTTTTTTTTTATTTTAGACGGAATGTATAGGAATTCAATTCTAATGTAATATTAATAAAAAAATTAGGTTTTCTATTTTATTTCTTTGAAGGCGATGCTGGAAGCGCGAAGGAGAAAATTTTGCAAATTTGGGTTTGGCAATCTGCGATTTGCAGTTTTGGAAACTGCAAATCGTGAACTAACTTTTGTTTTGCAGGGTTGCAGCCTTACAAACAGCCCTCTTGCTATTGTTTACTGATTTTTTATTGTCATGTACCAGTTTCTTTATTTTCATACCATGTTTCTTGAATTGGATCTTGAATTAAACATCAAACCCTAGACCTATTCGAACCAGATTGGACCAAACTGGTTGGGCCGAATCTGTGGTTTGATGGGGGATGTTCTAAGCCCTAAAATTTCCTTCATGGGCCGAGGGGTTGATGGTTAATTGCAATATGTAATTCGGCCCACATCTATAAAACCCAGTTTTTATTTGTTAAAACTGCTTTAACCCAATTCAGCATAAATGCTATATGAGCCGAACTACTATTTGCAGTTCAGCCCATATACCTAGATAATATTATTTGATAATATTATGGGCTTAAAATGGGCTGAAAAGGTTTTTTAAATTTAATTATGGGCTTTACAGTTATTTTATTGATTTGATCAATTATGGATTTCATGCATGTGATGTGATGTGCTATGTACATGGGCCAAAAGTGCTTGGCCCATGCTAATTCAATAGCGGCTCTTTCGAACACCATGGCTGAATGCACATCATTTCCATGGAGCCCTTAAGGTCATTAGAAGATCTCCCTTTCTGAGTGGGGCCCACTTTAGTTTCTCCCCAAGAGGAACACCACGGAACCCTAGCCGTTTCAGGCCCACTTTGAATCTGACTTTATGAAAGTCAGGGGAAGCCACTTTGGTTTGACCTAAATCAGATCTAGGGGTTTTTCGTTCCCTCCATTAAATATAAGTGCATGTGATAGGGAATTTCATATGATGAATTCTCTAAAGGCCTTCCATAATTAGTATGAAGGATGGTTGTATTGGTGGGTGGAGATGCACCAAAAAATTGGGCTATCCATCTGCTAATTCAGTTGGCTGGATTGCTTCATGAGATGATAGGGGCATCATAGACCGATGTGGGAGGGGCCTATCCGAAAATGGAAGACTCTCTCACGGTACCTTGGCGTTCACGAACATGATGGGTGAGCATTTACTGGATAGAAAGGTTTAACCTAAAATGGCTATGAACCTTGTCTGACAGAGGCCAAAGGGAAAGCTCATAAGATGAGTGGATGAGATCCTTCACAGAAGGTGGTGGGGTTTTGCAGCTGAAACAGTTGGCTCCATTAACCCCATGTGGTTTCCTACATTTCCAAAGACACAACTATCTCCGTCATTGAGATTGGAGGGAATCTCAGAGATTCCCAAAATGGAAATGGAACATAGATTAAAAGTCCTTTCTATGTGATGACATGAATCAATTAGGTTGTGGACTTATAAATTCGCTTTGCCTTTACCAGAAATGGCAAATGGAAACTTCACCAAGTTGTTGGATGATAATAAACTCAAGGGCCGAAATTATGCTAACTGGTTTTGAAACCTTATGCTGGTCTTGATGTCCGAGAAATTGAACAAAGTTGCTAAGAACCCTGCTCCGAATCATCCGAGTGACAAGGTTTCTGAGGCCTGAAGAAGAGAGTATCAAGAATGGGAAGAGATAAATTCTCTTGCCCGATGTTATATTTTAGCCTCTTTAGACAATCCGATACAGTGACAATTCGATAAGATCGAAGTCTCCAAGGATATATTGGATAGTCTGAAGACTATGTACGAAGAGCAAAACTGTTCTACTCGACAAAAGGTCTTAAAAGTGTTTATGACCGCACAGATGACCAAGAACCAATAGGTTCATGACCATTGTCTAAAGATGATGGGTTATATCAATGAACTGGAGGCTCTTGGGTTAGGACTAGATCATGACACCAAAATTGATGTTGCCCTCAATTTTTTACCTCCATCCTTCAATCAGTTTATTATGAATTACAACATGAATAAGCTAAACGTTAGCCTTCAGAAACTCAACAATGTGTTGCAGAGGGCTGAAAAATTGATTAAGAAGGATAAGCCGATAGCCATGCTTGTTAAAGGTGGCAAATCGGGAAAGAAAAAGTGGAAGGGTAAAGGAAAACTCAAAAAAGGGTAGAAAAACTAAAAAGCAGAAGAAAGACAAAGCATCAGATGCCTGTCATTTCTACAAACAGATCGGCCACTAGAAGAGGAATTGTCCTCAATACCTGGAGACTAAGAAACAAGGTATGTTTGATTCTTTTATCATAGAGACCAATTTGTTGGTCACTTCTGCTTCCTGGTGTATTGACTCTAGGGCTTCAACACATGTGTGTAACTCACTACAGGGGTTAAAGATAAAAAGTAGACTGAGTGATGGAGAAGTGACACTTATTTGGGGACTTCTGCAACTGTTGCAGCTACTGCCATAGGCACTGTAGAATTAGTTTTCAGAGAAGGTATTATTGTACTAAAAGATTGTCTTTTTGTACCTAATTTAAGAAAAATTTTGATTTTTGTCCCAAAATTGTGCATGAATGGTTATTATATTTTGTTTAGTAATGTGATTACCATTAAACGGAATAACAAATTCCTAGCATATGGAGAACTTGAGAATGGTCTCTATGTTCTCCATCCCTCTCTTGAAACCAACATTACCGAAACTACATTAGAAATAATCCCCAAGAAAAGAATCCATGATACAGTTAGCCCCACGTGCCTATAGAATTACCAACTTGGCCACATTAATATAGATCATATCACAAGGTTGGTAAATGATGGTCCTTTGGATTTTTTAACCGTAGAAGATCTTCCAACCTGTGAACCTTTCCTTCAGGGTAAGATGACGTAGCGACCATTTAATGGTAAACTTGAAAAATCTACAGGCACAGTTGACCTTATACATACTGATGTATGTGGTCCCCTGAATGTTAGGATACGTAATCAACACATTTATTTTATAACCTTTATCGATGATTATACTCGATATGGTTACGTGTACCTAATGAGACATAAGTTTGAATCCTTTAAAAAGTTCAAGGAGTTCAGACAAGAAGTTGAGAAATAGTTGGGGAGAGAAATTAAAACCCTTCAATCAGATGAAGGTAGTGAGTATCTCTCTGACGAATTCAGGGACTACTTAAAGGACAATGGGATAATATCACAATTAGCCCCTCCCACTACACCATAGTTAAACGGTGTGTCGAAGAAGAGGAACCGGACCCAATTGGATATTGTCTGATCACTTCTCATTCACTTAGAATTACCTACATCCTTTTGGGGATATGCATTGGAGACTACGATTTACGTGCAGAACCGGGTTCCAACCAAATCCGTTCCGAAGACTCCCTATGAGCTTTGGACTGGGAAGAAACCAAGTGTAAGACACTTGAAGATTTGGGGTTGTCCAGCACATGTTAAAAGAACTAGTGCTGACAAATTGAAATCTAAGACAAGTCGATGCCTATTTGTAGGTTACCCCAAAGGCTCTATAGGTTACCTATTCTACGATCTGAAAGAACAAAAGGTGTTTTGCATTCGAAATGTCTATTTCATAGAAGAAGATTACATCTTGGAGAATCTTTAGCAAGAAGTTATTCTTGATGAGGAGAGCTCAAGAGTAGTGGGAGATGTCCCACAAGCTCCAAACACTCAACCTAGAAGCTCTACCCGAGTATATATGCCTCCAGTTCGTTATGACTATGATCAAGAAAGTTAGAAAGAAGGCAATAAAGAAGGGCAATAAAGAAGGCAATTAGAAGGAAACAGGCCAATTCGGATGATTTTGCACAGTTTCGGCGACAGTCAGTGATCTGGGCCTAACTCACAATTCCGGACTCCGAATTGGGAAATTCAAGAAGCATTAGAAAGAAGAAAAAAAGGCCCACAACTTTTATGTTTTGGGTTTTGACTGATTCGGTCGGCATCGGGTACGAAACCGGGCCCAAAGTCAGAGCAAGTTCGTAGCCAGGCCCATTTAACAGCTGAAGCCCAACTCGCAGAAGAACCTGGAAGCAGCCCAAGTAGCAGAGAAGCCCAACTCAAATACAAGAGTCTAGAGTCCTAATTCGAATGTAATCTCCCAAGAGGGAGAGAGTCTTATTAGATCTAAACTTTGAATGTAATCCTATAAGGATAAGAAGGTTGGGGATTAGATAAGAGATAGGATAGGATTAGTTAAAAGAAGATCAAGACTCCCTAAAGATAAGATGATCTCCTAGAAGGAGTTGGAAAATAGCCCTCTCCCTTGGCTATATAAAGAGGGGGGCGAATCAGCTCTAGCATCACTCATTCCAAGATCCAAGAAATCATCAAGAGGCCAAGAAGCTCAAGAAGGCAGTTTGGCTATGGAGAAGAAAGGCATGGAGATTGCGCAGATCATGAGTAGCTAAGCTTCTTTTTCTGGTTCAAGGGGGGAGGTTCGATTGTGTCATTGTGAGGTTATGTAGTTACTTTATTTTCTTGCTTTCTAATTCAAGTATTCGTTGATTCTTGTGCATATTTTTATTGGTTGTTGATGTTAATTAGTTGACAAACTGAATTAATGTTGATCTTTCTACTGCTATCCATGATTTCGGTGATCAGTAATTGTCACGAATAATGGTACAAGTAGCAATTAGGTTGATTTCTTTTTGGGTCAATTGTTCGTGACAGCCTTTGACCAATGTTTTAACATGATTCAACCTAAAGGAATCGATGGAACAAGATTTAGTAATTGTAGCTATCTCAATTATTGTTATTTTGGTTTAACTGTTTTCACAAATCTTAATGCTATCATTGTTTAACATGGAACGCTATCGTACCTAGTTGAGTGGTGATAAGTGTTGATCGAATGCTGGGTTTGGTCAACTGAATTAGGAAAACACAAGGTTTATTATGGCTATCCTAATAAATCTAAGGTTAAATGCTTGAATTGCAAAATGCTGAAATGTACCTAGGATCGATGGCCAATCGATTCAACCCGAACCCTTGAACCAGAATTTGGTAAGACTGATTTTCTCTTGTTTGTTTAGTTTTTTATTCTTTTAATTTTAGTTATTAAATTTTCCCACACAATTACTTTATCCATTCGGCTAAGAGATTACTGATTTGCTCCATGTGGGATTTGACCTAGAACCACTTTTACTACAAATATTTTATTGTGAGACTAGTACTAATTTTGAGGGCTTCGACAAACCCCTCAAAATTTTGGCGCCATTGCTAGGGAGCAACGTTAATTTCTTAGCTATTACCTTCTTTTGTTAATCTTCTTGTTTATGACTCGTGCTTCTCAACGAGGTGAACTTCAGTACAACCCCGAAATTGAGAGGACCACCCATCGTTTAAGGAAGGAGGCGAAGCAAAGGAATGATCATTCACCTAAAAGGGTGAACTCAGATTTCGATCTACCCACTTGTGATTTTCCCATCTTCGAAGAAGTAGAAAGAATGGTTGACAGAGAGAGGACATTAAGGGAGTTGGCTGCACCAATTATGAACCAACAGCCCTTATGCATCACGTACCCCACTCTTGAGGTAGCCTTTGAACTCAAATCTGGTTTGATTCAATTATTGCCTCTGTTTCATGGTTTCCCAGGTGAGGACCCTCACAAACATCTAAAGGAATTTCATGTCATCTGTTCAAGCATGAAACCTCACGGTATGACCGAGGACCAGGTAAAACTTATAGCCTTTCCATTTACTTTAAGTGATAAAGCAAAGGATTAGTTGTATATTCTCCTTCCCGGTTCTGTACGCACATTGGATGAAATGAATATAAATATTTTCCTGCGTCCCGGGCTACGAATATAAGAAAAGAAATATGTGGAGTTCGGTAGTTTGGTGGTGAGACATTATATGAATATTGGGAAAGGTTTAAGCAACTTGTTGGTAGTTGTCCCCACCACCAAATTCCTGAGCAATTGTTAATCCAATACTTCTATGAAGGGCTTCAGCCCATGGATAGAAGTATGGTTGATGCAGCTAGTGGAGGAGCTCTGGTGAACAAGACACCTGAAGCGGCCAGGGAATTAATCTCCAATATGGCTGAAAATTCTCAGCAATTCAGTACAAGGACAGAAGGTACCATTAGAAGGGTTAACGAGGTAAGCCATGCAAATTTAGAAAACCAGATTTCTGATTTAACTGCTTTGGTTAAGCAGCTCGCAGCATGACAGTTACAAACTGCCAGGGTGTGTGGTATCTGTTCGATCCCTGGACATCCTATGGACATGTGTCCATCATTACAAGATGGTCCGATGCAGCAAGTCAATGCCATGGGAGGATTCTCGGGCCAGCCCCAATGAAAGTATGATCCTTACTCCAATCATTACAATCCGGGGTGGAGAGATCATCCAAACTTAAGCTACGGGACCCAAGGAGGACAGCAGAAATATCAGGCCCAATTTTTCAATCGACAGCCCCAGTTTTCAACACCCATCACAGTGCAAGGCCAACCCCCGAATTCAGGTATGTCTTTGGATGATATAGTTAAGGCTCTCGCTACTAATACTCAGCAATTTCAGCAGGAAACGAGAGCTAGCATTCATAATTTGGGGAACCAAATTAGCCAACTTGCCACTTCCATCAGCAAGTTGGAGGCGCAGAACTCCGGGAAACTACCCTCACAAATGGTAGTTAATCCAAAAGAGAATGCAAGTGCGGTGGTGTTGAGAAGCGGAAGAGAGTTGCAGTCCCAACCAAGTTCACCATCGAAGGCAGCCAAAGAAGAGGAAGGACAAGGTCAAACAACAGCCCCATTGAGGTAAAATTGGACCCCCCTCTCCCTAAGGTTACTAATGTTGTACCACCTTTTCCTAGCAGGTTGGCAAGTTCAAAGAAAGAGGAATATGAACAAGAAGTGTTAGAAACCTTCAGGAAGGTGGAGATCA